>NC_134052.1:3514130-4114130 GCF_965140245.1 Athene noctua | reverse complement strand
CTGAATGTCTCTTTTTATAGTGTTTAGATAGAGGTGAAATTCCAATAGTGCATGCAAGAACTTACCCAGCCCCTAAAGACACCTTACTGCAAAGGGTGTTCATTGTTTGAAATTAGCTTACTTGCAGCTTATCCATAAGTGTTACTGAAGAGGCAGCTTTTAGCTGTGGGACCACTTTTTTTCTCATGCTGTTAGCTGGCGAGTAACATGCTACATGGAGTCAAATGCCTCAGTACTTGACCCTGGTGGGGTCAGTATTGTTCCATTTTGAGTGCTGGAGTGGGAATATGGTGGGAATGCCTCCCATCTGAATTTTATAGGGCTTCAGGGGAGTCTGTGCAGAACTAGCTGAGACCTGGAAGTCAAATCCTTCACTCGGGAGCAGATCTGAATCTTCTGAGAGTGTGGAATCACTGTCACTGTTGAGAAAAGTTGGGGGTGTAATTGCAGAACCAAAAAGTCAGCCTGACTCTGAGAGATGAGGTTCGGGGCTGTGAATTTCAGTCGACACCAAGCTCTGGCTTCTATCATTTTAGAGTTGTTTCATGTTTAAACAGTGTAATTGCTGTTAAACGCAAGTTCTCTGAGCTTTAATAAAAATAGCACCACATTAACCTAACGAGTTTTTACAGACAGGATTGATAACATTTATTAAAGGGCTTATATAATGTGTTTGTCTGTAATAAAAGATGATAGGACTTGATGACCGGAGAGGTCTTTCTGATCCCATTGCTTCTGTTACAGGCAAACAAGCCACGAGAGGGCAACAGAGGCTCACGTGCCACTAGTGGGGCTGTGAAAGGAATGTAATTAAAAAATATTTTAACACATAACGAATCTGTCAGCTCTGGGATAAATATTTGCCGCTGTTCACTGGAAGCTGGTGTGACAGCCTCCTTTAGCAGTACCACTTCATGGAGGTGGTGTTTATGGAGAATGGCTGGATGCTATCTGGAATGAAGGAGTGGGGCATCAGAGTTGTCTTCTGCGTTGCAGGAGTTGCCACCCGGACCTTTGCAGGAACGTGCTCCCTGCTGCCGTGTCTGTTCCTTCTCTGTGGGTGACCCAAGTGGTGGCAACTCCCAAGCAGCAACAAATTTCTCTGTGAGGTCTGCGGAAATGTTGACTCTGTGCTTCTGTCCCACTACTCGATTACTGCGAGAGGTAATGGTGCCTGGATTGACTCAGCCCTTCCTGCCCATTCCTCAGTGTGCAGAGGACAACCCAGCTTGTGAGTCACGGCCCTTAAAAAGCAGGAGAACTAATGAGTGTATAGCCATGAAGCATCTGTGATAAACTTCAGACCTGTTTTTCCTTAAAGAAAAAAAAAAAAAGTCAATTGTAATTGAAATGAGCCTGATGATGGTGGGCAACTTTGCTGGCAAAGTGGAGCACTGGTCAGTGCTGAGAGTGTGTGGTGTGGCTGTGGGCAGACCTGTAGTATTGCCTGCCCACAACATTATAGAAGTCAAATAAGGTTCTTCTAAACACAGACATTCATATTTTTGCATATCTGTTTGGAGTCCTCAGGGATGATAGTTAAAACCAACCTCTGGTACTAGAAACTAAGATTTATTTAATCCCTGCATTCAACTCTTCAGGTTAACCTCCTGTTGTGGTTTAAACCCGGCTGGCAGCCAAACACCACACAGACACTTGCTCACCCTCCTCCACCCCAGGGAATGGGGGAAGAATTGAACGGGTAAAGGTAAGGAATGTCATAGCTTGAGATAAAGCCAATGTAAGAATTGAAATAAAATAAAAATAAAATAATAGCCATCATAATTACAGTAATAATAGAATATACAAATGAGTGATGCACAATGCAGTTGCTCACCACCCCCTGACCCCAGCCCATTCCTGGTTAGCGATCCCAGAGGAGAGGAAATCCCAAAACCACAATCCTGGAAGAGAGATCAAACTTCCTGATCAATTCTCATCTATACACCGAGCATGATATTATATTGATATGGCATACTCCATTGGCCAGTTTGGGCCCATTGCTCTGGCTGAGCTCCCTCCCAGCTTCTTGTGAACCTGAAGCACTGGCAGGACATGGGAAGTTGAAAATCCTTGATTTCTTAGCAACAACTAAAAACATCAGTGTATTATCAACATTCTTCTCATACCAAATCCCATACTGAATCCAAACCACAGCACTTATTCTAGCTACTAAGAAGGAAAGAAAAAAATAATAAGCTTTATCCTAGCCGAAACCAGGACATCTCCATGTAACTTCAAGGTTATCTCTCCTGGACCTGGTGGCCCTGAAGAGGAACAAACCCCCCCAGGATCCCAGGTGTCTGATTTCAGGAATTTATTATGTGAGCGATCTCTGTTGTCTGCTGTGATGTTGTGGTTGGTCTGGTTCCCCATCCAGGATGCAGTTGCCAAGACCATTACCTGGAGCTGATGGAGGTTGTTATGGAGTTAATCCTGTACATTCTGTCCGCTTAGCCCAAGCACTGGAGAAGTGGCCAAATCTTGCCTGTGCTTTGGAGTTTGCCTGTGAAAACTGGATTTGCCAGTCTTAGTTATGAAGGTGTGCACAGCTGCTGAGAACTTGTGACTTGCATCTCACATTTTCCTCTGGTGGGTTTTTGAGGAGCCCTTGGGGAAGTCAGCTTGTCCTCAGAGTGCAACTTTATGGGCTTTGACTTATGGCTGCAACTCTTCCCCTTTGTGTACTGAGGAAGAAACAAATCCTTGTACCTACTTTTGTTTTCTGTGGACTCAGCTGAGGGGGCAGATCGCAGTGAGAAACCTTCACCATGTTTATCCTCCTCTCTTCCAAATTGTGGCATAGTTCCTGGACACTGTGGAGTGAGGAAAGAACCATGCTACAGAGGAAAGCCTGAATTTAAATGCATCCCCCCCCCCTCCAGAGGCAGAGGGGAGGCTCTGCCCTGGCTGCTGCAATGCCTGGGCAGGTGCACTGGAGAGGAACAGGACCCTCTTCCCCTGCCCTTGGTTGATGGAAGACACCCAGAAGCAATGGTACCCTGCATGGTTTTGCAGTTCATATAATTTCTTTCATTTTCTCTGTCTTCGCTCCCAGTCTATGTTATTTTTTCTCTCTCTCATCCTCACCATTATCCTGGTTATAGACTTTCTTATTAAGGTCTGTTTGCAGAGCTCAAAGGAGTGTCTCTGAATTTCAGCAGTTAACGTACAAGGATTGCCCCAAACCCTGAATACCTAACGGCTCCTTGCACATACCTAGTTAGAGCAGTGGCATGGGGCAAAGCAGAGGGCTCCTTAACAGTCTTGAAATCCTTTCTTGACAGAACTGAATAAAATGTTTGTCCTGGAAACAAATCACATGTGTAAATGGGAGAGGTGTGCATACAGTTCTGTGGGGGACTGGATGTGTGGCTTCTGGCCTTGGTGCTGTGGAGGAGATGATTTCCAACACAGTAGTTTGGTGTGTGTGTTGTGGTGGCCCTGGGAAACCCTGCTTCTGGCCCAGGGTCCCGCTCTGCTAGGCAGTGCTTAAACACAAAGCAAGGCGTTAGAAAGCATGGCAGCGTGTAGAGGTTTCTGACTTTGGAGAAGAGCCTAGCAGGGTTTTGTGTTTGTCATCATGAGCAACAGAGACATCCCTTAGGCTGAGTTCAGCAATGGGGTGAATGGATGCAGCTCCCCATCAACAAGGGATGCCCTAAAAAGTGCTGGTGCACATTTGCAGTAGATCTGCCATGGGTTTGTTAGTGGCAGCAAACTCCTTACCATTTCTTCTTCCAAGGAGTGTGTTTAGCTGTTGGCATCTATTTTGTTACTATTTTTAAATTTAATTAAGAACAAAGTTGCTCTCAGACTGAGAGGTGGAGTGAGAGGTGGAATATCTGATGCTGAATGGAAGATTGGATGGCAGAAATTCCAGGGAGAAGAGTGTAGGAAGCCTAGGGAAAGCAAGGACAAGGAGAGGGGAGAGGTAGGGACTGTGGCTCGGGAGAGGAAGAAAGAGTAGCTGGAAAAGAGGGGATGGAAAGTTTGAATCACCTGGTGGAGATGTTTTTGTCCTTGGTGGTCCAATAATGAGAAAAGTTGTCTGTATGTATTTTATACAGCGGGTCTTGAGGGGAATTTTCCTCCAGCCTGTTTGTCTGGGGCAGTATTTGACCCACTTTACAACGTGGCATGAATGCAGACAGCACCTTGTCAATCAGCTACCCACAGCCAGCAGGGAAAGGACGTGACAGGGATTATAACTGTGAAAGCTAAAGATGAAAAACTACTACTTCCACAGACTTGGAAATAAAAGCTTCATATGGTATTTTTTATTTCCTTGTGTTGCGTCTTTGTTTTTAAAGGAGAGAGAAGAACAAGGTTATTTGTGGAGGCGTTAAGTTAAGCAACAGAAAAATCTCTGACTTCAAGTTGCTGCTAGTTTCTTCTCATTTTTTTTTTTTTTGACCCTAGATGCATCACTCTCCAGCATCTTCATAGGCTGAGGAATAAAACATGACATAACTAAGATGTACAGTGTGCTTTTTGGCTAAACTGTGGGTCTGGCAAAACATTACCATAATTTTTCTGGCTTTTATTTGAAGTCATAAAGAGTTAAGTGCATCAGTTTGCTGTGGTTATTTTTTCTTCCTTTCTGTGAATAAAAAATGAAGGAAGAACATGGCAGTTAATTTAATAGTTTGTTGGGAGAATATACTGATCTATGACATCATTAATTGAAATGAAGGGCAGAGAACATTCAGAGCTGCAGTAAAAAAATATAAGGGAATGTTTGGCAAATGACATAAAATGAAATATGAGATCTCAGGGTTCAAATTTACTACTAATACAGTTTCCAGTTGCCATTAAGCGGCAAACGTTATGGAGCAAGGAGTAGAACAACAGGATGGGTTTTGGTATAGGACCTGGTTTTGAGTTGTTTTTTTCCAGAATATCACAAATTAATATTTGTCAATGAATATTCATAGAATTCCTGCAAATTAGCTAGATTTCCCTTTCTGTTTTAAGGATTGCACAGTAATTGTGGAATGAGTTTCCAGATGTAAGCATTTATTAAGGTAGGCACTAAATCCATACATAGATACCCAATATTTATTTTCGGTATTTTACCTTCAAAGAATGTCAGCAAATAAATGATAAAAGGTGTCTCTGGGTTCCTGGGATGATTATTAAGGATATTTGTGGATGTCTCAGAGGACCCTAGATGCAAGAAAGACTGACCATGATGGGCTTATTTATTATAAATAGCATTCAACTAATAGTACTGTAAACCCCAAAGTGCTGCTCTTAAAGATGGCTTCTTCGTCTACGCTTCAAATTTTTTGGTTATTCTTAATGGTTATGCAGGATGAAATAAAAAGAGTGCTGTGATTTCATAGTGTATGAAACCCTGTAACAGCCCTTGTTTTTCTGACAAATATTATTGGAAGAATGTAGTAGTGTTTACCATTAATATTTGATGTAATTCTTATTGATGACATCTGAATTCAGAGGAAGAAGGAGGAATATTCTTCTGGTGTGAAGCCATGAAGGCAAATCATCTCCTTGTGGTCCAGCAGCCCTAGAGCATCAATGTAAGCTTTAGCACTGCTGCCTATGAGCTACATGTTGTGAACAAAGGAGCCTCTTTGAGGAACCAGGTTCCTGTGGCTGTGTTCCTGACTCTTCTGACTTTGATGGTTTTATTGTGCCATTTCAATGATTTCTGAAGATGCTAGACAGCTCAGTGCTTGAGCAGATCTTGAGGAAAATAGAAACCTCCTCTGAAAAAAAACCTATTTGTAAATACTTGCAGAGATAAAAAAGGAAATCTATAGTGGGATAAGTATGTCAGGAATGCTGCAGTGACAAGATCAATTTGTTTCGATCAGTGTAGTGCCCTATACTTCATCTGCAGCTGTTGTCTGAAGGCACATGTGTCCGGGGAATGTGGAGGAAAGGCTATCGTGGGCTGCCTGTGCTCTGAGTAGGCAGGGTTAAATGTGCCACCAGGGTAGATGGAGACAGGTGTCTAGGAAATGTTATTGTACACCTGTGTATCTTTTTCAGAAGATGCTCTGCTTTGAAATGTAAAACTTTAGGGGTGGGATGTTAGCACAGAAATTAATTTTTAGACATCGGTGCTATCTGGTTAGAGTAATTGCTTATTATCTGCTTCCCTGGGGTTTTAAGCTCTTGGAAATGACTATTTACATCTCAGTGCGTGCTTAAAGGAAGGAGAAAATTGCACTCCATCGTTTCAGTGCTCTATTCTGACTCTGATACACCAGAAGGAAAAAAGAATTTAGAGAAATCTTTCTCCTGACCTGTCTGCTTCAAGGAGTACCCAAGCTCAACATGTCTGTTTGACTCCTGAGGTTGATAGCTGGTGGACTAAGCCATACGTGGCCTATCTTGGCTAAGCCCTGCTAAGAGCCTAAAATTATTCCCATGAGCCATTCTAATGTTTTAAAAAGGTTTTGTTTTGTTTCTTTTTTTTCTTAAATAAAACGCAGGTCAAATCATCATGTAGATACTGTGGAAACTTGTCTCATCAAAAACCCAAAACAGGCAGAGAAATCTAAATTTGGAGCTAACATTAAGCTTCCAGATAGGAAGGTGATGGTTTTCTTCATGTTGTCAGTAACTCAGATTTGCAGTGGGTTGTTGGAGGGAAATAGTAGATCCTGTTTGTGTATATGCCAGATCAAGTGTCAGCCAGACTTATAAAACATCCCTACTCCCAGGAGGTTTCTGGTGGCTATGTGACAAAAATAGGGTAGTTTGAACAGTTACACCAGGATTTCTCAAGTTAAGAGTGTGGAGGGCAAGAATTAGTCACAAGGGTTGTTTTCCTGGAGCAGGTTATAAAAACTGACAGAAACCAGAACTGGGGTCAGGGTCTGAAGCACCCTGTGTTCTGCAGTTGGCATCCCAACAAGACCATCCAAATGGATAAGTTAGAGGTGACAATATCAGCATGGCTGGGGAACCTGGGTGCACAGAGAGGGAGAAACTGGTCCCAAAGTCTGGTATGTGGGGAAAGATCCATTAGCTATCCGGGTCCAAGCACTGCCCCACTCTCACCAAAATTACTGCATTGTATAGCTCTTGGGATATTAGGTTGTGCATGATATGGGATAGAAACCCAGACATCATCTTCTCCATGTACAGAGCTATCCTGGTTGGGATCTGGTATCATTTGTGATCTCTGAATTTTAATGTTATCTAAGTGGTGAGTAACATCAGTTAGTAGGTTAGAAGTCACACGGTGGTGTGTGGAATAGAGAAGTTTTTGTCTTTCTGTTTGTCTCTTTATTTATTTATTTGTTTCTAAGTCTACAGTAAACACTGCTATAAACTATGCTGATGTAAAACAACTGCAAATTGAGGCATTATTTCATGTTATTTGTACCACAATTTTATTGCATGCACAGTTATTTACAGTATGTAAATAAGCTTCATAGTGTAGAAAAATGTTCTGCTATAATTCAGTTGTTTGAGCATTAAAATGAGAGGGGAGGAAATAAACCAAAACCCATAGATGCATGCAGCAAGAAAAGATTATGGATAATATTATGGATTTTTTTGTTTTTTGTTATAGGATTAGCTCTGTTTGAAAATAGTGCCCATTTCCTGAAATGCTGAAATTTGTGTACTTCAACTACCTGCATTGTGTTATAAATCCATAATGACTATTTTTCATCAAATATTGTGTTACAATTTGAATTATTAAATGCTAAATGGCTGTGTATAGCTTGTAAAGCAATGGGAATATCCTGCCAGTTGAAAGAGAGACCTAGTGTGGGTAAGAATATAGCCTTTGATGAGCATTGCAGCATTTGTAGACATAAGCAATTATATGCAGATGGAGCACAAGCAGTACAAAGATAAATGTAAGGTCCTTTTAAATCCCGCTCGCAGTATTCCCTACATGAATATGGACTGCAGTGTGATTGTCTGGCTCTCTTAAGGCTTAATTTTCATCCCACTGAATGTAATGGCAAAACGTCTATTAATTTCAGTGGCAGCAGGGCAGGGTGCTTTGGCTCTAGATTAAAGCAGTCTGAAAAATTTTGGAGAGAGAAGCAGTGAACTACTTTGGCAGAAAAATATTGCTTGAGTACATGTAGTTTGAAGAGACTGTTCAAACAGGGAAGAGGCTTCTGTGTTTGCCCTTATGCTTTGTATTAGCAAGTTGGGCGTATTTCCAGGATGCTGATCTAGGGTAATGTTAATTTTTTTCTGAAGATTTCACAATGTTTGACAAATATAACATGAAAGCAAGCTATTATAATAAAAGGCAGCAGAAATGAGAGATCCAGTCTGGTTGTCCTGGCTAAAGAATGAGGTTTCTGAAAACTAGGTGAAGCTTGTGTTTGATGAATCCAGTGTGTGTACTGCCAATAAGGAGACAAGGTACCTCAAGGTGGTCTTATGTGGTTAGAGGAGCAAGGGCATATCTGAGCAGGGATGAATCCTGTGTCCTGTTAGCCCCACACATGTTTTCAGATTGTGGGAGGATGAGATAGCTGCTGTATAGGATTCATAGGCAATCATAAGGGTGTGTTTAAGGAAAGTAAAGTAGGACATCAGACTGTCATGAGTGATGCTAGATGCTAGATATCCTTGCGATGTATCATCCAGCCACTACATGTCTTGTGCTCTCTGTAGTTAAAAGGCAGAACATGATTGCTGCTGAATGTGAGCACAAAGCTCTTCATCCTGCATGGAAATCATCTCTTGGTTCACACAGGGTTGAACTCCCAGCTTCCCTGCAAAATATTTAGAAAACTAGACAAATCCCTTCTGTCAACTTTAGTAATTAAATGTGGTGTGGAGATGGCTCTTTCCACCACCTTTGCCCTCTCATTAGGACAGGCAGTGCCTTACTTGCAGCCTGCAGAACTGACCTTGCCTGCTGAGAGCATGCTGGAAGCTGTGCTGTCTTGGAGGGACTTTGTTTCAGGGGTGAAAAATCTCCTTTTTGGGCCTCAGGATTTCACACTGCTTTTCTTACCAGCTAGATGAAGGCACCTGTGTGAAGCATGCTGTCACGCTGTCAATTCTAGCTGGGAGCTTGGCACCTGAAGGTCATTCCCTTGGAAACAGAAAACCTTGAGGGCCTAAAAGGTACCAAAACCCACTGTGTTTAAAATCCAACAGTGACAGCTGCTGGGTCACATTGGAGCTGTGAGGGTCTGCCCTGCCATTCATGGTTTGGTCCTCACTCTGTCCTATGTCAGCTTCTGCTTTAAAGCACTTTGCAAAGTGCATGGCAAGATGCTTCAGTGGTTGTACCATGCCATAGGATAGAGCAATATGTGTTACACCTTGTCCACTGCTGAACTAGTCTTCAAACGTGCAGAGGTAGGTGATCTCTGATATATTCACACAGATGTTTTGAAAGCAAATCAACCTTGGTTATTCACAGAGTTCCTTTGGATAAAATCTGTGGAAACCAGATTCCTAGCCCCTTGCTAGACCTCATTGCACTGCAGAGATACGGAGAGAATTTGAAGTGGTTTGGAAGCAGTCTTGAAGAGCAGAAGGAAGCATAGCTATTCCTTCATTATTATTTTTTTAAGCAGCACGTATATGGTTTCTCAAACACAGCCTTTATTGAGATTGATGTTGTCAGGTACAAGCCTATGTTTCCTTTCACCCCCGTTGCTTCCCCCAAACACTTTTATCTTTATTTCCTTTCCCCTGTTCCTAAGAGTCAGGGAAGGCATCTCTCCTGGGAGCTGAGTGCGCTGGGCTGTTAATTGGTATCAGAAAAAAACAACAGAGCAGGGTGAGCTCTTCCAGGGTTTTCTCTTTGTGTTTTCACTGGGTGTCCTGATCAGACCCCCAGTAATGTGCGGTAATGAATCAGCACCTTGCAGACGTGGAATAAATTAGTCTTGTGAAAAGAACTTTGCCATAGAAACAACATAAACTTTGCTATATTACCCTAAGGTGCCTGGTAATTGCTGTTGATTGGGGGGGAAAAGCCATCCAGAGGATAAATGCAATTTGTTGCTGTGGCTACTAGCTCCCAGATTTATTATCTCTCCTCTTTCTCCCTGAGTGTTGTAAAATACACCACAAATTCAGCTTGCTTTCTTTTTTCTTTCTTTTTTTTTTTTATTTTTTTTTCCTTGTGGTTGTTTTTTTATTTTAGAGTAAATTCTGGCTGCAGATTTATAGCACTGGTGAGTGGGGCATCACTGTGGCCTTGTTCTGTAACCACTCGGTGCCTGGTGTGAGTTAGCTGGCGTCTGTTGTCAGATTGGAAGCTGCCATTTAACCATGCATATGGCCCTCAGTGCCTCATCCCGGGCATTGTCCGAGGTAGATCACAGCACCTCGGTGCTGACATGCAGCGAAGCATCTGGTACGTCAGCCTGATGGTTCGGCAGGGATAACTGGGACTGTATTTACTCTGCTGGATAACCCCCTGGACCCATGCGCCAACACACATTGGGCTGCAGAGGTGATGATGGGAAATGTAAAAGGATTTTGATCCTGGTCTGATCTCTGGTGCTTACTCCATTAGCTGGGGTGCAGAGGAATGAGCTGCTTCTTTTCTTCCCCAAAAGTGCTGGCAGCTCTTGCTTCATTCCCAGGACCAGGCTCTGCATGACAGTGTCCTGCAGGTGTTTCTTTCACATACCCTTGCCTTTGGAGGAGCCTTTGTTCACATACACCCGTGTGTGTGCACAAGCAATAAGAAAGAACAGGGACCCTCTGGTGAGCCTTCCTCAGTGGTGTTTGCCACCGCCTGCTGCAGGGTGGGACCTACCCTAGAGAGGACTTCTCGTGCTCAGGGCCATTTTGTTTGCCCATCACACTGCCTCATGTCCCTGTTCCAGCACTGAGACTGCCAGAGACGGACAGGTGTTGAAGAAAGGGCTGATTCTCCTGGCTAGGGCTAAGTCTGTCTCTGCTAATCCTGGTGCACATCTCAGTTTCCCTCCCAATGGGCTGGTGCTGTTTCCAGATGACCTTGAACTGCTTTCTCTCTGGTTGGGGAACACCTCCTGCTGGTTTTCATTGTCAGTGAAAGAAAGGGCGAGAAACTGCTCGTATCAGTTACAAGTGTAAGAACCATTTTCAGCAGCCTTCTCTCAAGGTTGAAGGAGCTTTTCTGTCTGGTGGGATTGGAGAAGCTGCTCCTCAATCTCTATCAGCGGCTTTTCTCGGCTTCCTAATGTCATGTTGCATTTTCTGTAGAGAGAAGGGTTGAACTAGTGTTATCCCAGAAAGGTGAAAGGGACTCACTGCTGCTTGGGTTCTGTCTGCAGATACACATAGGAGTGCTCCATGGGCTGAGCTAAGGAGTACACTCACCCTGTTGGGCTAAATGTTGCATCACCTGGTCTTCCTGAGTAGAAAGATTTCTCTGGCTTTTTGGCTGTGGCAAGAGAGAACTTTCACAGTTTCAGAGAAACATGGTTATATAAGTATACATGCATGTAGTGTATAAAAAGTGAATATATTAGTTTCAAAGATAAATTGCATGTGCAATGTTTTGTACATATAAAACTCGGAAGGCAACATGAGGCAGAGAATATTTTTAGTGTAGGGGAGCAGCACGTAGTACCAAGGAGAAAAGGAGGGCCATTCCCTACTGGAAGAGCCAGAGTTGATTCTGCTGTTCCTCCCCGGGATTTCTGCATTAGCCTGGTCAAGTCCTTTCAGCCCCTGTAAAACTGAGTACAGTAACAGCACTGTTCATCTTGGTGCTGTGAAGTGCTCAGGTATTACGGTGAGTTAGAGGTACCTTAGACTATTAGGGATCCTATTGCTTTTCTTCATCCTGATAAAACTGTTTGTTTCAGAAGATGACAGCAACGTGAGCATTTCCCCTCTGCTTTTGTTTGCATCTGCCTTCCACTGATAAGATTTTGCTTTTCATGGGATGACTCCCAATTTCCACTAGCATATCTTAAAGATATGGCCCACAGAATGAAGTCGTATGGAAACATGGCACGAGAAATTACTTGATCAGGAATGAAAGCTAAATACATCAGGCGAGCATGCTGTCTTCTTCAGAGGCCAATTTTTAGCACAGTAAACGGTAAGAAGATGTTGTAGTCTCTTACGTGATCTGGGAGTTAGGAAGTCTTAGCAACATTGCCTTGACAGGAGCCTGGGTAACTGGTTCTTGATACAGGACTGTCTTGGGCCAGCTGTGATTTTCTGAGATCTCCTTATTTCCTATGAAAAGATCTTCATAACTTTAGTATTTGGACTCTCAAACTTAATATTTTGACTAAATAGCCTAATTTACCATTTGGAAATTTTTTTTTTCTTCACTATGGAAGAAAGTTATTTAGTTAGGTTGGCTGCAGAACAGAAATTCAGTAGGGTGTGGGACACAGCAAAAATGCTCCTCACAGCTGTTGCACAACTTGGCTGGAGACATGGGAGACAACCACTGTGCTTTCCTGGGTTAATATGCTTAACTTTTCCCTTCATTACATGATTTGAGTTCTGGGTTCTCATCTAAACATCCTTCATGTATCCAAGATAGAGGCTAAAATCCACCTCCTTGTTTCCTGCCTTGATTGCAGCCTGGATCTTCCTCTGTTTTCCGACAAGTCACGAGTTTTTATACCATATCAGCCACTTCGTGACCTTTGTGTCCCAGCCTAATGCTTTCATTCTCAGTCCTGTTGCTTTAAGCCACTTCTTGTTGGGTCAACATACGTCATTTCAAGCACTGCAGACAATGGAGCTTTTGCCTTTTTGCAGCCAGTCAGTGTTGTGGGGTGAGTGCTTGTTCTGCAGAGCTGGGCATTTGTTACCTAACTAAATATGGGGCCAGATTTTTCCAAATAATTTGGATTCTGAAGTGGTCAGGTAGTAAAAGAAATCCACTTTCTCAAACATGCTTCACTTTTTAACTCCCCGGTGACAGACTTTATAGCCAGGTTTTCAAACATGGGGAGCACAGGGGAAGCTTACATGTGTAGATTTTAAAAATAAAATTTGTTTGCCCTGGTATCTTTATGGCAGCCTGAGCTTTCCTGCAGACATAAACTGCAGCTACTGAGTGCTGTACACTTGCAAAAACACAAGTGTTGACACGAGGCAGAGAACAACTGTGCAACCCAAAGCCAACATGGCACATGAACTCACATATAGGATGTTCATGTGAGCCAGCAGACTGGTCACCACCACAGTTCACTAATTACCTCAATTATTGTGACAGCTTCCCGATCCAATGCCAGCTTTTTAGCTTGTTCCTCGATCTCTGTTTAATGACAGAGTGCTCCTGTAGTTAATTTTTATATTTATGGCCTCTGCCATCATATTCCTTGGGTCTGTTAAATTTTATGTTCCGTAAAACTGTTTACGATTCGTGGTGACCCTTGTGCTACTCTAACTGCTGTGCACAACTGTAGAGCTGAGTACAAAAACGAGAGCCATCCAAGGTTGTAAAATAGTCAAAATGGGCAAATATCAAAAGTGTTCTAGAAATTCTCCAGTCTCTAAAACTGGTATCTAGTTTTGTATTGGGAAAATGCTCTCAAACATTACAGAAAAATCTTTAGGTTTTTTTTCTCTACTTAAAATAGGCATTATTTTTCACAGGAATTCATTATAAAAATCTATGCATTATCTCAGAAATCTACCAGCTTTCAGATTCTTTTTTGGCTTGTATTTATTGGGTAGTAAGTGTGGCTTTTCTAAATGGTGAGATACCATACCATAATTTATAATTTATTTACACTTGTGATCAATTAATATTTAAAATTCCGTGTGAATTTTTATTTAATGTACATAAGAACTATTACTTTTGTCTTGGATTTCAGTAGGTTCATCGGCTAAATTGCCACTATAATTAAAATGTTCCAAATGAAGTTATTAGTTCAGCCATAGGTTTTTAGGAGAAGCAGGGAGATTAATGTTATAACCCAGGCTAGCTTCTTGTATAACACAAGTCATAGGATTTCACTCAGTGATGTATCCGTCCCAATAACTTCTGGTCGACCTGGAATGAAAATGTGTGTATGTGTATATAAAATTCAATCTTCTTTGAAAGATATGAAGTGATGGAAAAGCTACTGCATCCCTTGGCAGTCTGTTGCAATTTGTTAAAATAAGTTCTCCTAACTCTTCTTCAGGCTTTAATTCAGATAAGGTTGGAGCCATTTAAACTGCCTGACTCATCACTCCTTTGCCTGCAAACGTTTCCTTGTTGCCCATGCTTCCAACTGCTGTCCAGGTCACTCTCATACTTAATTTCAAGAGTTCATTGGAATATCTCATTCTCTATACAGCCTCTGAGGTTTTGTTGCATTTGAAAAATGAAAAAGTATTTGATTAGATTCCCTAACAAAATGTGTATAAGAAAACAGGACATTTCAGCAACCATCCAAAGGTAGAAAGATGCCAGCTAACCCTAAATACTACTGTGCAGATGAATAGCAGAAACATTGCTTGTGATTTTGATTTTCCATCTGTAAATAACACAGTTGCTTTAGGAGGCCACACATGATTTAATCCCGGAATCTCGTCTGTGCCCAGCAGTCATGAGTCTGTGTCTTCATCCGGGCAACTGCGCTTCCGAGCTCTGGCCCAGCCTGGTTGCTGAATGTGTACAGGCTGCTCTTTGCACTGCAATTGTCCCTGGAGTCAGTGAGTGAAACTGCTGGGATTTAATTGCTGATACTATTTCAGTTGTATAGCACTGATGTAGAAGTCACATATCCAAGGGTGCTGGTGCTGTGTTAAAACCAGTCCCGAGTTTAACCCCACCTGCAGCAGTTCCATGCTTTCAAACTGAAGAGCTGCTTTCAGTTTACCCTGGTACTAGTTAAAAACACAGCTGGGCCATTTCATTTTATTGCTCTGAATATTTTGCTTTGCATATTTCACTTCCTTCCGATTCTCTCCACTTTTCTTCCTCTCTTTGCTTCCAGGCTGTTCCCCTGAAGCCCTGCATTACCCTCCCACTTGGTCTCCTGCTCATGCTAGCTGTCCTCTGCCTTATTTTCCTCACATTTCAGTGTTTCCTTGTAAATCTGCATCAGCTGGTCCCTACCTGCTTTGTGCCTCTAGGCACTTCTGCCAGCACAATTTTTGAAACTTTTGTCGATGCTTCCATTTAGTTACCCAGCTGATCTGCTCACTACATGAATTTCCTGTGTCTTTTCTTAGCTGGTCACATCTCTCAGCATGAAGGGGAAAGGAATGATTGCTGCAAGGCACAGGGGTCAGTTTGTTTAGCTGGTCCTCTTCTACCCAGCTTTAACAACCTGAGTATTGGCCATTGACCATGATAACAATGTCTGCCTATTTCTAAAGCTGAGTATATCATTGGAAGACATGGAGATCTGGATATACTCTTTAAGAACTGGATTTTTAAATGCTAGCTTTTTTATTCTGGTGAATCAACATATTTTTTCCTTAGGCACTACGATTCTAGAACCACAATAACCCATCAATAAACAAATATTTAAACCTGTAAATTATAGTAAACAAACGTGACCAGAATTGGTAGCCACTGCTACTGCTTCCACATGAATTGCAGAGCAGGGATACTTGTGGCAGCAGATGCAAGACCTGCCCAGCACCACATCTGCCAAATCACTGGATGAGCTCTGCTCTTACTTAGTGATCTGGAACTCCAAGGGGAGCTCTGATGGGGTGTGCAGTCACCAGGTGGTCTCTGCATAACCAGACCTGCCTTAGAGGATCTGCAGCCATCAGCTGATGGCTGCTTAAGGAAGTGCTGCCTGCACCCGCAGTGTGGTTTCAAGCCTAAAGGCGGTTCTGGAGGGGAGCCTGATGTTGGTTTCCAGTCTTCACTGATGAAGCCGATGGTATCCCCTGAGCTTCAGTGTTTCAGTTGCTGCTTCTCTGCATCTTTCAGTAAAATAAACCTGAGACTCTCGGACTCCCCTAAAGATCCCAGCCTTTGGCTATGCAGTCCTGAAGCTGTCTCCTGGTGATGGAAGTCAACAGCAATAGTGTTACAGAATTCAGTGGAGATGCAGTTGCTGTAAATGAGCAAGGGAAGTCAGCGTGAGATAAAGATTTAAGGAGAATTTGCTTATTTCAAAACAAGTGATAGACTGCTGCATCTCTGCGATCGTGACATCCCAGGGTACAGTAAAGATTGACGCTGCAGAAGTATCCGTGATGGATGATAATGAATGCTTCTTTGCATAAGATTTTCATTTTCTAGAGAGAAACATTTATTATTGGTGAGTAATAGTGTGGTCTTTGATTTTTCATCTGCTATTTCCCAATCCACTGATAAATCTTAACTATTCAAATTGTATCTGTTCTTAATTATCTAAATGATCCTTTTCGAAGATGACTGGCGTTTGGACAGGCTGGGCAGCCTCACCCACCAGATATGCTGAAAGTCTGATCCTAGCGGAAAAGCAAAATTAAAAAGAGGGGAAGGCAAAACTGATACAACCTGCCAGCTCTCGGAAGGATTATACCAGCTTCAAGGTGACTAGGAGAGTTGCTTCCTTTGGACCTTAACACAAATGCCTCCTTTGCATTTCTTGTTCCAGGTTCCTGGGGTTAGCTGGCTTGGCTGAGATCAGCTTGATTCTCACATGACGCAAGGTTGAGCCGGGGCAGGTTCTTGGATGTTTGAGTGTGGGAACCTGGCCCTGGCCTTTGTCTAAAGAGTATCTTTTTCAAAAAGGCTTTGGTTGCTGCTCCAAAGCTACAGTGCTGTCAACTCAGGAAATGAAGAGGGAAAAAAAAAAGAAAGGAAAAAAAAAAAACCACAACCCACTGAATCATAATCTTTAAATCATGAGATTTGGAAAACAAACAAAATGTCATTAAGAATTTTTATTCTGCCTTTTGACTTTTAATCTTCTTACTCTCATGTGTGAGATTATTCTTCCATTTGAAAGATGTTCCTCTGATGAAGACTGGGATAATCCTTTCTGAGGAGAGTTACCATGCATTAATTGCTTGTCTTGACTCTTTTCCTTCCTTTTTTTTCCCCACTTCATCCTACCTTTTTTTTTGTTGTGCAGAGACCTGCACCAGAGCTACAAAATGTGTCTGAAGAAAATGATAGAAAGAACTGAATGTAACTGCTTCTAACATATTATGTTCTCTGATTATTTTTCAATAAAAATTATCTTGGTTGCAAAAACATTACATATAAGCATGTAATTGCATCATCAACCACTTTCTAATTGCTAGAAAAAAACATTAGCCCAAACAGAGCTTTCTGTAACTTGTGTTATAATTAGATTTAGAATCTTTCAATATATCTTAAAAAATTTCTCACACATTCAAAGCACTTAAAATAATTTAAAATCATTCTCATTTCTTTATACAATTTCTGTCAACTGCATGGTGATATAAATTATTCAGTAATTACAATAAATATAGGCTTAATATACATATATATCATTGTAATTAACTGTCCAAATAATTAGAAGTAATATATTTTTCTTTTAATTCTCTTTTGATTTCATGACTTCAAGAGTTGTTCTTTACTTGAGTTCCTATATATTCCTCCCAATTTATGCCTACCAGTAGACAGCACCTAATGTATATGCTCTGAATTAATGTCAGGAGGGGTTTCTCCTCTGGTCATAAAAGGAGCCTGGCTCTTCATGTGCATGGTAAGTCAGTTTACTTGAACTGTGCTGCTGCCTGCAGTACTGCAGCTCTTCAGTCAGATGTTTTCACCCCAGTTGTGGCAATTCTCCACTGCAGGTGATATGGAAGCTGAGAGCCATGTCCTCTTGATGCAACTTACTGGGGTGAGCATCTTCTTGCAGGACGCAACCTCCATGAAGGTGCCATTAATCTTGGTGGCAGTGTGAGTGGGCAACAACCTCGAAAAAGTCTGGGCAAGGAAACCTAAAGGTGAAATTAGCTGGATAGCACAACATAGTGCTAATGTTGTGCTTCAGCTGAAAGCCTGTGTTTGTGGTGATTTGGGCTTTGTCCAAAGATGTGCATTGTTAAAAAGAAAGGGTAAAGGTATTCATCTCCTGTGAGAGGAGAAAACAGTTCACTTCTGGCCAGGGCTGGGAGATGGTGCTGGATGTAGGTTGACCAGGAGCTCCCATAAGTGTGAAACCCCATAGCAAAGGGTTTGAGATGGTTCTGGACCACCATACTCATGCTGGGATGGTGGGTCCATGTTGTCTTTTGTACTCACTATGAACAGGAGCAGTGGGAGAGCTTGGTGGTGGTGAAGAGTGTGAGATGATGGCTTCTGTAGAGCAACCCGAACAAGAGGTGTGAGACAAAGGCACCCCAGGAAATAGGCATCTCTGGCCTTTCACCTGTCTGGGCCACAGTCTTCAGCTCCAGCACATCTGTCTAATATAGCCAGTATCAGTATCAATCTTTGTTTAATAGAAAAAAAAAAACAACGAGGTAGTCAAACACCCTTTGGGCACATTAGTTATTAACTCTCATTCCTTGGTCTGTGTCACCTGGTCTTGTTTTCTGTTTTGTAACTATGGAAAAAAAAAATCACATTCATAGAGCTTTGCATTTTTATCTACCCTACAATGGATGTTTTCCTGCCTTCCCCTTCCAGCTTCTCCCTGTGTCACTGTTTAGGAACCAGGATGCTAGTGCACTCTTTGCTTAGTCTTTAAACTTCCCTTTTAATTGGAAGGAAGAGTACTTGGATGGTGATAAGACCACCCAACCACTCCCTCTGTTCTTGGAAAGTATTTCCTGAATTTTGCTGCTGGCAAATATCAGCTATATTCTGCTTGAATGACGTGCAGCCTGGGAGCTTTGTGGTGTGTTGGGGACGGCTCAGCCCAAAGTGTACGATGCATGCCTGTTTGTGATGGCCATGCTGAAGGGCTCTGGGCTGTCTGCAAAGCTTCAGGCATGGTCCTGCCTGGGAGACCTCAAAAACAAACAGAGATGGGGGCTGCAGGGAGCAATTCACAGCCGGGAGAGTGGACAGGTGATGTTGGTGGGGCAACAAAAGTCCAGGGAGCAAATCAGAGGAGTTAATACGTATGAGAAAAACAATCGTAATGTTAAATCCATCAGAGGCTGCTGGTTTGTTGGGATTTTTGTTTTCTATTTCTTTTTCTTTTTTTTTTTAATTTAATGGGAGGGGGAAGGAGAGGGGGTTCCTGATACTTTTATTCTCTGAGTAAAGAGCTCATGTTAACATTCGCTTTTTAAAATACAGAATCGGCCTGCGTGTAAAATGAGCTTTGAAGTGCAGAGCTGACAAACCCCAGGGGAAAGCATGTCTTTTATTAACAACTGCTGGTACACTTCAGGAACCTTTTTTTAATGTTTAGTAAAAATGTTTTCTGTGTGAGCAAAAAGAACTGTGGGGCTGAGACATCCAGTGGCCATGGCAGGAGGTTTCAGTGCCTGTCTGCCCTCCTGCTGCCCCTCTGCATGGCACCTTGAACCCACAGGTGGAGTGGGAGGAGGACCTGCCTGTGGTGACAGTCCCTGCCGAGGCTCCTGAATAAGTCACTCTGTGTTGTAGGTACTTCTGTTGTAGAGTAGTGACATGGCAGTTGTTTTGGTTTCGGGTTGGTTTGCTTGTTTTGTCTTTTTTTGTTGTTGTTTGGCTTTTTTTTGTTGGGATATTTTTTTTAGCGTTGAGGTGAGAGAAGGTGCGAGGCTGCCTTTGGATTTCGGTGACGCGCTGAGTTCTAGTTCTTCAAGAGGGGTTTAGGTGCTTTTGGAAAATATTTTAAAAAGCAACATTAGTGTGTTATGCATGTATACCTCTGTAGATCTATTTTAAATATAATTATATAGTGCAATAATGGGACGCATTCTTTCCTGCCTTTACCTTGCACAGATAGAGCTTTATGTGGGAGATAGGGACCTGTAGCTCTCTCCTCCCTCTCCCTCCAGCAGTGCTGCACATCTTTGCTCCTACATGCTTCCTTTGCTTGACAGGGCCCCAAAATACAAGCAGATGGTACTGTGCTGAGCACAAGTGACAGAGGAAAGTCCTCATCTCTTGCAGATGGTTATTCCTGTAAGTAGGGATAGAAATGGTAGATTGCTAGAGAAGGGTCACAGACCTTGATGTTTTTGGGTCTTCAAATCAAATCCTGCTAAGGGTGACAGCAATATGACAAGAACTACATGTCATGGCCATTGTTACTATGAAGCTGTGGGCTGGTGTCCAAAAGGTCTTGTAGATGTGGTATCATAACAGACTCCCCAGTGGTGGTGCAGGTTTCAAATTTTGTCAATAACTGCAATAGAAAACCATTGATTGAATAAGCAATGGCAATCTGGCTTCCATAAGAGAAGCAAGGAAATATGCTGTCGTGGTGGCTCTGAGGAAGATGTGCCACTAGGAGCAATGCAGAATAAATGGACAAGACTTCTCTTCCATGGCTGTCCAAGACTCCCCTTCCTCATAGCTCCCTTCCTTGCTGCGTGGCTCAGCCCCTCTGTTGTTGTAGTGGGATCTGTCCCCTCTTTCTGAAACTTGAGTAATTTGCTGTAATCTTTGGCTACAACTGAACTTCTAAAATGTGAGGAATTTGCCTATAAATCGGAGTTGTTTCCTGCCAGCCTGCAGTTGTTACGGTAAGGAAGAACTGGACCCCTGGATTAAAGGCAGTGGTACCACAGCAGTGTGGTTGATCTTACTGGTGAGGCAGAGGCCAGCAGTTTGACCGGTTTGGCTCTAGCTGTGTATCTGTATCTAAATGAAAACAGTGTTAAGGAACAAATGTGTTTGCCAAGAGCCAGGACAGGGTGAACAGTGTAGATTTCTACTTGCTGGTTTTCGGTTACAAGTCCGAGGGAACTCCACAAAGCAAATAGCCAGAGCAAGCAGGAGGTGATCTTTCTAAGATGATACTCTGAATAAACAAGACATAGCCTCAGCTTTCAGGAGTCCTTGGACAAAGCACTGATATTTCTGTCCACAGCCCTGGACCCCACACTAGCTAATTGCTCTCCTTGTAAGGGTCTCTCAACTTCACAAAATTGTTCACAAGTTCCTAAGGGTTTATTAGAGACATTCTTGTCTGAAGTCCATGGCAGGTTAAATGACTTGTCTAAGGCTGGAGAAAGAGGTCAGTATCAATGCTGTGATTAGATATTTGGGGTACTTGGCTTTGAGACTTGAGGATCTGAGAATGGCTGATACAGAATGAAATACGAGCATCCTGAATTTTTTATGTTGCAGTTCAAGTATATTTGGGCTAGATTCATCAAAGGAATAACCGGGAGACATATTTTTCATTTGTAGAATCTTAATGAATACATGACACTGCTATTCATTATTTATCTGCTTTCACATTTTAATTAATAGTTCTGCTGGCCATTTCTGATTTTTTTTAATATATTTATAGAAAGCCATCACTTCAAAAATATTCAATCATACTGCTGTTTGTTACCTTTCATAAAATTTCCTTAATGTTAGGATGGACTGAATTTTGCTATAACTTTTAAGTACATAAATGAAGGAGAAAAATGCATTTATTTTTCTGTTCCTTTGAGTCCTGTCAAAAGTTTGTGGTTTTCATTCCCCCAGATGCTTTTACAATGCAGCTGACATAAATTAGCCAAGGAAGCTGGTGTTTCTTGTGCGGGAAGGAACCACTAGAGGACATCACCAGATGAATCATGAAGGCACAACTGTAAACAGAGAAACTGGGAAAAGAGAGTAGGGATGGGGAAATGCTGTTCCCTACCATTCCCTATGGATGGATGGAGCTAATCCATCACCTCCTTATTGCCAGCCAGCAGACATGGGCTGAGAATGCACAAATCCTTGCAATGCCTCTTCATCCTTATTTCTCATTATTCTAGACCAGATCTGCCTAGAGGAGCTTCTCCCAGAAGCTCTGCAGAGCTGCTCTCACTGACCTGGAGAAGCTCCAGGACCCCACCACAGGGTAGGGGTGTGGGTGAGGTGATTTTTTTCACCACGTGAGCTCTTGCCACCACTTCAGTACTGAACTTCAGTGATTTCTGCAGGTCAGTCTTTCTAGCATGACCAAGGCAGACTTGTAGAAGAGTAGGGACATGTTGCACAGAAAGCTTCCCAGGGCAGGATGTAGGAAAAACCTCTTGTACTTCTGAATCTAATGGGAAAAATGATGACAGGGTAAAACAGTCCTCTCCCTTGCAGGTTCCTCTTAAGAGAAGTGTTTTCAAGAGCAATAAAAAGTTTAGAAAACTGACATTTAAAGATGGGATAATGATGTCAACAAAGCAATTAGGGCTGGGAGGTAACACAAATGTGAACATTTTCCCTGTACAAAACTGGAACCCAAGTCAGGTACAAGGATGTCTTCCAATTGTGAAAAAACAATTAAAACCCCCCAGTTTTAAGCATTTTTCAAGTACTCAAGGAAACTTATCTGTGACAGTATTAGAACATGAGAAAGCATCTGCAGAGGAATCAGATCATTGTAGCCTTGTTCTTGGGCTCTTGGCTGTAAATCAAAAGTCTTCAGAGCGGTGAGTTCATTGTTGTTTCACAAGGCTCTGCAATCCTAAATTCAAAACCCCCATGAAATCCAATTGAAAAAGGTACCTCTTTTCAATGTGGCTTTCACCTCTGTGCAGTGCTGTGGATGTCAGAGGAGCAATGAGCACTGAGACTTTCTTAAAAGTCTTTTAATCCCACAAAAATTATGTAAGTCATGTGAAATCTCAGCTCTACTGAAGACGATGGCAAAGGCTCTGTCGATTGCTTCAGTTGGAACAGGGGTTTGTGTTTGGCCTTTGACTTCCCTGCGTTATTCTCTGTATTGATACAGTCACAGCCTCAGATGCCAGGGATTTCAGGGAATGGAAAGGCATCTAGGAAAATGCTCCAGTTATCTCTAAAATGTATTTTTAAGTGGCTTTGAATTTGTTTCTGAGAAACAAGATCACATACACATAAATGTACCTGCCCGTGAAGTCTGTTCTTAATGTGAGAAGCTTTGTGAGTGACAGGGCTGTGTGAAGCCTGAGGGAATATTTCCAAATAGTTTTAACCAAATTCACGCAAATTTCTTCCTCAGCATTTCTCTCAAGATGGCAAAAAAAACCCCCAGGCATATGATATAATTATTGATTGCATCTTTTTGTTAAAAATTATAACCAAACAGGGTTTTTTTTTTTGTTAAACTTCCAGCATTTTTCAGGCCTAAAGTTGAATGTACGATAGAATATTTAAAAAATTATAATACTTGAGATTTCCAGGGTGGAACTTTTCCATTCTTTCTTTTAATTAATACTCTTAATTAATACTTTCAAAAATTTGAAAGCTTTTCTTTTACTTATTATAATGAAAAGAGTTCGAAGAACATTTAGGTGGATTCCTAATGAATCTGCTGGAACAGTGTGGGGTTTTTTAAAAAGATGTATTCCTTTCCTCATTGTCAGTAGAAGGTGAAATGGTATTTTTTGCCTGTTTTAATCCTAGATGAGGTATCCTCTCACTAAATACTTCCTCCACTAATGCTCACTTCTCCGGTGTGATTTATGTAGATTAAAAGTTGAGCTGGCCAAAAAAAAGATTCATACAAATTTTCTTTAATGGAAAAGTGAGGAGTTTACCTTTCTCTGAGAATGCTGTTTGTTTTTAGTGGCATCTCTCCCGCCATTCTTTAACTCAAATCAGAAGTGGGGCAAAGCACATCCCTCAGACATGGCCTTCAGGGGAGCACCAATAACTGCCCTTTGAGAGTGGTGAGTGGCATCTTGCTCTGCAATCTTCACAGGTATAATTTATTTCCTGGAGAAGCAAGCATTGCCTGCTTACTGTGTGTATTTTCAGACCTGGAGTAGCATCTCTGCTTACACTCCCATTGGGGAAGTTGCAAAACCAGCCTCAGGATGGGCCCTGCCCCAAGGACGTTACATGGGATTGAGCTTCTTTTTTAACTGAGCATTTTTTAGCTGAACTTTTCTATCTATATATTAGCCATGCTGTGATCATGTCTCAGTACCTGTCTTGCTTTTGCAGCCTGAGCCCAGCCCAGGCTCTGGTAAGCCCAGCTTGCGCCAGAGCCGGAGCTGCGATTTTCGAGCGGCTGGTTTTGCTCTGTCCTTCCGTGAGCCAGTCACCAGAGGGGGACAAAGCCCCACGCACGGCAAGTGCAGCATTAAACTCCTTTCCCCCCTGGAAAAGCTCCTTCCAAGAGCGTGCCAGGCGGGGAGATGCGTTTTGGGGTGGCAGGTCCCCAGCTGCAGCCCTGGGTGCCCCAAGCCCCAGCGCCGGGGGTGAGGCTGGTGGCAGGCTGGCTGTCACACCACAGGGACCAGCCTGCTCTCCCTTTGCTATTCCATGGCTCCACTAGCCCTTTAGCCTGGAAAAGGTGTTCGTGCTTTTAAAACAAACAAACAAACAAACAAAACACCACCAGCCCTTAAAACAACTGTAGATTTGCTGGGGGTAAAGTAGAAGATTGAGCACATATTGCAAACTCAGTTTCAGAACTGATTTTTTTTTCCTGTCTCTCATTGCAACAAAAACGCTCTTTATATGTGTAAACAGTGATTTTTAAAGATCTCTGCTCCCCCCAGTTTTGATCTGATTCACTGAAAACTGGAACACAGCTGATGCCCAGTTATTAAAGTTAGCACCACCCATCCAGGAGAAAAATTTGCAACCTATGGCATTGGAAATGAGAGGAGAAACAAATCTGATGAGCATTTGGCTTTTCCAACAGTGAGCTATGCCTGATTGGAACCTATTGTGAGAACAAACAGAATTATTTGTGTGAGATTTAATTTAATTTCCAACAGAAAATACGAAATCTGTCACCTGCATGTTTGCTGTAAGTCAGTTGTGGGCTGGAAGGTGCTCCAGCAGCGGTGTCGGTGGGTGCTGGCAGTAGCAGCCAGCCCTGAGTCAGGGTGTGTGCACAGGTACCTGTGTCCTCCTGTGCCACTGCCATGTGTGACCCCTAAAATGTGGGTCACCCATGTGGCAGGACTTGGCTCCCACCCAAAAAGCATAGACAGGGCAAAGCAGGTCCCCCGAATTGAGGACCCAGGGCTGTCCCTGAGGGTATGTACCACAGGCTGCAAGCCTGGGTTTGGTTTCTTGGCTGGCCAAGCCTGATAGAGCAAAATATGTGAGACCTTAAGACATATAAATAATATTTGGCTTGAGTCCATTTCCTTGGTGCTGGACAGCTTGCTGCTGAATCGAGTGGGTTTTTTTCTCCAGATCCTCAGTCAGACCCTAGCCCAGATCCAGCTGTCCTTGGTAATTAAATTTTAATGCCTCAAGCTGGGCGTTTGTATTGGCGTTTGAAGTGAAGCATGTTAGCAGCCCCGGCGTGGTCACCCGCAGGCTTTGAAGCTCTCCATCTGCCACCAAGGACAGGGGGGGATGGTCCCACCTCTGTGGGTGCAGCCACAGTGCTCAGTCTCAGCTGAACTTACGCAGCAGTTGTGCATTGATTTAGGGAATCAAGGAGTTTTCTCTTGTGCAGATGGGAGGGACTAGAAAACTAATAAGGGTTTATTCTTGTGGATCTGAAGAACGCACTAAATATTTTCGAGGCAGCCACAAAGTGGTCCCACGGCGCTCTTTGGGCAGCTGACAGCACCTCTGCTGCCCTTGTGGTGGCACCCCCTGGCATGGTCCCAGTGTCAGGGATGGGGTGTGGGACATGGAGCTCCCCACAGCCCATCCTGAGCAGCGGCTTCCCACAGACCTGGAACAGGTCCCCAGGGTCACAGCCAGGGAAAGCCACAAGCCGGAGGGTCTTCTTTGCTGCAAAGGGAAGAGGAATTTAAGATGGAGGAGGAGACTAGAAAACCAGCCATGCTGACATGCAAAACTGTATTCCTCCTCCTTAAACCATTTCATTGTAATTACTGTGCAAACAGAAGGCCTGGGTAATTATTATGTGGTTTTGTGGGTGTAAATTTAACATGTCATTCCCATGCAGCTACACTGCAAGAGAAGACTTTTTCCTTTGAGTTTTTCTCCTTAACTCACTGATTTCAGGTTCTCCATGGATTCAGTGTAGCTAGTTAACAGTCACCTGAGTGGGAAATAGCTCTGAACACTGATCCGTAACAGGGACTGGCACTGCTGTGAGGCAAACCTAGTTTGAAGGAAAATCTGGGGAGAAGCAGCAAATGTTTTTACACGTGCAAACTGTGACCCAGCCCAAAACACAGAGTAAGGGATTCAAAGTACAGTTAGTAGGTCTCACAAGGCTTCTGAGAGCCTTGTCCTCACCCAAACCATGGCGGTTAATGAGATCCAAGGGAACACTCAAGCTAACAAATCCCATGTTTAAGTGCTGGGGGTTTATACAAGCATCCTGAGGGAGGGCAGCACTGGGTTTCACTTCTCCAGTGCGCTGGCAGCCAGAGGTTACTGAGGTGTGAAGCACTAGTCTCGCTTTCTCTAGTCAGCACAGAGCAATGGTGCAAATGTATCTTAGGAATGATCTTCTGCATTTTTATTTCTGACTTTAGCATATTGCACAAAAAGCCATGCAGCTCAGTTCACATTAATGTATTTATTGTAAGAGAAGTTTCCATGGAATTAGAGCAGCTTCCCCTTTCAGCTAGTAATAATAATCTGAATTTTGTCACTGCCTTGTCTGTTCAGCACTAAGGACGAAAACAAATCAGTACAGATGTGGCTTGTTGAAATGATCCCACAGCTCAGGATGAAAGAGTTTGTTACAAACAACTTTTTGAATGTATGTGTGCTTATCTGTCTGTGTGTAATATAGTTGAACAAACCTCTCCTGCTGTTTGAGCTGTAGAACAGATGATTTGGAAAAGGCTCTCAAGTAAGTTATAAACTGTTTGCTGTCACCCGTGCCGCTGTCTTGTTCTGCTGTGCTGCTCCTTCCTATTGCATTTGTTTCCTTCCTCCTTTGCTTTCGCTATATGAAAGCAAAGACAGAAGTGCTCATGCTGAAGGCATCCATACTTACGCCCTGCTCGGAGTATTTTTGGTAGAATCCCCCAGGTTCCGCTGCCCAGCTCTCACAAATAAACTAGTCAACGAAGCTCACTACTGAGCAGCTGATTTTCTGCTGGTTGGATAAAGATGTTGTCTGAAGCAGTTTCTTCTTTTATCTTTTATTTCCCACATATACACTCCATATCATAATGTGTCCTGCTGAGAATTAAACCTGTCAGTGCTTTTGGACTTACCTTCACTGCAATAGCTGATGTTTTGTTCCAAGTCCCACACCATCCCGAATCTGTCGGGCTTGTCCTTCCTGTGCACAACCCCTCCAAGGTCCATGTGAAAAGCTGGAGGTGTATATTTGTGTCCACAAAGACCCAGGTGTCCTCTGGAGTGCCAAAGGGGCTTTGACTTGTTCTTGACATGTGTATAAGCACAATGTCTCCTGCATTTTGAAAGACTCACTGTGAAAATTATTAAGTCGAGTAGGTTTGGGGTCAATAAAGGTGGAAGGGGTTATGATTTTCCTTCTCTTGTTTTCCTTCATGAAGTCCACTGGATCCATTTTATCTTTGGACCACAGAAGAGATGAGTGGAAAATTAAGATATAGAATAGAATAGAAAACCTTCATATTTCCAACAAGGGAAAAAGCTTTATTGTACTCAAGCTTTCCGTAGTATCCCGATGGGGCTTGGGGATGCTCTGCATACCTTGCCACTACTGCTTCAGCTGGTGGTGCTTGACTTCAGGGGAAAGGTGTTTCAAAAATGTGACTATTTTTTGCCTAAACCTTGCCTTGTGTCAACAGGGCCCGAGTAATCTTCAACTTTGTGTAGGTACTTTGAGTCAGTCCTGGCTACTTTTCTCAGTAATAAAGCACAACTTGCTCACAGCTGAGACAAGCATAGGGATCCTTTCCCACAGAAAACACGGATCAGGAGGGGAACGTCCTGAGGATCTGCCCTATCAGTCATACCAAAGTGCACTTGTGGTCACTGCCTGAGTGTGAGTAGAAAGGGAACATGTCCCCTGTGTGTCCTGCTGTCCCTCGGGGCAAAGCTGCTGGGGCAGGATTTACCAATGCAGCCCAGGAGAAGGTGAGTGTTTATTGTGTGTCAATGTGGAAATGATACTCAGCCAAGAGTGACCTACGTGTTAGTGACCTATGTCTGTGCCAGGTACTTATGTGGGGGAAAAAACCCCAAAATTATTTAGTTAAGAATGGAAAAATTGTTCTCTACAAGTGAGTATGAAGAAAAGAATCAAAAGTATGATGGTGATATCTGATATGATAACATAGTATGAAAAATTATTTTATTTCCCCAGGAAAGTGAGATTTCAAATCAGAAGGAAGAGATAGAATCTGGATATTTTTTCTAAGCAATCAGTTAATTTTGTTTAACAGAATTAAAGTTTCCATTCAATTTTAAAGTAACAGTTGACCTAACTTTGAGCACTTTTTATTTGAACTCTGAAAAAATCTTTCTGACCTTTTTTCAAAATCAAGAAAACTTATGAAACTGACTCTTTCTTCTGATCAGCTTCCATTTAATGGATGTGTATTTTCAAAGGGTCAATTACACCAAACTTTTCTAATGAACAACATAGTTTAGACATGGCCAAGAAAAGTCCTGGCTTGGGTCCTGCTTGTTTTGGTTTCTCCCATCTGTGGAATAAGCAGGGAAGCAGTTTTATAGGTGGCAGGATGAGATGGTGAAGAGAACATGTCAGAAAAAAGGTCCTTTATACCTTCTTTTTTTTTTTTTTTTTGACAGAGATCTAGAGAAAGCTCTCAATCTTGTGCAACAAAATTACATCCCATTAGTGTGACCACTCCTGGACTTCGATCTGCCCTTGATATGCCCTGCAAAATTACTTGTAATGTTTAGATACTGACGTTATTTCCATAGTTTGGGGTTTCATTATGGCTTGTTCTAGATTTGAACTTCCCCAAGGTCTAGAGGTTGTCTGGAGTCTGGCTGGGCTAACCTCTGGGGAGGGAAGCTGAAGAGCTCTGTGTTATTTCTGTGTCTTTAAATGTAAGTTCAGAGCTCTCTTGCTCAGTGCCTTGGAAAATAACTGATGACAAAAGAGATTTGGAGTTTGGATAAGATAAGAATTAAATTGAATATTTGTCCTGAACCAACAATGCACTTGAACTATTCAGGAGATTCAAAGAGTTGTGCTTGTTTTTAAAATAGTCTTTTTGCTTTCTTCATCTCCTAAAATTCTCTGTCCTGACGTTGAGCTTGAGCACTGAAGCAATTAATAGTCCCAAATGCCATGGGGCGACAGTAATTTTCTCTTTAAAAATCTGATATTGGCAAATGTTGCCATCCTTCTTTTGTCATGGCAAGATACCACAGGGGTTATAAACATCATGTGACTCAAAGTCTCTGGAATTATTTTTATAATTTGCCAGGAAAGGGGTGACTCCTCAGAGCTACTGATTTCAGAGATGGGCCCAAGCTGAAACTTTCGTATTGTCCCAGCTTCTAAAAGCACTGAAGCTCAGCTTTAAGCACGTGCTTCCGTTTGTCAGGTTGGGCAAAGCACTTAATGTCGGTATAATTAACCATGTGCAAGTGCACCCCGGAACAGAAATTACATGCTGCAGTCCCAGGTCAGTATCTCTGAGCCTTCTTGATTTGGTGAATTGCAGTTTATTCCTCTTGGACTGAGGCCTAGTGCCTTCCTCCTTGGAGATGATTCCTGTAATTCCTGTGTAATTAGATTAGCTCTAACCAGACCTACCTACAACAGACAGAATAAATTGTTTCTAACCTTCCCAGATCCTGTTCAAAATGATGCCTGTGGTCCCTCCACATGGGAGGTTGTGCTTAGCAGAGATCACAGTGACAGAAAATAGCCTTTTAAAAACAAAGATTTATATAGCATTAATGGCAGGACTAGGGAAGCTTAAGAGAAAAGGATGTGTTAAATGCTAAGGGGTCTCTGGTTTTGCTTTTATTGTCTGAATCCAGTAAGCTGAAGTCCAGAAACCAGGAGGTTCATCAGAAGGTTGGGGTAGATACTGAAATTGCTGCTTCTTCATTCAGAAGGCCCTAGGAAAACCGCTGCATTTTCTGACAAACCTGCCAATAAATTTGCTTGGTAGGCACCTATAATGAGCAGCATGGGGACATGGCTGACATGATAGTCCTACATGTTTGAACGCAACTCAGAATCCATTACTGTGTGATCAAGGAAACACTGAATCAGGGTCTGAAATCTAGGATATCAGTTGTGATATGCTACCTAGTAATCAGCTACAAGAAAGCATATCTTGCTCAGGTTGTATTTCTAGTTAGCACAGAGTGTGAAAATTAAATAATTAGCATATTCATGGAAAATAAAATATTATGCTTTCAAGCAAGTGGCTGTATTTAATGCCCTGCTTTGTATTTAGAGTAGCTGCAGAGGTGCATCCTATACGTGCTCAGGAGAGCCAGCTGGATTATATGTTTAGAATAATTCATCAGATAAATTCATGTCCATGAATAATCTACATTCAGATCATGACCTTTACCAAGCCATGCTTCTTCCAGAGCTCAGAGATTTCTGTTGAGGCTGGGAAGAGACAAGAGGAGCACAGAGAAGCTTTCCTCCCATCTCCTGTGCTCCAGTAGCAGTCTTCATTTTTGGAGCAGGGCAGGAAAGCCTCAGCCCAGGGGATGTTTTGAACTGTAAAGTAGGATTTTCTCTGGAGCTGGGGAAGTTGCAGTGTCTTAAGTACTGACAAGGGGTTGGGAACACAGCGACCTTACTGTGGTGAGACAAGCTGTGAGAGCTGTGTGTGGCCAGCAGTAAGCGCATGTATCGAGCCTTAGCTTTGTCAGCATGGACTCTCCTGAGTTGCAGTTGCTCTCACTAACCATGAACTAAGAGCAGAAGTACAGGCCCCAGAGCTGAGCTGATGTGTAGCATCTTCCCAAGCCACAGTCACTGCCTCAGATGTTCAAGCTCCAGGAGAGGTCAGAAGAGAGGGAGCTGCTCCTGGAGCCTGGCTCAGCTCAGGGCACTGCTGGTGGCTCTTTCCCAAAGCCTGGGCTGCGGGGGAAAATCCCTCCAGGTGGTGGGCAGGGCTGGAGTTGTGTTTTCTTTCACACTTGCTGGACTCTGGGAAATGAAGCAGGGCAGTCTGTCCAGGTGATGTAAGTCCACATATGTTTATTCACTGAAACAGCTGGCTGCTTATCCCAGCACTAACCTGATGGGACAAACACTAATGAAACAGCTCTCTGCTGATGGCAGCTCTCACTGTGTGAGCTGAACTCATTTTGCACACTTTAGTGCATTAGAGAGAACAGGATAAAATTAAAATAGCATCAGAAACACAGACAGAAGCTTAGAAAAATGCAGATTAGAGCTACAAGCAGTTGTAAGCCTTGGTAGGTTTTACTCATCATGCCAAAAATTAATAGGAAATAAAACAGCAAGAAAGAAACAAGGCTGTGAAGTTTCAGGAGCAAAAACTGAGTCACAGATTTCCATTTAGCAAATATTATATCTTAATATTAGGTTAGTTTGGTGTTAGTGATTTTAAAAGTGAACTTTAGCATTTTTAGTATGAAACATTTACTTTCTCCCTCATTTGCTTTCAGTAATTTCACAGAGCTTTGTACTTCTCTCACACAGAAATTCTGCAATGCTCTTTATTTCCTTCTTGTGTTTAAGATGGTAAGTAAAATTTCATATGACCTGCTGCTGTGGCAGTGGGGTTCCCCTATGGCATGTTCCCCAGGTCCCCTGGCTCATCTGGGTGAGGGAAAACTTCTGAGGCTACAAGTGCTGGTATTGCTGTGGCAGGGTCCATAGTTTGTTAAGCTCAGGAGGACTTCATGGTTTGATATACCAGGTCACCCAAGGAGCTGATCCTCCTGCAAAATGAGCAGGAAAACTCAGTCATGAGGTTGGATTAGGTGTGAGGTGTAGTCCTGACTTTGCTGTTCCCCCTCTGGGTGAAAGCAGTGTCTCAGTTTCCCTGTCTGTAAATTGGGGGACTGGTAATGACGCCTTGTGGTAAAAGTTTGCAGGGTGACTGAGAAGCTCAAAGTAAAAGATGTTTTGTAGAAAAGGTGTGTGAAGGAAAATTGAAAGGGTTTCACCATTCAGCACCGTGTGAGGTTTATTTGCTGTTTCAGACTGTTTGTTCTTTCATCAGGCCATTGAACAATAGCTAGGAAGGGGAAAGACCTTACATTTTTTTATAGGATATTACTGTTCTTGGGTCTTTGAACCAGTTAACCAACAGCAGGTTTGTGGTGCAGAATGCAGCAGCATTGAGTTCTTCCTGTTGGGGCTTTTACGACTGCTGCAAAAACAAAAGCGTGACTGAACGGGTCTTTCATTATTTCATTATTTTTTAAATTTATTTTAGGCTACTAAGGAATTAACGTGAATAATTTTCCCATTTCACCATCTGCTTTAGACTCCATCTCAAAGGGTTCCCAATGAGCACAACACACAAAACCCTTTAAAAATGTTCCTCTCCATATTTCCCACACTCAGCAGTCTGCTAATGTGGCCAATAGATCTAGGTGATGGGCCTGCATGATTTACAGAGGATCGTTAGTGTTATGATGAGCTGTGCAACTGTCTTGTTTATTTACAGTTAGCGATTTCATTGCAGAGCCCTTTGTCTCAGAAAGATTTTTGAATTTAAACCTTTCCAGAGTAGTGCCAGAAACATTCAGCTGGTGAGACTTCCACCTCGGGCTCAGGAGAACAGTCTGCTCCAATGTTTTCCATCTTATTTCTCACGTGGATTGAGCTGGAAACACTGAGGAGCTCTGTTGAGCTATCCATAACTGACACGAGGGTAAGTGCCTGTCTCCCACTGGCGTTCAAAGGGTTACTCATAAAGAGTTTACGTGTCTTGACTGTCAAGTCTCTGTCTCCATGCATTTTCCACTCCTCCTGTCTCTTTGGTCCAAGCTTTTTCCTTTCAGTCTTTGCCTCTCAGGGTCGAACTCCACTGAAGCCTCTATTAAACGTCCTCACTGTGCTGCCTCTCAGTGCAGCGCACGAATGGCCACCTTCCCTGTGAGGAGGAGGAGGATTAGAAAGCTGAAGTATTTAACCTGCCTGTCAAACAAAATTATTCATAGCAGGTGAGTGGCTTAGCAGCATTTTGCAAAGTTCCCGTGAATAATACATAGGATGGCCAGTCTTGGCATGGGAGTATTACTCCAACTGTAGAATAATTCACATGCCTGAAAGAAAAAGGTGCAATAACTTCATTTTGTTCATTTTCTGTAAGTGATAGGACTGAAGAGATCTTCTGATGGTCAAGCTTGAATGGTTGCAGCTCTGCCCATTGGGACCACGCATTGGGTCTGACCGTGGCTGCTGCCTTGGGCAGGGCAGAGGAGCACATCCACGCTCGTCTCTGCCCCGCGCAGACCTGACGGGCTCTGAGTCACTGCGCGTCCCCCGGCTGTGCTGGCGCGTCGGCGTGCGACTATGCCAGCCGTAATGTGTGCAGATAGATTTATTAGTGTGGGTGAAGTTGGATTGTAATGAGGTTACACGGCTCTGGGACTGCACCTAACTCATCTCTTGGCATCGTGAGACCAGGGGGGAGATAAATGTGCGGCTACCCTCATCTCTTCCCTCTAGATTTTGTTTGCAGTTCAGAAGACAGATGGACAGCTATGTACACAAATATACTCAGAATTCTCCCCAAAGAATGATGTCATTCTAGGGTTTTTTATATTCAGGGTAAAATATTATAATGGCACCATTTTCTTCCTTCAAGCAAGAAAATAGTTGAGCAGATCTCCTATTTTTATGAAAAGCCTGTGAGTCTATTACTTTGCTGGGAATTGGATATTTCTTTCTCTTGAAAGGGGCTGCTTTTCTCACCTAAATAAAATATCATATTTTGGCTGAAATACAGTTTTTACCATGTTTTGTAATAGAATGCATAAAGGACTCTGAATATTTTCATTTTTGATTATATACAGAAAGCCTTTAACTTTGTGTTTTGAACTACTGGCATCATATAAATTAAAATAAACAAATAAAAATCCTACAGCTTTTTATTTTTATAAACTTTTATTTTTACTTGCCCTTTCCTCAGTGAGCCTGCGCTGGCTTTTTACTCACCTTGGCAATCCACATGATAATAAATGTGAATATATGTGTGCTTGAAAACCACACCATGCAGCACTTCCTTCACACATAAAAATCCCTCATGGTTTGAAAACAGCATTTTCATTACTGATTTGTTAATGCTAACATAAACGAGTCACAAAAATCTTGATGCAAACTCTGTAAGTCAAAGACAGTCTGTCCATTGACTTACTGGACCTTGGCCCAAGCATTTGATGATCAGAAACAAAAGAGATTGAGACACGTGGCTGATCTGAAGAGATCCCGTTTGCAGCAGCCATCTATAAGAGGCAGCAGAAGGCTGCGGTGGCTGGGCAAGTAAATAGAGTGGGTGGGTGGTATGGCTTTAACATAGGGCCGCAAGGGCGTTGGAGTGAGGCCTTTCATTTCACATTAGGATTCTTCTCGTATTTGGTAGATAGGACAATATTAACCTTTTGAATTTATTTAGAAACTCATTAGTGCTTTTTCTATAGTCCATTCTTTTCCTGATTAGCTCTCCTCATTACAATTCAAATTTCTTTCTGCTACATTTACCACATTGTCCTGCTTTCTCTCATCTCTATTGTTGTTCAGCTTAATTTATTAAAGCAATGAAAAAGGAAGGAGTGGGGGGGATCAGTTAACATAGCAGCCTTCCTAGTCTTTGGTGCTCGGGGAGGAAGAAAGAAGGAGACACCCGTGAGCTTTCCTCTTCCCCAAGGCAGGGTGCCCAGGGAGGGCAGAGCATGGTGGCAGCAGTTTCTATGCAAGCATGGGATGGAAGCATGGTTCATAGTGGCAGCATCGTATAAAATACCTTCTGGATCTGCCCTAGTGTGTGCCCAAAGCAGCCAGCAAGGCACTGAAGTGCTGGGGGAAGGCAGCTGCCTCACACGTGCCTGCAGTGACCCTCGCCTCCTGTTGTTGCTTTAGCTTGTGGAGGCTTGACTTCCCTGCTTTCTCATTTCAGCTGCTGCTCAATCTCAGGGTTTTTAAATGGAATTCACTCTGAAAGTTCAGTGTCCTCATCATGTTCTGGAAACATATGCAACTAATCCCCCTGACTCCTCTGGTATCCTGTTTCTAAGGTTATTTTAAAAACTATGTGCATGCCTTCAGTAGCGTTTCTTTTGTGTACTTTGGTATCAAGATGGAAGTCTGGGAGATGCTGTAATTGCTCTTGACTTCACACAACTCTGGTGGAATATCAATTGACATTTTGGTCAGGTTTCTTTTTAGCTCGAGACCTGAGCCTGTCCCTGTTTTGGGGTAATTGGAATGGGGAGATGCTAGGCTTCAGATATACATTTAGACATTTGCTGCACTGCTTTGCAAAATATTTTCTGTTAGGAATATAGAATTTTTGCACTATTTTTTTAGTATGGTGCTTGTTTCTCAAGAGCAATGCTACTATCACGTGTTTGTGATTAAAGATGCATATGCTTTTGACAAGAGACGATTAAATACAGCCAGATGATTGTAACCGTCCCAGTCGTTGCTGTTCTCTGATTACTGGTGTATTTGAACATCTCGCAAATGTGAATGAATGTGTTTTTGAAGCAGCTATTGTAAAACTGGGAAGTGCCAGAGCATTTTATTTGAGGCACAGAGGGATTAACTCACTCAGCAAAGGTTATAGAGAGAGTTTTTGGCAAAGCCACAAAAAGAATCTAAATTTCTAAGTTTCTAGTCCAATGCTTTAATCATAAAATCATCTTTTCTCTGAATTCTTTTCTGTCTGTGGTAATTACAGTTTTGGCTGGTTTATGTCCTTTATAAAAAACCTGTCTTTCACACATCTTGTGAAACTAAAAAAAAGAAGAAGATAAAACAATCATAGTTTTCCAAGTGTATAATTCTGGACTCCAGCAGAGTCCTAAAACAAGTAAGGTAATTATTCCACTCAGTTCAGCACCATTTGGAGAATTAGGCTATTTTGTGAATTGTAGTTTTAAAATAAGACACATGAACTGGAAAAAGTTCAATGAGCAATGTGTAAAATAAAATAAATGCTTGCAAATATCAGCTGAAAGAGAAAAGGAGCTGGATGTGAAGGTGATTGGAGCAAGTCAGGAAAGATCAATGATGTTGAGGGAAGGTTAAAAAAAAACAAAAATGAAGAAGTTATTACATCCTTTAGGTTATGGGGGAAAAACCAGGGCATACTTTTGGGGCTAAATTAATTCCTGGTTCAAGCTAAAAAAAAAAAAAGACTTTCTCCAAGGATGAATTTGGTCTGTGGGCAATCACAGGAGGTCAGTCAGGGGAAGCTGCCAAGAGGAGGTGGAGCCATCATTAGTAGAGTTGTTAAAGTCTAGACTAGACGTGCGTTTGTTAGTGATGGTTAATTAACTTGTTCCTGGCAATCAGCCACCAGGGCAGGAGGTGGACTTGATTTGCAAGTTGTGATTGCCAAGAAAGTCACCCATAATTGCCTGTGATCTTGTGGCTTTCTGATTTTCACCTTGGTCTTGTGTTCCCCTGTAAATGTTTTCTGTGGGGTTCTTTTTGTTGTTATTGTTGTTTGGTTGTGGGTTTTTTGTTTTTGGTTTGGTTGTGGGTTTTTGTTTTTGTTTTTTCTCTCCACAGGTTCTTTGCTTCAAAAAACATAATTTTGATCCTTATTGCTACTGATGTGATTGAACCTCTGTCACAGTCCGATTTTGGGTGCCAGTACCCATGGTGACTGGAGAGTATCAGCCATTCATATAGGTAAGAAAATTAAAGTTTCCTATTGTTGCAGGGGGGATTCAGGTCTGTTACCTGTGGCTGAGGAGAGCACAGTGCACTTGTGAGCTGCTGGACACCCTTATTGTATTTATTTCCAGTTCTAAATAGCTTCTAGGTGCTAACATCCCCACAGAATTTGTTTCCACACCCTTTCCCGAGGCAACCCTTCACTTGGGTTGCAGTTCCAGTTTTTATTCTGTAATGTCTGAACACCTTTTGTTGTACAATAAGCAACATCACTGAGATGCTACTCAGTTGTCTGAGGATGAAACCGGGGCTGCCAAACAAGGCTGCTGAAGGATCATATATTGCCCACGCAATCTTCGTGCCCTTGGTTCTGTGTCAAACTGCAGATTGGGTGGAGCAGAAACAATAATGTAGGCTTGGAGTCCTCATGTAGAAGGAACCATCCAAAGGCTGAAATCATCTTCTGTGTAATTAGAGGTATGACTGCAGGTAATAGAAAGCAAGCCGACTGCATAACACACATATAATGCAGAGCCAGAAACTGAAGATCAGGAGGAAAGAAGGCTTGGGTTTATTCTTCTGTGTTCCTGGAGGCAGGAAAGTGGTAGAAGTTGCCATGCTGCATGTTTCCAGTTGGCCAACCTTGGGCTGTTTCATACTTTTAAATGAAGCAAATCAGGAAGGAGGGAAAATGCAATAGTCTTATTGATTTTTCACTGTTTCCTGCATAAAGAAGTGAAAGACAAGGATGAGAAAGCTTGAATGCCTAAGTGGATCCTTCTAGCAGCAGATTTCTGAAACAGTAGGATGGTAGGAAAGAAATTATATGAGGAGGATATGAGATTATTGTCCAGTCTGTGGCACAGTCATGGAGAAATCCTGAGGGGCTTAATGCTGGGGGGGCTTTCAGGGAGAGAGGTTGCTAGACCCATGGTGAAGTTGGGTTTGGGGCATTTTGGGGGAGGACGTTGCATTTTTATGGGGGAGGGTCCTCTGTTTAAGGAGAGACTGGTATCAAATCCATGAGACAGGAGCAATTGCAGATGCAGAAAGAGACTGAGGGGAGTGGGTTGTTGCTGAACTGGAGAGGAATAAAAGCAAGAGAATGATATTAGCATATAATTTCTGGCAGTTGTTGCAGTGCATAATAACTTCAATTTAAAAGCTTCTCATTTCCCTCACTTTGTGCCTTATTAAGGCTCCAACATGTATTTAATGGTGGGAATATCACTTTTTGCTTCCCGAATTCTATGCCTGCAGTTGATCTACATAACCTGCTAGATCTCCACTTGGATTTCTGAAGCATGTGAGGGCTCTTGCTGTGTCCTGAGAGACACAAAATTATAACTCAAGCCCTCTCTTATGGTGCATGTGTTATTTTGGTCCTTTACTACCACAGTACAAGCAGAGTGAAAAATACTGGTTTTGTTGCATCTCAGATGTTTATGTCATGTTTCCAGGGGTGTTTCCAGCATGCTGGGCAGGTTTCCCTTCTCAATTTATTTTCCTTTGCATGGCAAGTTCTGGGTCCAGGGCTAAGGCCACCTTGCTGCATGGACTCTCTTAGCAGGGACCAGTGTCTTTATCACCATGGCAGTCCAGCCAAACAGACAGCTTTAAGGAGTGAGTCCTTGGGATTTCTGAGACTCTGGCTGGGAAGAAAAGGTCTAGCTTTAACTATCTGGCAGGTCTTTCCCACCGGTTAGTAACTTTTGAGGTCACAGGTTGTGTTAGGACAGTGTCCAGTTAATCCAGCTATGTATATAACCCCTTTGGGGAGTTCTGCTTCTTGTGAGCGTAACTGTGACTTTCACATTAAAAAAAAAAAAGAAAAAAATAAAAAAGTATGTATTTTATGTTTTAAAACAGGTATATATCCAATTGATTTTTTTACAAAACAGTTTTCATAAAGATTGACCTTGGGGAAATACCTCTGGTGAATTTTCTATGAATCTATAGGCTACTCACGTTTCATATAGTCTGGACATTTCTAACTTTGATGCATTGTACAGTGACAACTTCTCCTTTCACTTTCCTGTCTGTAGTTGTGCTTGTAGATCTTTTCCAGAATATTTTTTTTTTCAATGTGACTCATCCAGCTTCCTAAAAGAGAGTGCAACTTATTCAAACTCTTCTAAATCTATTTATCCTGGCAAATATTTGGACATGTAAAATAGTAGTAAAGTGCTATGACATCTATCAGGGCAGGAGAGCACAAGAAATCTTTGAAACTGTAAAACTCTCCCTAGTGTGTTTTATCTGGGGGTATTAATTGTCAAAGAGCAATGTAGAAATTTGATTCCTACACATACACATGCACACACAGCAAGAAAAAGCTTCCTACATGTTTGAGCTCCATTTTCTCAGCACTGAATTTAGTTTGCACAGACTTACTGCTTTATCAGATGCTTCACCATGATGGGGCTTGGAGGTTAGGTAGCTGCATGCAGATCTCTCTCCTCCACATCACTGGGTCAGTCTTTAAAAGCCAAGAGTTGTCATGAGCTCATGTCTGTGTAAGGGATTTCTCAAAAGCAGCTGGTATCACAGTTGGATTTTTCAAGTTCTTACATTTTATCTAGAATAGATCAGGTGTCTGAAACTTAGCCTTGAAGAGGAATTCTCATGCAGCTGCTGATCAGTCTTGCTCCTTAGCTAGCATGACTGAAAAGCCAATAGAGTACGTGTTACTGCGCTTGAGCTCTTCTTGCCACAGGACAGGCATCGTGCCTGCAAGAGAAACATCTGGGAAGAAGTGGTGAGGATGTTTGGACTGGTCAGAAATTCCAGTTTAAATTTTGTTCAAGTTCAGTTCAATGGGTCTTGACAATTTCACATTCTCATCATGGAAGAGACTTCAAGAGAGGCTTCTCCTGTCCCCAGAGGAATACTGGCCTTTTTTTCTGGAGATGTGTTCTCTGATGTGTTGACATAGGCTACTAGAGCCCACATGGGGCAATGGGAGGTATAAATTGCCATATAAGTGGTTAGGAATTTGGCAAGATTTCCTTGCTGCCAGCGCTACAGATGTGAAAGACTGGGATTTGTTCTTTTTTCAGCTTTAAAATTTTGGCTGCCTGAATTAATGTATTTCTTATTGATTCTGTAATGAAGACAGAGGCCTGAATTCATATATTGCTTTTTATTTGCATTTTTACTACAGTTAGTCTCATTTCCTCGTTGCTGAAGGCCATTAGCGAGGAGTTGGATGACTTGTATAGGTTTCTGCTTTTTGTAGTTTTCTAAAACTCTATACATAATAAATCAGGCACCCTCTTTTGCAATTAACTAATCCACAATGTAACAGGATCAGTAAAATTGATTGAATATGTCAAGTTTTAAGCCCTAAAAAAATTGCAACAAAATAAACACATTTATGGTGATGCTTTTCAGTATTGTTGTCCTCATTCTTACACAGATCTAGCCATGAAATTAGGATGAATAAAAGATTTTGCCACTACGTCACCCTCCAGTCGATCCTAACCTGTGCTTGAAATGAGCTTTTGATGTGACACATTCATCTCTGCAGCACACATGGATTCATCTTTCGGTTCATCTCACCTACAGATGACAACTCTTTTTGCTTCCCTTAAGGTAAGAGGTGTAGTCCAGCAGTGAAACCAGCAGACACATTGTCGGGCATGGATGACTTGCTAGTAATAGCTATTCCATGGCAAGATCCTGTAATTTTTTTTGCTTTATGAAGACCTCTCAGTCTCATTGCTTTACCCTCCTTCCCTGAATAAAGAAGATTGAAGTGAAGGAAGGTTAAAGAATGTTTCTCAGAAACATCTCTGAAGTTGCTGACTGGCACTGAGCCATGATAGTTAGTCAAATACACATTAAGCTGCATTTCAACAAGAAACCGTTTGAGCTCAGTCTGACCTCTTTTCTTAAAGAAGAATTAAAAAGTCCTCTCTTGAATAATGGCATGTGTCGGCACAGCATCTTGAAAGCAAAGTTGGATACTGGGCTCCCTCTGTACCAACAAAGTATTCCTAGGTCAGAAAGTATTTCTGCTAAAATAAAAACTATTTTCTTTTAAATATGCTTGTCATTTATATGGTTAAAATAGTTTCCTTCCTTGTGGTATTTTACCCTATGAACTTCCCCTTTTTGTACAGAAAGCCATGGGTCATTTATAGTGTAGTTCGTGCTTCCTGGTACTTCTGCTCCTTATTGACGTGCTCAAACATGAATTCCTTCTGCAGCTCAGATTTAGCTCAATTTTGCAGTTCTGCTTTGCAGAGTTATGCTGCAGAGACACTCTGCTCACACCCCCAAGCGTGTAAAACTCCTTGAAATCAACTCTTGCAGAAGGGTGAAACCTGCATAGAAAGTCTGAGGTTCACATCAGCTTCCATATTCTTTTCTGCAGGGGCCGTTCAGTGGGCACTGCCTGTCGCAGAAAGCTAATTGGATACATCAGATCTCCAAGGGGGAAGTTACCCTCTAGGATTAGGTGCTAGAGGCAGGTCCTTTAGTGTTCCTGCGCACTGGCCGGGTGAACTGATGGAACAAGAGATTTTAGATGTCTTTAGAAAGAGACAACTAAGTTCATATGGGCAAAATGCACAATAGTAACTGCACAAACTGCAGGTTTTTTATGCCACATCCTCCTAAAGACAGGTCACTGAGTGCTGGAATCTTCCTTTTCCTCCAAACAGAAAGAGCACTGGCACTTCCAGCTCTGTGTAATTGTTTCCCAACTCCCATGTACACCTGCAAAATATTGCCTGCAGCAGAACATTGGAGATCATTAAAAGAATGTTTATTTTTCAAAGATAAAAGATTTTATACCTCTTTGGTGAATGTAAAAATATAACGTATTAATTGTCAGTAGAAGAACAAATGTAGCTTAAAAAGCGTGTAAAGATGCTGGAATTTACAAATTAGCTGGTAATGCGGGAAGCATAAAGCGCTAAAAACACTTAATTAAAACATACACATTTTAGGAGGAAAAAATTTGTAATTTGAAGTATTCTTCATTTTAATAGATATTTCCTCAAATTCATCGAGCCTTATTGCTTTGTGTTATAAATAACTCATGTGTACTGTATTTTCCATTTATTAAGCAATGCTGTTTGCTACTCTCAGAACCTGCTTTCTAGGCTTAAGTGAAGAGCAGCTTCCACTGAAGGTGTGTACAGAAGTTGGGGGCAGTTTGACACCTGTGAATGTGATGAACATTGCAGCAAGGACTATGCATGTTCTGGTGTTCAAACCCAAAGTAGGAAAAAACTACTCAGCGACAGTGAAGGTAAGTTTTGCCCGGTTGTGACAATGAAAACCGACCAATGACTACAGCATTTAACACCTAAAAACGTTAGGAGGAGAGTCACACTAAATTTTTCCTCTGGACCGCAGCTGGGTTAATCCCTGTGGTGCACTGCTGCAGGTCGTTGGTGTACTCAACATCTTGACATCTGCCCTTGCACCACTGGCCCTGCAGATGTAACACAGTTGGGAGAGCTGCCCTCTGTAATCTCTGATGAGGAAAGTGTTTATTTTTACTGGTAAGAGCAAGCTCTCTCTTTAACTGTCACAGCCTGGGTCAGGAAAGCGTAAGACTGTCTCTTTGGGAGCTGGATTGCCTTCTCTTCTGGGAATTAGCTAGGCGTTAGTCATAGCTTTACTGAGACCTCTCTATGCCCTTTCCAAATAAATGGCTTTGGAAGAGGAGGGCAGGGCTGTGAGTGTTGGAAGGGATAAGGCACTCTCTGGTCAACCTCTGCTTGGGATGACTGATTTACAGAGCCGGACAAGGCTCTGGGGCAGCCATTTACCACTGTTAAGCAGGAGGTCAGTTTACCTCATTTCGCCCTGGGGCTCCTGGGCAATAGTCATGGATGAGACTTGCTCCCTGGACGTTACGGCAGCCTGTGGAGGCTGTGTCAGAGGGGAGCACAGGTACGCCCTCACGTGCAGGGTAGAGAGAGATCATTCTCTCCATCCCATCTCAGCAATTTGTTAGGAAGGATTCATGAAAAACCATCATGTCTGTGAGACAAGAGATTTTTATGCTACTCTCCTCATTCTGAACGAAATGCTAGAAATCCTGCTTAAGCAGGAGATGAAAAGGCCCTACACCTTATCTTATAGCCAGTAGTGAAAGTCAAAAGGCCATAGCCTCTTCTACATCAGAGCAGTGCTATCGGCAGGATGGAGGACCTTACCTGATCTCTTACCATGGTGATGGAACTGCAGAAGGAATGATGGACAGTGTGAACATAAAATTTTCTGGGCTTGTCTGGATGTTTTATTAATGAAAGGAGAATTTACATGAACCTATAGAAACCAGTGGGAGTTTTTTGCCATTGACTTAGAAAGGCCAGGTTTTCACCCCATGGTTCTTCACTTACTTTTCTGGTTTTTACTGTCTTTTCCACCTGTTTTCACTGACTGTTTTCTGCATGCACTATTTTCACTTTGGATAGAAAATAGTTGCTGCTATCAGGTCCAGAGCAGACAGCGAGTCCTCCAAGGTACTCTACCCATCTGAGAGGTTTATTCCATAGATGGGAAGTGCTGAGATGCATGAATAATGGCAACACTCAAAGTATTTGTTCCTCTGCCCTTTCTTTACCATATTTCCAATGTGCGTGCTGGGTTTCTGAGTTAGTCACGTGAAGCTGGCATATGTTTGGCTTCTATTTCTGTGCACATCTGCTTTTGAAAACTGCATTGGAACAGTCTCAACAAAAGCGATGCTAAGTGTCATTCTCGGAGTATTAGAGGAGGTTCCAGTCCCAAAGCTCAGACCCAGGGCTGGGCTGACCTCTGCTTAAGAGTGGGGATTGAGACTTCCACTGCCAGGCCATCTCCCATTTGACCCTACACCTCTGGAAAAGGGGAGGAAGGCTGTTGAAAAGAAATACACAATAACATCTTCCTAAGACCCACCATTAACCTCTGTGTCTTTTGTAGCTTAAAGCAATGTTGCACATGAAAAAAAAATCAGCAAGTACTTTTCCAAAGGCAGTCAAACACTGTTGTTCTTTATCGGCTCAGATCTTTCTTGCCTGGGGCTATCTGAATCATTCTTCTTACTAAACTGTGAGGATGATTTTCTTTCTTTCAGTGTGAAAAGTTTACACTTAGAAGATTCATGCATGAAGGATCAAAAGGCATTTAGTTTGGCTGCACAGTAAAATAGTTCGGTGTTTTCACTGCTTCATTACTTTACACTGCTTGTTACAAACCAGCTTCATCACAGCTACTGCTGCTGCTAAAAATCTGTGCCTGGGTCTCTGCACAGTGACACATACTGCAAAATGTACAGTTTGCACCAATTGTTGCTGTGTGCTGGTAACAGCCGGCATGTAAAAAAAATTTCCTCTCTTCTCCAATTCTTGTTACTAAATTTGTATCGTGTGGGTGTTTGTCTGTATTTTCCTATTTTAGTGACTTTGAAAACATCTAACAGGGCAGCAGGAAGCATCAGGGATGCAATAAGGAGAGACGAGATGCTTGGGGAGCACAGTTAGAGGCACAGCAAAATAAACCTCCAAGTGGAGTGGGACTGAGCAATGGGTCCCCGCTGGCCCTCCCGGCAGGCAGGGCAGCAATGTTTCTTTTCTGAGCCAGCTAAGATGCATTCCTCTGCAGGACTGACTGCACCGACTCAATATGTTGCTGTCCTCTCCCATTCTCTGAAATAGGCTTGGTTATTTTGGATGTGTGTAGCTAGTGACTGTTAAGGGTTATAGTATGAAAAGGTTTGTAGGGAGAGATAAAGCCTTTTATTAGATGAAAAGATATGGCCAAGGAAAAAAAAAAAAAGTGGTTTTTTTGGGTGTATAAGCCTGTATCTCCCTGTTGTAAGCAGCTGGCTGTCCTCCAGGACATGGTTATCTTTCATGTGGCAGCTCTGGGAGATTGACAGGTAACAACAGCAGCCAGATTGGTAAAAGTTCCTGTAGATTTACTGTCAATAGCATCTAGCTCGCTTTCCCTGAGAATGTTTTTCCTTAACTTTTTTTTTTTTTTTTCACTTCAGCCTTAAAAACGGTTGGAAAATTAGATTTTATTGACGGAAGAACTGCACATAAGCCTTTGCTTTCACCTAGGTTTTCAATGGAAGTAAGTTTGCTGCAACCTAACTTCTTTTTCTGGTGGTGCTAATCCTTTTTGGGTTTGTTACTCAATGCAAACTAAAAAATAATATTTTCATGAAAACTGGGTGCTGTCCTTAACCATGTCCTTCTGTAGAAAATACCTCTTTTCTTGGGGAGAGGGAAACTTTTCACTGGAAAACTTTCAGCCTGTCTCAATTTTATTTTTGCCTTTTCTACATTTTGGTTCTGGTTCCACACCAAATTATTCAGTTTTGTCTGTGCCCTCTTCCTCCCCATCTGCTGCACTCTAATGGGAAATAAATCTCCAAGCTCTTTCCATTCCTTAACATCCTGTAAGTCTTCTGCTCTCACTGAATGACTGAGATCATACATCTCCTTTTATAAAACACTAAAAGTACCATTTATATTTTTTTTCCCAGAATCCCTTTCAACTGGTGTCAGATACAGAAACACTAACAAAATAAACCTCAAGGATAAAAAAATCCTTGTGGTTCTATCTGCAGTAAAGATCCTTTTCAATGGAGATAAATGCTCTGGCTCCTTTTCCCCCTCCAGCCACTTTTCTGTGTTCTTCCCAGGCCAGAGCAGCCTTGTCCTGTGCAGGATGGGACAGAAGTTGGCTCTGTCTTGGCAGTGGTCACACCACACCACACCACATGTTGTGTTTCCCTCCACCGTGTTTTCTAGTCCAAACTCCTTCCTAAGCAAGTGGATGTGGGTAGCCTGAGCTTTATGCTCCATGTTATGCCTGAGACCACGGCTTTCATGGAGCATGGCAAGCCCTTGCCCAATATCAGGAGATGCATTTGTCCTAGGTGGGATTGGAGTTTTGCAGTGGTTTCCAAATCACATCTGCTCTGATTTGTGCCAGCCTGCCAGGGACCTGTGAGCTGTGAGTCAGGCTGGTGCTCCCCATCAATCAGCAGGGTTGTCACTGCCCTGCATGCAGCAGCACTGAGACATCCCACTGCCTGATTGGAGCAGCATGATCTGCTTTAGACATCCAACTGATACGCTCAGAATTGCTGTTTCAGAGTGCTTAGGTTCCTAATAGTTGAGTTGCTGAAGGTCACTGCCTGTACCTCAGCTAAATGTCTAATGCAGGTTAAAGCTTAGGCTGTGAAGTCCTTCCTCCTCCCAGTGAGCACGTCTCCTGTTGGCACACTCTATGGAAGCCATGCAGCTCGTGCTGGGGTGGGCCAGGGTCATGGTGGCCCATGTTCTGGTGTGCAGTCAGTAATCAGATGCAGTTATGAGTACGCAGAAGGAGTAGGAAGGTGTTGTTTCTTCATTAATCCCTTTTCAGTGCAGAACAGCACTTCAAGTCATCTTCCTTGCTTGCATCGCCCACGGCAGATGAACTCCCCAGTAACACAGTGTGACTTCAGCCAGGTCAGTGTCATGACCCCAAGTGCCTCACGCTGGCTCCAGAGAGCACCTTGGCTCTACCAGCCTGAGCTAGTTTCAGAGCAAAGCACAGCCTTGGGGAGTTAAGGCACTGTGGGTGCTCAAAGGCTGGTGAGACATCTTTCCTCTAAGGAACGGCATTGCAACCTTCAGAGCTACCATTCGGTGGCACCAACTCTCCCACCTTTCCGATGGATCTGGTTCGTTTTCATCTGTTCTGAGCACATCCACCTGCTACCAGAGGCACTGAGCCGTGCTGCTAATGTGGGGAATGAAATGCGAAGGGAAAGGGAAAAAGGCATTCGATTCCTGTCAGGTAGATGAAAACTTAGTTTTCCTCCTCCTCTCTCCTGCCTCCTGGAGAACATACCGTATGTAGAAGGTGACCTTTTGTCTCCTTCCTCCCCACCCGAGCTGAGAGCGATTCGGCTGACACATCCGATGACAGATAGATACCAGCATGAGCAAATTGTGCTTGAACTTGCTCCAGAGAAAATTGTTACAAGGCGTGCGCAGGCTCAGCTGCATTAGGGAGAGCACAGATCATAGTCAAATGTTTGTGTCATTTGCAAACGACACTGTGAGGGGACATGGAGGGATGAACAGATGAGCGTTTTGAACTCTAAAGGTTACTGTAGAGAACATTACATAGGGCTCTGTGTTTGGCTTTTGAAGAATATTCTCTATTTAGGGAAAGTTCAAATGAAGTGAGACTAATCCCCACTACCTAGATTTTTTTCTTTCATCTTCTGGTTTTGTTTTGGGTTTTATTTCATTTTAAAGTTGATTTATTATTCCCCCCCCCACCCCCCCACCCCCCCCCCAGAAGTTCCTGAATTCTTGATGTTCACCAGAGCTTTGGTTAATGTATATACTGAGTCTTCATGGTATGAGTAGAAATTAGGGAGAGTAGATATGAAAGTGTTCTAAAGCTGTAGAAGCTGTTTATGAGAATAAAACTCTGATCACAAATCCCAGGTACAAAACAAGAAATTTAAATGCAAGACCTTCGAAGGGATATCCTTGCCTGTTCAAACAGCACTTCCAGGTTGATCTTCAGGAAAGGCCTCAGTACCTCATTAACTCATCACAGCTTAATGAAGAACTGTGCATTCTGTCCATCTCCATCACTCTGCCACTCCAGTCTGAACAAACCTGCTGTCTTCCTGAAGATGCACAAACCTGAACCCTACAAAGCTCTGTTCAGGACAACAGGGACTTATCTTAATATGTATTTGGGGATTAAATGCATACCATATTAATAATGTCTCTCTCTTTTTCTCTCTCTCAGTCTGTCATGGTGATATCACACCTCTCCGTTTTCAGACCTTAGAAAGACACTCATTTATGGGACTGCCTAATGCTCAGCCATCCTTCAGGATGTTCAAAGATGCAGATTCACTCCCTCCACAAGGCATCTATTGAATTTGTTCAGGCCATGTCTATTAAAAAACTGGACTCTGCAGCCAAGAGGACACAGAGAGATGGATGGTGCTGGCATGTAGCCACTTCAGAGGACAGAGGCAGCTCACCCTGCCGTGGACAGAGACAGACTAATGAAACCTGCACGACTGGCATGCCATTGCTTTGTTTGCCAAACTCATTATAGAGAAGTCACGTATTTCCAGTATGCTGCCCCTGGCCTCAGAGACAAAGCTGTCAGCTGGATTATGAATAGTTCTGGGCCAAATTCGGGTAGAGCTAGAGCAGGTGTAGTTTTGACAAAGTTGGTTTGCTTGGCCCAGCTGAGGCCAAGGTCTGGTCCCTCACACAGTGGCTCCATCTCCAGGATTACTGAGGGTGGCCTCAGGACCAGTGAGCTACACAAGAGCACATTGACCCTTGCTGCGCTGCTCCACAGCAGTGCACTGCAGTAGCATTGTCACCCCAGTGCAAATGCCTTGTAGTTTGAATCTTGCTGATTCTCAAAAAGCACGAAGTGTGTGAGACCGAGCTAAATCTGATCTTACAAAGTTAGCTGAAATGCAGCAAAATCCATAGCATGAAAAAAACCTTTAGTCTCAACAGAGAAATACAGCAGTATTGGCATTATTTGGGGAAATGCCTGTATTTCAGACAGTAGATACTATGCTGGCCTTGGCATGTTGGTCAAAGTCCAGTTACAATTTCTCGGGAAGGTGCTGGTCTCTGGCTTAAGGCAGAAACCAGGTTAAAAAAACCTTCATGAGAGCTGACGTAAAGATCTGCAAAAAATGAACTCTTGGTAGTGCCAAGCAGTAAGTTTCCAAGCCCCAGGACCTGATAGTCCTCATATCCCTGAGTGCTGTCTACTGGCATTTACCCATTAACTCCTTACCCACAAGCGTGCAGGTCCTCGTCCCCAGTGTCCCCGCAGCAGCCCAGCTGCTTGCAGCACCCTCCGGCCAGGTCACCTCCACAGCGGTGTGGGCTCACCCTGACCCACCACCCGTTGTTGGTTGGGGGCAGGATCATGGCAGCCTGGCTTTGGTGAGGGGAATGTGGCTCTGATGGTGATGTGTGTGGACTTGTCTTATTAGCAGCAGCCTTGGGACTGCCATTGCTGAGATGGTCCCAGCCACTGCTCGTTCACAGTCTCCAGACAGCAGCCTGGAGCCTGAGCAAGCAGCCTGGGGAGCTGTGTCAGAGACAGCAAAATGCACTGAAACATTTATTATGCCCATGAAGGCTTGTTTGTAGGACTTGCCCTGGTGATGGGCTGTTATGGGAAATGACACATTGATGTTGAAAGCCTTAAATGTTCCTCGGGCATATTGACAAAAACTGCATGCTTCTCCTTTAGGCTGCTGAAGCAATAGGGAAGAGAACATTTGCTTTCAGCTTATAAAACACAATTTTAGTAGGTTTTGTTTTGTTTTCTTTTGCCACTGCTGCTGCTGTCAAAAAACAACCCATCCTCCTGGAGTGCATCAGTGGGCTGCAGGCATGTTTCCCGTCATCTTGTAATATCCTTGGGGACTTTCCTGGATGCGTCCTACCTCACTTCATCCCTGCTATGGTTTTGATGCTGGTGCCATGTGCTTGCTGTCTTTTATCCATCAGGTACGTTGTTGTCACTGGCACCTGACCTGCTTCAGGTGAGGACAGGAACTCCAGCCCCAGCAAGGAATCATGGTGACCTGAAGTCAGCATCAGCTCGTTGCACCCATCAAAGCTCAGGCACTCTGAGGTAACCTCCTGACCAGCTTCTTTCATTTCGACCACTTAATTCCATGATTATTTGCAGTTCAGATGAAACCACAGCAGGACACTACAGGAACCAGCCAGGTTTCATTATTCAGCTGTAAAAGGCAGACACCAGAGCTTTCTGCAGAGTCTCAGCATGGAATTTCAGGGGAAAAAAAGTGTCATTGTCTTTCCATTTTAGTCCTCAAAAGTGGTAACAGCCCAGCGTAACACATAAGTAACGTCAAGGAATCATATAAAAGTAATATCGGGAATTAAAGCCGTCTCTAGATATTTGGAAATGCCTCACTTAATATTATGTGCATAACTTTAAATTACCTTATGCAGTCACATGTGTATGTGGCAACACACAGATTTTTCTGCTGAAGTTCTGTTTTGCTCAGTGCTTGGGCCACCTTGAAGTGTTTCTGCCTATTTTTCTTGGGTCCTTCATCACAGAACCTCTGTGGGATTCAGATTCACTGCTTCCTAGCTGTTCTTCTCTGTGATACCTGTGATTTTTGCTCATGACTGGATTTTTAAATTATTCTTTTAACAATGTCTCAGACACATTCTACAGTGTCTTGTTTTGTAATTGAGGAACTGAGGCACAGAAGAAGTGTGAACAGTGTCCACTGATTTTTATTCTTCCAACTTGAAAATTTCTGGGGTGGATTATTTATTTATTTATTTGCAGCACTATTTTATTTCTAGTGGATTTTCACAGCTTTCTGAACATTCAGATCTACAAAACTGTCCCTGGATGTCTCAAACAGTAGGAACAATTTATGAGAGGAGCACTGAGCCCTGGGAAGTTTTTTGCCTCATTTATCTCATGGCTTTTGTGGCAAATGACACCAGGGTCCTGGGGACAGGGGTCATCTTCCCACCAGAGCCCTGATGTGAGGGCTTTGGTGATGATGGTGCTCCCTGGCAGCTTCACACGTTCAAGCAGAAAGTTATTGCTTGACTCAGGGGATGATATATAGGAATTTTGTCAAAATATTGCTACTGAAATTACTGGCTTATGTTTACAATGTTTCTTGTTTGATTATGTACATGGTTGGAGAGTTAATTTACTCTGTAATTAATTGCTTGCCTGTTTGCCCTTGCTAATCTTCCCTTCCTGTTTTGTCTTTTATGGCAAGGGACTTATTTTACTAACATGCAGCATCTCTCATTCATCTGGGTTTCTGTTTCTAGACATTTTATGGCTTGTCTACATTTAGCAAAGTAGCTGATACAGCCCACTCTGACTGCCGTAAACTGTGCCATATCATCAGTGTTGTTGGGCTACTGAAGCAAGAATTTGTTAGTTATCATTTGTTCCTCTCTGGTGCTGGGTTTTTGCCTGAATTTTGTGAGTTCAGTGCCTTGTAGGTCTGGGCTGGGGCAGGGTTTCAAATGGCCTGTAATTTCTATGGTAACTGGAAATAGCTTATGGAAAATGGTGGCAGGACAACATCCTGTCGTTCAGTTCACTTCTGTCTTCTCAAACTCCAACCTACATTTTAAAACCAGTCTAACAGTTTACCCAAGCAGTTTTGAAACCTATCCAATCCCAGTATCCATGTTCTTGCCCTGTTCCTTCCACCCCTTCCCCTCTCTGAGTTTATTCATCTCACATCACCCTCTCTCACCTGTTTTTCCTGCATCTGGCTTTCAGCTGCTCCAGGCTATGATGAGCCACCACTCATGCCTGCCAACAATTTCAAAGGATTTCTTGAATGTCAATATCATTTAGGATGCTTTTCTCCAAAAATACCTTTGCTCCAGAAGGACTCCTGTGAGTTGGAAGGCACCAGTGGCATTTTCAAAAGGATCTATGTAGTGCAGGAGCTCAGATCTCAATGAACAGCAGTAATGAGAGGTGCTTTGATAACTTACATGCTATTTAAAATCCCTGCCTCTTGTCTTGAAGCAATACAGGCAGATGATGAAACATCAGTATGCAAGGATTTGCATTTCTATCCTGTAGTCCAAACCACAAAATTATCTGTTTTATGTAGACAGTGAAGTTGCTGTGTTTGTGGCTGCTGGATGAGTTTTCTGCTGGATTGGATATGTAGTTTGGTGAGAAATATTCAGGGGATAGAGATTTGGTGTGGAGTATAAGTGTGAAATTACTGCTTTCAGGACAGACCCTTCCTCCCCAGAAGAAACAAAACTTTGAAGCAGTTTCTAGAAGCCAAAGTTTCTCTCCAGGACTGCCATGGACCAAGCTGTAGACCGTGGGTTACGTCGTGAACATGAAGCTGCTCTAGAATAGCTGTATGATAGACTGAACCACCTAAAAACCTCTCTCTGACCCAACAGCAATCACACTCCACTGCAGCGTTGCAGGTTGTGAGCCAGCGAAAGTGTTGCTGTGATGTCTGAACAGGTGGAGCAGAGGACGGCTAGAAACCATCCAGTTATGGGAAATCTGAGTCATGAAAACCATTGGATAAATTTAAATACATTATTCTAACTTGGAGGAGGAGACCATCTGGGTAAGTAGAGGGATGTGTGTCTTAGTGAGGGAAGAGTCATTTCAAATGACAAAAGAACTGTCCTGAGCCTGAAAAATCTGCCAGACCTGAGAAAAAAAGACCAGTTTAAAATGACACTGATTTAATCTTTGCATGTCAAGAATCCAGGTAAAGGGCATAATGTTAACATATTTTTTAAAGCTGGTATTTGTCAGTTATATGAAGGAGAAAGGCCTGGATATTTCATCAGTACTTCACATTATAAAGTCCCTTTCAGAGATTTTCAAAGAAATCTTGTATTTGAACTCCAAATTCCATGACAGCTCTGCTTTAAACAAAAAGTTAGGAAAGAAATGGAAGGATCTCCCTGCAGCCAGATTGCAGTAGGCTCAGACAGGCTGGTAAGACAACCTGGCTTTTAACTTGGTTTTGAGAGTTAAGGCTCTGGTTTGCCACCTGGCTCATCCCTGTAGGTCAGGGCTAATGGCTGGGTAACCAGGTGGTCTCCTCTATCTGTGCTTGCCCAGGACCCACTGTCACAGGACACATAGCTAACAGTCTGGTGGTCTGGCTCTCCCTCCTGGCACTTGCACTGGCTTCGAATAACATGTAACTGGTGTGCTAGCAGTATGCTCAGGTAAACTTCAGTCCAACTCTATTAATTTTCACAAAGAGGAGGTCCTGCATGGCAGCATCCCTCCTGGACACCAGCTGAGACAAGGCTGAGAAGTGGGACAATCAAAGGGAGAGTGGAGATGTGCTAGCTGACCCAAGTGACGGTGGAAAGAGGGGTGAGTAGCTCATGATTTACACAGCACTGAGCTGTGGTTGTGACTAGGGAAGTGAAGGCAGGGTGAGGGTTCAATGGCTTGAACCCTCTTGCTGTGTTGATGGATTGATCATCCATAAAGTGCATAATGAAAGCACCCTCTGTCATTATCTCCTCTCCTGTCATCTTCTTGGGGAATGACCTGCACAGCTTGCTGGTACCACAGGTCATGGGGACCCAGCAACAACAGCAGCCCCCAGCGAGTCTAACCTGCGCCAAGCATGGAACAGTGATTGTCAAGGTCAGCAGGCAGGATCCATGTCTGATGCCATGGCAGGACAGGATTTGCGAAAAAACCCATGCAGGTACTGCTGCAAAATATGCAAAGGCCCATGGGTCTTCCTCTCCACCCTTGCTTTAGACAGTAATGGTAATTCTAAGTTTTATTGTATTTTCTACAAGCATAGATCTCAAAACCCTATGGTACAGACTCATCATTACCATCTTACAGATGGGGTTGCTGAAGCATAAAGAAATGAAATGACTTCCTTGGAACCATTAACTGGGCAAATGACAGGGCTAAAAATAGTGTCCAGATATTCAACCTTTCATACAACCCATTGCCATTCCTAACTCACAGGAAAGATGCCAAGGGAGTTAGTTAAAGTGGGTAACAACTATTTAACTGAATACAGCTACTGAATCCTCTTGATAAGATGCTTTCATGAGATGCTTCACCTAGATCACTCTAACAAACCAACATATTTTTGGAGAAAAAACGGTTGACAGAAAGGACAGTGAGCCACATATGGCTGTAGCGTACGTCAGTCACACAAACCCTAATACGTTCAGAAGTTCCAAATGCCTTTTAAAGCTAATGGTCTGTGCGCTAATAGCTCCTGGCCCTGGCATCCAGGCTAGCAGCTGGTGCCACTAATTGGTAGCCCCAAGGATGAGCACGTGTGCAGGCGACCAGATTTCAGGAACGGCGAAAGGATTAGGATTCCTGCCTTGTTAATTCTATCGTTCAGCATAGTCTTTAATCAAGATGAAAAGTCAAGAGACCACGAGGGGCTAACAAACAACAGCTTTGCCCGATTACCAGAGTCCAGCTCACTCAGACCTGACAGGCATTGCCTGGAACAGCCAGGCCAGTAACAGCTTGTAAAACTGCCTGAGCTGCAGCTGTTCTTCTTCCCTGTGGTGTCTGCTGGACAATGCTAGAAATAGCATCGGAGAATAATATGTCTGTCTCTGGCCTTTTGGGGGATGCAGGGTCGATTATTTGAGGGGTGGATGTCAAGTCGTATAAAAGCATCCAAACACTTCCATCTAAGCCCAGCAGAAGTAAACAGCCTGTCCGATGTGGGCTTGTAACACCTACTAGTGAAGATATTAGCATTTCTCTTCCTTTTCTCCTTCCTGGTCTCTGCCTTGTGGAGTGTTGGAGGAATGTAGCCTTGTAAGGCAGGGCCATGGCAGAAAGAGCAAGTGCACTGAGATGGCTAAGGAAGATGGTCAGAGAGCTGAAGCGGTGCAAGGAGATGCCGTGCATTGCTGAAGCCAGCACAGACGATCCAGCCCATAACCAGAGGGCAGTTTGGAAAGCTGTTGTGTTACTTGAGCTATGCAAAGCAATGGATACCACCTGTTCTCTTGGTGGCAGGAGGTTACAAGGCATCTTCTGATGTCCGTTTTTAACCATGATAATTAAGGTTTTGATGTTCCCTGTGAAGCTTAACATAACCTGGAATTAATCCATTTGAACACCATCTGCCTTTGTCCCTTGAGAGCTGAGCTGGCCCAGGCTTGGGAGCTGCGAAGTCCCTGCAGCCGCTGAGAATCTCCTTCTGATGCTCTGCAGATGGTCTAGGGCCCTCTCCAGTCTCCTGGATGGATTGGTATAATTTCAGATTGAAAATCCTTTGGGGAGACTCTCCCTGAATTGCTGACTGAGGTTTTGTAGTGCCCAATTCCAGTCAAATTCCAGAGCTCTTGTTATCTTCCCAGTAATTTTCACTTAGTGGTTCCAGATCATACGGTGGAGACCGGAGTGTCACAGTAAGATACAGAAAGAGATCACCAGCTCTAAGCACACTCATCGTTAACCTTCCCACCATTCTCCAGAAATATCCTTTCCCATTATGCTTGTGACTGAGTCCGAACCTTGCTCCAGATGGCAGTGGGCTGAGAAGATGAAATTTTACTGCAGTCAGAGCTCAAAGATGCACAAAAGAGAGAAATTGTGAAATTGCAATGACAGGGTTGTTTGGGTAGCTTGTGATGTTCTGGCTTTAGAGAAATCCATGCCTAATGTGCCTGCATGGCAAGGTAAACTAAAGACCATATAAATCTATTTAAGCTTAACATAACAGGAAGAAACCCATGTCTCCTAGACTCCTTGCTGTCTGCAAGCATTAAGGCTAGGTTCTGCATGTCTTGCTCAGTCACTCCATGTTAAATCACTTAGGATAAAGTATTTCTGGGATTTGGTAGCTACAGAGATCTACCATATTCACACTTCCTTTAGACTACATCATGATCAGGCACAATGTGACTGTTCAAGGGTTCATGGAGGAGAATGACTCCCTCGGTCCTTGCACCACCCTAACCTTTCTTCCAGCTCCCCTGCTGCTTATTTTTTCTAGTTGTCATGAGGCTGAGCTCAGGATGAGGGAGGGAAGCCCCTTCCAGAAGCCAGACTAGAGCTATGAATGGAGTTTGTTTCATGCAATGGTAGGATAAGAATCTGCTATTTGAAGAGCTGGCGTGAACTGCTCATCTTAGGCAAGGCATGAATGAGTAGATGGTGCCTTACAGAGATGGAGGTTCAAAGGCGAATAAGAAAGCACCTTCCCACATTGTTAGGTATGGCACTTCATCTCTCTGTATCACGGTCTGGGTGTCCCATGGAGGGAGCTGATGTCCTGACTTGGATGATAGAAGGGAGCTGGTGGAGTCTGGGCATACCTTGAACTCTGTCTTCACACCTCCACTTCCTCTCTCTTTGCTTCTCCTTCACTTCCATTGGCATTTGTCACTATATTTTCTCTCCCCACCTTCCTGTTCCGTTTTTAATTTTCTTTGTTTCCCTGATCTTAACAGTCCAATTTCCAAGACTGGAACATTTAGCAGTATTTGAACTCAGCTAATATTTTCTGTTCTGTTCAGTGTGGGACTTCTTAAAAGGTTAGCTGTGTTTTAATACGGCATCATCAGTAGCGGTGCATTAAGGTTAGAGCATCGTATATTAAACATGCAAACAGACACTTTTCACAATAGCTGCCTCATCTTTCACCGTATATTAATAATGCAGGGAGTTCTAGATCATCTGTCCCTGTCATTGCTACTGCATATTGATACAGTCACAAGGACTAGCTGTTAGAGAGCAAAATATGCAAGGATGTTCCCTGACCTTTTCCCTTGTCCCCACCAGTAAATTCCATAGATTCTGTACGGCAACCAACACTGTATCCTGGGAGCAATATTTCGGTAATCTCCATAGTGTGGAGTCTGATATAATCAAGCACGGTGTGAATGCTATTCAGAAAGGTTATGTTAGTGCAGAACTTGATACTCCCTTGACTTACTTGTATGATCTACTTCTATGCCAAGCAGTGAAATCTAATTCCCATTCATGTCTCTGATCTTTGTCTCACATCACTGCAGAGTACAAGCATCCATCACTGATCACAGTCCTAGCTGGACAGTAAAAACAAGGTTGCAGGGGGCCTGGAGAGTTTATTGAGTCCACCCCACGACCCTGAGGGTGCAGTGGGCTTCCACAGAGTGATGTACGTTTTTGAAGACTGAGTTTGGGGAGAAGTGAAGTTGGGTATGTCTCCTGTAAGAACTCTTTTTTGTGAAGAGGTAGGAGGAAGCTGCATTGATGAGCTCCAAAAGTGGGCAGAGGCTGCACAGATGGGATGGGTTTCCTGCCTACAGCTCTCCAGCTACTGCTGATACATCCCCAGGGAGGGTCTCTCTCCTGTCTCTACAGAAACGACTGGAACCTGGGTGCTTCCCTCATGCACTGCTATATATGTGTAGTGAGGGAAAGCCAACCCTCTATTTTTTTTCATGAAATTCAGGCTCCCCTCATTTTGGTACCTGCAGGTGGCAGGACTGAAGTCGATGGCATTCCTTTGCACTATTGTCCATGCAAGCAGGGCTGGCCCTGGTGAATGTCTGCAGGCGTATGGTGTGGAAATGCAGGGTCCCAGGGTCTCCCTTCCAGCTGGCAAGTGCAGCTACCACCTGCCTGTATGGGCAAACACTGGCAGCTGCTGTTGAAATGCTTCAGTTCCCCTCGCTCTGAAAGCCACGGTGCAGCGCTGCCTTGTTGTTCCAAACACAACAGTGATAAACGCTCCTCCTTTAGTCTCCATTACATTCTCAGAGTTGACGGCAGTGGCAGGAGCTCAGCTCAGGGATGAGTTTTCCCTCGCTGGTGTCAGAGCTGGGACCTGGCTGGAGCTGTGCCCTGTTTGCGTGGGACAGGCATGTGGGACTCGTGTGCTCGGGGCACAGTTCATAGGAGAGGTGACATTGTTGGAGAAATGCATGCTGGCACCCACGGGCAGAGTCATAGCAAGGGTGCTGGGAGCCAGACCCCAAGCAACAGCTGGGGTAGGAGTGATGGGTGATGTTCTGCAGAGAGACGCTGTGGGACTTTCTGGAACAACGAGGACAGGGACTGAGTCTCCCAGAGCTCTGTCAGGCACTGGTACATTATAGCCCCCAGACTGATGTAATTAATGAGACGTCCCACTTTATGTAATAGTGTGCTTTATGTGACTCACCCTAATGAACAAAAACAATACCATGTGCCTCATAATGGGACTCCTGGTCTTTATGTCCCAGTGTTTGCTATGAATTATTTAAGGCATCTGGAGAGATTTGTGCGTAATGAAATCTCTGTTGATTCTGTATCACCTCAGATGACTCCAAAGGGCTGGTTAGCAGCTTTGGTTCTGCTTCAGGCTTGTCCTTCACCAGGAGATCAGCCAGCTTGAAAATGTCTCCATGTTCTTCTCCTCTACTTTCACATAGCTCTTGACTGTATTCTTTGCCTTTCCTCAACTTAAAAATAAGGTACATCTTTCCATATCACATGTCTGCCTTGGGTGTGCTAAAGCTGGGTCTGTCAGAAAAGGAAGAGACTCTTATTCAGGGAAGTGTGTGCAAGGTGTGTTTAAGTGCTTTCTGGTAGTCAAACTCATGGACCTCATGGGCCTTTCATTGCAGATGGGATTCTCAGGGTCAGAGAACCACAGGAGCAGCCAAGGCTCTGGGTGCCCTTTGCTCACGGCCATCCAAGCTTCAGTCAGTCAAAGGCACCTGGAGATCCTTTGAAAACCATGGCCATAAAGTCTAACATGGAAAAGCCGGTGTGTGAGTCAGTCATACCAATCTGCAGGCCCAAGGCAGGCAAAGTGGATGGGGAGTGCCAGCTACCATAGAGATTATATGACCCATTGCAAACCCAGAGATTCAGTGAGTCCATGGCTGGTGCTTCTGTTGCAACAAGGAAGCTTGTTGAGGGAAAAAAGGGATGAGGAGAGGTGGAAGCACAGGAGTTCTTGACTATGATGTTCAAAGAAATGAGCAGATTCTCTTGATGGGTGGGAAGCTGGCAATCACTTTAATGGTAGAGGTTTTTGTGTTTAGGTTTGGGTTTTTTTTTAAAAAAAAAAAACAAGCCACAAAAATTTCACATTCACTTTTTCGCTCTATGCCTTGAGGTTGCATTGCACTTCTGGAATCTGAGGCTGTGTGAAGACATTCTTCTAGCTGTGGTCTTGGAACAAAGAGCCTGAAGGGAATGTTGGGAAGATTAAAGATTGCTTCAAGAGAATGAATGAGAGCAGACAGTCAGGATTTCCCAGAGCTAAGAGCTGGTGCAGAGCCTTAGTGCTTTGTAGAAGCTCTGAATCTGCCACTGCCAATGGCCAAAGGGGATAAAACCGAACATCTGCAGTGACTTTTGACCAGAGGGGCGATCCTCCCTATTCCAGAGAATGAGAGTCTGTTTTAAAGCATTTCATGCCTTGCTTTTCTTGACATTAGAAGGGCACAGATGTTAGGGTAGTGTTTCTATTTTTGGGACCCTGCTTGAGGTTACAAGCCTACAATAGATCAATGGAAAGGGAACCAGTATCCCTTGAAGGAAACGAGTTCAGAGACTTCTGTGGAAGCCAAAGTAAAGGGATGGATGTTACAGTGCTGCAGTGAGTGGGGCTCTGATACAAACCACACTTCCACTGGACACAGATGCGTTGAGTTCTTGGCCTTTTCTCTGATTTGGTGCACATTGCCTAGATCCTAAAATATTTAACCTGTCAAACACTCAGAAAAAGCAGTTTAGGGGACAACACCTTGAAATGCCTATCCTCAAAAAGCAGTGGCTGTTGCAAGTGGCTAAATTAAGCAGGTGTGGTGGGATATTTTTATCCTCTTTCCCTGAGTAGGAGGATTTAATAACATTTTAAAAACAAAGCCAATGTTTGTTTTAAGCACAACAATTTAAATAGCTCAGAATTTTTCTGCAGCCATCATATAAAGTCTTTCACATTTAAGGTCACACTTAAAGCAGACTTTAAAGCAGAAGCCAAGGGAGTGTTCATGTCAAAGAGGGTAGTGGTGGCATATCCTGGATGACGTTTTGGCCTTTGGCAGTGGTTATCTATCACTATTAGTTAAATAAACCTTAAAATATTTTAAAGCTATAGTAGGATCCAAATCAGGAAGGGTGGTAAAAGCTACTATTGCGTCTCAACTTCCCTGGTGTTCCTGAACCAGTGCTGGCAAGGCTTGAAGGAATGGCTCCAAGCAAATACCTGGCCTCAGTAGTTTTAGTTGGGCATTCTCCTATTCTCACCTTTTCATTTCTCCTCTCTTCAGAAAAGCTCTAAGAAAAGTATTCTATCTTTGTGTGTATAGTTAAAAAGAACACAAATAACCATGTTAACAAGATTTACATTTATTCCTGGTATAATTTTCCCCACTAGGGAAGTTTGTCTTAACATCTACAACAGACTGAAAATTCTTTGTCCAGTAGATTGATGTGCTCTGTGAATTAACAGGTCTTAGTCAGAGGATGACTTGGCTGTGCTCCCCTGAAAGCAATAGAAACAAATGGGATACTATGGGAAGAAAATTTTTTTTAAATCTGAAGACTGTAAGAACAGCATGATTGCTAATTCTTCCCAAGATGCAAAGTTTAAAAACAATTAGATGGAGGCACAAACTGTGCTAGAAAATCCATCTCCATGTGCAAAATTTTCTGTTAGCATTTGTAAATTGGACAGTGGGTTGAAATTCTCCCCTGTGGAGAAGGAGAAAGCACAAAGGCTTATGCCCCTCTAAAATCTTGTTCGTCTCTGTGGTACTTACAGAGCCCTCATTAATGAAGTATTTAAGCATGTTACAACCTTACTGAAGCTCATGAGAATAGCATTCATTTTGCAGGCATAAATTGAAGTACAGGAGCTATGTTAACACTTAGCTTGGCTTGGTTATCCTGGGAACAGCAGCCTGCAGCATCCCAAAACTCAAATCTGCACATCCGTGTTGCCCTTATGGGCAGGCTGCACTGCAAATCCCATCTGCTGCAGTGGAAGGTAACAAGATCCTTTTAAGATACTTGGACCGTTTTATCTCCCCAACCTCAGTCACCAGGTGGCTCTTACAAAGCAGATATGAAGGGGACAGGCACAGCCCCAGTGGCCCATCTACCTTGTACTCACAGCCTGCCCTACAGATAGCAGAGCTGAACTGCCACCAGGGTGAGCATCCAAATCCTCCACCAAGTGAAGAGCACCAGCTGTCTGTCAACTTGGCCTCTGGCCAAGCCTCAGATGTGATCTTTTGCTTTAGAGCAGATGCAGTTTGTTCAAGGTTAGGCAGAAGGTCTGCAGGCAAATCTGACTTCAAGTCCTTGAAAGCCTGGGGAAGCGGCTATGCCTGAGGTCCCTGGGTCTTCCTGCCAAATGAATGGATCTTTATACCTTGCAAAAGTCTCTGCCTTGGACCACGGTGTACATAGAAGTGACATTCAGGGCACAGCCCACTAGAAAAAGGAGCACATTTCCTGAAGTGAGGTTGAAACTGCAGGCTTTGGTAACCTCAGAAGGAGGATGACACACTGTGGTCCTTCCAATCACAGGCACTGGTAAAGATGACCCAGGAGGGCCTTTTTCAACCCTGAATTCCTATAGCTATAGCTTTAGGAAAAATCTTAGATCACCACTGAATTGGGAATAATTTCCATTCTGTTTGTGAATGCCCTTTTGCTTCCAATAATGCAGGTGGCTGAATGATTTGCAGATGAATCAACGTAGAGGAAAAAGAAGTCCTAATTAGCTGCAGGCTTTGGCTTTTCAAGTAATGACAGACAAAGATGTTTCAAAGTTGTGGCTCAAAGGTATTTGGGAAGTATCTAAATAAAATGCTTTTTTAAATCTGTTAGGTGAAATGTTAGATGGCTTTGAAGAAAGTCACAGAGCAACAAGGCAAAGATAGAATAATAATACATGAAAATGTTGGTGAATACACATTGAAGTCAGGAAGTTTCCTATGTCATAGAATCATAGAATTATAAGATGGTTTGTGTTGGAAGGGACCTTAAAACTCATCTAGTTCCAACCTCGCTGCCATGGGCAGGGACACCTTTCACTAGACCAGGTTGCTCAAAGCCTGGGTTTCCCTAAGGATCTTGAACTCCACTATTCCATGGTCCCTGCAGCCAAGGCTACCCTTGAGATTCACACTTCCCACCAGTCCTTACTGGTTGGTGAGAACAAGGTCCAACATTGCACCTCTCCTCGTTGGCTCCTCTGTCATTTGAAGAAGGAATTTATCATCAACTCATTCCAGGAACCTCCTGGATTGCTTGTGCCCCCCTGTGTTGTCCCTCCAACAGATATTGGGGTGGCTGAAGTCCCCCATGAGGTCCTGGGCTTGTGAATGTGAGGCTGCTCCTCTGGGTCTATCGAGAGCCTCATCCACTCGATCTTCCTGGTCAGGTGGCCTCTAGCAGAGCCCACTATAACATCTCTCCCTGCCTTCCTTTTAATCCTGACCCATAAGCTCTCAGTCAGGTCCTCATCCATCCCCAAGCAGAGGTCCCTGCACTCCAGCTGGTCACTGACATAGAGGTGACCCCCCTCCTCGTCTCCCCTGCCTGTCCTTCCTAAAGAGCCTGTGTCCTTCCATCCCCACACTCCAGACATAGGAGCCATCCCACCACATCTCCGTGATGCCAAGAAGATAGTAGCCCTGCAGGCGTGTGAACATCTCCAGCTCCTCCTGTTTATTCCCCACGCTGTGTGCGTTTGCATAGAGGCCCTGATGAACCCAACTAGAGTGGCTGGAATTCCTTTGTGCTGCCCCTCAGGTGCTCTCCTGCTGACCTGTGATCCCTTTCCAGGCTCTGGGTATCTATTGCTGGTGCTGGCATCAGACTGGTAGGAGTGGGATGGGTTGAGGTTTCCCTGGCCCGCCAGCTTTAGTTTTAAGCTCTCTTCACCAACTTGGCAAGCCTATGGCCAAAGGTGCTCTTCCCCTTCTCCGACAGATTTACCCCATCAGCTCCCGGTAGACCAGGTTTCTCAAGCGAGTCCCATGCTCAAAGTAACCAAATCCCTGGCTGTGGCACCAGTCCTGTAACCATTTGTTGATTTGCCAGATTCAACTGGCTCTTTTAAACCCATTCGCTTTGACCAGGAGGATTAATGAAAAAACTATCTGTGATCCGGAGTCCTTAACATGGCTCCCAGGGCTCTGTAATCCTTCTTGATATTCCTCAGACTGCTCCTGCCTGTATCACTGGTGCCCCTGCGAAACAACAGCAGCAGATCACAATCAGTGGACTGTACCAGGCTTGGTAGGTGGGTATTTATCCCACAATGCTTCCCTGGACTGCTTTAAAAGCCAGGAAATAAAGACCATCTTCCAGTGTTCATCACTTTCCTTATCTGAAATATATTTAACAAAAAATTGAACATGAATTTCCAGTTCTCAACTTTCACCAGGAATTTTGGCCCTGAGATTCTCTGCCCAGGGTGTTAAGGATAAGAAACTTTGTTCAATGAGCAAGAAATCGTTTTAATATGAACCAGTGACTTTAACAAAGGTTTTCTCCCAGAAACAGCTAAGCTCAACAGCTGCCATCCTCTATATTTGAGCATGAAACATATTTGCTGTCACTATGACTTTAAACATGTTATTTAATCAGTCTATGCCTCAGTTTCCCCTTGTGAGTGGAGGAAATAAGTGTCCGCACATGTCTGAGTAGTTCACTGATCCATATAGACAAAACCCACCAGCTAAGATAACAATGTTAAGGATGACTGTGCTGGTTTAAGCCCTGCCGGGACCGGAGACCACGCTGCCGTTGCCCCTCCCCCACTCTCAGCTGGTCAGGCACAAACCCCGGGTTGAAATAACAAGAAATTTAATACAACAGTGTGATAAATAACAATCCAAACAACAACAGTAGCAATGATAACAACAATAAACAGTAATAACAGCGAAGAAGACAAAAGATATACAAAGAAATACTGCAATGGACACAGCCAGCCCGTGCCTGCTTTCCCGCTACCAAAGCCACAAAGGAAAAACTTCCCGCGCTGCCATGCCGCGCCGGACCTGACGTCAGCATGGTATGAATAACCCGGCTGGAGATCCCTTCCCCCTCTCTGCTGGGGAAACTTAACCCTATCCTAGCTGAACCAGGACAATGACTCATCCAGTTGTTGGGGTTTTTTATTATTTGCCTTACTGTGGTGCCTGGAAACCACAGCTGTGGATAACTTTGAGCACTCCAAACATGTAGTCCCTCTGCCCAAAACAGGGGACCTCGAGGGACCTTGTGGGACGGGAGGCAGGTGAGGCAGCACACTTTAACCAGCTTGACCTATTTCACAGTCACTGTTGCTGCCTTTCAATGTCCCGTGAATATCCACTCATTCTGGCTCATTTTATTAATTTGATCATTTTTCTGCTTGCCTGTTTCAGAAGTTCAGCTCTTGTCCCAGATAATTCAGAATGAGGAGCACTAGGGAGACTTTCTGAAGCATCCATAAGCCAGAAGAGAAAGCAGCAGCCTGCTGCAAAGGTAAACACAGTCTGGATATGGAAACACCTGAATGCTACAGATGCAGACAGAATTAAAGTGCTTGTTAAAAAGCAGGGGAGAACTTTCAATAGGGAGAGCACTGGGAGCCATCACTGGTAGGGCACCCCGCACTGGTAGGAAGCAACAGCAACTTTTTGATGGCTTGTCATCTTAAACAGGCACAATATAAAATTCACCTAAACCCCAGTGCAGCCTTGGGCTATGAAATTAAGCAAGTCCAAAGAATGCTGTGGGGAGAGTAAACAAGGAGAGTCCTTGGAACTATTTATTTCTCTAGAATATGTGCTTTTTGGAATATGCTTATGAAGAATGTAAAATAAGTGATTAGCAGACTAGAAATCAATTTTCTTTCACACACAGTTATTCTTGGTTGTGATAATCCCTCCTCTCAATAATATTAAAATTCATAAATTGATTCAAACTTTGTTCCTCAGTGGGAATATATGTCACTATGAGGCATTGGAAATCTTTTTTACTGCTTCCCCATAAAGGCCAGTCGAAAAATATAAGGGTCATCATGGGAGTGGGAAAGTTTATTTATCTTTTTTCAAGAGATACTTAAGATCTCCTTTCCACCTTTCTCCAACTTTGACATTTTTTTTCTGAAGTTCTTGTTGACACCTGGAAAGGAAATAAGAAAAAGGGAGGGATCCACAGGGCTCGAGCAAGGATAATCAGATGTAGCTGTAGCTTGTTTGCAATTCATGTTATCACTTCTGGGCCCAAACCTGCTCACATCTGCAGCCGGGTCTCTCTCAGTACCTTGCAGTGCCATCAGACCCAGCAGCAGAGCCTCATGGAAACTGTCCTTTGCCTAAGGTTGTTCTTGTGTCTACCTGCCACAGTTTGCAGACAGAAACGTATTCTGGCTGGGGGCTCTTAATGTTCCTCCATAACTATTTTTACACCCATTTTATGGCTCTAGGTAGCAGGGAGTAAGAGGATGTAAGATGACTTTACCATAAATGAGAATCAGGTCCTATAGATCACAAGGAGTCTGTTAGCAAACTCACCGACATGTGGTAATTAATGGTTCTTAAGTGTTTGTGTATATGGATAACGCAGTTTCTGTCAAGAGATCAATTTTACCATGGAAAAAAATTGATCTTAAATCAAATCAGTGCATAGACTTTTCTCTTTCCTCAAGAAGATTTGAATGAAACATATCATTCCAGTCTAGTGGATCCAGTTCGAACTATCTTGGCATATTAAGCCGAATCAAAACATGTCATTTTCAGTTAATTCTTTGTGTTTGCCAGAGCTGGTTCAGTGCTCTGCAGGAGCTGTGGTTCAGATGCTGTGTGCCATCCTCCTGCTGCCCGGAGAGCAGGGTGGCTCATGTGCCTCCCTGGGCTTGGTCTGGCCGGCAGGACAGAGGGACGGGCAGCCAGGCATCCCTCCACGTCCGCTCCGCAGGAGAGCTGGGAGCTGCCGTTTGGGTTGGAAGCCCCGGCGGCGGAGGTAAGCTGCTTGGCTGCCATAACAGTCCAACAAGGCAAAGCAAAACTTTTTGATTTATGTATGTAGAAATGTGTCTAAACAAAACACATTAAGGTAATCAGATTTTCTGATGGATGGGAACTGAAGTTTACAATATACTCTAACAACACTTGCCTATGACTCACAATTGATTTACTTTTTCTGAGGCAAAACTCCCACTGTGCTATACTTTGCTGTCTTCTGGTCTGAACTAGCCCCGGACAGATCAGAAGAGACCACTTACAAACACTTTTTTGCAAATCCTGAATAATTTTCAGATTCAGCCATATCTGAACTCCTTTTCTCTCTTCATCCCCTAATTTGCAAATCTTCACAGATACTTTTGTAGATGTAGGCTTGTACAGATGCTTGTAACCATACCATGTGCACCACTAATAATAGGTGTGTAACGGACTCAGATTAAATGGTCTGTGTATGTCTTATAGACTGATAATCAGATCTACATCTAAGCTACCTCCTTTGAGTGAGTGAAATCCTCTGGATCTCCATGAATTTGCATAAATATAAATCTGAAGCATCACTGTGCATGAATTAAGCCAAATGAGTCCATCTAATTAAGCAAAGGCTTCTCCCACACACATCATTTGTAAACACTAGTTGTGTTCAAGTGAAATGTGAAATGTCAATTGACTTTAATCCAAACTTTGCCCCTGGTGAGGAGTGAAGCTCATAGGGCTGCCCACAGATTCTGATTTTGTTCCCCAAACTGCGGTGTTAAAGCTGTGAAGGATTGGGATGGCTGACAACCACTGAGTTTGCCTGAGTAAATGAGTAATGCGGACTTTCCCTCCCAGGCCCACTGGGTGCTGAGTGTGATTAAAGGCAAGTCAAGAAGGACTGAGTGCTATTAATTCTATAGAGGAAATCTCTTGCATTATTCATTAGATATATATGGCTTATTCTAGGAGAAGAGAAAATAGAGAAGCACCTTTGGTTGTATTGTAACATCTGTGAGTACATCTGGCTCTTTTTCTCTGTGTTCCACTTATTATGTGCAATTTGTATGTTTTCTTCTCTGACCTCAGATTAAAAAAAAAAAAAAAAGCTCTAAAGAGAAGAAACTTGCAATGCTTGTTATTACCAGGGCAAAACTCCCACTCCTCCAGCAGAGACAGGAATGGCCAAGCTCTTGTTCAGCCTTGGCTATAATATCTACTATCATTTGTCAGCCTTCACATAATCAGGTAATTTAATGTAATTCCTACACTTTCAATCAAGCCTGGTGAGCAGATGGCAGAATTCAAGCCTGTAGATTTTGTCTAATGATGCAGTCTGATTCCAGACCTGGGGCCGGCTGCCGGTGCTGTCTCTGCGTTCACGGCAGAGCTCAGCTCCGCTTACACCACTGTGGCGTGGGCTCAGGAAAGGAGAGGCTCAGGGCTCGGGTGGGGTCATCAGCCAGGCAGCCTCACCTGGATGGAAATGAGATTAAACACCTTCTCTTTCCTTAAATGCTGGGCCCATCTCTTGCTATATGACCACAGAGTGAAGGTGGTGGGTGCACTGAGGTGAGGCAGCAGGGGGTTTCGCAGGGTGGTGGGACTCGGCCAGTGCTGGGCTGTCACTGCACCGTCCCGTGCCCAGGCAGAGGGGCAGCTCCGCTGGGGTGTCAGCATCATGCTTTGAATGAGGCATTAAACACGGGTCCTCTGCTTGCCAGCAGAAGTCAATTAATGACAGCAGTTTGGACAAAAGCTTGATGGTGTCTCCAGCACTGGATAAATACTTTCCAGGCAGCAGGTAAGAGAACAGTCGCTGTGTTTCAGAGCCCTGATGTTGCATCTCGGCTGGTGAGAAGGAGCAAATACATGGAGACGAAGGAGCACACATGTCGGGTTTGTGTGAGCTCTGCTCTGTCTTGATTCCTAAGTTTGGCCAAGAAATGTGATGCCCCATGTCTTATTTCTCCTGTCTCTAAAGAGTAGCAACACTCACCTTCCATGCTGGAGAAGACGTAAAGCTTAACCCACAAACGGCCATAAGTGCTTTGATGAAAAATAGTGAGGAAATACGAAAAGTCTGTTATTGGGCAAGATTTGAGCATCCCTTTCCAGACAGCTGCTCCAAAACAGCATTTTGCTTTTGAAACAGGGTATGCAGAGCGGAAGGCAGACCAACTTCTCCTGCAGTTTGTCTCCACCAGCATCCTTTGGGAAGCACAGCATGTCACCTCTGCTGCTCCAGAACTGGACTTTAATATCTGGATCTCAAAACACATGACATCTCTTTCCAGCTTCGCCTGGCTTACTGCTGCCTGAGCCCTGCCGCTTGCCCCCCAGCTTCTCCACTTTGCCTGGCTGGCATGTCTGGCTCAGAGGCAGTGTTGACAGGTAGCAGCACACTTATGTGTGTGTTTGCTCACACTGCTGGGGTTTCAGAGCTTCGAGCAATGTCAGGTTAGATGGACTTGTTGCTTAGGACAGTTTTATTAAGCGATAACTTAAGATGTATAATCCCAGAGGAGGGCTGGAGGTGGTTGCTTGGCATGTTGCATTACCATTTTCTGATTCTGAGTTGCTAAGCACCCCAAGAAACTTGAGAGCTACCTTGAAGAAAGGAAACCTGGACATATGGATGTTGCACAAACGTCAGTGACGCCCCAGCAGAGTTGCACTGTGCGTGAGATTAACACGCCGTATGTGGCAATTGTCTGCCCCTCCCCTTTGCTTGAGGATTTCTCTTGCTGCTGCTGTGGCAGCTGAGGAAACGCACCTGCTGCCAGAGCACTGCTGTTTCTGGGGGGGCAGGACACAGGGGCCAGGGCTTGGGGGCCATGAAGCATCACAGGGCTGTCCTGAGGGCACCAGGGTTTGTGGGGAGACTCCCGGGGTTGCAGGAGTCTCACTGCCTTCCCCAAGGCAGGCTGCTCATTCCTCCTGTGGAGCTGTGCTAAGAGACACTTTGTGCCAAGCACAGATGCGCTAATGATTGTGGATTTCTGCTCAATTAGAAGGACTAAAAGAGGCTTAAAAGGCCTTCTCATAGCTTCTGCATGGGTGGTCATTGTTTCAGAGTGACTAGAGCCTTATGAGTGAAAAGGCACAGATACATATATTTCATGCACACATATATACGCACTCGTGGCTGTGGTGCTTGGGTGCTCTGCTGCCATTTGTACAGGCACTTCCCAGATGTCTGGCTGAGTCAAGGCAGAAGGTGAGCTGTTTTCTGCACACATGGCTGTTAAGCTTGTGAGCTTTGTGGGCAAAGCTTAGCCAGGCTGTTGGAAATGTTTCCCAGGGACAGGAGAGATGCATTTTGTCTGGTGGGAAAAATGACAGAAACAAGAAGGGAAACATGTTTCTGTCTTGTTTTTGTTGCATGTGCATGTTGCATGTTTTGATGGATCATCCCTCTTCTCCCTGGTGCCCATGGCTGCTGTCCTGACGTGTGGTTGGGTGACTGGCAATGACCAGAGGGCTCCACTAACACCCTGCTTCCCCCTCCCTCCTCCAGCTGTGGAGATGAGAGATTAATTCTCATTGTCTCCTTGTGCAGGTTCATCAGGTGCAACACGGACTCAAGCTTGTCTGAACCTTGATGATAAGCTCTCCTTGTTAAAAGCCATTATATTTGCTACTAGCTGAGTATAATTCTGACTGACTACCGCAGTTCTCCTCTGCATGTAATTGAATTCATATTCATCATAAAGCAATGAAAAATAAATTGTGTGTGTGTTTTTTTCCCCCTCATAAAGCAAAGCATGCCACTGGCTCTGCCTCCTCTGTAATCTTCCCCTTTGCAACATATTGTAATAGAATTCACGGGAACAGAACAGCTGAAATAGATTGCACATTTTTGACCCACCTAGCAGAAAGCAAGCTTTATTTCAGTGCCAAGGAGGAATTGATTAATTCAGTTGGCTTCAAGGGAAAGCTAAAGTCTTAGTTTTAAGATGCTTCAGGACCAAAGAACAGTGCTGGCTCCATTGCAGACTGACTACAGTGATGTGGCAGAGGACCTGTGCCTCAAGTTGTGGTGGGGTTTGCCAAAATATGCCTCTGATCAGTGGGTTTGAGTTTCCATGCAGGGTTTCCAAGTTCAAGCCTCTGTAACTTGTGTGCTTGCAGCACACAAAACATTCAAGTTCCAAAGAATCTGCTAGTCCTGTGTGCGGTGCAGGTGGGTCAGTTCAAGGAGTCCATTGTACTGTGGTTATTTGCTGTCCCCATGACAATGACATGAGCTTGGTGCAAAGGAGGAGAACTGGCCTGCGGCTATGGGGACCAGAGCTGTGGGCACAGGACACTGCTGTGCAGGTTGCTCATTCTTTTACACCTCACTCCTGCCTGGCAGCTGCTGACTTCTGTTGCATTGGTCTACTGGAGAGACGTCCTCCTCTGAGGGAGATGTCAAACCACTGGTGCCCTCTAAATTCCTTTTAAAACCCTTTTGTCTGGGCATCTCGCAAATGGCACGTAGTTGGTGGGGAGCTGGTGAGTTGAGGCCATTGCCTCCTCCACATATGTGTTTACCTTTTTCTTTTGTTCTCCTGTCTTTGACAGAATCCAGAAACCAGGAGCTAATGGTGCCTGTGAGCAGAGCCGCTATTGCACTGTAGAGGCCTGTCAGATAGGCTCTGACAGGAAAAAAAGACACATTTTCTGCAGCCCCTGGCTGGCTGCCAGCTGTGGGATAGCTGTTTCAGAGACAGACCAGCCCAGACAGTCCTAATGCATCATAAAATTAGCAAGTTTTGTTCAACAAAGGGTCCGAATGTCTTGCCAGTTAATTATTAATTTCATTATTAATTTCATTATGGTGAAATCATTAATTGAATTTTAATACTGAAAGACATTACTTCCGCAATTCGTGAAATGAACATTAGGAAAGGAAATAAAGAGGAACTCATTGGTAATGAGTCCTGGGAGTTCAGGGAGTGAGCAGCAGGAGCTAGAGAGATTACAGTCCTCTGTGAGGCTCCCACTTCTCAGCCTGTCCTTCCTCCACTGCCTCCTCCCAGCACTTGTGCTGTCAAGCATGTCAGGAGAGGGTGCCAAGTGAGGCAGGCATGGGAGCAGCACCGAGCTTGTGCTGCCCTGTGTAGGTCATACTATCCATCCTAAATACGTGCTACTTGCATGCCAGCAGTTCCAAATCCTTCCTTAACCTCACTCACGTTGGCTGACCTCCCTTCCCTCTTGTGGTGAAATTTCCTTAAAGTGGTAAGAAAACGTAGAGCAGGTTTTTAGTGCGCAGGTTACTGAGGAAGACCTCTGTCATAGAAGAGATCCGGACCCATGACTCAGGAGAGGAAGGTATTTCTCTCCCATCACTCCAGATGATGGTACATGACCTTACAAAGGGATGAGGAGGGTTGTGACTGTGCTGATAGACATACAAGCAGCACCCTCCGCTGGGAACCAGGACTGGATCACCTTTGCACTGGGTAGTTTGCTCTGGTGGCTGTATCGTATCCGAGGGAAGAGTTGAGGCTGTGATGATATAATTACAGTCAGCAATTATTAAAATAATTCATCTGTTTTCTGCCTTATGAGGATATTCAATAATGAAAACCTGCAAAAGGGAAATCTGATGCATGATACAGTAAACCTGCTGGTCATTTGACAGCCTGCTCTAAAGTAGAAGCCTATTTTGATGGCTGTTCTTTAGAGTATCATATTGTGCATAAATACTCTGTTTTCACCCTTATATTTTTATATTTTCTATAGCTCAGTAAACATTTGCTGATGGAGGTAGGAGTTGCCATGCAGGATCAGGAAAGTGGTTTCCTTAGGTCAGAACTTTTTCCAGGTCGGTAGAGAGGGTTCAGATGCCACCAGGTATAACCCAGCAGAACATTTTAAATTAAGTGTATTTGCAATGTGAGTGTATGATCCTATGGATCATATAGTGCTTAGGTGGGCATCTTTTCATTTTTTCGCCAATACCCCTCTTTTCTCCCTAGCAAGTGGGCACTTCCAGCACTGTTAATAATCAGAGAGTGACTTGGAAGAAAACCCAAGGTGAATCAGTGACTGAGCTGGAAAAAAGAAGCAGGAGCCCTGAGGCTCGGCTCTTTCAGGAGATGAAATTACCATGAAGTGCTGTTTGGACTGTGGCCTCCTAAAGTTTAATGTTCAGGAGGTAGAACACAGAAAATCACCTGGATTTTCCCGTGAAACCACCAGATGGGGTAAGTTAAAAAAGATGGAGAAGAGCTGAACCCCTGCTCCCATCCTCACCACACAGGATGTGTATCCTTGCCTGGCTCCATAGCAGTGAGTGACTGCCAACCATCCTCCCTCTGAATTACAGAGCTGTTCAAGAAGCAAACAGCACGTATTCTCAGATGCTTAAGCTGATTGCATCCATGATCTGCCTGGTCAGCCTCTGAATACCACTTCTTGCTTGAGTCATTTAATCACCACTGCCAATCAGCACTATTGAAGAGAGCAACAATACGTTTCAAAGCTCAATCACCTTCATAATCGTCTCACTGTCAGCACATATGTCTCCCTGGAGGGTAGAATTACTGACAGATGAGATGCAGGGTGTTTTTGCAATTGTAATGTTCACTGGTATGTGTGTGTGTGTGTGTCTCATGAGCACACATATGACTATATATATACATGACTATGTATGCTATGCTTTTAAAGGTAGACTAAGTGTTGGGAGCAGCTTGCATGCAAACAGGGAACTATGCATTTAAACATAATTTGCAGCTTCTTAAATGTTCGGCTGGCTGAGAAATATGCTTAAAAACAACAGTAATATTGCAAGGCTTACAGTGATACTGGTCAGTGTTTAAATCTACTCAGTGGAGAAGGCTCACATGGGGATGAGTGTGATAGTCCCTGTGCTGTAAGGTCTTCCTGTTGCTAAATCTCATTGTCATCAAGTTGTGCAATGAGAAAGCTGCTCATTTTTGTCTTTTTAAATCAGCACAGACTGAAGCCTCAGAGACAGTCAGTCATGGGATCGTCCATTCCAGACCATGTAGATGCTCCAGTGAGGCTGGGAAGTCTCCCTGTCCACCTTCCCCTCTCTTGCCCTTCTGTCCCAGCAAAAAAGTTCTCTGAAGGCTTGTATTTCCCCATAGAAACTTTCAGTTTCAAGAGAAGGGTATTTTTCTGCAAAAGCCTCTTCAACTGAAAGCTTTCCAACTCTAATAGCTATCCACTCACTCTTTTCTAGCTTTCTACCCGGCTTTCTCTCTACTTCATCCCTCTTGACATGCAGCAGCCAGAGAGAAACCTTCTTGGTGTCCATGCTCTGGAGTGGTCTGATAGCACCCGTCACAAGCCCTACCTTCAGTTCTGGGGAAAGCACAAGAAGCAATGCCACCCGTTAGCTCTGAGACGTGAGCACAGGCATCTGGTCCTGCAGGGCTTGTGCTGAATGGCGTTGCTTGGATCATTAACTTCTGACCTGCAACGTAGTGCAAGGCTGGTGGTATATAATACTCTGCTGTGATTCATCACCCAAGAGTCTAGTTACTAATTATAATCCGCCTTTTATATATGCTACTAGCCTATAATTTTAATCCCAAACATTTGTGTGTGTAATGAGGCAATGCTTTTATGGCTTACATCCTGGTGTAAGCCTGTGATTTGTAACATGCTGGAAATACAAAATCAGATAAGAGGAAATAAAAATAAAACAACAGCAAACTTTTGCCCTTTGAATTTGACATATTAAAAGTGTTGTGATGACTTTAAAGTTTGCAAGGAAAACAACTGAAAGTGCATGTGTCTATGTCTGTGTATTACTGGTTTTATACATCTATATAAAGGTAATTTTCAAGGTTCAGGCTTTCTTCCCTGGTGCTCAACAAAGCAAATCCTGATATCCATTGACCCAGAGGGAACGCTGTGAGCAGGATCAAATCAGAGTCATTTCTGCCTTTCACTTACCAAGACAGAGTGTAGGTACAACTCACTGCATGCAGAGCTGCTTCCCACTGGCCAGCCTGGAGGCTCTCAGCAAAAACTTTACTGTCCCTGTTAAAATTCTGGGCTGATAGTCAACCTGTGCTGGGACTCAGACTGAGGGATGTGGGGTCTGGTCCTCACCCAGGTGGTGCATACATAATTTTCAGGGTATAGATATGGCTTCTGCTCTGTTATTGCAGCTTTAACAATGTGATTTGCACAACAGACATAACAGGGCCCGGTGGCTATGCAAGCTTAAGGGCTGTGGGACATAGGCCTGGGGAAGAGTGAAAAAGTGTGAGCTGTTGGGAAATGTGGTTTTACTAATCTGTACCAAATCAGGAAAATACCCCACAGGGAGGGAGATAATCAGGAAGAATTTGGGGATATTGGGCACCTTTCCAAGAGGAACAGTAGAGCATCTGGAAAGGGGAGTCTGGCCAGGAGCTGGATGCCAACACAAGAAAGGGAGGTGGGATTAGCAACACAAGGGCAAACATGTGGCCCTGTAAACTGTACCCTAAAATTTGTGCCACAAGGCATGTGCCGCATACCTGGAAGAGCTGAGGGGTGGGAGGGCTTTAGGAAAGGCTTTTGGGAGAGATTATCCCAGTAGTGTTGTTGCTGCTTTGCGGACTGACCTGGTATGAACTGCCTCAGAGCCTGCAAGCTGGCTGTCCCCTCAGTTTACCCCGTGCCCCTGTGCCAGCAGAGCGGCTGATGTCCCACGGCATCAACCGTTGGGTAACCAAGGCTGTGGACCAAGCCTTGGGGCTTTGCAGTGGGGAAACAGGGCTTTGAAGGTCCATGCTGTGCTCTCCTGATGACTTCAGTAGGTTTGGGGGAAAGAGCTGTTTGTGATGAACAACCCACCACTTTAATAGGCATGTGCATTAGATAAAAGTGTGGGGAGGGAGAGGCTTATACTTTGTGGGTATGTTTTTCCTGAAGAATATTTTTGATTAAAAGTTGAGATGACACGAGAGAATGAGCAGACAGTAAACAGCAAAAAACTTTGGGATCTGAGCACTGGAAGAAGAAACCAGCTTTCCTTGGAGAATGCTACTGAGGAAGAAAAGAGAAGGTACCAAGCTGGAAACAATCAACGTTATACGTGTCAAAATAGCAGCAAAAGCAATAAACTATTCCTTTTGGCTGCTTCTTCAAGCAAGCCGCTTTGGATGGAGGTTTTTCCATGTAATGAAAATTATATGATCTCATCTTGGAGATTGGAGTGATGTAATAACCATGTAGGGAGTATTTTGATGTCTTGCATGGGTCATTGAAAAACTGCCTGGCAAATTGGATCACGGACTATAGGGAACATTCCTGTCACAGCAGGAAAATGGTCTGGGTATAGCAAGTGACCAAAGGGTTTTGAAAAATCCCACCCTATGTAGTAGTTGTTTCTAGTTACAGTTGCAGAAATATATCTTTTATTTTCCCTCTCTTATTTTTTGTTGTCTTTTAATATAGCCTTTCATTCTCATTCAATAACCCTTCTTATACCTTCATTTTCCCTCTATATTAAGACTTGATGATCCATTAAGGCAAATCCTATATTTCAAATTGCATCTAAATTGATACTGGAACATGGACCGCCTGCCTCAAAACCACTTCCATTCTCTTCTGCTGGAGATTAGATGGATTTTCTTTCTGAAAACAAATGAAAATTTTGATTATATGTGTCATTCAAACTGCAATTCCATCTTATTAAACGGTTCCAGGCAGTTGGTGCTGGGAACATTGTAATAAGGACTCTAACATCTGAGACTGTTTGGCTGAATTTGTTGGCCAACTCCACACTCTTAGTCAGGAAATTCTGGCTGTGGCTAAGTGTGCAAACTGACAACCATATGAAACAATGAAAATAAGTGTTTGATTATGTCACTAATATTTAAAATGGTTTAGGATGGCAGCTGTTCATTTCTGCGTATTTCAATGCCTTAAGGAAAAATGTTCTCCCAACTTCTTGTTTTTAGTGTATGCCTTGGCGTTATAACACCATTCATCTTCCCTCTCTAACATCCTAGATGTCCCTGAAGTCATTGAGAAAAGAGGCCACATATGAAATAAATGCTGGCTTAGACTAAAAGATTACATTTCAAGTGTAGACTGATCTTTTTTCTTTTTTTCTTTTTTTTCTTTTTCTTTTTCTTTTTCTTTTTCTTTTTCTTTTTCTTTTTCTTTTTCTTTTTCTTTTTCTTTTTCTTTTTCTTTTTCTTTTTCTTTTTCTTTTTCTTTTTTTCTTTTTTCTTTTTCTCTTTCCTCTTCCCTTTCCTTTCCTCTTCCCTTTCTCTTTCCTCTTCCCTTTCCCTTATTTTTTTCCTTATTTTTTTTCCCCAAAAATAGATGCTGCTTTGTCAGCCTAGATTCAGGGAAGGATGTGGGCTTTGCATTCTTCATTTCTAGGCATCAAGGCCTTTGAGAGGGACCCAGTGTCCTGGGGAGGAGCCTGGCTCTATACAGCACCAGCAGAAGGTCCACATGGGATTGGAGTGAGTCTCAGACCTGCTTTTCTCCATAGAAGGTCCACAGCCTGGAATGCTTTCCTGCAGAAGGTACTTTTATCTCCTTATTTAAAATAGCACCAGTCAGACTTTTATTAATTCACACATAAATGCACATCTCTAGCCAATCCCCAAATCACCAAAGAATGGTGTGCTCATTAAGGTGAGTCCTCGCTAATTAAAAAGAGTAAAATTCATAGTGGGAGGAGAAGAATGAAAGCAAACAAGCAGCATAGCACCACTGTAGGTTTGTGAGCTGGACTACAAAAAAATAATACAGATGATATGAGTTTGCATGGGTGTCATTCAGGTACAGGTTGTATACACCCATGGGCTGTGCAAACAAGACAGATCTCCCCTGCTTTTGATTAGTTGATCCAGCTGGAAGAGAGGCAGATTGGCAGATTTTTGTTGCTGGTTTTTGTTGTTGTTGTGGTTTGTGGTTTTGTTGTTTTTTTTGTTTGGTTTTTTTTTTTCCCCCAAAGTCTAATCTCTATGGGCTGTGAATTGCAACTGCTGCTGCTGAGAACTGCAAACAGTCCAGTACAAAGGGGATGTGCAACACTCCATCCTGGTCCAGTGGCTGAGTTAAGGAGACCCGAGCCATCAGCGGCACAAAATCCAAAACATCTTGTCACTTCCGTGGCTCCTGCCTGGAACCTGCACAACACCTTCCAGGTTAAAGCAAAGTGTTGTTTTCCCCCCATCAGCATCGTTCCCCCTAAAGGCCCATATATAAGTAGTTTCCCCCAGCAGTGTCAGAGCAAGCTGAAAGCACCGACTGGTGGTTAAGTAACGGTGCTCACTGCAGAAAGGAGTGTAGAAATACCTGCTTTGGAAATCACACTCCATCCCTCGCCACCCTAGGCAAGGAAGAATTTTTAGGAGCCTTTCTTGCAGTTTGAGTAAAATCCCATTAAAAGGCCACCAGAGGGGGTAGCTGCCACTGCTTCACAGAAGACCCAGAGCGCTGGTGCCAGCATGGCACACATTACCACTATTATTTATAGCACTCTACCTATACTTATGTGAGTGGTGCTAATTAGTAGATGGAATTAGCCTACTGCTCTCGGCAGCATAATTGTAAATAATTTCCTAACGTTTCACTCACTGAGTAATGAGTTTCTCCTGGAAATACAAAAGATGAGCTAATGATAATCTGGCAGTTTACAGCAAGATGACAAACATTAATTATATGGGATTACGATGTGATCCTCCAATTTAAGTCAGTTTGGCACTTCTAGGCAGAGTTGGATCTTAGGACTTTAGTGGACACTCTTGTCTGCAGCATCTTATGTTACTTATTTTCCTTATTTCAAGCTGTCTTTTAGCTTTATCTTTACCCACAGATCTAACCACCATCAACTTACTTTGCAGGCAAAACTGTTAGGCCAGATTTTTTGACAAGACAGATGTATGATTGTGCATGAAAACTATGTACAGTATCAAGTTTAACTTGCATTTAAAAATGACCATGCCAGCAGACTGAACCGCTGCATGATAGGGATGTAGCATGGCTTTGATTGCATTTATGATCAATAAGCTGTAGGCTTAAACAGGGCACATGCGATTTACTAACATCAGCTCCAGTAGAGTAGTGCAAATTATTCTGGGATGCAAAATATTCACTGAACAAGTTCATGTCAGGAAACCAGGCTGATTATTTGACGTTTGTGAAGGGTCTCTGCTAACTGCTGATGGTCCTTGGGAAATTCTTTTGAGCTAAGGTATGAATCCAGGATTTTCCACCTTTCAGGAAAGTTTATTTCTGTCTGATCGCAAAGAGAAGCTCTATTTGCTGACACAAGAGTTATATCTCTTCCTCATCCAGGAAGTTTTTCTCAGGTTCCTCTTATCCAAGCTCTGAGTAAATCCATCCTTCTTCTCTGGCAAGAGCAGAATTATCCCTCACTGGGAATGAAATACAGATATAAAACTGGGTGTAATGATGTAGACTCAAGCTGAAGAAGTTAATTTTAAAATTTTTAACTGAGATCTGATCATCCTAATGTATTCTGAATCTGACCCAGGATAATTATAGTTTCCATATTTGTAGGAAACTGGAATTTGGAATATGGTAACCTTGTTGTTTTCTCCATATTCACTAGTTTTCTATAAATAATACAAATGCATGATAATCACTGCTGGAACTCTTCACTAAAATGAGAAAGGAGACTTTATTCACTGAAATAAAAAGATATTCATAGGCATTGGTTGGCATGAAATCCCCAAACATCAGTATATTCAGAAACAGTGTTTGGTTTTTGAACTTGTGCAAAGAGCCACTGTGCTGGGCATCAGCAAAACTGGTTTCTATTCCTGCTGCCACTGTTTGCTGCGATGTGATCACGGGCCCCTAACAATCTTTTAGTTTCTCCATCTACACCCTAGGGACAATGGTACTTTGTCATTTACACAGAGCTCCATCTCTCCCTGTAGATCCCAAGGTGGTATGCAGGGATGTGTAAGTATAGCAGTAATTGTTGTATCGCTGCCAGCATTCGCTGGGCTGGAAGGACGTGAGCTGACTGCAGGCTCGTAGCAAAACGCCTGGGCTGCATCTGCTTAACCGCTTGTTTTCAGGTCCCACCAAGTCCGTGTGGACCCAATAGCTGCTAGTGTGGTTCTTATTCTGTCTTCCCAGACCTCTTCCACTCTGGGCTCAGCTTATCTTGATTTGCTCTGATTTTGCTAAATACTACATGCTCAGACCTTTCAAAATATTTTGGTGTCCAAGTCCTATTAATTTAAAACGGAATTAATGGTTTAAACGCCTTTCAAAATCTGCCCCTCGGGACCTATTTGCGCAGATACATCTGCAGAGGCAGCCTTAATTACCAAATCTGGTACATCAGTACTTAAGTGGGGAGTAGTTAGGAAAAGCCAGCTGATGTTTTTTACCCAGAGAGTATTTACCATCTTGCACCATGAAAAAGGAGACCCAAATCTGGCCTCAGGAGCTGATGTTTCCAGTTTAAGAATCATTATGTTATCATTTATATTCACAGCTGTTCGCTGACAAATATTTTGACCTTTATCTTTCCCTTTGTAGCAGGTGAAATCTAACAGTGCTGGGTGCGTTGCCACACTCGCAGCAGCTGCCAGCTGTGCTTTTCCATGCAGCGAGTGCTGACGGGTCCTGTAACTCCCCTCGGTGCTGCAGCCGCCTGCATCCTAGACCTGCCACATCTTACAAGGCTTCTACATCTACATAGAAGAATAATGGTATTAGTTTTCCCTTCCTGTGACTTTTCAATCAGTAGAAACATCTCTTTCCTCAATTCACCTAATTAAGTGTCAGGAGTTGCTTTTTGGGCTGAAATTGGTACCTGAAGTAGAAATGTGTGAACAAGCTTTACTGACAGATTTTGTTATTTATTGGCAAGTCAAATACAAATAGTCAGGGAACTGGTTCAGCTGAAGGTTACTTAATCCGTATTTCGTTTGTTGTTTTTCTAAAATGTAATCTCTAGATACTGAATTAATTAGTTTACCATGCTGGCCTCAGTCACATCTTTCCTTTTAGGTGAATCTTTTCTGACCTCTTAAAATCGCTAATAAAATCAATCTTTAATTTTACTTCCATCTTTCTGCCTGCTTCCACTCTTCAGTCCTGCTTCGTGCAAGGGTGTTGCCTGTTATAGAGCACTAACACATCTCACTGCAAACTCCTTGTGATTCTGCCAGACTTAAGTATTTGGGCTGAAAATTTCTGCAGCAGGTGCCTGCCCCCAGCTGTCTCACTTAGGAAAGAGTTCAGGCAAAAGGATTTTTGAGTTTCCAAGAAAGAGGATAAAGAGAAATATAGAAAGGCGTTTTACTCACCCTAACAGAAAAAAAAAAAAAAAAAATTCAAGCAAGCTCTCTTTTTAGAAGGTGCTCCTTGCTTTAGGGCTGGGATTTGAAACCCCTGTTCAGGATTTTCCTCTGCTTGAAACTACACTAAATATGTCCCTTCATGCATTTGGAAAAATGCAGTGCATGAAAAATGAAGATTTGCAAGGTCTTTGTTGCTCAAGTGCCGTATTCTTGTTTCATTTGCACCGAAGGTGCTGATGTGTCGGAGAGGGAGGCTCGCCGCAGGGGCAGGGAGAACATGATGCTGTGAACCTGCAGAACCTAAAGGCACATACAGGTCAAAGGGTTGTTTTTAGGCAGGGTGACATGAGAAGTTACTAGTTTGTCTTTCAGATGAGATAATGACTAGACCTTTGGAAAGAGCATGGTGAAACTGCGTTGAGATATGTACAGTGTGGAATATGACTGAGCTTAGAGTTTGGTGGCAAGGAAGAACAAAGCATACATAAAAAACACAGGATCTTAATTTTTACTTTTATCCATAGGCATTTTCTGTTATGTCCTATCTTCTTTTTCCATTTCCTTTCATCCTGAAAGTACCACAAAACAAGGAATCCCTAATAACTAAATTTACTGAGTTTTGAGCTGTATGAGTACAGTCCAGTCCAGAAGATAAGATGTCATTTCTTTATATATCTCTTTAATTGTGCTTATTTGGAATTAGAGAGACAGATTCTCTACTGGCAGAATCTGTTGTGACTAGAAGAGCATTTGGCCATCAAAATCACGTACATTTTAGTGTTGTGTATTATTTACTAGTTTATATAACACCATTAGTAAATGCTGCTGCACAGTAATGGATATCCATTAATTTTGCATTAATGCACACCCTACCAAATATATTCTGGAGCCTGGTACTGAGAGTTCTGGGCTGTTTTGTCTCAGATACCAACTTGCTCTGTCCTTGAGTGTATCAGGTAATCACCCTGTGCCTGAAAGGAGCACTGTGAAGTGGGTGAGTTAAGGAGCCTACCTGAAATGATGCTGTGAGACTCGACTGATTCACACTTTTACAACAGCACTTAGAGATCTTTCAGAGAAAGCATGGCATGAAAACAATATTTAAATCTAGATGGACTTGTATGATAACCCTTGGTATTCTGGATTTGTAAGGGAAGACAAAACAATCAACTGATATTTATGCTTTTAAAAATCTCTTGAGATTTATCTGCACAGTAAAGTGCTGTGCTAAGTAGCAAAAAGGGGCTGACAGAGGTAGAGCACACACTGGCTAGGAAGGAAGCTTGGATAACTCAGAGAGGGATCCCAGACTTGTACAGAAGGGGTTTTTTGCATGATGGAGCCGCAGACCTGCCTCTCTCAGGTTTGATCCCTTTCTGCAGGCATCTTCAGGGTTCAGGGTTTCTTTCCAGAGCTGCCCACACAAAAAACAGTTGAAACTGCTGAACAGATGAGAATTTAAAGTTTATTTGATTCACATCCAGCCAAGGGGGCTGGAGGAGGAGTCCCATCTGGGTGACTGCCCTGGAGCGCGGTGCAAGTGTAACACAACCGGGGAGTCCCGTGGCAAGTCAGAGAGCAGAGGAAATTCAGAAAAAAGAGCAAGTGGCTGGGCAACAAATGGGCATGGTATGTTCATTGACATTTGTGAGCTGAGTGAAGTCTCAGCTGGCTGAATGCTTACAGATTGTCTGCATGCCTAAAGGAAAAGAAGTATTTATTACACTTTTGTTTATGGTCAGTATCTACTAAGATCCATTTTCTAGCTGCTGTTAGCCTTATGCTACTGTGTTTGGATCACAGAAATAATGAGATAGTATTTCACACCCTGGAAGTACAGCAGAAATCCTGGCCCTCCCGAGTACTGTGTAAAAATGCCATTAACCCTTGAGGAGCCAGGACTTATTCTCCAATCCCTTCACTGAATGTCTCATCTTTATTGATCCTAGAAAGCTTTCTAAAAAAAAATATGCTTCCAAATCATTCAATATGTGGCGAAAATTATCTTTTGACTCCTGTTTGGAGGAGAGGAGTCAGGGTTTGTTCCAGCATCTTCTGAGATGGAGCACACGAGACATTGGGTAGCAGCAGCCTAGGGGGAAGGTCCTACGGCCGCATAATTCAATCCCCCTTCTCTGTTAGTGGGCTGCGATGAAGTGGTCCCAGGGAGAGCCTCTCACTGGTGTGAACATAGGAGCCTTGAGCTGGGCTCCGCAATCCACCACTGTCCCCTTTTGGATTTGTCTCATATGCTCCAGATTCAGTAAGTGCCTTTAACAGCATCCTCTGCACTTGAAGTAAGGTGCTGCCTACCTCGCACACACAGTGCAGCTATGGCCACAATGGCCAATGGATTTGGGCCAGTGGTAATATCTTTCACTGAACTAGCTGCTACAGATAGAAAACCAGACGGATTTTATGAAGGGGGCTTGTGTGCCCCCAGCTCTCACCATGAAGAGGTCAGGTCTCCTGGCAAGCATTGCTCCATGCTGAAGGGTGCTGTGTATAATTGCTTCTCCCTCTCACTGTTTGCTGCTGGCAAGATGGGTGCTCCAGACATCCCTGACATGTTGTTCCTCCATTTCTCCACTTTTACAAGACATCTCTCTACAAACAGTGAAACAGATCTCCACCAGTGTGCAATGACACCCAGGTTTTCCCCTGGGTGCTTGAGCAAGTGGAGCCGACACGGACCTCCAAAGCTGCCCCACTTCTCCTCTCACTTCCCTTCTCCTCCCCTGTCCCCTCCTGTTTGCCACCTGCCTGCGTGCAATTGCTGGGAGCAGCGGGTGCCCACGCAGCCCACTGGCAGGTGGTTGCACAGCGGAGCAAGCACTCCATGAAATAGCAAAGCATCCTGGCACACGACAGCCCATCTCCTCTCCTCCTGCTGGCATCTTTCACTCATTTTACACTTGTTAGGCTGCTGCTGCTCCTGGTCTCTCATATCCGGGTGCGTTCCCCTTCCTTCTCATTCTCAAGGACTGTCACATCCACCAGCATGAAGTACTGAGGTCTCAGCAAAGGGGAGATTTTGGAAAGTCACTTTTTTCAAAGCACTGCTGCTGAGATGAGTCTGTTTTATCTGTGGTCTCCTTAGACTCACCCCTTCCTCACACATTGCTCTGCTTCTCACTGTTCTTAAAGTAGCATTGACTTTTCAATTCCATGCACTCCCTGAGTTGTCAGTGCTGTCTTAGTCCCACCAAGGCGTATTTGTAGGGGAAGAGGGGTAGAGTGGATGGAGAAGAGAAGAGACAAAACCTACTCTTTGAGACCTGCTCCATATACACTTTGTTGATGAAAGCCAGTGTGGCCTATGAAGGAGCCTTTGCTTGCATTGACTCCAGGCTGCTCCGAGACATACAGAGTATTTTATTTTTGGAGCCATGTCTGCAGGCTGCATAGTAATGGGATGGATCCTGATTGTACAGCCATTCATCCAGCATCTGTGCTGGTGGGCAAGTGGGAAGAATGAGGGCAGGATGGATGAGACTAGCCTAGAGTAGACTAGCACTCAGATCCACCGTAGGCAAGGATTTATACCAACTAAGGATCCAGCCTGTGCAATCTGGTTGAACCTTAATTTCTGCTCAGATTCTGCTTTCCATTAGCACTCTGTGAGCATTTATTTGACAGCAGAAATTTCTCACTATCTTAGAAAAAGCAGTCACGTTTCAGGGAAAGCTACTGCATTCAGTTCATCTACACACCCCCATGCACTCCCAGACATGCACAGAGCTTAATTTTGCATAATCACATTGGTTCTTAACCATGGCAATATATTCAGATCTTCAGACACCTGACAGTCAGACCCAACTCTCTAGCAGCTTCCCTGCTGGAAAAGCAATTATATTTGTGCAAAGGCATCAGTGGAGAGTTTAAAGGTACCTGTTGCCCTAGAGGGAGTGGAGAGTTTTTTGGGCTAATCATTGCCAGGGGGGCATCCCACCCAAACTTGTTATCAAAGTTAAAACTCAAGTGATCAAGAATAATTACATCCAGCAAAGGAAAATTAACTTTAGGGTGAGTTGATCTTCTTGTCTTCTGTTGTGCAGTAATGAATCTGCTTGTTGAGATACCTCAAACTCCAGAGATGAAATTCTTTGTCTAGCCGAAGGGAAGACAGAAACTCTTTATCTGAGTTTAGGGGTAAAAAACAAAAACAAAAAACCAACAAAGATAGCCATTTACTACCTCTCCTGTCCAGTTCCTTTTCTGTGCAAACCAAAATGCAGTAACACTCCCAAGCTCTCCCCATTTCTGCTCACTTGTGCTGAGCTAGCGATAATTTGGTCTCCTGTCCATGGTATCACTTTTAAAAGAGACCATCTCCAATGAAACAATCCCAATTTCATTTTCAAATTAATAGTCACTGTTTTGGGATCCTGGTGTACTTGATTGAATTTCGGTGTCATTCCCTGTGGTCTGCCTGAAGACGCATGTGGCTGACATCTGTCAGGGATGATGCAGGGAGGACCAATCCCGCCCTGCGGCGAGAAAATAAACTAGATGATCTCCTGAGGCTCCCTCAGGCCCTGAGCTCCTGCAATGCAGGAGTCACACACGTGCTTTGCCTATCTCTCTATATTTAACTAGATAAAAGAAAAAAAGCCCTGCCATATAAGAGAGAGATGGCACTGCCACAAAGCTGAGAATACACTTCTTTGGTATAAATTAAGTAGAAAATGCAACTGTCTCCAATTCAAAGCTTTTGTGGACACAGGAGGCAGTCTCCCTTCTTTCATCATGTGATCCAAGACTTTAAGTGGCTTAAATGAGAAGCTTAAGGAAAAAGAGTAAAAAATATTTTGCCACTTTTCCCTTTTTTTTGAACATAAATGTCATTTGAATACAATAGATATGAAGAGATCTAATGTTGTCTTTCCCTCTCATCTACATTCAAAAAAAGGAAAACATTTAGAGATGAAGCCAGAGTATGATCTTGATTAACGCATCCAGATGTAATACTGAAGTGAATCTCATGCTATAAATGCAACAGTTTCAGGCTCCCACTTGTGTAACAGAGATAAAAAACTAACATAGAGGTTCCAAAAAATTATCCTGAACCTTCCAAAGCTCAGTCAGGCTCACATGCAAAGTCCAAAATAAATTGATTTTACTGGAAAATCCCCAAGATTATGTCTAGAGTGATTCCAAGACTTTTCTTTTTTCCAATTCAAATGAGCCCTATTACACATCAGGAATGTCTGGAGGAAAAATACAGTCTATTTCATAAACCCTTATTATATATTTAATGCACGCAAGGTAAATATGAAAATGTCTCCTGGGCATTCTGTCGTTTCAGTGTTATAATTGTGTGTGCTCTTTGGTTACTTACAAAAGTCTTCAGAAAAAACTCTTTTGTGATGTTTATTTTATCTTCACAAAGGCTACAGCTGCTCAGTGAGACTCTGTACTTCATGGGTGCATTTTAGTTGCTTGGTTAAGTTTGATTGATTGACAAAAGTGTAACGAGTCCCAGTGAGTCAAGTAACACCATTTTGGAAACAACCCTCAGACCCAAGTGGAAATAAGCCTGAAGCAGGTGCTCATCCACCCACCCCAAAACTGATGATAAAGATATTCTTTCCTGGCTTCATAGGATCTCCAGCATCAGTTGGAGGCTTCACTTTGATCACCCATGTATGTCAAAAAGCCATGTATAACTAAACATCACCATACATCACAGATGACTCCAAAGATAACCCATTCTACTTTATACTGCCTGATCAGCACTGCTGGCGTGAAATGCCTGCCCGAGAAGGGAGACCTGTTTCCAAAGGCCCTGTCAGGGACTTTCACACCGGGTACAAACTAGAGAACAGGGTACAAATATCCCCTTCTGCCAGTGGGATGAGGCCCTTCTGGGTCAGCATTTTAATCTTACCTCCGTTATCTCTCTGCAGCTATCTTTGCTGTGTGCTGCACAACATGGAAAAGATGGAGGTCAATACACAGAAAAGGTCTGTCCTTCAAGGAAGCAGTGATGGGTTTGGTGCAGACCTGTAGCCTGTAGCTCATGATTCAGTTCCAGGCTACAGAAGAAGGGAATTTAAAATTCTTCCAAGATTGGACAAAGACTTGAAGAATAAATCCCAACTGGGTTTGCTTGGAACAAGCAGCCTTGTAACAGGATCCCATGTTGTTCTGAGCCCAGCGGTCAGTCTGGCCCTGGTGAGCCAAAAGCAAGGCGATAGTATCCGTGCATAGGTCCCATGGGCAGTGCACAGAGAAAACCCTGCTGGAGGGATTTATGTCTCAGGGGCCCAGAGTTTCCTTCACATGGTGCAGAGAAGAATTTTCAACCTCCAGAGAGATACAGACAGAAAATACATACTCCTCTAGCACTAGGCTAATGATACCAGAGCAATGGAAATAAGTTAGAGTTGTTATCACTGGGGCCCTACATGCACTAACAAGCTTTAATTGTCCTGCTGAGCCTCACCTGGGACTCCAGTCCTTGGCTCAGGGCTGCATTTAAGCTCAGACCCTTGACCTTTCTTGAGTAGGGCTGTGTGTGTGCTAAGCCTGGCCTTGTTCCCTCTGACCAGCTTTGGCCCTTCCTCACCTCCTGTGGACTCTCCTGGGCTGTGTGCTAGACCTGCTTGTCTCTCCCTGCTCATGGGTCCCTATGCCTCTCTCTCAGGCTCTTCCGCAGAGCAGCCAGCTCTTGCTGCACCCAGCAGGTATGTCCCGTGGTGTTTCCTGGTCCTCCTTTAGCACTGCTTCCCAGGATAGCAAGTGTGCGGGGACATGAGAGGAGCAGGTATGCAGACCTGTGGAGGTTCAAATGCCAGGTAGGGAAACACCCTGAGCCCTGGGACTCCGTCTCCTTTCCACGCACAGGGTGAGAGGTCCCTTTGGATGAGGATCTCCACAAAGCCACGGTGCAAAGGAGGGATGAGCTGTAGCTGTCCTCAAAGGCCCAGCTGAGACAGCGGCATTTCAGCTGAAATATGACTGAGCTGTTAACGTGTTTCTGGCACTGAACTGAGCGCAGGGGGACAGTGCTGTGTTTTGATACCAGTGAAGGCTGGTGGCCTTTTAGCAGATTCCCTTTTTAGTAGCAATCACATTGCACAGACAACTTCTTAAATGCAAAATACTACCTTTTTGTTTAAGGTGCAGAGAGGTAGATTACCAGGATTCTGACAAACATCTGTTTTGCTTTGCATTTTCAGTTCTGGCTCAGATAATGGGAGCTCTTGTACAAGAAAGAAAAAACAGCAAGGGTCCCCATTATTTACCAATCTAGAGAGGTATAAATCACAGAGCCGGTAAAGCCCTTCCTGTGATTTCAGGTTTTATGGGTCATTACTGTAACTGACTTGTGATGCTCTTTTTTTTTAAGTATACAAATGGCACCACTTTATTTATTGTGGATGGGATTGATTCCCCTCCCAAGAGGTCCCCATTGAACCTAGTATTATTTGCACTGAGAATGGAAAAAGAAGCATTATTTCTTTAGTCATGTGAAACCCTTCCTTAAGGCTTAGGTTTGTTTTTTCCACTGCTGAGCACCCTCACAGGCTGATTGCTATTGTGGCACTGTCAGCTCCAGTAGGAGCTGAAAGGTTTGTGGAGGTCAGAAAGTGAAGTATCGCTACCTGTGTGTCTGCTTAGTTATACTGAAGATGGTACTACTTACTCTGTGGTTTGTAAGGGAGTTTCAGGGTGTGTTGGCAATGTAAAAAATAACTCTTAAAAAAAGCAAGGTACCTGATTCCTTTAGCCCCTGTAAAAAGTTCTGAGCAAGTTCAAGTCCTGCTGCTTGAATTCTTTGTCTTTGCAAGTGACTGGGAACCTCTGGGTCTGCCTCTGGTGCCAGGAAACAGCTGTGCCATGGCATTACAGGGACCCAGCTCAGCTCTGCAACAGATCCCGGGGTGTTCTCAGAGGCAGTGTGAAATACAGTGCTGCTGCTCAGGGCTTGGTATGTTCCTGCAGAAATTATACCTGGATATGCAAACTGCCAACTCAGATGCTCGTGGGAAGGTGCTGTTACAGCTTTGCAGAGACATTTGCTTGGGATATTTTTCATTTTGCTCTTTCACCTTAGTACAGTGTAGAACATTTAGTATTCTTGGGTTTATTGGAGGAATGTATTTTACTTTCCTCCAACTACTTGCCATATATGTATACACACAGTTTCATGAGATTCCTCAGTAAATCTCTGCAGGTGTTCATCTTACGGATTTATCCTCTGTATTTCTAGAAGAGATAGATTGAACAGTTCCCAAGATCCTGTACTACAAACTTTGTCCCACTTCTGGAAGTCAGATCTAAAGAAGAGAACTTTGTCAGGAGTGCCGTGTACAGTGGAGCACAGCTGAAGATGGTTAAAGGTCTTCCCAGATACCCTTTCAAATGTGAAGCACTGGCAGATAAGTTAAATAAAAGGATGAGTTACAGGAGTGAGGGGCAGGAGGGAGGCTGAAGGAGAGGAAAGAGGGATGGTTTATTCTGAAGTTGGGCCTGTTATGATGCAGCTTCTATGTTTTTTCACTCTTCCACAAGTGGAATGACAAGAACTAAAATATAAGTATTCATTTTTCTTGCTGTAATAAAACTGTCACTGGACAAAACAAAATGTCAGGCAAAAACACTGCTGCTTTCAGATGGGGAGGCAGCTCTGTGGTAGGAGCCTTGTCCTGAGAATGAAGTACTGATGATGGGCTTTGGGATTTGGTTGGGATTTTTTTGGTTTGTGGGAGATTTTTGTGCTATGGAGGCAGCCATAACTTGCCCATACATAGAAAGGAATGGCTGCAACATGATGCTGATTGAAAGTAAGTGAAGCTGCAAAAGCTGGTGATCTAGCTAAGTGGACAGCAAAACAAACTGAGGGCATTGGGGGCATAAAGTTGTCAAATAATTGCAATGTTGGAATGTTGCGTAGCAACAATAAAGATCCTCTGTGTTTTTATAGCCAGTGTGCCTTATATACAAGCCCAATCTGCCATTCTGTCAGTGAAGAATTGTATCCAAAACCCTGAAGCCAGTGGGCACAATACAGCCAGACACAGCCAGTGGAACTGTTTACTTGCTGTGGACTTGCGTGTTTGCAGTCAATGTTTTCAATTGATCTCTCTTAAAAGCCTGTCCTCAACAAAAATGTTAGATTAAAACAGAGCTGATGAATCCTTTTTGCCCTCTTTGGCAAGCAGATGAGTCTTCCTACACATCACTCCCTGTCTCAGAACAGCCACTGATTAATACATTTTGTTTCTGAAGCACAAGATGCAGTTTCACATGCCCGTGCCAGCACCTTCTTCACCCCATCTTTCATTTGGATTTCCTCCTGCCTTTTGCTCTGATCTTTGTCAAGTAGGGAATCTCTTTTTCATCTACCAGTGAAATACTGTCAGCTCAGTTCTGTAAGAGCAGTGATTAGCAGTAATGTTAATTGCTAAAGTGTTTAAATCAAAAGCAGCAGTAAAAAAGTTCCCATACTGTGCTCACTCTCTTGCACTACCAAGCCCTCTGCCCCATGTTTGCCACAGCAAATATTGACTGTTTTGATTGTTACTTAATGCACATGGCTCTGCTTTGGCATGAAGCATCTTTCATCCTGCTGACTAGCTTCAAACTGCATGGGCTCAGACAAAGACATTTTCAATGGCCTTTTCTCCAACGCAATTAGAGGGGAAAGGCCAAATAAACACACAACATAATTGCTCTCTGCTTCTTTGCAGTGATTTTTTTTTTTTTTTTGGACCCTACGTACATCAGCTGGAGATGTTTCATGTAACCTGGACTACAATAGAGCTCAAAAAAACCAATCCAACACCAAAAAAAAAAAAAAAAAAAGAAACTCCAAACAATAAAAATCCCCCAGATTTAAAGGTATTTCACATAACTTCTTTGGACATGGTGTTCTGCCTCCTACTGTGAAGGTCAAAGAAGCAAAAGCGCTTTTTTTCCCCCCTCCAAGTGTCACGCTAACAAAAGCGAATGCTGGCAGCCTTGGAAATGAAAGCTCAGCTTATATGGTCCAGGTAATGTCAGTTTGGTCTTTCACAAGTGTGCATACATTGGATGAGAGCCCTGACTTAGCCTTAAATAGGCTTCCTCTGGGAGTGAGCCGTCCTGTCAGGAACACATCCCTCAGTCCATGCTGCAGCTCCGACCGCCCGCAGCGGCTGCAGGTCACGCCACGATTTGAGTTATGCAGACACCTGCCCACGGAGGGCTGTTTGGAGACCTCCCTCAGCTGATTTTATGAGTACACACGTTAATTTGGATTCACAAGCAGCTCATATTGACTCCAAGCTTTTGGTCCAAAAGCTCAAATTTCTATAGCCTACTGAAAATCTCTCTGGTGTTGAATCAGATGAAGTTAATGACAGAAAAGACAAAACCACCTAGGCTTTTTTAGTCTTCCTACTCCAAGCTGAAGGATGTTCAAATACTTCATTCCCTTTACTGCTAGGATCCTTCTCATTTCCAGCCTAAACTTATTCTCCCCCAAGGCATCATTTCTCATTTGTTCTTGTGTCATGGTTATATTTTATATCTGCAGCAAGGACAAATTGCAGATTTAAATAGCATTGATGCTGCAAAGTTTTGCACTATGTACAGATAGAAGAAATTGCTTGCAATAATTACATTATAGTTACCACTTGCGTCTGATTAGCTGGAAATACACCAATTTTTCTCCTCGCATACCTCGCAAAAAAGTTCTTTTTTAACAACAGTTTATACAAATGTTACTCTATGGGGGGTGGCTGTAGTTGCTCTAGGTTTAAAAAAACACAATATCTTGTTTGTAAATATGTCTGATCATTTGTAACACTGTCTACTAATCCCTTTACGACATCCTGAAAAAGAAACAGCTGAGGAGGACATGGAGATCCATAAAACTATAGGAGGGCAGGAGAGGGAGGGTGGATTGAGATTGATTGATTACTATTTCCCTGTGTTCCATGAGTTAATGGAAACGAATCTGAGGGTTTCAAAGTATCCAGAATTTCAGGAAGACCCTGAGCTGGAGGCATTTTGAAACTGGGGGGGCAACACTTCACACAAGTTTGCCCTGCTGTTACTCTATCCTGGGCAAATCACACCGGAGTTAGCTCACCCCTGGTGAGCAGGTGCAGAAGTACAGCAGAGCTGCAGTGGCAGCCGGGGCTTTGTAACGCTGGTTCACAACAGCCTCACCAACACTGACACAGTACATCCCCCCTCCAAATGTTCAATGAGCATCTTCACTTTATTGCATGGACACAGGTTATCTCTCACACTATTCATATTTGTAACTTGTCTAAAATGGAAGTGAAGCCTTGATTTTAAAGGGCATTTTAAAACCAGAAGACTTAGAGGTGGATAGGAGAATTTTTAAATGTACCAAAGCACCTCCATGGATTTCAGGAGCAGTCAGCTTTGTAAAAGTACCCAATTTACAAGTGTAAACAAATAATTTCAACAGTGTGAATCATTGCAGTTGTAGATATAGAAGTTCCAACTATAGCAGGTTTGGGGTTTTTTTTATCTTTGACCACTTAAAAACATTTAAAAGTACCAAAGAGCTATTGTTTGTTCTAGTATGGTAAAAAAAAAATAAAAAATGCTGGACCTATTCCAAGGTTACCTCTTCCCAGCAGCATGTCATTGTTCCAATGTTATCTTTGAATAAGCGTGATTTGAAAATATCAGGAAATCACTTTTTTTTCTCTGTAAAAGTCTATTCCAGGTATCTGCTGTTAGGCAGAGGCTTGTTCAAATGCTGTTCCTCATATCCCACCTTGGAGTTCATTCTATTGCAGCTGGGTACATTTCCTCACTGTCTGATGTTATCTTGAATTTAAGAAGAAAGCCCAGAAAAATTCAAGAAGAGAAGCGTTAATTCTCAACCAAACATATAAAGAGATATAGAAGTGACTCTTCTAGGCACATGTTTCATTTGATGTTCAGGAAAGCAAAAGGGAAGGTAAAACAAAGGTCAGTATTTTTAGGGGTTTTCGCAAATGGACTCATTGCCTTGTTCCTTTTGCGAAGTGTTCCTCTCTGAAGCAGTGAAAAGCGAAGGTGAATTATTCTTTTACTCTGGGTAAAATAAAATAATCTAGTCTCTCTGAAGGCAGTTTTGCACCAGTACAGTCTTGTTGACTTCTTCTAGAAACTCCTCACTTGCACTGGATGGAAATGAGCTCAGTACCAGGTCTGGTTTTGTCAATAGAAAAGTACAGCTTTGATCCAGGTAATGCATCAAAGTACATGCTTGTGAGTCTCTCTGCTGCTTCATATATGCCTTGGGAGGTCTGGTTAATGTTCCAAGGCACAGCATTAAGACCACTGCAAACTGCATGGTTAATGACTGTTAATAGAAAATACACTAGAGTTTTGTTTTATGAAGAATTGCCGGGGTGGGGCACAGGACGGAGAAACAGAACTAACAAATGCATGCTCCTGAGCGCGTTGGTGTAATTAAGGGATTGCTGTGGCTGGGGAAGCTCAGGTGAGTGAGGAAACAGACTTCATTGTGTGCTGGCTCATCTCTGGTCAGATCATTCCAATTGATGGAAAATTACGAAGTCCAGTTCTGGAAGCTCTTATACAGGTTCATTTCTCATTGAAAGGGAGGAGAATAATCCTCCCTCCTGCCTGAGAATAATTTCAGAAAAATCCTTTGGGAATATAGAACTGGTATTTCCAGAGTAATATAATGGCTTTTCAGCTACTATCCATAGCAGATCAGTGATATCATAGCAAAAAAAATGAAAGAAGTGATAGCATGGGGTAGTGGAGGGGGTTTCTCTGGGAGTTTAATGGACTCAGTTAAGGACGTATTCAGTAAATGTTGAAATTTCTGAACTTCCTTCAGTTGGGAGATTTGGTGTCCAAAACATTACATTTTTTTCCTGATATGTGCAATATATTTTATAGCTTAGAACTATTTGCATCTTCCCTGTCTCTAGGTGTAGGCCAGCTTGAATATGTACCAAAGCCACAATACACAGTTATGCTGGCCCAGCACTTCCCACTCTAAGACCTTTTTATCCTCTTTTAAATAAACAAGCTGAAATTTTCTGTGCTGGGTACCTGTCTCAGTCTGAATCTTTTTTGAATGGCTCAGCAAAAATGACTGAGCTGTTTCTATGGAGAAAGGATTACTTTATGAGGGCTAAGGATATTTCTGTTGTTTGGAGAAGGAAGAGAGCCTGTACACTAGAATATGGTCTTGAAGTTTCAGAAGGGGTTTGCTCTGCTGATGTGACTGTCCACAGTCACAACTGCTCCACCTGCTCCACTGCTTGCCAAGCTTGACCGGTTCTCAGCTGGGACAGGGGACAGCTCTGCTTCAGGGAGGGGGATTCTCAATCACAACCTATGCCCATGGCGTAATCATCACGTTAAATACCCTGACACCTCATGTATCAACCTTGACCCTCTGCAGAGAGAATCGGCTGCTGGGACAGCAGGCAAGATAAAGGTTTTCACAGCAAACACCTGGCACGATGCGCTGGGAAGCTGGCATGTGGCAATGGGACACCTCAGGGCAAAATTCCACAGTGGTGGAAGCTTTCATGTGGGGGAAATGGACAGTGGAAGCAAGAGGTTTATTTTTGGTATTTCTGTTGGGCTGAATCCAGAAAGCCAGATGATGCTGCCTCTGATAGGCAAATGTGTTTTTACTGGCTTCAGCAAGCCCATACATACAGCCAAGGAATTATGTTTCCCTTAAGTAAATTCTCCTGATGTGAACCTCCAGTCTGAAAAAGTGGTTTAGCTACAGGACCTTCTTAGTGAGCACATCTGTGCTACAAATTTGTGCAGCATCACATCTGCCATATAATTTAACAGAACCTGCAGAGCTCTGGGAGAAAAAAAAGAATGGGTTCATTATTTCTGGCTTGCACATTGCCAGCAGAATGAACTCAGGACAAGTTGTGGCTTGAAGCTACCTAAAAGACCAACACTTTTATCATCATGCAACTAGCTAGTTCTGCTGAGCAGCATATTGTGGGGAGGAGGACTGCCAGCAGAGAGTGAGTTGAGCCAGGATCTGAGCCTTAGGGACACTGTGGGAGGAAGATCCTGCAGCTTTTGGCTATAGGAGCAGTCTGCTTCAATCTTACCCAATTGTTCATGTGCTGTTAACATTTTTTTTTTTTTGTAAGAAACTCTTTAAAGAAAACAAACAAACAACAAATCTCAATTAAGAAACCTCCTTGTATTGTGGCCACAACTACTACCAGCACTCAAATTGTGTACCTAAAGACTAACTTCTTGCTTCCAGCTACAGTCCTACATTTCAGTATCTTCTGGGTTGTTAACATGCTTCCTTTCAATATTCTTCATTATTTTGTTTCTTGTGACATCTGTTGCTGATCTGCCAAGGCCAGAGCATTACTAGCATGTAGTAAAACTGTGTCTGGCAGCAGGGTCCTCATCTTCTGTAGACCACCGACATCCCAGCCTCATGGGAGTGCCATTCTGTGGCATCATCTCTTATTTTTTATTTGTATTTTTGCTCTTTCTATTCTGTAGATATCTTCCACTTCTATGGTTAGTCACCTTATGCTTCATTCCTAAACCTCATATTTTCACTGTCACTTCTGGTCAGCTGATGGCTAGACCTGCCACATCCTCCTTCTCCCATCTTGTCTGCCCAGTTGCCTCTCTGCATCTGTCTGTAGTGTCATCCTCCTCTGCCAGTGTCTGCCGCCACACTGCAACAAGAGCCTTTGTTACAGCTTTGTGGCTGTGCCTTCAGCTTCCTTTTTTTCATGGTTTCTGGTCCCACAGCCTGTCTGCAGCACACACCTGGAGCTGAAGTGGTAAGTGGTTGTACAATGTCCTGCATGCTCTAGATAGTGCACTTATTACCCCTAACTGTTTGGATACCTTGTGACCTTTCTCCACTATCCTGGGCCACCTACCTACCTTAGCAGCATCTCAGTAGCTTCTGCACCAGCTGTCCCTTCATCACATGACAGCAAATCTCCTATGTGTGATGCCGTATCTTGGCTCTCCAGCTCATCAGTGTCTCTGGGTTGTTCCCTATGTTCCCCTTGTTCTCTAACCTCTTCTCCGGCACAGTTGTTGGAAACAGATGTAACAGGAAGAAGATGAAAGGTGTCACCATGAGAGCTGTGGCGGGGCAGAGGGAACTTGGGGCATAGCGGGTGGGAATGAGGTGTTGTCCATGCAAGAGATATCAGAGGGTTTCTTGTGGAGCTGTTTCTTCCGCTGTCTTCTTCCAGCTATGCACACACCAACACACAAGTGCTCCCATGTCATTGTTTACTACTTAGCCAGTGACAGGGAATGTATTTCTCTCCTCCTAGGCTACAACTGCCAACAGTTAGCCTTCAGTAACATAATGACCAGCCAGTGTGAAACTGTTAAAATTACCTCATAAATAACTTTTAATGCACAGAGAACCAGGAGTTGCTGTTGCTCATAGATAAATTACTCACTGCCATTATGGAGCATTAAACCATGGCTAATATGGAGGTCTCCATAGTGGTTTCATTAAACACTAGATGTTTCCTATAGAGTTAACCATCAGGGAGCTACACAGCTCTTGCTGCTTGTCAGCTCTACCGTGTTAGAGGTAATGCACTTCTGCACAGGAGTACCGGGGATGCTAATGGCCAAGAAAATGCCTCTTAATGAAAAAAAAAATAAAATCGCAACACTTAATATTTAGTGGCAGAACGCTGTTTGTAGCAAGATTTTTGGTCTCTGTACGGTTTGGAAGTTGTTTCTTTTTGCATGAAGACATTAAGGGAGTGTGACTGGAAATGGTCGTCTTCCAATCAAGAACCTGGGAAAGGGTAACACTTCAGACTTGCCTGCCCTGCCAGCAGTGCAGATTTACAAATCTCTGCAGTTAGCTTGGCTGGGAAAGATGTGCTGCAGCGTGTTCATTCCTTGCCTGTGACAGATCAGAACTATGACAGGCATGTCTATCTGTGTTACTATCACACCCCCACGCTGCCTGGTACATGCACCCTCTGACAAGACACATCCTCATCTACATGCCCCTACACTGACACACGGCTTCAGCCACCCAAATTCCTTCCACCCAACCATAGCCCCTGAACAAAGTTAGAAGAGCGTCCAAATTCCCTGTGATCAAGGGAGGTGATAGAAGCTGAGCCCATTCATGGTGCCCACTCACTGTGCACGGAGGGTGTGTTGAGCACACTCAGCTGTCCAGACCGAAGCGGGGCCGTGCAGCTTCCAGCATATGAGTGGTTCATGTGCATTTCTGCTTCCAAGTCACACATACCCTCTTACAGCAAAGTCCAGAAGAACAGATGGTGCCTCCCAGATGAGATTTGGGAAGGCTTAATGACCACCATGGAAGTATTTATAGCTCCATCTTGTAAGAAACTTTTGGTAAGTAATTACCACCAGCACAGTACTTAACTGCATTTCTGCAGTGTATTTTTCCATGTTTTACCATATTTTCTATTGCTACTGTAATATACTCTATTTTAATATTAAAATAGTTAAATCACAATTTATTTAATACATTCACTATTCATGTTATGTGGAAGGTATGTCCTTTCTGGCACTCTAGTAAAATTGTACTTATTCTCAAAGCTATTGTAGTTGTCATTCACATGTAATTAATGTGACTATGCCATTGATGACCTTACTGACACTAATTAGAGGTGGGAACAGAAATTCACACCCAGTGATGTTCCTTGTTGGATCTCCTTTTCTACTATTCCAACACACTAATTTAGCTAAACAGGGGGTGGACAACTGCAAGGTAACCACATAAAACGACTCATTGTGGCTTAGTGTTTTGCCAATTATCAGGCCTAGCATAAAGGACACAGCCAGCATAAAGATGAACCAATAACCAAATTGTATTTGATACAAAAGGGTCAGTACATGGGTGAGCGCTGGGGGTACAAACAAGTCAGTCAGATTATACATAATTGACATCAATCCCACTGACCCCAACAACGACACCACACGACCAACAATGGGTGGAATAAATGGGGACATGCAGTCTCCCATAGAAGGGACGGGAGACAACCGAGTCAACAAGCCAAACACATCAGACCAAGGAAGCCACATACTGAATCTCTACACAGCCCGCGTTTACAAAGGCCAGAGCTGACTGGAGCCCAGTCCCAGGGAGGCGGGAGGTCCTTCCCCAACAGGGAACTCTGCACAGGGCATGCCCCTCACACACAGACACTGCCCCTCCTGCAAGGGGTCCCAGCTTTTATCCCCAAGTGGGACACCTGACCTTGGGTTACTTAATGCAGACCCCTGGGGCTCCTTTACCCAATGGCTCTGTCTGCCAGGCCGGCTGCACCCTGGAGGGAAGCCTAAAGGCAAACTCACCCCCCTTTGGGAAGGGCTGTGGGAATCACCCACGTGTCAACCTTAATTTGGGGCTTGGGGTTGAAACCCCAGAATTTCACTCAGTGAACTCTGTGTCTATGGAAAAACTATAGGTTTTCTTCTGTACAGTTGGCACCTGATGAAGGTTGCACTGATGTGATGGGCTGATATACTGTCCACTGCCTAGAAATCTCAACAAGAAAAGGGGACAGCTCTTGTGGTTGCCAACACAGGCTTGAAGGATTCAGCTGTACCTGGCTTTCTGTGCTTATATAGAAAGACTGTCAAATAAGAGAACATGGCTCTTGCACCTTTCTGTGCAAGGATAAGGTATAGTTATGGGTGGGAGCACTAGTGCTGTGCTGGATTAGTGCAGGAGGTGAACTCCTGTCACTATCTCCTTTAGATATGTCAGAACCAAAGCCACTGGGAGGATGAGGGGATTTGCACTGCTTAAGCTCTCTGTGGACCAAGCAAGTGGTTTTCTGACAGTTATTCAGGACTTCTATGCTATGGCTCTAGCCACTGCTTATCTCAAATGAGCTGAAAGGGCCCGCATGGCAGGAATGGGGTGCTCAGTGATGCACGCTTGTCCCTACCTGCTGACTGTCCTGAAGAGGATCTGGCTGAAACATGCTCCAGTTGCCTTCTGGAAATCGGAGAGGGAGGCAAACCACAGTGGGAAAGGAACGAAAATTGGAATAAGACAAAGAAGGGCAGTGCTTCTAAGTTTTGTGGTTTAGTCACACCTTGAGTCTCCCTCTAGACTAACCACCTGGTTTCATTGATTATCTAGAGAAATACAGCTTCTGGCATTAGGAGACTAAATTAGGTGATGTGATTGCTCCTTTAAACTCAAATCAGATACTAATCCTTCAGGCACCCTAGTCTTTCTGGCTTCTCTTCCATTCCATCCTCAAAGTACAAATTTAAAAAATGAACTATTATTACTTAAATAGTTTTTAGAACTCTGATTATTTTTCTGACCACCATTTCTCCCTCAGCAGGATAGAAATGATGTTCACTGAGTCTGGAGCAAACTCAACCCTTTACCACAAAAAAAAATCAGAGATATAAAGGGAGAAGATAGAGGGGAAAAATAATTAACTGTGCTACTGAACGATCAAGAATTTTAATCCTTACCTACAGCTGGGCTGTGGTTTGCTGATATGGGGAGGAGAACATGATTTAGTTTAGGCAGTCCCACAGTGTCTTGCTGAGTCCTGCCTGAGCTCTTGTCCTCTGGGTCCATTCCCCTGTGCTGATGTGGGCAGGATCTGGCCAGGTGCTACTGCTTCTAGGTCATCTTTCTTCCTGCTGTGACACACTCATGTATGAAACAGGTAAAGACAATGTGTAGAAATATTGCAAGTCTTCAAAAATGTTTTATTCTGGTATCTGCATAACCCCGAGTCTGCCCTGGTAAGGTTATTGCAATGAATAACTGATGAAACAGCATTCAGTGGCCAGTTATTTTAAAGTGCTCCCAATCTTGTTTGGTTGTGATAAAGAGGATAAATAGAGAAATGCACATATTCACATCCACCAAAATCACATGTGGCAGAGATAGTCAGAAACAATAAAATCCAAGATTGAAAAATGAAAGAGAAGGATAAAGCCTTGTGGTTTAATATGAAGGAAAATATATGACAGAATCTTTCATCTCTGACCATGTTTTGCTGCAAAGTAATAAGATACGTTGGCTCTGAATGGAGAAGATAAGAGACTGGGATAAAAAACAAGCTTTGGTACAACAATCATGGGAGCTAAATTATTGCCTTGTTTTTATTACTACAGGCACAGAAATATAGTAGAAAGATGTAGCTGCAGGAAAAACTCCAAAAGCTGACAGGATGGGCTGCAAATACTTGGTGTACACTCTTAAAAGAGTGAATGCTTCTGAAATATTTTCCTCTTGTAAAAGTATCAGAATAATGCTGCCTGTGGATAGGTTCAATGACTTGAAACAGTGGCTGTAGCTTACAGGTTTGAGTAAAATGTTGGGACATTGGGGTCTGTTAAAGCAAACTAGTAGCACCAGTCAGCTTGTACCAGAACTGAGATCACATAAAATCGAAGGCTGAAGGTTGCTCACAAGGTGACCACATCCTCTGCCACCACAGATCCCCACTGCCTCAGCCTCAGCCTCTCCCACTCAATTCAATTTTGGAGACCTGTGCAGGATTTAGAGGTTTCTTTGTCCCCATTTTAAAGTTAGGGAAATGGAAATCAAACCAGAATGGCTTTTTCAAGTGCAGAAGTCTACTGCTGAATTCCCAACTTTGCATGCAGTTTCCTAAACAAGTAGGCTGATTTTCCAGCACGCTGAGCAGCTTCTGAAGCCAAATGGAAATTCATCTGGAGGCACAGCTGGGTCACTAATGTGAAAAGGGCTTGGTATGAAAGACACTGCGTGAAAGTTTCTGTCAATGCAGTTGCTTTGACTCCCCAGACTTCCAGACAGCCCCAAAGCTTAAGCAAGTCTAAAGATGCAGGCACTTGACAGCACTACTGGGCTTCCTGGATCTCATACATCTCAAGTCTGAACTCTTAAAGAAGTTGAGTCTTCCTCCTATTGTAATTTGTCCTCCTAGCTGTCCTTTGCTCATAGGACATGAGTTTCTATTTGCATGTTTCTTATTTGGCTTCTGGGAGAAGAGCGAGGGACATGCAGATGGTGTGCCTCTCTCCTGGCCACCCTCTGTACTGCTCTTTGCTCATGGTGGCTGAGGAGACATTGAGCAGAAATGCCAGGTCCAGCTCTCAGAGCATCAGGGAAGTTCAGACTTGCAGCCAAACACTTTGGCTTTGGCCCTTTTTTGGTAGCAGATTGGACCAATCTTTAGGCAAAATTTCTATGTTCAGACCAGCCTGGTTTGGGAGATGTCTGGATCCTGAGGTATTGTCCATCTATGCTGTTAAGTCTTTCCTGTCCTCACACCTTTCCCCAGCGCACTGTGATGTCCCTGCACCTGCATTTCCTACCACACTCAGTGCTAGGAGGCACCTGGAGACAGGGTACCTGTTTTGTATTCATCACAATGCAGCTAAATCTCCCTGGATTGGGGCACTTCACAGCCCAAAGTGGATGTGTTTTGTGATGGCAATTACACTGCCTTCCCATGGTGAAATACTATGCTATACTTTAGTATAGATAGTGTATACATACACAGTCTATCTATCTATCTATCTAATACTACAATGCCTTATGTCACAGTGACAACAGTCTCCCAGGTTCTTTACTACAGGTGGTTTCCCTGTTTATCAGGGGAAAATATGACAAATTTTGTCAAAAGTAGAGGGTTTTTCTAAAGAGCAAATCTCCCTAGAGCCTGTTTTCCTCTATTTCCACCAATGCCTTTAATGATTTGGCCTCTCCAGCTCCACCCAATGGGATTGCTCATCAGCTTGTAAGCACTTTAAATTTGGACCATATTAAAATGAACAATAAAATTATTAAACCATCATTTCCATCATAGTTTGAGGAAAAACCTTTCAAAGGACCTGCTGAGATGAAAAAGCAGTTTCTGAACTTGAAAGCAGTTATACTTACCAGAAATTATTCTCACAGGACCTAGGTATAGTTCTTTGATAGGAAAGGTAGGTGGGACACTAGCAGTAAACAATGGTAGATTTCAGTGTACTTCCATCAGTAGACATCTACCAGCCCATGCTGGCCCAGGGGCCTTACCACAGGCCCTGGTTAACCTTTCTCCATAGTGAATCTAACCATCTGGGAAGTGACGTGAAGAAAGAAGAAGCACCTGTGACCTGCACCAGTCGTGGAAAAGTAAGGTCTGCTCATGGCATGGTGGTACCTTTTCTTCACACATCCAGACCCACTTGTTCAGTGTTCCCTGGCATGTGCGTGGAGGAAGCTGAAGTGAAGGGAGGCAAAGGTGCTGAGACCAGAGTCCTGAAGGCTTGGAGATCAAACCTCCAACCTCCATTGCCAGAGCTGAGATGGAGGGGGAAGGACAGTGTGGATTTCCTCAGCTTAGAAGTTGAGTCAGCTTTGGACATGAAAAAAAGTGAGAGTGCATTGAATAGATTTCATGGTGGCAAGGAATGGTAATGCTGAATTGCCACCATCGTGTTGAGGAGTGGGGCCTGCAAGTCAGCAAACACAAAAACTTGCCCTGCTGGTGTCCAGATGGAGGTGACTTTCAGGGGGACAGAACTGTGCTGGCATGCCCATCTCCAATGCAGTCATGCCCCCAGGCTAGGAGCAGCACAAGCCTCCCAGGCAGGGCCCTGCCTACATTTTTTAAAAGCTGGGCATGTCACAGCACATGATCTTCCACCCAGGATGTGCTAATCCCAGCATCCCAGGACACGTGGCTGTGACATTTGCAGGACTGACTTCTCCATCAACCTTTACACTCATTTTCTCCCATAGTTTCTCCAGTTTGGGCTTGTGTCCATGAGTTGCAGTGACTCTTCTGGAGCAGGTCTGCTGGCCACCATGGATAAGAGTGAAATGTTATATATATATATATGTTATATATACCTGAATGCTAAAAGTATGACACATTTCAAAAAAACAGAAGACACAGATTTCCTCATTTACTGAGAGTGCCACAAGTTCAGGCATCTCAGTTCCAAAGCACCAGAGCTGAAGGTGTTTTTTCATGTGAAGTGATTGTTTCTATGGCATCAAAATATTTAAATCTGATTTCTGTATTTTAAATTTATTTCAAAATTTGGTTCTTTTGAAGTGCCAGTTCAGGAATAAAGCTAGGCATGTCATTGTAGATCACTTCATTCTTATCAGATTGCTTCTTTTGTAAAACAAAGTTTTGTGAGTTTGACAAGCATGTTTGAATTCAAATATCTGCTTTTGGTTTGAGATTTTTTTTAGTGAAAAAAATTTCCCATGGATTCTATTTAAGACCTGCTGTTATGTACCTTAAAAAAAAAATCCAACCAAAAAGTCTCATGAACCAGAATGTGTTTTATTCACCCTAACATAAATTGCAAGTATAACAATGCCTGTGAGAAACTGTGAACTGGAGAGAATTTTTCAAGCACTTTAGTGTGACAAGAAAACTGTACACTCATCAGTTATTTCTGATACAGCTCAAGATTTTCTGAAGTAGAGATATTTAAAGAGTTCTCAGTAAAACCTAGAACCAAAAGATAACCACATTTTAATTCTGAATATGAGGTGAAGACCAGGTTCTCAGAAAGTTCAACAGAAATTTCTGATCTGTATGTGCCTTGGGGAGTGTATCTGATCCAGCCCAGCCCTCCCTGAGATTTTTATACCGAAGGCATCAAAAAAGACTTTAAAGTCCCTTAAAATACTATTGGTTGTTGTTATACTCAGAGAGCCAACAAACAAACAAACAAAAATGAAGGGGATAGAACTGGTGCTAGATATTTTACACCTGTCACTCAAAAGTCGATCTGGAGGGCATATGTTTAGGACAATGCTGCGTGGTGTGTCATCAGGTGATAAAGCAGATCTTGGTCTTGTCTGTAACTATCAAATGTGAAGGACTTGCCTATGATCAAACTTGGATTTGGAGCATCAATTTTATATGCTCACACACAATCATAAATCAGATACTTCTTCCTTCAGAGACTTAGCACTAAACATCTTTGTTGGGATTCAAGAGGACTTTCTGCGAGAGAATGGACATGTGAGCAATCCTGCATGAGAACAAGACCAATAAGACCCTCAGCCTGAGCAAGAATGCAATAAGGATGTGACCCTGAATGAACGGGGAGAAACTCGACGAGACAAACAACCCCCGGCAGGGGTTGGGACGGAAGAGGAAGTTCCACAAGGCAGGAAGCCTGGCACGGCTGATGTGGCACCTTTTATCCAACCATAAGAAGGTTTAAAGCGCGGGCTAAGTTAACTGTCCAGTCTTGAGGACTTGTACTGCATGTTACTCACGTGTGCGGGAGAACATTATAAAAGGGCTGAATTAGTTGTAATAAACAGGCATTGCTTGATCACATTGGTCGTGTGTGTACTCAGCTCTCCCGCACATCTTGGCATTACACAATATATTCTAAGTATGTGGAAATACATGTATATATTACATATATTTACGTGTGTGTTTTTGAATAGCATGAAAACTTGATCATTTTGAAAAATTATAAATATATTTTCATTAAACTGTTTCGCAGGTGAATTTTAGGAAACATCTTGTTCATTCCAAGGAGGATTAGATGACATGTCTTAACCAGTTTGGAGGTTTCATAGTGTCTCGTCTCTCACTTGTAACTAAAACTAAGTATCTGGAATCTCATTCCTTCCCATAATTCTTTTGACTTCAAAGAAGACTTTTTATTATTATAAATATCTCTGCAAATGGGTTTTATCAGGAAAGCAGGAAAGTGGGACTGTTTGAGTTTTCGACTGCATGGGGAATTGTGGAAGGAAAGAGAAATGTAGAGGAGGGGCCACAAGATGCATCACTGGATGAAGTCCTGTCCAAGTCTGCAGCAAATCTTAATGCCAGGTCTGGGTGTGACAAGAGGGGTTTTGCTACTGTTGATTTGAGCTCCTTTGTTTTCACATCTAAACAGGTTTCTAACTGAGTCTCACCTGGGCTACCACTACTCCCAGAAGAGGTGTGAACTTCAATGGTAAATGGAGATTATTCTTAGCCAAATTCTGGAGCCCTGATATACCTCAGTTTTCACTTTCTCAGCACATTTTATTCAATTTTATTAGGTCATTTAGCAAATAATTTTAATTTTCTGCTTAGATCTGAATTTCTGAAAGTAATGTACTGTTGTACAGTTAATGAGTCTGCTAATAAGCTCCAAGAAAATGTGATTTGCGAATCATTCCAGGACATAACTGTCACTCAGACCCTCTGCCAATTAGCATAACCATTAGCAACTATCCCTAAGAGGTCCTTGAAATTTAAATGAGATTTCCTAAGATCCCTTTTACTAGGGAGGTTGAAGATTCTGCCTCACATGGAAATGTAGTCTGGTAAAAAGCAATAATTCATTAAAGACAAAGTATATCTTCAGACGTAAATGCCCACCTGGGTTCTGAGCAGCAGCAACCTCTCTGTAACGAACTTCATGTTTGTTTGCCCTGACAAAGATCTTAGTAAGTGTCATGGCTGACTAACTACTTCAGCAGCAACAAGTTGCTGCCAAGACATGATACAGCAACAAAATGGGTGGCTTTTTATTGCAAACATGAAAACCACATTAGCATGGGTCAGGGGATTGGTGTGGCATGTTTAGGGAGCAATAATTTATCCACAAGTTCTTACTAAATATTAGTGGATTTACTGACCTGGTGGACTTAGTTTTCTAGAAAAAAATGGCTTCATCAAGGCTGTGTGAGGTTGGGGCTAATGCTACAATGATCTCTGGGTGCAGGCTGGTTTTAGCTGACTGCAATTCCCACTGAAAGTCTGTCCTGAATACTTCCCTTCACAGGCCCCACACTCAGAAGAAAGAACTTTCCTCAACACTTGGCTTTTTTTGATCTTTCTCTTTCCCAGCTCTTAGTTCTTTGGGCTTCCAGGACCAATTTCATCACATGTTTTAGGAAGAAACAGATCTTCAAGGCTTTGTTTAGGATAACAACCTCTCAGAGATCTCGCCATAACATTGCAGAGATGTCTTCCTGCAGGTGAAATTTTAGCCAGGCTTTCAATCAGGCAGACACAGCACTCCATATGAAATGCAAAAGCTTTGGACTCAGGAGGAGACTGCTGTGGCTTGGGGCTATAAAATAAAAAAGCATGCCGTATCAGGCAACTTTAAAGACCTAGCAGAGGTATTATTTTAATCTTTCTTCTTTTAATCTCGCCTTACCTCATTTACAAAATGAGAAATCCCTATACTTGCAATTGATTTCTGCCAGTTAGAGGCAGGTGGTCCACGAGGGCCCTCCGTGGCCAGAGCTGGCTCATGTGGCTCGTTGCCGGCAGCCCCTCAGGACACAGGGAACAGCCTTTGGTGCAGGACACGAATCCCAAAGCTGCTTGTCTCCTCTTGTGTCTGTGTATAAGTGTAAACCTGTGAATTACTGCTGCATCCATGTGGCCCGTGCGGATACAGTTCAAAGATGGCATTCATGATTTTGACAAACATGAATTCGAAACCTCATGCCTGGGAAAGCAGTGCAGGGAGGTGCTGATGGATGGAGTTTGGCAATGAAGTCAAAGGGGTATCTTCTCTTGAACTCCTAATTGTAAGACTGACTCTATCCCACTTTTTTAACTGAATGAGTGAACATGAAACACGGTATTAAGTAAAGCAAAGATCTAACAACTGATGCAAGTCATCTAGGAGAGATTAAGGTAGTCAGACAAATGAACAAAGCAGGTAACACGCTAAGGCAAAAGAGGGGATAAAATATGTCAGGATCCAGGAACTGCCTCAGAAGATGGTGTTATGAATTAATGACGCGGTAAAACTGAGCATTAGGCTGAGAAAATTCCTTTGTTGTGCTGTGAAGGGCTGTTTTCTCAGCCACCTCCAGAGGAATTCCCCTGCCACTACTTGCCTGTGCTCCTGTCAGGTGGAGCGGTGTTCACCCATTGCCTCCTGCCACCTTTCCGCAGCAGTGGTGGGCTGATTTCCTCAGATCCCACCTGCTAATGACTTGCACATTCATTTGTTTTTCCGTTTGTTTTTGTTTTTGTTTGGGTCTTTTAAAATTTTATTTTAAAGCAACATTGAGGGATTTCAGAACTGAGGAAAGGATATCCATAGAGACAATATAATAGAAACAATGCCAACTGATTACAGTGGTGATTATTAATAATAACTTCAAGCAGCAGCTGGGACCTGATAGATTAAAAATAACCGTGAGGTCCAGGAATCCTTAGAGCACTTTCCAAGGTCTGTTTTTCCCTTTTCTGATGGAGCCTGAGCAGCTGTCACCAGGACGTGGCAGGTTTACATAGCCAGGTCCTGCTAACCCATTTCATGTCTTGCCAAGACTCTGATGGGTACCTCTGAAGGTACAATCCTTTCTGAGCTATCAGTAAGCAGCTGTATCTCAAAGGATACTATAGCTCAGGCTTGTCAAAGATCAATAAATACCAGGGCTCCTTATTTAATATGGACACCGCATGGAAATTCCTGTTTTCTGTAGCAAGCCTAGGAGAAGGTGGTTATTAAACCATTCCCAACTCAGGCTTTAATATGTGGTTAGAGCTTTCCTGGCCATGTTGCATGTTGACGGATGATCATTTTCCATCTTTTTTCTCTTGATAGGAAAAGCCAGGGGTGAATAAATCATATTTTTGTGCAAGAGACCAGGTACAGATTTTTTGGTATTTGCCCTTAATTGCCTTCTCAGATTTTGTTAGACAAGAAAGGATATTAACAGGATTGCGCAATGGACAATTAGTTTTAAAGGTCTTTAGTTCCATTACTTATCTGGAATAATTTGTAATCTTCCTTTGACAAAGGCAGCCGAGGAACCCTTTTTGATAATAACACTAAATCAGGCTGCTAGAGCACATACCAATTAACATATACAAGGGATGTTACACCAAACAGAAATTCAATTTTACAGATCTCACGGCTCTAACCATATCCCAATTATATTCTTATCCTTCTGCAGACTTCTCTGTTTCACCCTCTTATCCCCATCTTCAGAGGTCTCAGCATTTATCATGTTTCCTCTCGTTCTTGTTCATATGCAGCCTAGTCACTACCCACCATTTTTCCACATAATGTTCTTTGATCTCTTATTTTTTTACTCATCTCTTATGATGCTGCTGGCCACAGAGGTGAAGGGGAATGTGTTACCAGGAAAGTGAGAGAAGGGATGTGCATACTCATGCCTTTCCCCACATTTTAGGAATATGAGATAAGTGCACTCACTTTGCTGTTTGTCAATCATTTAGGGTCTGGAAGCTGCATGAGTTCAACAAGACCAGTTCAGTAAAAGATGGACCCTTCCATATCTAACTCAGCCAGGGCTCAGCATCCTGAGGACAGGTGGCAGCTCCTGAAGCTCAGGGCAGCACTAGGAGGGTTGGTGGACTTTTATACTGCTTGAGCAGAATAGAACAAACTTAAGTGCAGACCCCATCATGCTTAGACAGGGCATCAGCTATTTGCTCAAGCCCTTCACCATGCTGTGACCTATCAGATCTCGGGCATTTGCCAGCTGTTGGGCTTCTTTTTCTCTTTTAAACCATTAGAAATACCTGTAAAAGGGCCTTTTGAAAGAAGCATAATATCACTGCCCTTGCTATAATGCAAATAGAAATAATTTTTTTTGCCTTTGACAACTTGAAAAGATTTGAGAGAAAAAAAGCATTGAGTGGAATAAAGTAAGGAAGCATAGGTTGAAGACTCTTTAAGTAGAGCCAGATGTATCCCCTAATAGGAAGTAAAATCCTCATTAACAAGCTGTTATTACTTTAAAAAGTAGAGGTTGAAATCAGTTCATAAGGAGCTGAGCCACTTAAGAGCATCTGCAGACAAAGCATATTCTTATTATAGGATGTGTCTGTGCTATATCTGATAGTTTCTTCTGAGCCTTCTCTAGGCATATCAAGGTAAATCTTTTTTTGTCAACTGAGGATGCTATTTTAAATGGAGATTTCTCCTCTTTACAGTGTGCAAATTACATCGGTTTTTCACATAGTGTGGAAAACACCTAAATGTTTCCTAGCCCTTGTCAATAGAGAATCAGCCACATCACAAAACAGAGGACGAGGCAACATAGCAGCCAAAAGAACCAGAGGGATGTAAGTCTACATCCTCTTCTCCCTTGCACCCATAAACCTGTGCTGGAGACAGCAGTGATGTGACATTACTTCTATCTTTCTATTTTCTTTCCTCTGTTTTTTTTTTTTTATTTCTTTGTTCATAAGCCGGGAAAATTTCCTAACAGCACTTGCGAGTGTGAGTGATCAGAATGCAATGCCACAGAGACCGAAATCAGCTGTCACCTCTCGAACGCCTCTCCAATGCTGAAATTGTCAAACAAGTTTGTCAAAACGTGGGCAGCTGCCTGCACACAAAGCATTCATCTGGGGCTGGGTTCTAATACCTGCTTTTATACTAAATGTTGTCGCTTTCTATAGGTAACACAGGCAACAAAATCTGCTGCTTTCAGAAAAACCAAACAGGCAGGAAAATGTGGAGCCAATGCATCTCTGTTACATGGCAGGTTCTGCCACTTGTTGGTTATTGTACAGCCGTAAAAATTCAAACCAATTTAAACATGTCTGTGTGCCAGTGAGCTGGCAAAGCTCCGCTTGCTTGAGGGAAATGAGAATTTTGTATGACTGCATGGAAAGGGTTTTGTTTTTTCTGTCTGCATCAGTTGCCCACCTGTAGAGAGATGGGAGCATTTCTGCCCTTTGCCAACCTTCCTTAGGCTTCTCCAGTCAAACAGTGTATTTTCCGTGGAGAGGCCACCTCTGCTAATGCATCTGCCCTGCACAGCTCTTCAGTGATGGTGATCAGATGTCTGGTTTGGGTCACATATCTCACAGGCTGCACAGAGCATCCTGAGATGTGTATGGACACATGGGTCCAGGCCTGTGTGTGCCCAGGTCGAGCTGCTCCTGGGAAGGTGCCACTGGACAGTTGCTTTCAAGGCTCCTTGTCCATGCTGTGTGGCACAAGTTACCAGCTTTGCACCAAATGCAGATGCCACCCCTGTATCTTGTGCAGGTTCTTGGTAATAGGCTGGCAGGTTAAAAAAAAGAGAGAAAGACTCCACAAAAGTGCTCACAAGAATGAAAGGCTGATTCATGAGCTTAACCCTCATAAGACACTGAAGAACATGGTGTTGCATATCATGACTGCAGGAAAAGCTTTGGTCAATAGTCACACTTCACGGGCAACAGAAACTCCAAACACAACACACACAACTGTAGGAACCAGGCTGCATCAGTGCCACACCTCATAAAACTGCTTATTATATACTGTGCCTCGCAGGATTTATTGTCACCTGGTCCACGTCTGATGCAGAGCGTTGACCTGGGAGTCATGAATCCACAACTTCCATTTCTACCTCTCCCACAGTGACAAGGTGGACTGATTTCCATCCAAGTGATTTAAATGAGCCACCAGGGAACCGTGATTTAAATCATCGATGTTTGCTTTTTACATTGGCAGGAGAGGCAGCTTTAATGATGTATGGTCCTGCTGCTGCAGCTGAAATCTAAATTCCTAGAATATTCCCTCTAGATAATCTCTAAAGTTCATGTATTTGCCTCTGGCTGGCGAGCTGCACACAAGGGAGCGAATTCTTGGCATGGCCAGGCAGTTTGGAGCTGCTGCGCTTGTATTGGCAGCCTGAAATAGGCAGCCCAGCATGAAGGTGCCAAACAGGGTGGTATTAAGTACCTCTTGGCTTCTGCTGAGCAGAAGACTAATACAGAGAGTGCTCCAAAGAGCTGGAAGGTGCAGGAAGGGATTTGGCAGGACTGCTGGAGCAGGCGGGTGTGTGTCTGAGCCATGCTCGACGGCACCGAGCAGTGACCACCCTGCAATGGGATGGGAGCAGGGACTGGCCGAGACGCTCCTGTAGGCAGGACAGGAGCAGTGTGAGCCCTGTGCAGCTGAGGAATTTAGGATTTCCCATGTGGATTCAGGAAAAATTTCAAACATGGATGGATGGACAATTTACAGTGTAGATATACTTTTTTTTTTAAAAAAATGGAAAACCTTGAAAATTTTGATATATAATTAGCTAACAGACGGTTGATATTCAAGAGGGCCTTTCTCTTTTCTGATAGCTAGAAGAGTGCCCTATACCTAGACAAAGTGATTTAAAGAAGTATGTTATTTATTCATACATTAATCAATTCTTTGTTTTTACATTTTGTAACCTTAAGAAAGGTGAATGACATACGTTTTTACCAGTGGAAAATCAACTTCTCACATGGGAAGTAATGAGACATGGGACTTAATGATGGAAAAAGGCAGTATTTTGCTTACATGTCTTAATTGTCTTTGGGTGCCCAGGAGCAATTCTGTCACACATTTTAGGAAGAAACAGATCTTCAAGGCTTTGTTTAGGATAACAACCTCACACAGATAAGTGCATCAAAGCATTGAGTGTAGTAGACGATGAATGAGGGCAGTATTTCTGGTCATCATATGGTGTGGTTTTAGAGAAGAGAGATCTCTTTCTCTCACCCTTCATTTATACTCTTGAATTGAACAGATCCTGACTCTTTGGCTTTCTGAGTTGGCTGGTCACAGCACTACAGCAGTTGAATAATCTGAAATAAAGAAAAATAGCCCTTTAGTTCCTGCAGATGTGACCGTGAGTTTATGCACCTTTGTGAATATCAGTTCTGGGTGAGACAGGTTAGTTGGTTTGACCTCCTCTTATCTGCAATGACAAGCATGTGACATCCAGATAAAGCATTTTTAGTTTAAGGTGTTTAGATTATAATAAGTTTACAGAGTCAGCATTCAATCTTGGAATCTAAATAGACTTTTTTGGTTTTAAAACAAAAACTATTTATTGTTTGAAAATCTGATTGTACTTTCTAAATGTTATTTTTTGACTTTCACTTTTATCCATCCTGGTGTGCGTTTCAGGCAACTCTTCCTCTTTCATGTTTTCTTTTCTCCATCCACAAAGTGGAGAAGACGCTTACCATATGTGTATAACCCAGTGGGATTCCCTAGTTCTAAACCTGCAATTAATGCTAACTGCTATTATTTCTTTATTGCAGAAGGCACTTTTCACACCTTGCATTGTCAAAGCAGCACGATATACATCTCACCATCTCCTTTCCATTGTGTGCAGCATCCCCTACCTTTCCAGATCACACAGAGATGATTAACACCACCTGACACAATAGCAGTTCCCTGACATGGCTTCCTGAGGTATTTTGTGAATGCAATAAACTTCAGAAAACCTGTTAGCAAGGAGAGGTACAAACATGCCTCACCTGTGTGGGCTGATGCAAACCTCAGAGGGTGTTTGGTGCTGTGCGTTTCAAGGCCAAGTACTCGATGACATGGAGTGCTCTGTTCTTCCCTATTGCCTGGCTCCATCCCTGTAGCCATGGTAATAGCATGTCCTGTGAAAGATGCAGCTGGTACAGAGCACAGCACATTCCCCTTATCGCCTACAACAGGGAATCTGAGGAGCAGGAGCCACTTTTCTCACCACAGTTGCATTAATGCCGAGCATGGTGCAAACAGCAGCGCTGGTACTCCTGTGCTGTTCTCTCCTCCTCAGCTGCCTGCCCTCCTCAAGCTCTTCGTACAGACACCCACCTAAAGGAGGGAAAAACAGACAAATATTAATAATTGCATTATGAGTTCCAAAGCCAGCAAGCTTGACTAGTCTTTTTATCATCGATATGATAAAGTGGTGAGTAGAGAAGATACTATCAGAAGTTGCTTTCATCTCTGGAGATGGTGAATAACTAGATTCGTATCTTAGACTTGACAAGGATTCTCACTGAAAGCTTTTCTGAAAGTCCTAATCTCTCTGGGTCGCATGTATATTTTGAAACTTGTTAACACTTCACACCCTCTCCCCAGCACAGGACTGTAATTGTGGAGGAGCTTCAAAGAGCTCTGCTCATGCCTTCTTGTGTTTCTGAGGAAGGCTGGGCAGCAGGGCTCATTTACCAAGCTGCCTGTTAGGAGAAAACAGAGCTATTAAAGCATATCTATTTCAAACACTGTGACCAAAGAGAACAGTAACACTTTGGCCTCTGTGGCTCTTTTCATGTGTGGATCTCAAAAGTGTTTTGGCATCACTAATTTGAAGCAGAAATCTCACTAATTAACATTTATGTCTGGGATGGAAAGATGTGTTTTGCAAGTCAACAATGATTTGAACAGTCCTAATTTACCACCAGATGAGGGATAATGTATAGCAGAGTAGGCTTTGTTTATTTGTTTTAAAAATTTCAGTCCACTTTGGTTACAGAGAGGGATCTGCAGCAGAGCTTTACATCATAGGGGCCCTAACCTGAATGGGAAGCCCAAGCATAGCCTTGAAATATTTGTGCCCAACCCCTTCTTCTCCTAAAGTTTCACAGATGCGGAGGAGGGGACTGATGTCTAAGTGAAGATTTGATTTTTTTTTCCCTCTGTCATCTGTTGTGTCAGTAATTGGCAGTGGAACTCAGAGAAGTTTGATGCTGAATCTGGCCTAACTCAGAACCATGGAAAGTTTTGTGCGTTCTATGTTGGTAAACAAGATTTTACAGAAGCCATTGTCTAAGAAACACTTCTGGGAAGGAAAGGCAGGGTTGATTTGAAGGTCTAGGACCAGTGCTTATTTGTGGTGACTGGTACCTTCTGGGTTGCACAGAAACTGCACTCAGTAGTAACTGATGATGGGCTTCACGGCACTTGCTAACTGGGGATGCAGTCACCTGGGTGCAAAGCAGGACCCACTGCGCAGCCTGTCCTGCCAAATAGCTCCTTACACCACAGCAGCACTCAGCAGGATGAGATGGGGGACAACAAGCTACTTCTTCACTTGGAAAAATTGTTTTTGCATTTCATCTCAGTGTTTTCAGCATCCAAAGCACAAATTATCTAAACAAACTCAAGGAGATCTGTATGGACAGCTGGGAGAAAAAAAGCCTCTGGATCAGGAGGAGTGGAAATCTTGTGGAGATCACAAGATCATTATCAGAGGCTGTCACTGGGGAAACCAAAGTGTGAGAGTTTAAATGCAGTTGTGCAGTGACTCAGCTGGCAGAACTGCTGGCTGTGCTATGCCTGATTCAAATTCTTTGCTTCAATTGCTAGACCCAACAAGCAAAGCCTAATAAGTCCCCAAAATACAGTGGTATGATAATGAAGAATGCTGTGCAGCACTTAGCAATAGAAAAACATGGGTAATGAGGGACTTAATTTGGAACATATCATTTGTCAGATAATTTGGAGGCACATCTCAAAACACTGCATAAGAATGGAGCTTGCTGCACCAGCTGAAGTCACCCCAAATGTTCTTCCTTTGTTGCAAATCCCTTTTTAAATCTAAGCCTTCAGAAAAGAACCTGGAACCAATAAATGACATAAAAGAATAAATGTTCACAACATATATTTTGGTTTTGGTTCAAAGACAATATTAGAAAGCTGAATTAATTGTGTTTGTATCAAACCCAAATATATTTTATGAAACAATGAGGCCTCTTAAATGGCTAACTGCTGCCCAGAATATATTTTCCCTGAACCAAACTGGATAACAGCATATCCCTCTTAAATTGGTCAGGAGAACTGGCTGCCAAATGACAATTCCGTGCCCCATATTTGTTCACCATCTGTGACTTCCACATCAATTTGCTCATTTTAAAAATCAAAGCTTGATTTTTTTTCTCCCCTCTCTCTCTATTTCCTTATCTGCCAGAGCTGCAGTATAAATCCAGTGTCTGAAAACCAAGCTGTGGTTTTTCTTCCTACTGCAGAAATGTTTTCTGCTGATGATGCATGGGCCATGATGGAGTGTGGCTTGTTCATCTGGATCTTTGTTGGCTTTGTAGTGTGTGCAGTAGTCAAGGCTTGTTTATGCCAACAGGCTATGCGTGGTCAGCAGCTGGGAGGAATTCCCTTGAGTGATCAGTCTTTCCCCACAAAAATGGTAGAGACCATAAGAGGAAAGGGGAGAATTAAGTTTGCTCTTGGGCAGCACCCTTTACCAAGCAAAAAGGCTTCATTTGCTTGATAAATGCTGGCTTGTGTAGGAAGCAACCAGCTCCTGAGAAAAAGGAGAATTAAGAAAATTGGTTTGGGGTTCTAGTGATCCAACATCACTACATCTCTTCTATTTCTGCTTTTAAAAAAGCACTTGATATTTTGTTAGTGAAGTGTTCATGGTGCCACATAGCAAGCTTCTTAGTACATCATATATATATATATAAATTATATATATATATATATATATATATACACATCATTCTTAGTGTTCATCATCCATCTGCCACAGGCAAGGAGCAGGCAGGACCTCTCTGTGGCAGGGATTAAGCCTGAAGAGTGTGGCAATAACTGATTAGAGTCTTTCTTGCCTATCTTGTAGCACAGGAAACATGAGGTCACTCAGGGGCATTAAAGGCAGCTGAATTTATGACAGGAAATGCTGCTTCATGCAGAGTGTAATCACCCAGTGACACCCCTCCACTGCCGAGAGGTCAAGGAGCCAAACCTGGTGCTGAATTTTAGAGATGTTTCTTGCACTGCGTATTACATATGTACTCATCAGAGTACCCAAAGCCCAGGCTATAAAGGAATATTAAAAAAAAAAAATTCTCAGAAGGAATTTCTCTTGTGGTTCCATCTCTTTTTTTTTTTTTTTTTTTTTTTTTATCACTCCATTTGTAGCATTGCACACCTGTTACTATAGTAGCAGACCAGGGTATTTTTACACTGAGCTGATATTGGACACTCAGAGAGAAATCAATGCACTACAGCAAAGCCAGGGCTGCTGCATTTGAGAAAAGACAGCTGCTATCAAACCATCAAAGTAGCTCATGCTTGGCTTAGAGGTCTCAAATTGTAAATAACACTGGTACATTTAAATTCTGAGGAGAATTTATGATCGAGTCGTAGATAAATAAATTCTCTCACAATTACACTTTACTGGTAGGCTGATCTCTTGCAATTCCAGAGGGTGGATCAGTTAAACACTCCTTACATTTGTTTGTTGGAGCTGGAGCAGAGCTGGAAAGCGGGGTTGCTGAGCACAGGTTTTCCCTGAGTAGCTTGACATGACTCTGAGCTTCATCCAGCCTTCTGGTTTTGTTTGACATGAACTCGTTCTGAAGCAAGCAGATAACTATCTGTATCTCTCTGCACAGCTTGCATAAAATGCAGCCCTGAAACTTGGGCTCAGATTTTATGAACCTTTACAAGTGCTCTGTGAAATTGATGTAAATGTAAGCATTCTTGACAAACTCCAAGAACTGATGTGCTTTGCTTTGGCTTTATGTTGTGCTGCATATACTTTTGATGGCTCTAAATCAGAAACCTATCTGAACTTTCTTTGCTATAGACATGAGGTGGAAACTTCATAAGAAAAGGTTGCCTTGTGCCATTTCTGGCACTTAACAGGTTATATGGGAAACATAAGCAGAAGCATTTTTTCTCAGAGATGTTGGGATACTTCCACTCCTTCCTCTGCTAAGGCTATTTTAACTATAAATATGAATTAGAGTTTGTCTTTTGGATGGAAGGCTCAGTCAGTTGTCCTTTTATCTTTACCCTGTCTACACAGCTATTCTGCAGATGGCAAGAGAAAGATGTCATCTGGAGGCAGCAGCTGGCACGATGGGAGATGACGTGAAAGTGGGTGCGGGGGTGTTGTTTGCCTGCCTGAACCGGGATCAAGTCAAATGAGCGGTGCGGTGAAAGGAGATGAAGGAAAAAGGAAACACTCTCCCAGGCAATTTTCTTGGAGGAATAAAATTACACAAGGAATGATTGACAAATTAGAAGCACTTTGCACCTAATTTTAATGTGTTCAGATCTTAGGGAGAAGAAATATGTTAAGTTTCAAATTACCCACTTTACCAGTTGCTGCCTTCTCTAGAATCAAAATCAACCTAGGCATTAGGTACTAAATCTTAAAGAAACAAATTGCTTTCTATGGTACACTGCATTCTTAAAACAGCTTTATTTGAAAGTCCATCTGAGCAAGTTAATTTAAGCAGTGAGGTGGTCCATGACAGTTGAACACTTGTTACTGAGGTCAGTTACTTATACGAGTACAAATCACACTGCCAGGTAAACTTAAGCTAGACCTGACCTTGGGCTCTGACTCAAAGCCATTGACTTAATGGCTCTTGAAGTAGATCTTGGGCAACATCAGCAATCAGTGGTGGCATTGCTTGATTTGCTAGCCCCAGTGACACACATTCCCAGAAAAGAAGGAACAATTTCCCAAAGCCCTCTTTTCGTCTACTCATCTGGACAACAGCCATTCTCGTGCTAGCCCTAGCACCATCCTACAGCTGATTATATGCCTCTGCCCTAGGAAAATCTTCCTGGAGACAATCTGATGTCTCTGGAGACTACACCCTTATTCTGTATCTCTACATATATACACATGTGTTGCTCCCAGTGCCAGAGCTTGTGAGGGAGAGAGAAGATCTGAAGCCAGGCTTTAAAGCACTCTTCAAGCTGCGTTGCTCATCAGTCTGACTTTGAAGCTCTTTCCCATGACCTCAGTCCTTGAAGGCCTGCTGGCAAGACAATGTGTCCATTTTCTTTAATGCAAGTGATCTGAAATAGCCGGTTCAACATCCCAATTTAGTAATGAGACTTATTGAACCTTATGAGCTGCCTTGGTTTGCAATACAATTAGATTTCAGGAAACAGAAATTATTCCAGTGAGGCTGGTGGATTCGTAATACTATTTGAGTCTTAATGCATAATAAACCCCTTCCATTTAAGGTTTAATATAATATGCAACAGCCCTAAATGACCAGTAAAAACATTATGCAAATTTTTAAGGAAGTTATTGCCTCCTGTAAATGACAATTTATCAATGGCTTGTAAACAAAGGGCTTTCCTTATGGTTATGAACTACAGAAAATACAGAAATGAGCAGACATAAATGGGTTATAGAAACAGGAGGTCAACAGAAAGCTGTACAGTATGAATTGTTGTGGGCCTTCCTGTCAGCCAGGGCAGGAAAGTAATGCACTATTATTTCTGTGTGCCAACAGATTATATTCAGCCTCCCCTCTGCTAAAAAGAGATTCACTTAAAAATAATGAGATTTTTTGTAAGCATAGTGCCTGCAGTTTACTTTTTATTCTTCCTCGCTTTTCTACTTTTAGTATTTGTTCAATATTTCCAGACTCTTTTTTTTGTAAACATAAGGGTCAAAACCACCAAAAAAGCATCTCTTGGTTTAGCACATGAATCTGAAATATAAAATGCAACACTGCAAGATTCTCAATTAAAGTGCCTGGTCTTAGGGTGTCCGGGGGTCCCCTGGGGATATCTGCTATGACATCATCACCTTGAGGAGGGAGGTGACGCCTCTAATGCTGCCCAGCAGCAAGGGGGCATGGGCCTGCAGCCATGGCTGCTGCCTGCCCTGTGGAGCAGGCAGAGAGGAGAGCCAGCAGAGACACAGCCCGCCCCAAAGAGCAGGTAGGTGTGCGAGAAGGAATAAAACTGCAGCACAGAGTCACACAGTGATTCCCAGGTTTTGGGGGTTGGGGTTTTTTTTTGGACAGTGTGAATAGAGCTGGGCCCCAACAGACAATCCCATCACACCCAAGTGCCTAACATTATAACGGGTTTTGAAAAATGTTTCGACTATTATGGAGCCCTTTTTACAGTGTGCCATCAATCCAGAATGAGAAGATATTTTATTTTAAATGTGCTACAAAGACATGGAGGCATTTGCATTGTTAATTTCTCAGATGTCAAACAAACACCATTATTGTAAAATGAATGCAGCTACCCAGCTGAGAAACAGATCCATTCACTGCAAATAAGCGAAACTTAAAAAATGAATGAGTTCTACTGATTGCAAGTATCATCAGAAATTAATAATGCTCTAGGAATTTCTCACACAAAAGATAATGAAAGTGTTGTGACTGTTTGTTTCCAGTTGTCGATCTTCATCCCTCTCCGAGGTGCAAGGGATCGTCACTGGCTTCAACTTTGTAAGTCCTGAATAAGAGCACCGGTTTTGTTGTCAGTCTGGGGAACTGATCTTTCCAACGACATGTGATGTGACCCTCAAGTCCTCACAGTTGAGGCAGCTCTGTGTTCCCCTGACCAGCTGGACTCCTGAGTGAGGCGCTTGTCTGCTGTCATTACGTCATCTATGCCAGATCCTTCTCAATTGCAACTATCATGTGTGAAATGCCTGAACGCTCTCTTTCAGCATGATTCTTGCTTTTTATTTGCTCTCATGCTGCAATCTTCCTTCAGCAGGTACTTCATACACTGCTGTTTCTTACCCTCCTTTTCCCATGCCTAGTTTCTTCTTCCCTTGTCTCCTCCATGGCCATGATGTTCTTTATGTCTTTGTGTTTGTAATAACAACTTCAGCTCTTGGAAAATTAGGTGAGATGAACTTGTTATGTGACAAATTAAACATAAACAACTCCAAAATAACATTTTAAAGTATTTGTCTGTGTCTGTATATTCATCTACTAGATGAATCACTTGAGTTATAAAAAGTGTGGAAGAGAAAAATATAATGGAAATGATAATATGATTACTGCCCATAATTCTCACAAATCAAGCATATCAGTTACGCACAAGTAGGTTGTCTGAATAACTGTGGGGTTTTTTATTTTATTATTTAAAGCTGATTAAACAAGTGATTGTAGGCCCTTATGTACCTTTCCACACAGTTGATACTTGAAGTGAAAAGCAACAGCTAGATATTTGTTTTGTGACTACGCAACAGTCAAGCCTCAAGGGGCTGAAGGCTGTGTGCCCTTCTCTATATCATCTTGTTTCAAATATTGAGAAAACACAAGAGACACATTTATTTACAGATGTACTTACCGAGGAGCTAATAAACTGGTCTCCATGTCAACCTGTATTTTACTTATTTATTTAGCCTTTATTTGAAAGCCTTTGCTGTGTGTGATAAGCAGATACAGCTAAGGAATTAGCATCCTTTTTGTACACTTAATGATAGTATCAAAGCATATGGCTGAAATACAGTGATCACCTTCAGAATTAGTTACAAGATTCAGACTTAATGTCTTTTATCTGGAAATCATAACATACCCAGAAAATGTTATTTAAAAAATGTTCAGGTATGAAGGCAGAAGCCCACTTTAATGAGAAGTTACTGCAAGGAGAATGGATATTAATTGTAAAGAAGGTTATAAATCTTTATGTTGAGGGGTTGCAAACATAGAGGAAGTGCGTAAGAAGGTATTTATTGTTGGTATTCATTTTTAAGCTGAAAGAACTTATTGCAAAACAACTTAGCTACTGTTACAAACTCAAATGTTCTGCATAAATTTCCAACTTTGTCCACCTTGTTCACCAGAAATCCCATATTACTGTGAGCAGGCTTTAGCATTCAGCACTAGGAGAGAAAGTAGGAAAGCCTCGATCCACTTCCAGCAAAGAGGTCACCCAGCTGTGCCACTGCAAGGTAGAGATGAGTTGGGGGGCAGATGGGAATGAGAGCTTGGGGAATATGGGTTCGCTGTTGCACTAATGATGTTCACAGCATGTGCTCCTCTGGCTGAGGGCAGGAAGCGTCCTGCTGGAAAACAGCAGCATTCCTATCACTAAAGGCTCATATTTCTATGAGCCATGAGTTCTATGATTTTTATTTATTCATCAATCTAAAGAGAGAAAGAGAGTGCCTGCTCTTCATGGCAGCAGTACGGCCTGGCCAGCCTGCAGCCTTCTGGGTTGGGCTGGGCAGAGAGAAGGGCAGGTTGGCCAGTGACGCAAGGGCGGGTTGCTGTTCCAGAGCAGCAGATCTCCTCTCTAGAAGCCAAGCTGCAGCCCACTGGGACTGACTTCAACACTGGTTCTGCAGTGACTCAGGAGAGGAGACAGTGAACTCCCAGAGCTTCCAAAGAGAATAGGCTTGAGTGGAGCCCTTACTAGAAACTAGGGGATTAACTCAGAAAATAAACCAAGTCCTACCTGCCGCCAGTGTGGGATAAAAGCCCAAACCCAGCGTGAGACCTCTGATGCAATTTATGAAGTCCTGAGCTTGTTTCCTTTGTATCCCACTACCTGTTTTCTGCTCCTTGCCTCCCCCTCACTCAGCTCTCCTCCTCACACAACTTCTCTTTCTCCTCATGCCAAGCAGAGCTTGGTCAGCCTGGTCCAGGCACACATGCAGGACCACAGGGTGAGGTGAAGCCAAAAGTCAACTGAAATCAGGCTCATGGGAGTTGACCCCCAACTACAGACTGACTTTGTGAGTCTCTCTCTAGTTCAAGGCTAAAGGGGAAACAATCTTCACATGGGAAACAGAGGGATGGCATGGGAGACCAGAGAGTCTGGGAGCTCCCCCTGACCTGGAGGTCCTCTGTATTATGCTGCACAGAAGGCACAAAAGATGAGTTTAAAAGCTTAAAGAGTTATTTCAATTACAGCTTGGACTGTTGATAGAGCTAATGAGTGCTAATTTGTACATCTATGCTCTCAAACACTCAATACCATCCTGAGAGGATGTCTGAGTGTCTCTGGGGGGGGGTGTGGGGGGGTGGTCCCTGAGTAGCCTTTGGACTAACCAAGGGTTTTTCTCTACATAAGTAAAACTGTTGGTTTATATTTGAGAGCAATCCTTGCTTTTCCTTGGATATGGTTTTGGCTTGCTGAGAAGCAGGCAGGCTTGATAATGAGGTTAAGTAAAAAGCAAGCTCCCCTAACAAATGGGATAGCTTTGGGATCCTCAGAAGAAAAGTGAAGTATTCTTATTAAATATGGAGTAACTCATATCAGCTAGACTTCCAACACCACTCCAGTTGTGTGATTCAGTAAACATATTTAACCAAGATAAACAGCTATAGCCTGATTCAATACATTATTTACCCACCTGCTTTTCAGAACAGCTTACTGGTGAAGAAATAGAGCCAGAGAGCAATGGATCTGGTTGTGCACATCCAGGCCAGTACATCTGCTTAGTGCTCATATTCTGCTGATTTCAGTAGGGTCAGGATAGGAGCTGTTGGGACTGCTCCAAGTTTGTTATTTCAGATGAATTTCAAAGATCACATATTTTCATTTGGTTTATTTTGTCATAAAGTCACTGGCTCCATCCTGCTGAAAGCCACTGGTAATGAGGTGCAGGCTGTATGCAGCACAGACTCATTAAATACATAGCGGGGTTACTCTGACCTGGGCACCAGAACCTGGGTACTACATATCCCATTCATGTGCCATTGCACTATCAGAGCATTTTGGAACTACTCCATTTCTGAGCTGCATTCAGATTTTAAAGCCATCTCCAAAAGGTATCTGCTCATTTAATTCATTTGTGGTAATAGCCTCAAATGAGAGGCATTCATTTCCTCTAAACGTAACTATATTATGAAATTCTATTGTGAACAGGGCACTTGTAGGAAATCTTAATTATTTTTTTAAGCTTTATTTCCTTTCAGACAGACAGATTCAGAAGATACATTTGCCCTTGTACAAATAAGCCCTTACTGTAGCTCTGAACAGACTTTTCCAAGTGTTGTCAGACCCCCAAATCACAGCCTTTCTGAGGAAAAAACAAAGAACAAAACCTCCACCCACTTTCATGTATTCCACTGATTTTCAGTAGTTGAAAAAAACTGATAGAATACAATATATTCACATAAATTATTTTGCGACAAAAATGCAATTTTTTTCCCTACAATAATAGCAGATGTAACTCCACATGTTTGAAAATGCCTGGCACCACTCAAGTGACAATAGAACTTGACAGCAACTGGGAGCCATAATAATTTCAGAACTCTCTTCTGCTGTCCTATAGCCCAGCAAATCGCTATGGGCTGTACAATATAACTGCTGCTGTCAGGTGTCTTCTTCTCCCATCGTATGTTCAAATGTAAAGTTATATGTGTTAGCTTTCTTACGGGCTAGCTATGCTAATATTTTACTCTGCTAGTGGATTAGGCTTAGAAGTTCACATGCAGACAGTTCAGAAATAACAGGTAATAGCTAGTATTTCTCCCATACCAGAAAATTCGGGGTGACACTTACATGTTCTTTAATATGCTTGTATGCCAAATGGTGGGAAAGATCCAGCAACAAGCCTTGCCTCATATGACAGGCAGAGACTTCTGCCTCATGCTTGCCGGGATGCTGACACACCACTGCACTGTTGCACCTTCACGCTGTTCTTTATATTGGCCAGTTTCAAGGGGAAAATGATCCTGATTGTCTAGTTTTAGCTAGAATTAGCTTTGCAGAACCAGCCAAATGTCTTTTGGTGAGATGGCCTTAATTTTGCAACAGTTTTGTAACCAGCTCACATATGTTTTTGCTAATTTGTTAAGCTACCGTTGGTCATCAGAAAATGCATTTTGCAGTTAAGATGTTTGTAGTTGGGATGTTGTGATCACATCAGTGGACTTTTCTATATCATGCTGCTACTTAGCAATCCCAGTAGCAGTTGCTGCAGTGCAACACTTTAATTAGAGCCAGTTCTGGCACTGAAACCTAAAATGAGCTATGGGGTTGGCTTCTCTCCTGCTGCCTGTTTCTTCCTTCTCTTCAGGGAAAGGTGGGATTATACATGTCCCACTCCCTGTGATGTTCAGGAGTCGCTGATGTAGAGTCTTCTCTAGGTCTCTGGAGTCTTGGAAACTGCTAATAGAACAGTAGGTGATTTTCCTCCTATCACACTCTTTTTCTCACACCAAAGGGCTATTATCTGGTCTTGGACCCTCCCAGAGCAGGTTCATGGCCAGACTGAAAGAAGAACTGCAGGGACAGCTCCAGTCATATTTGTGTGGAATTGCTGTTTCACAGTGTTAAGGACAACAAAGAAGGGACTAGAGAAGTTCCTAAATCATTCCTGGGGAAAGAAGACCACCAAAAAACCCCCAGAGTTGTTGTACAGGCACTATTTTGGCATGTGAATGTAATGGACACCTGGCGCTCTGTCCATGGCATGCAGTCTGCCTTCCATTAAAGCTTTGCCCACCAGCACTGACCTTTATGTGTAATTTTAATATTTACATTGCGATTCAAGACAGACATTTCTTCTACTCACATTTAGACTGGAACAAGCAGAAAAAGCAGTCTAGGTTTTGCCTTAGACTCATGAGAAAATCTCAGCTGCAACTGTGCACAGGCGAAGGAACTGCCTTTCTGAAAGCAGACAGGTCTTCCACATTCATGCGCTCTGGTGTGCATTAGTTGCTCTCTCCAGAGACGAAGAGTAAGTGCTCCATCTATGTAAGTACTGTTCCCAGTGGAAAAGTGTTTTTTCTTCATCTTATCCAGCTCCCTATCACTTACCATTAGAAATAAAGACATTTTCGGTTTGGTGGAGTGGATCGCCACTCCCATGCAAAACCCAGGGATGGGGTGCAGAAGCTATGGCAGTTCTGGAGTGTGTCTCTTTTTGTCTTTCTGTCTGTTTGAAGCCCTGTTATTAAGCTCTTGCTGCCAGAGGGTTTGTTGCATTTGTTTGGTACACCTAACAAAAGGAAAGGTGAGGGAGAGGGATCGGGTAGGAGACAGAGCATTTTCAGCTTGGATTTCAGTGGTACAAAGGTACAGACATGTGTTGATAATCCAGAGATTTTTTTTATTATTTTAAAAGTGCTTGAAAGATTAATGGCAGCCTGAAAAAATCAATAGTAACTCATCACGGGCAAAATCTTCCGGAACACAAAATCCCACTGGGGGGAACAAAGCAAAATTATGGCAGTCTGCATCAGGGCTAATGAGCCTGTGATTAAAATTGAGGACTAGCTGTGTCACTTTGCACCTTTCCTACAAGTTTCCTGGGAAAACCGGCCCATCGGAGTCCTAGATCCTGAAAATAATTTAGACACCATTAAACAAAATAATTAGGCAGCTTAGACTTTGAAGTATGATTTGAGAACATGGTCCTTATCTCTCCCTCACTCAGTTTCCTGTCTCTAAAATTGTGAAGTTGCCTTTCTCTCCTGTTGAATGTCTTTGTCTTCTTCAGACTGTAACCTGGTGAAAGGCAGAGAGCTTTTGCTGTCTGAATACACAGTGCTTTGCCCAGGAGACTCCTGGTATTGCCAAGCACCTCAAACTGCTGCTCTTAACAGCAATAATTAGCGTAGAAGCTTGGGCTGAAATATGCTTGAGAGGCAAAAATCAGGTAAAGCAAGAAACAGATTTCCAAGAGGGAACTTTGTAAAATGAGTCCCTTAAATCTCATCAGGAAAAGCACACCATAAAGGATGGCCTTGAACTGGTGGGAGATGAAGTCACCCTACAATGTATGTTGAATAGCAGTCGTTAGGTGTTCAGGGTGCTAGTAAGTTACGTGAACTGGTGAGATGATCTCTCTTCCAAGAAGCCACCTGAAAAGATACAGCAATTTAAAACCATCGGATACACTCATAATTTCTGTGAATGCAATATGAAGACAGAAACATGGTTGTGAAGCATTTCTGGCACAATACCTTTGCAAGGTCTTATTCAGAAGGAGAGAATGAAACTCTGCATATGTTGAAAGCTATTCTAATAATATTTATCAGAAGAAAAAGACTCACAGAGGCAGCTGCCAGGGCTGAATCAGAATGTGTCAACATCCTACTGCCTGCGATCTACATCAGATCTAAAAGATTTGGCAAGAAATTTGGATCAGAGCAATTACCTATGTGGCTATTTGTTAAGGGCTGTCTCAAACACAGCACTCAGAGAAATTGAACTGTCAGAAGCTAATACAGGAATAATAAGAGGACGTTTCATCTCCATTGGACACCAGAGATGAATAGCAGGTAAGTCTGAATGGAAAAAAAAATAAATTGAATATGTATTTGGCTTTAGTTTTTGTTAAAGGACTATAACATGAATAATGAATATTTTAAGGAGAGAAGACTGGGCCTTCAATTTCTTTCAATAATGTTAGTGTTGTATATACTGGTTTGAATAAAATACATTTCATAAAACACCTACACACAGCTCTGCAATGCATTATGGATAGCCCCTCTTGAGAAATCTTACATTGCTTTCAATTTTGACACAGTGATATAGTAATAATAGAAAATTCAGGCACAATATTCAGACTGCATCTTTTTTCCCCCTTTATTATTTTGTGCCACACTGGGTGAGCACAGATATGCTTTCCTGATGCTTTCTTAGGCAGCTTGCATGGTGCTCCTCACAAGAGGAGGTATCAGCTGATGCACTGGCAGGTTGTGTCCTATATTGTGTGGGTTGAGTGTGGAGGATGGGGCAGGGTTTTTCACCAAAAGTCTCCCAAAGGAGCTGAGTTTCTTCACAGAAAGAAGCTGCCAAGGCTGGAGAAGCTGCCACCAAAACACAGACACATGCTGTGCTTGATTAGAAATCGTGCAGCCCAAGAGGTGTCCCTTAAGAGTGATGGAGAACACTTGAGTGCTTGGACATCAACTGAAGGAGCTCTCCTCATGTGTGGGAGAGTAGCAGGTAGAAGCAGCAAGAAGGCAGCAGGGAGAAAGCCACCGAAGACCTAAACAATGTGTTTGAAAGGGTTTTCCCATGCTGTGCTGAAGGATCCAGTTACTGATGGTGCAAGATGGTCTGGAAATAACATCAGGCAAGAAAACTCTTGCTTGTTTTCTCATGTGAGCGAAGGTCAGCATGAAACTCTGTGGTGTCTTTACCCTACAACCTGGCCTGCCCACTGTTGCCAGCCTCATGAAACCTTTCACAGAGACCCAGGCTGCAGGAAGAAGCCAGTGACCTGGCCAGGTGGGGTGGTGGGGCTCATGGTGAGGCTGGAGGCAGGTCATCTTTGCCTGTTGTCATTGCACGGCCTGCTGCATCCTGCCAAAAGGCTGTGAAAGCAAAAAAGGGTGCAAGTGAGGTGCCAAGAGCTGAAAGGCCAAGACAGCCAGCAAACAGGCATTACTGGAGGTCAGCAACCGGTTACTACCCAGTAAAAGGCCTACAGGGCCTGGGCTGAGGGCAACGTGGAAAGGCAGTATTTCCTGGCTAGCTGCCATCATGAATTTGGCACCGAGATTAACTCCCAAGTGAAAAACTGCTCGTATGCTGTTCTGTGAGAGGGACCGCAATGTGTGGACACAGCCCTAAAACAACTGTCATTCACCTGCCAGGTCTGCTTGGCCAAAAGGACCCACAGACCCCCTCCTTTTTCCAGGGGACTTTGCCTTTAGCCCTGTCCCCATGCATCCTTCTCGATAAGTCTGGATTTATTTCTCATCAGAGCATGTGTTGGGGCTGTTATCTGCTGTGTGGGTGGGCTCTTATATTAACAGCAGGGCAGATGCATTTGGCTTCCTGCTATGTATGCACAGCCTAATTTCTAGGCAAGCCAATTATGGGGGAATTTGTGAAATGCTGCATTAAACAATCGGGTTTTTGAACCAAAAAGGAATCTGTTCTTGATGAACAAATGGTAATTCAGGCAGTGCCATCCCTGGCTGCATTCAAACAGCAAGAAGGCAGTGGGAGACAGGATAAGGTGCTACAAAGGTGATAAAGAAAGTGCTAAATACCATCCAGGGCCAGGGATCACCATGACCCTCCAGCACTTGAGGTGGCCTTTTGCTGATATTCCTGGGTCTGTGATGACTGGTACTGGAAAAGCCCAGCGACACATACTCAAGGCTCAGTGTTGGGTTCTGAAATTTCAGAGACAAAAAGTTCCAGTTTCCCCCAGCTTTTGAGACATTATTTTCAGAGCCTAGCCTGTAGTGGATCATAAGTATTCCAAAGTAAAAAGGCTACATACACTGTCCAGCAGATAAAAATAGCAAAAATAGGCAACAAAACCCACGCTGCTTTGGAAATGCTGTACTGGGAGTGAAAAACCTCATGGTCATGGACACTAAGAATCACACCACAGAAATCAGGAACAAAATGTACCCACAGACTAACATCCAAAGGTAAAGTGTGACATTCTCTAGAAAAATTAGCAATCACAACATTATTTTCCTTCCCATTACTGTCAGCCATGCCTGAGCCACCCACTAGGTAAAATTACAGGGTTAAGATCACAATTGTATATCAGCTGATTAGCTGAGAGAGCCCCAAGAGCCATGCCATGCAGTAGGAAAGCACACATTTCAATGGGCACAAAGCGGAGAGCACGTCAGCCCTTTGGGTCAGCCTGTGCACACACAGGCATGCACACACACTCATACACATGCACACAGAGCACTGAAAGCACAACGTTGTTGAAAGAATTAGGCAGGCAACCACTCCTACCAATGACAGTGGGGGAATGCCTGGTAAAGTTGGGGAAATTAAGGTGCTTTGAAATGCAAGAGTAAGGAAGGCCAGGAGCAAAAGATTTGCCCGTGCCACATGCAGAAGATCAGACTGTAAAGCTTGAAGGTGTCTCAGCCCTGATCCTCTCCAAATTCCGTCTTTACTCACTTGTTTGTACACCTGTACCAGTCATTTTGCACTCCTGCTGCCTCTCCAGCCGTTCCCAATTCTGTTGGCTATCATGTGTGCAACTGTGAAAAAACATGAAGAGCAAGAGTAAAACAAAGGAGAGAGAGGAAGTGAAAGGAGGTAGGAGGAACTCCAAAGTCGCTGTCTGTCAGTATTCATGGCAACAGGAGGGTTGTGTGGAAGTGGGATGCTAGTGAGCCTTTTTTTCCTCAGACCAACAGAATACCTAGTGTATTGGGAAGCTGTAGGAAAGTTCTGGGAGAGGGTGGTCTCCCAGGGTTCGTTTTGCAGAAGTCTCTTGCAAATAGGATGTAGGACTCAGGAAACAGAGAAGCCAATGAGTAAGAGGAAAAGAAAAGAAAGTAAAGGAAATAGAAAAGGACTGAAAGGAAAGGAGGAAAGGAAGAAGAAAGAAGACTAAGAAATAGCTGGGTTGACAAAGTGCCTGTGAATAAACAAAACCAGGGAGGGGCCGGTGAAGAGCAGGGCTGAGACACACAGCTGAATCAAGTGCTCATGCCCAAAAGCCAGGTGCCTCAGAGAGAGGCACAGTTGTGGGCTGGTGCACAAAGATACTCAGTCATTACATGCCCAGGCTCAAGCCCTACAAAGTCATCCAAGCAGAAAGTGAAAAGCTGCCTGGCCCCAACGCTCCCCGGCTCAGCTCCCATGCTGTTAGAGTTTACCCTGGAACAAAACCTTACCAGTCTTGTTAATAGCAATATGCAGGAGAGACATCCTCAAAAGCAGTATTGGATAATGCTTGAGCAAATGAAATTAGCACTGTACCAGGAGCAGGAGATGGCATGGAGGCTTGCACTGGTGGCCTTTGTTCAGCCTGTCACTTTTGGAGCCCCTGCTCCGAACTACTTAGGGCCCCTTTGCAAACTACTCCAGCTGAGGTGGGAGCAGCAGGTGTACTCTGAGTAGTGGAAGCAGCATTAATGCTCTAGGGCAGAACAGTTTAATAAAATAAAATAAAATAGAGCTCCTTTAAGTCCTCCCCATATATAGGACCGTGTAAGTTTTTCCAAGGAAATGGAACAGTTCAGTATTATTTGTGAAAAATTATCTGTGAGGAAAAAATATATTTTCCCAGTCAGCTTTCTCCCAAATTCCTCTGCCTGGTAGCCAGCTGTCTGTCAACTTTTGCTAACATCACCAGATCTAAAATTATAGCTGTGAGATAGTTTTTGCTGCCTGACTGCCATTCATAGGAACTGTCCAACTAGATCTTAGCAGTGGTTCAGTCTGTCTAGTGTCCTGTGTCTATGGTCACCAAAGTAAGATGCTTTGGAGGGATGGCTCTATTTCCTTATTCCTTCCTACCCAGCTCTTCCTCTCTTTTCTCTCCTGTATCTTCAATTGTCTTACACCTCCCTCAATTGCCATCTTCCTTTTCTCTGCTGTCTCAGTCTCCATTGCCAAATCATTCTGTGTCTTTCGTCTCACAATCCCCTTTGATATCAATAACCATACACATTTCTGCACTGATACTATGGGAAGCTCTGTATGATTCGAGTGGGAAACAGAGCCCCTTCTCCAACCTCCACGTGTAGCACGGGTTCCTGGTAACAGAAGTATATAGGGAACAATCAAAAATGGGAAACAAGTTTCATCTCAGGTCTGCATAAGGACATCTAGACCTAGCACTGCTTGGTATAGTCCACACAGAAAGCCCAAGGACTGAGTAGATCGTGGAGGTTTTCAGAATATGACTCATTATGATGATATATGTCTTAGTTGCAGAGTAACAAATGTAATCCAATCCTTGAGATATCTTAGGTCTAACTTGTGCAAAAGCAATAATAAACCTGTGGCTGTAAGAAGGTTTTAGTGGGTTTTTTTTAAAGAATAAAGACTAAATACACAGACAGTCTTTCAATTTGTTGTTTTCCAGATACTACTGAAGCTTAATGAATAAGTAAGTACAAAATTAAAGGCTCATTACTCACCCCAAAAAGTCCCTGTCATTTATTAAACCTTTAAGAGGAAGCCAGAAATAGGGAGAAGTGCCCATTAAAAGGATAAACATATCACAGATCTGAATGTCAAATAAAATTGAACAAAAATTAATTATCTTGGTGAGCATTAGAAGGCAGAGTCTGCTGTCAGCAGAGACTGTGTTTACCTGTTTGCACTTTCTCAGCTCAAAAGGCACTAGAGGCTGTGCAGGAATTTATGTGTGCCAGGTGCAATCCTCACAGCTCACTTTCATGGAACAAACCCGTTCCTCATTTCAGAAACCACTTTTCTTCTGTCTTGAAGAAATTGTCTGTAAATGGGCTTCTCCCTGGTGCCAGATGCTCTGAGAACTGAGACTTCTCTCAAGCTGGGGACTTATTAACCCAAAGGTGTCCCTGAAATTGCTGTCCAAATCATTTGAGGGAGTTTTTGATCAGGCCCCCCGTGCCAGCTGGTTTATGGCTACAGCTCAGCTTACAAATGATGCCCTGAAACTGAACTATCTGTAGCTGAGAGTTAATCCCCTTAAAATCAATAATTCCTGATCCCTGAAGCTGTTGTTTTGGTGATGGACGGCTGGCAAGTGAGAGCCAACTTTCTGAAATCATTCCTTTTTCTCCTCTCTCTGAAACAAGCTTTTTTCCTATTATTATACCAGCTGATAAAACAAATGTAATCAACTCTTTTCTGCTCCATAAAATAGTTACTGCTAATTACTAATTATTGGGAATAAGCTTCCTAGTGTATCTGGAAACATTATAGTGACTGGGAGTTAACAGTAATCATTGCTTTCGGAAGAGCCACTATTCATTTGCAAGGGGTTACATATGGCACACCGAAGAGTTTTTAACTGACATAAACCAAAAAACTATTTGAAAGGGAGGCTCGTGATTTGTCAGATATTAATACACATACACATTTTTACATGTGTTTGCATATGCGACTATTCATTGCAAATTGAAATTCAAGCCATTGCATCCACTAGATGCTTACTGGACATTTGCATACAAAAGCACTTGATTTGTGTAGACAATCACAGTAATTGCATGGGCACAGAGTTGCTGCCTTGTGCTTTCCCCATGCAGAAGTTGTTTCTGGGCATTAATAAGTGCTAACAAGCAGAATACAAACTCGCTGGAAAGTTATGCCTCTGAGATGTTTCCAGTCTTTCTTCACTAGAATGTCACTGTTTCTGGGGAGAAGAATTAATAAGGATCAAACGAAAGTGACCCAACTACAGAACAACCTCATCTTACTGACTAGGAAAACTCACTCTATAATCTCTGTATGAAAACTATCAGCTGCAGAGGGGAAAATCAGCAAAATGGATATGAGAAAGGCCTGTTAAAGCAGTGAAGGGTACATTTCTGCGTCGGCTCCACAATGCAAACGAAGCACAAGCTCATATCTTCTGGGCAGTGCAGATAGGAACTGCAGTGAGGGTGACACAGCAGGTCTGTAGGAATCCAAGCACTGATATTCCCACCCTTTCTATCCCAGGTTGTCCTCAGCGATAGTGGAAACTGGGAAAGATCAGATAAGAACTGACCAGCACATTGACCCAAAATGAATTGGACAGAGATCAAACTTCACCAGGAATTCAAAACAACAACTTCTTTTGTGCTCCCTTGCCTCCCTTTCATTGCTAGTTCCTAAGGTAGCCAAATATCTGGAAGTCCCTGGAACTCACTTAGGATATCAAGCCTACTTCTGCAGTTCCAAGAAATATGTTCTCAGCTGGAACTGCCAAGTGCTTACCCAGATCGAGAGAAAGCCATGTCTAAAGATTTGCTTCTATTAGCAGTAGACATGCACAGTGAGTATGCTTTGCCCATATCTGAACCAGGACTCGTTTAGAGGGTATTACAGCGGACGGATGCTTTTCCAAACTTAATTCAGAGGTGATACCTTCTATATGAAGGAATTAAAAAAGGGAATGCTCCTTGTCAGGTGTTTTAATCAGGAGTACACATAGGAAGAAAATTAAGTACCTGCTGCTTTTGGGTGCCAGCATAAACCTGTAAGCATAGTCTTTGGCTTCACCACAAATTCTAAGACAGTGCTTGGAAACCAAGAGACTTGCACAGTGTTTGAGTTGTGTTGCACAGTGTTTAATGTGCACAGCCAGTCAGTTGCCTATCCCCTTCCACAGCCTCAGCTGTGGCCACTGTGACAATTGCCATCCTCATGACACAACCCATATAGGAACTTCTTCCTCCTTCAAAAGAGGAAAAATATTTTCTTCAAAATCTTTGTTACTTACCCAGAATAGACCGTTGCCAAATTGCTTGTCTTCCCCTTCACTTCTATAAATTATTCTCTGGTGGGTCCTTAAGTTCATATCCCTCTTAGCCATTCTTATCTCCACAGTCAGGTACTCATCCTTTCCTTCTCTGGCCAACCTTTCCTTCCTCTCTGCATATAAACCCCACTGAAAGCAAGCCTTTTTCTTTCCATACCTGTATTAAGTAGTAGGTAACACTGTTTCTCTTTATTTTTCATTATTTTGCAAATATGTTAAATAAAGCACCATGTTAAACACATCTCAGCGATAGCCTGAAAGTACTCTAAGCATTGGCTGGGATTTTTTTCTCTCTTCATTGCATGTATTAAATAATATGTGACACTAACCGAGGTACAAGTAACCCACCTCAAAACTGTACTCTACTTTATGGACTTACAGCCTCATTAATTCTACTACATAATTCCCCCGAAGGAGAAACAGAAAATGTTCATTACAAGGAGAACAGAGGAAAATCCATTGCTTTTGATTTGTGGGAACTAACACAAACTATAGATAAGTCTTAACTACAGGAAGTGAGATATGGAAGAGAGCTTCATCAGTGGTGAAGGGCATTTACTCCCATTCAACTGTGTAGTACATGGAAAAAAAATCTTGTAGCTTCTTTGTTGTGATTTGCCATGGATAGAAATAGATGCAAAGAAGCAACAGCACACAGTTAAGTTTGACTCAAACACCTTCTTTATCCAAAGGCTTTTTTTCAATAGTTGAGTTATTTTATCAAAGTAGAAATCTTGTAGAAAAATGGATCTCCATGAGGAAGCTATTCATGTGGGTTTTTTTTAATTTGGCAAGCATTTTAGCTGTAGAAGTAGGAAAATATTTTTTAAAGTTTTATTTTTTCAGAAATGCTTATTTTTCCTTGGACTGCTAAAAATAAAACTGGCATAGATTTTACAAAGTTTTAAAAAGGCTTAAATAATGAAGCAATAAAAGACACACTAGAATTCTTAACTTTGATGAAGTGCTCTCAGTTAATTCAAAACATTTGCAAATCAGGGTTTGCTTTCTGTTTTTCCACAAAAAAAAAGGTTAGTTTTAGTAACCCTTTCTGTCCCTTCCTGTCACACACACACACACACACACCCAACCTCAAACAGTATTCTACTTCAATTCGACCTAAAATAAATTTTCTTTCATATTATTTTTTTATTTTGCCTATGGACACTGTCTTATCCTGCCTCTAGACAAGCTCCTGCTAAAGTCTGTGAAGGTCTTCTTTTGAAAGTTGAATTGAACTCTACCTCTTTTGAAGAGTGAGCCCAGGATCACTGGGGACTTGGGTCCAATTTCCAGACACCAGTTTCCATCCAGAGATGAAACTCCATCACCAATCGTTCACATCTTCAGTTTGACTCAGCTGAAAATAAAATACAAAAACTCCCTACAGCTGCTGTAAACACAATTCAGTCATCGATCTGTGTTGTCTTTATTATTTTCTATTTGTTCCAGCCTGAGAGAGCCTGTGTAACTTGTGGAGTTGAGTCCAATAAACAGAGATAGTCCCCAAATTTGTTCCTGTGGGGCACTGCGACCTCAGCCAGTATTTAATTACCTTGTGACTGAAATGAGAGAAATGTCAGCAGACAAAAGCCCCCCTTGGTATGGGATGGCTAAAAGATTTCTGTGGACTGTGAAAATGCCCCAGATAAGTGAGGAAATGTGCCTCAAGCTGATTACTCTTTCCAGGTACCACAGGTGACAGCTGAGGAGATCTCAACTGGCAAATCCAATCCAACCAGCTATCCTTCTGTACTGCTCTTCATGCCATTTGTTTCAGGCAAGTTCAGTGATGAGGTAGAGCTCAAATCTGGAAAAATCTGTTTGAAATCCTTTTCTTTAAAACTTTTAACAAGTTCAGCCTCCCAAACTGTCAAAGGATAATTAATTAAAACTCAGGAGTGCTACTTCTGAGCTCCTGAGTGTTGCACAGACATAGAAGAATCACTGGCTAGACAGTATTTATAACAGATCCTGAGGCTCAGAAATCACAATACAATGAATCCTGAGTTAAGAGGACCACAAAAATGTCCAGTAGCCAAGCAATAAAATAATCGTTATAATAATTAATACCAATCTTGTGTAGAATGCTCTTTTTCACTAGTAGATTTCAAAGTGCTTGACAAAGTATGTCATTACAGACCTGGTCAGCATATTTTCATCTAAACTGTTTTCCACTGGGAAATGATGTCTCAATAAACCTGAGATGTCCCATTATGTATTGCCCCTTCTTTCAGTACTGCTAACGCACAGTGAAATACCATACAAAACCAGAATGATTTAAAAACATCTTTGTTTTTCATCTGAGCCATAAATTGTGTTTGAAATGAAATTTCCAGAAATAGTGCTTGGGAGAGAGGGGGGCAGCGAGGAATTTATAGTTTACAACAGATCTTGCAAATCGCTGAGTGTCATTCCAAATCAGAAGAAAACGCTTCTTAAAATATTTGATGCAAAATTATCAGTCAATCATTTCAGGATCTTTTAGTAAAATAGGGGTGGATCAGGAACAAAGTCAGTGTCTTGCATGTCCTTGATCTTACCTGAGGTCACTGTTCACTAAACTGAAGCCCTCACTGCACATTTGCATCTGAAGGTACCTGGTAGAGGGGGTGTCCTCTGACAAGCTTCCCTTGCATGCTCCCAATTATATTTTGCAAAAGCTAAAGAGATATTGGTGCCTGTTAATGAAATCAAAGACTCTTAAAAGCCCTTTGTGCCCTAGGGTTATGCATTTATAATTTACAGAGATTTTGCTACACATTCAATCTTGCCTTGCAGAAACCAGTTCTTTGCTAAAAGCTGCTGCATATGCAGTGCACAGATAGCTTTTATTTATTTCTTAAAAGACAGTTGTTAATCAGTTAGAGCAACCAGTTGCAAAATACTTTGAGCCAACTGGATTAAAGTGATTATGGGATTATTAAATGGATTAAGTTCTATCAATAACTGGTTGTCAGCCAGACGAGCTAAAGTCCTAATCAGCTAGAGAAAAAAGACCATGCCAGCCACTTACATTTGTGATTCACCTTGAACTTATATGTAACTTCTGCTTGTTTCAGTCATGTTTCCATAGCAACCAGGATAATTGACACTAATTACCATATTTTGTCTGTGGTTATTTTGTGCTAATTTCATTTTCTAATTGCTTTGAATTATAATGTGAGACCATAGTAACAATTTTTCACTCTATTTTTCATAAGGTTTTGAGGACATCAGGATGCATTCCCCCTTCACCCCAATGTACCCTTGTGAGGTCCTATATGGGGGGACCTCCCATGTGGGGGTCCAGGAGCCAGGGTTTGTCCAGCTGGGAGAGGAGAAAGCTTCAAGGGGAACTAGGCGCAGCCCCCCCCATACCTACATCATCAAGAAGACAGGCCATACACCTCACAGCAGCAGTGGTGGGAGGACAAGAGACACAAAGGGTGTAAATTGAAACAGTAGTTCACGCCGGATGTAAGGAAAAAAATTCTCCCCATGAGAGCAGTCAAACATTGGAGCAACTTACCCAGTGAGATTGTGCGGTCTTTGTCCTTGAATGTTTTCAAGATCCAACAGGATAAAGTCCCAGACTACCTGTTCTGATCTCATAGCTAACCTTGCTTTGGGTAGGAGCTTCGACTAGAGACCTCCTGTGGTCCCCTCCCACCTTAATTATCCTATGACCTTATGTTCCTGTGATCCTGCGATTATTAATTTCTTTTGTTATTTTTGTATAAACATAAAAATGGTGAAGCACAGCATCTCGTAAGGTGTAGCAAGATTCTTCCCAAAGAACTTCTGCTCTGTTTTTATTTACTACTGGTATTTCAGTACTATTCTTATCAAAGTTCATGGCTCCATTGTATATGTCCTTACATGTGAGATTTTGACTCCAAAACCCCAAAGGTATTTAACCCCCAACCCCCCACTGAAAACAACACTTAGCCATTTTAGGAAATGTTACCCTAAGCCAAGAATATTTTTCAGATTCCAGAAAGGGATTATGAGGAAAAATACATTACTATTTTTGTTGATTATGATCAATTAAAAATACAGAGTAATAATCTAATGTTATCATTTTGAGGGCCTTGACTTCATGAGATGTTAGGTATCCTAGAGTTCTTGTGATACCAGTGGAAGTTGGAATACCAGTCTGAGTTGGTCCTTGAGCACCTCTAGTTAAGTGTGGGTTTTTTACTTGATATACAATTATATTCTAGAGAGACCCTCACAATTGTAAAGTGTCATTTCTTCTTTCTAAAATAGTTAACATATGCCATAAAACTACTGTACATCATGGCTGCTGTCAGGCTGGAGAGGAAAAAAAAAAGAGAATTTAACCACAAACATTGGATTTTTGCATAAGCATGAAAACTTCAAAGCTCCTCTAACAGCAATGAATGGGGCTGTGTTAAACTCATTGGGAAAAAAAGATCCTGTAATTCTCTGTATCACTGAAAATCTTACCAGGGCATTACAGTCACGCAAGTCACAGGTTCAAAATGTGAGTAAAACTCCCTGTTTCAAAATATCAAATAATACGGTATTATTCTAAGGTGAGTTGGAAAGACACTCTCTACTGTGTGTATATGTGCATTAGGCAAAAAGCTGGTGTCTTAGGCTAGGAATTGTAGATGACAAATATGTAGAGAAATAGAACAGTTCATCAAAAGCATTGGAAAGCCATTATATTTGCAAATTATATTTGCAAAACAAAAACCCTAATAATAAATTTTGGAAAACATAGTGAAGCTCCATGTGGAGGCAACAAACCCTTAATTTGCACTGCAGCACAGTCTCTTCAAAGCAACACCGTCCCTGGCTGCAAACCCAGACAGGAAAAGTGAGGGGAGCAGACCTGGCTGATGGGTACCAGGAGAGACGAATGTGACACAGGATAATGTACTGCACAGAACTTCTGAACACCTTCCCTTAATGAACAAATATGACTATTAAAAAAAAATACATTTCATAATAACAATTCAGGACTGCAGTCAGATTCTGCAGTGTCTGAGTGATGGTTTATTAACTCAGACATTGCTGTGTAGAGAGCACTTGCAGTCTTTGGCCTTACACTTAATAACTCACTAAGCATGAATGGGTTCAGTAATTCATTCCTTGTCTTGTGTGGCTGCTCAAAAAACTCATTGGGTTGAAATTTATGGCTTGTTCTCACAAGACTGTGAGCACCTCCTGCAGGTCTGTGACAGCCCCATGCTCCTGCTAACCTGAGCCAAGTGCTGCAGAGAGCTGAGCACTGCCAAGACCAGCAGCTCCTCCTCAGCTCCTCCTCCTGTGCTGAGGTGGAATGAGTCACATTGGTGTTAGGCTTTTGTAAGAATTTGGGTTCAACTGTACCCCAAACGTGCACTTTGGTCCTCTGTGACTTTTAGGCTACCTTCTTATTTCTGTGTTTGATATCATGTAACTAACTGTTTGGATGATGGGGAGGCTGGAGAACAAGCAAATTGTGACATTACAAAGACGAGAAAGTAGAACTTAAGCAGCTAAAGGAAATAGAGGGTGCACATCAGAGATAATTATTGGAAGTCTGCTTTCTTAAGGAATTTTTGATGGACTCCTGAACTCAGTGAGAGTAGCACTCCCTGAGCTGGGGGTTAGCAGTGCTTCCTCTCTATTTTGAAGTCATATTCTCCAGCAAAATGAGGCCAGACTCAATACTTCTAATGACTGTAAGGCAAAGTCATGAAGGGAGGGAAACAAAAACTTTTAAAAAATCTCCCTCTGTGACTTAATGAGTATTGAAGGCACGACAGGAACTATAAACATAAGTTGGTCCGTATACCAGAGTGTATCTGAAGCGCTCCCCTCAGTGGGGGGAGAGCAGAGACATATGGAGGAGGATCAGCTCAACTCTTCAGCACTTTCAGCTAAAGCGCAATCTTTTATGGGCGAATCATATTGCCCTTGAAAAGCTGACTGAGACACAACAAGAAGAAACACGTAGCAGTAAACAGTCAAGAGGTTCTGCCTACAGATGCTGGTGCATCACGCATTCAGCATTGTCACTCGGCGCTGGGACACCACAGCTCTGCCTATGAACAGATGTGGGAAGATGAGCAGCGACTCTTGAGGGGAAACTTCAGATCCTCTAGTATAAACATAAGGCAATTAACTTTTCCTGTGATTTTTTTCGTACTGTCCTCTTTACTCTTTTGAAAGATGGGAATGCCAAGTTGAGTGACAGACTCTTCCTTCCTGCTCTGGATTCTATTGATACTTCCTTGCAATAATCTCTAAAATTGGCATTTTCAAAGAGACTAAGAAAGTGAGAGTCCCAAAAGGGACATAAACATCCAGTCCCCTTGGGAAAGCCCAGACTAGACTATCTACAAACATGAAAGAATGGATCCTCTCAAACCTGTGAGGCAGAGATGTGCTAGATGGACAGAAACACAGAAGGAGGGATGTGATTTATTCAAGGTCATTCACAATGTCAGATGCAGGGCTGGGAAATAGCACTTGTATCATCAACCTCCCTGCTAGGATTTCAATCATTGAAATATCCTTCCTTCACAAACACAGAGACTCTGATTCTTCACTCACCCAAGCCTGGTATAAATCAGGAGCAATACCACATAAGTCCCAATGTTACTTCATGAGCGAGAGGAGAGTTGAGGAAGATTCACCAGGGATTTCAGCAGGACTCTGATGCCTAAATGTCTACGTGAATTGAGGCTTGAGTGTCTTCGTTCATTAATGAAGGGGGGAAGTAGCTGTAATTAGACCAAAAGGAATGCCAGAAAATAGCTGCATGAATAGTCTCTCATATTGAAAAAGATTGGCTTCAAGCTCACTGGTGCTCATTGGCATGAAAGAGAGTTTTGTTCACTGGTGCGTGTAGCAGAGTTCTGTAAATATGAGAACAAACCAATATTCAGTCCTGCAGCCATTTGGAGGGTGAACATTTCAAACTGGAAAGCATCAATGGAGAGCCAAGTGTCAGATCCTTTGGGTGAACACGTGCAGTGTCCACTGCAAGGGCCACCCTCCCATGGCAGAGAACAGAGAACTCCATCCACCATGTGTGACCGACGCCCAGCTTTTGAAGTCTAAATGTTAAGGACTCCCATTCAACCCACAAGATGATAATAACATACAAGGAAAGAGTCTGCATAAAGCTAGCAGCCAGGAAAAAAGTGACAACTTGTGAGCAGTTTATGGGTGGGAGGAAAGGATTCTTTGTTAGATGTAGCTTGTGATGAGTTAGTCACTTGACCCATTTAATGGTGAGCACTGTCAGCACTCCACTGGGGACAAAGATAAGAGTGCAAAGCAACACCTGCAGCTCCCCATATCTGTGGCTGGAGCCTGACTTGCTTTCAAGCAAAAAAATCTTCAAGTGACAATACCTTATCCAAAGGTCTTTTGAACATATGCTTCCGTGACCATGATTCTAGTAACAGGCATCTCTTGGACTTCCTGGGGAATTATCTCCAACATGATTCTTGTGGGCAAGAGACCCTCTTACCACCTGAAAGACAGTTGTCCAATAGCTGTTGGTGAATCACAGCCTAGCAGGTCACATCTAACCAGTTTTGCCTGTTTGGAAAACCATAAAGAAATACACCGTGGGCAAAGCAATCTCCGTAGCTACAGCCACAGTATTGGTAGGGGCCTTCTGTTTGCTCTGCAAGAGCCATGGTTATGTACACACATTGGTATTGATAAATTGAAGTTTTCTGGCAATTATGGTGAGGTGAGTAGAAATAAATTAGGCACCCAAGGGGCCTCATCAGGCAAGAGCTTTGCTAAGTGTAATGGGCATGGGAGCAGGATGTTTTGCCCTGGACACAGAAGCCGCTAGTTTATTGTTATTTGGGCATAAGGCAACAAAACTCTGAGCTGGGCTGAGTCTGAGTGTTAAAATCATTTTGAGTAGATACTTGTAATGTCTCTGATGCTTTGACTTGGCTCTCACTGGCAACTGTGATAAATTATCTGTAAAGCTACTGTGATCTTAGCCACATAACCTGATTGGGATTTAACCAATACAACAAAGACCCTCCAATATATGGCATAGTTTTATAAGTAAATCAGACAACTTCAGTTACAAAACAGCAAGTTTCAGGAAGAGGCCTTTGGAGCTATCCCCAGGAGGGCACCTGCCCCACCAGCTGGTAACCTCATTCTGCCAGTCGAGCCTGTGTGGATGCGAAAGGCCACCCCTACCAGCAGGAGCACGTCTTTGATGCTTGTTGGACAGGGCTGGGATGGGGAATAGCTTTTCTTCAAACCTCTGATCCAGTGGAAAAGCCAACCAAACCTTCAAAATCACAGCCCTTTGCATAGGAAACAGAAGTAGCACTACACAATGGTAAAGGATGTATAGGAACAATTTCTCTAAACCTAGCTTAATTACATAATTTGATCTTTGAAACTAATAATAATGAATGCTAATTTTGCTTCCTGTTATCTTTTGAATGGAACCTGTGAATTTCTTAGGGAATATGAATCTGGCTTTTGAGATCTAAATTTAGTTCAAGTAAAAAGTGTCAGCCCCTATCTAATCCCTCTCTAATCTAAGAGCTAACCCTGGCATTTGTGCAAAAATTAGCACCTTCTGATGTATTCCCTTCTGCCCAAGTGTGTGGGATTGTTTGGGCACTCAAGGTTCTCCAGGTACAAGCATAATTTGTGGATGAAATACATAGCTTATAAATGTTCACTGGGAAAGCATCTGGTTTATATACTTGTCACCAGGTTAAAAGCCTCTACAGCATTTTAACCCATAGTTTGAAAAATCAGAACAGTGCCTCTATAAGCCTCATTTATTAGCTGGAATTTCTGTACTTTTTGCCGTCATAGACAAGGACAAATGACCTCGTAGCTACAGAAGACATTATAGGTGGAGTACATACAGCAAAGCAGCTGGGTATCTTAACGGTTTCTTGGATGCACAAAGGGATGAGAAACGGTTCCTGCTGCCTCCCACCAAGCCAGCATCCCTCCGGAGGAAGAGCCAGCAGTTTGCCCCGTTGCGACAGCCCATGGCCAGTGGCTGGGGCTCAGCAAGGACCGTGCCTGCGCCACTGTGCACGGACAGCGAGCGTGACAGCCTGTGAGCCTGCGTGGTGAGCTTGCAGAGACCGAGGCTACAGGAAACAAAGGCTCCACTTTTTCTGTTAGATTTAAGTCCAGTCCACTACAGTGTAGGAGGCTGATGAGGGTGACTAAGAGAGTGACAGACAAGCATGGATGCCTTAGACTTCCCTGAGCATTTGCATAGGAACATAAAGCAACCAGCCTTGCTCATAGACAAAAAGGTTAACTCCTCCCCACCAAAAATATTCAAAAATATAATAGAGTATAAATACATACCTTCAAGTAGAGTGGGTTTTTTCCTCTTGCCTACACAGTAGATTATAGTTAATTAAACCTCTGCTCACATAAACAGAACAAGAAAGGATGTAAAAGTAATGAGCTGACAACACGGTCTGTATTATGTTGGGCTTCTAAGAGAATCTAATTTGAAGAAGAATTATGCACAGGCTGAAAGACAGTCCATTAAACTGAGCCAACTGTCTGGAAAGAGATAAAACAAAAAAAAGTATTCTGCTTCTTGTGAAATAAATAGCACACTGCACCTTCCTCTTACTGTGTAGGTGGCAGGGCTACACGTGTGAACACAAGTGGCCAGGTGGCCCAAGCCCCCACCACAGGGACAAAGACACCCAGCACCTTCCTCCCAAAGAGAGGTGAGAACCACAAAGGCAATGGTGAGACAGCTGCAAATGCAACAGGATGAAAACCAGCCAAGTCTGGATAAATGTTGGTAACACTCTGGTAAAGCCCTGCCCACGTGTTAGAGCCTGTGAGTATCTCCCTGTGCAAAGCACCAGGTGTCTGTGCCAAACAGTTTCTGGTCTGAACTCACGTTTGGTCTGAAAAGGAGAGAGAGGGTGCTGTCTGTTATGATTATCTGTGATAAACATTTCCTTCTATTATTTATTTTTAATCATAAAGTTAGAAAGTCATCATATCAGCACAGTACGCAGGAGGTAAACTGAGGCGGTCCCTCTTGTACTTACAAACCGATGCAGCAGCATCTAACACCTGGTCTCAGCCAGCCACCTCCAGAGCAGTCAGGGAGCAGAGGCTGCCCTCAGCCCAGGGGGGACGATTTACAGCCCCCACTGGGGGCAGGAGCACAGGGGGGCAGCAGACAACCGGCCCTTTGGCCCCCTTCTCTCCCACAAACTTCCCACAGGAACTCTGGGGACTCACCTGCTCGCACAGAGTTATCACATACTGGATGCACTTGTTCTCCTGGATGCTACTGGCATCTCCCTCTTCCTGTATCCCTTACAGGCTGCTAGTTCTGTTTTAAAAAAGTATATAGAGGAACTCAGCAAAACAACATGGTAAAACATGCTCGACAGTATTACCAATAAGCAAGCCAGCTTTCCCCTCAGGGGACTCATTTTCCTATTGTGTTCTTGAGGCAACTGATATATATTCAGGATAATCAACTTTTCAGTAAAAGGCCTTTTTTTTTTAATAAAAAAGGCTCTGGGGTTAAAGTGATTTGCACCACCTGTGGATCTCCCTCAGACTATTTAACCTTATGAGGTGAAAGGTTGCTTCACTTAATCTCTTCCCCATCCAGACCCTTCCCAGAAACTGTAAAGAAATAATCCCTTCAAATGCTTCATTCAAAACATTTTGCTTAAGCCTCAGGGGGATGATGTTGATGAGAGCTGAGAAATTAAAGGATTTGTTTTCTTCGATTTTGGGAAAACAAGGAAATAATTTTGAGCAGAAAGAAACTTTTTTTTTAATTCTCTAAGCAAATTTTAAAACCTCCAACTATTATTGACTTCTGAATTAATAAAGCTTTACTTATAACATCTTCTCCAGCCACTCTTAAGAGGAAGAGTTAAAATATTTATAAGTAAGTCTGATAGAATTTTAAAACAAACATTAATTAATGTAAGGAAAAAAAATGAAACCACACTACAAACAGGGTTATTTTTATTTCAGTAGCCTTGAAGATATTCACCTTAAAGATTCTTCTATCATTCACTCCAGTATTGGCTCTGAATAGGTTCATTGCTTTCAGAGTAGGTACTTCAGGTGCACTGAAGTGAAAAAAAATGGTTTCCTTTTGTCCCTATTGCTTTGTTTAGCACTTTTCCCTTTTCCGCGTTTTTGGAAAACTTCGGGACGACTTACACAAAGCATGGGCTGAAGCCGTGTATCAGCCCTTAAAAAGCAAAGAACAATCTGAAAAGAAAATGAGAACATTTCAATTTGACTTGCTTTTGCCAGCTGGCCAGATGCCTGAAGAAAAGGATCAAGGGAGAGCGCAGCGTTGCATCGTCCGGATTTGCACAGAGTTTATGAATGGAGACGTTCTATCTGCTCCCTTGCACATCCTTCTGCTTTTGTTTGCTGCCTGTTTGGGTGGGCAGTGAGGATTGCTATTGCAGGAGCGTTATCTCCCTGCTTCCAAAGGGTAGACTCCATTTGTTTTGTATATTGACAATAATCCTTTAGTTTCCAAGAACCACAAAGGCCCTTAAAATAAATATCAAACCCAAGCAAATAAAACTGTCAACATTTAGGCTGAGATTCTCAGGAAAGTTGAGCACTCGCTCAGTAAAGCATTTATATTACCGGCAGAGAAGGCGCTGAGCGTGCTCCCACAAGGAGCTGTACTCAGCTGTTTGCACACACAGCTGCACGCTGCGGGCTTGGGGCCGCACTGCTCCTACTGCACCCAGGCTCTGCCTGCAGCTCTGGCTTTATGCAGATCTCTCCGTTTCTCAAATAAATAAACCCTAGTAAAGTGTTTGGGCATTTAGGACTGTGCCTTGCAGGAGAGCAGATGTTACCCGCAGTAGGTCGTGAGGGGGTTGTGCTCTTCCACCGCATGGGCTCTAAGGCAGGGTGTGGTGGCTGCAGCAGAGCAGGGAAGGTGTTGCTGCTGAGCATGGCTGTGTGAAGGACCAACACTTTGCTAAGGAACATACAGCGTATGTCCAAGGGTTTTTCTCTTCTTCCAGGCACACTCAGCCACAGCTGTACTGAGTTCAGGCAGATGGAGAGAATCCAGAGCAGTGGGTGGCAGAAAAGGCTGAGTGATCCCCCGGGGAGCTTCACCCATCTGCTTACCACCTCCGGAGTAAAGGAGTAAAGCTGAGAGATGCATATGACTTCCCTTGTGGGACTGAACTCTGGGGCACTCTTTTTAAGGCTCCAGAGGCTGCAAATAGACTATTTCCAGTGAGATGCAAAGTAGCTCTATGACATGAGTTTGTTAGACCACATCCATGAAGATGTTCACACAACAGCTGGTACTTGCAGACTTTCTGGAAGCTGAGCTAGAACAAGGCTGATCAGCTCTTTGGCACGATCAGGCAAATCTACTCTATATAAAAGGTGGTATAGGAAGAAGCTGGCTTAGTTCCCCAGCCTTGGAAGCACTCACTGATAGATCTCTTCTACACATTTCTTTTATCCAGTCCTTAGTCATCTTCCCATCCACCACAGAAAAGCATTTCCATTAATCCTTCCCCATGTTCTGTCTTCATCCAGCATGTGTGGTAAGGACTTGACTCCTTCCAACATCCTTTCTTTACAGTCCTCCCTTAAAATAAGTTCAGGGTTTCTTTACAGCTGCATATGCTGAATGAACTAAGTTATATTGATGACATGATGCTTGAATAAAGCTTCAGCCCTTTAGCAGCTGGAGAGGGAGCCCACAGTTTCACACTTTTACCAAAGTTACCTTGAAAACAAACAAAATTCTTGTTTGTGGTTATTTTAACAAAATCAATGCTCAGAGAGATCCTGCAAAAGTTACATGCCCCATGCTGCAGGTGTTAACTGGAAACCAGGTTGGAGGCTCTTATGAATAAACAGTGATTTGCAGTTGACCTCTGAGCATGTTCTGAATCCTTCTGCACATTTTGTTTCCACACAGTGTCTCTGGGCTGCCACACTTGCTCCCTAGACACCAGCACACTGGGTACAGTGCCAAAGCCATTGGACATCGTGTTAGATCCTTGGCTTGCCGGGCCATTGTCTTGTTGTTATTAGCAGGGGATTAGAAGTTTAAGGCCTCAGAGCTTAATGGCCTCAGCAGGTGGAGAGCATGGCACTAGCTGTGAAAATGACAAAAATCGATAGCTAATCCAGTGCAGTCAGTCAACCTTTTCAAAGCCTCATCCGTATTGATTTCCAAGTGCTGCTCTTCCTGTCCCTTGACGTAATCAGTCTGTTTGCTCAGCAGACAGACTCGCTTTCTTCCACTCTCCCCCCACTTTTGGGGCTTTTTACACTTAGAAATGGATTACTTAGATCCCCCCAGCTTTTCACCTCTCTAGCTGCTGTCAGAGGAATGATTAAAGGGGAGGCAGACTGGGCAACCATCTCCTACAAATCAAGGAAGAGCTGACCTGCAGTGTGATGGATGTTTCAGGAAAGGAGCAGGCAGGCTTTGACGTGGGAGGAATGGAGGACATCTGGCCAAGTTAGATAGTTACAATCCAGGTAGTGAATGCAGAAAAAAAAATAAAAAATACTTCCAATCTCCTTTCTCCATCACTTTGAAGATACATCAGAGTCATCAAACTGATAGAAAAGTCCCTATGGCACTATGTGAATTTAGGGATTAGGATGCAAATACCTCAGAGAGAGTTTTCCTCTTCCGGAGAGGATAACATATTTTTTTCCTTCACCCACCCTGCTCTGGCTATTTGCAAGACAAATTTTAGGGGCATGTAGACACTCTTTTAAAAACACACCAATATAAGGACTCCTGTTGCTAGAGGCAGCCCAGCATAGCCAGCATAGTGGTGCTGAGCTGGGTCACTCCTGGGCAGAGTGTTGAGCTGAGATTACTTCTTCATGTGCAACTTTTCCAGTGCTGTGCATCCACACCTCAATATTGCTCATCCCCAAAACACAAAGCTTCTGAGAAAGCAGAAAGGCAATCATTAGCCACAAGGTCAGAGCAGGCTCAGCTAGGGATGGTACATTTTTTCCAGCCAGATTGGTGGCCATCCACTGCCATTAAATTAGGGTCAGTTCATAGGAAACTATTGTGTTTGACATAAAGACACCAATTAATGGGTGTGCTTGGTGATGCTTTGAACCACCTCTAAGAACTGAATTGACCCAAAGAGTAATATCAGATTAAACACACTTTTTATTGGCAAATTAAAAAAAACAACAGTGGCTGTTCTGCAGTTGCTGAGCCATGTGGGCAGCCATATTACAGCCAGGGCATCTGCAGAGCTGGGCTCACTGTTGGGTGTATCTGCAGTGTGAGAGCACTCTAAAACCACTGAACAATGCTGCAAAAAAACCAAGAGAGGCTTTCTCTGCCCATGGCACTGCCATCTCTGTCCACTGCCCTGGCAGAGAGGAGGACAGTGCAAGCAGACAGGGCTGCAGCAGCCAATGGAGGCTGCAGCTCAGAGCAAGGTCCCAGGTGCTAGACCTGCTGGGAAACAATCCCTTGCCCCAAACTTGCAAACTAAGCACAAGATGGGGACCAGGAAGGGAAAGTGGATTAGCTGGGGCTTCACAGCAGCTTCACCCATGTCCACATCCCCAGCCCTGGAGTCAGACCAGGGCAGCACTGTTTTTTGAGCTTGGTGGGTATTGTCCTTTAGAAGACTTATTCATTCCCCGCTTCAAGCTGACCTGGCACTGTTAGCATAGGGAGATAAGGAAGCATAATTTGCTGTAATGTTTTTCTCCCCAGGCTGCTTTCTGTGCCTCAAATACAGCAGATGAATTCTGTCTGTCAAATTCAGTTACATTTTATTCCATCTCCTGTAGCTGGGATCAGAGGGCAGACATTTATCAGGCAAGCAACTGAATTACCAAATTGCATTCCTAAAACAACTAAACAAATAAGCCCCTCTGTGACTCTGTTCTCAGGGGTGGGGTGGGGGGTGGGGGTGGGAGACCCAAACACCCAGTGTTTTTTCCTTGTAAATGATATTGAAGCATCTTCTATTGTTAGACCCACCAGAATGACTCCAGCAAAACAGCAGCTATGGAAGAGCAAGATACTCTCAGAAGAGGCCCACTTCATAATAATACTCTTAATGCTATTTCTTCTGTTAGAAATTGTGCCATCCACAAAAATACATCATTTCCTGAATCTACAGGTTTCAAGAGCAAAGCCACCTCTGTGCTTGTTCCTTTGTTTTGCCCCAGTCTAACAGAAAGTAATAGCTCTGGGCTCCTCAAAGGCAGCGTTGCTTACACCTGCAGATGGGACAATCTGGCAGCAGAGGCTACCATTGGTCCCCTTCCTACCCAGTCAGTGTTAATAACCTTGTCTGAAATCAGCTGGTACAAAAAGCAGAGTTGATGCTGAAGATCAGCTTTGCAGAGCCATATGGCAAGGTCTGCTGGCTAATCTGCATTTATTTTACTGAGAATTCAGTTGCCCTCAGAGCATAGGTGGCAAACTTCTGATGAAGCATTTTCCCTCTGATGAGCCCTTGCCAAATTAGACCCTGCCACAGACAGCAGCCTGTCACTTGGCCTCGAGACATAATAGACTTCAAAGAAGAAGTCCTTGAGGAGAGAGACCATGACCAGGAGACCACACTGTCCAGCAGGACAACTTGTGGGTTTTGTGCAGTTTTACTTCCAAACTACTGCTGTGTTGCACCACAGCCAGGTCCAGGCTCCCGATCCCTGGGGATGTCACTCCTGCTGGTCCCTGCTGAAGGCTGGCGACCACATTTTCCTGTAGCAGGATCTTTCCAACTGACGCTCTCAGGGTTGCTCCCTCCCTCTTGCCATATATGACACTTGCAGTTACTTTTCCTTTAGGACCCGAGAATGGTATTTTCTAATTACAAAGAGACACATTTCTTTCAATACAAAGAATGTTGTATTTGCCAGGAAGAACAGAAGGATTGCTGAAAGGGACAAAGAGATGTAGCTGTATATCTTCTGTTTCTGAAGGTGGGTAGCTCCCTCGGGAGCCTGCCACAGACTGTCTTGTCCACAGAGTCCCACACTGCCCAAGGAACCGGAGCCTTTGCTCCTCTCCAACTCTCCATCTGCCTGCCTGCCACGGCTGACAGCCTCCCTCTCCATTGCTCTTTCTGCAGGCTATGATCTGTGAGGTTTAGTATCCCCCTTTGATCCTCAGTTTAGCCTTGGGAAGACTTAGCATGAGGCAGAAGCATTCCCCAGTTAGTAACTCCCTGCTTTGTTCTTGTCCAGACTTGTGTGCTTGCTGGTCTGGCTTGGCTTTTTAACAGCCCTTTTGATCTTACTCCTGCACAAATAACTCATCAGAGAGTGAGGGGAGGTTTGTGAACAATACCCATTGGAAATAAACATGTTTCCTTTAGCTGTGAGGCAAACAGCCAGTGCTGACCTAAGCGACACTTTACCCTGGGACAGATCTGCCCCAACACGGGCACCATTCCCCTGCCCACTGCTACCCGCCTTAACACAGGTGCCTGTTTCAGGAGACTGGTCCACTTGGGGTTTGTGTAGCCAACAGAGAGAGTCCAGCTGTCACCAGAGAACACTTCAGAGCACTTCTGTGCTCTCCGTGGACCAGATAAAGAGAGCAGGTTGTTAGCAAGGCAGCCAAGATTGATAAGTGAAGTAGGCAATGTGATCTCCTCTGCTCTGTTCGTAAAGGCACCATTTTTCAGCTGAGATGCCAAAGCAAAGTCTTGACTACTTGTAATAAATAAAAATCCTATTTTTAATATTCTGAAAAGGGAAAGTTCTTATCCCAAGGGCAATGACTACATTTTCCTATGAGTGGAGGTGTTAACCTTACTGTACTGACTACATTTTAGCCTAAATTATTGCTAAAAAGTATGAATTTTTTATGTGATGACAACCTTTTCCAGGAAAGCTCAAGGCTTTGTAGATGTTGCACAACGCTTAAACTCTATAGTAAGGAGGACTAGAGTTGACTAGACCATGCTAAAAATTAACTTTGTGCCTTAACAGGACAAAATGCTCCTGTTAAAGTGCTTAAAATTAGATTCCCAAGTCTATATTTAGGCACTACATAGAAGTGCACCTGATTAATGAATGATGCATTTCAGAGCCCATTTTAGCCACTCTGATTTGCAAATTCAGTCTTAGTTTTCCAGTGGACATAACTAATGCTGATGGGATTAGCTCACCACTACATAAACAGTAAATAGATAATTACCTTTTTGTGCATTCGTTAAATATTTAACTAGCATTTATACATATAAGTGACATATAACGAGGTAGCTTTAACAGGTTCATTTGGGATTCAAATTGCAAAGATGTTAATTGACATTTAATAGTTTTGTAATTGATCTCTGTCATCTTACATTGTAGAAAAATGCTAAAATGTATTTCAGCACAATGGAAAATGATACAATGTAATGTAATATTAACCATATCATCAAGATACGCATTTATTGTGGCTACATAAAGCTAAACTAAGCTACACAAGAAGTAATTTGCTAGTTCAAAACTGTATTAATCTTTGGTATTTTGTTTCAAACCACCCACATAGTTTTAGGAGGCAACAGTTTCACATGGCAATTAAGAAAATGTGCTTATATGTAATAATGGGAGTTAAGTAGTTATATAGTATGCATACACAGTGAGTTCATTGCTGGTTTTAATAATTAAGTATGTATCAGTATATTTACAGAAGCCCAAACACTGACTTTTGTGAGCAGTGACGTGCGTGAAATAGCTCTGTTTATTATTATTATCATAATTGCCTGATTCTTATACATTTATAGCTCTTTTCAGTGACCCAGAACTACACTGGGCTGTAAACTGAAAGCCTGTGTATTGCTTGTCTGAGTATTTCTGAACAAATATATATGAATTTTGTCCAAGTAAAACATTTCTGGTACCTTGGAGCAGGACACTGAAATTTAACATGAGTTAGCTTTTATAGCAAGGATACATCATTTGTTGGTTTTATGACAATCGAGCATAATTCAGCCCTTAAGGGGCATGGCAACCCAGGGGAGATGGAGAGCTCTTTTCACTCTACTACAAAAATAAAAAAGAAGGAGTATTAAGAGGACTTGACTACAGTAATTACTTCCAAACATCACTGCTTGCATCACAGTGAGCTAACCAGGCAGGCAGGACAATTCATGATCCAGCAGGCAGTGTCTGCATTTACAGCCTTCTCCCTTCAAGCCAAGTCCCCGAGGTGAGTACGAGGTTACCTGCAGGAGGGCAAGAAACTGCCTTGCGCAGAGCATTGACTCAACAGGAAGGGCTTGAAATAACTTCACTGTGTTAGCATCCTCCGGAGCTTTAACATCAACAGATACAGGGCCTAATTTATCCAAAGGTGCATGAGTCGGATTGCCGCTCTGGGGCTGTAACTTGTATCAGCCTCACTGGTTATTCCACCTGATATCATAAGATGCACCGAACTGTCAGAGGCATCACCGTTTGCTCACATCAAACCATCTTCTGAGGCTTTTAATAACTCTCTGTATTGAGCAGCGGTTTGATTATGCAGTTTTCTTCCTAGTATAAGTAATCTGTCCGTGATGACTTTTTTGTGGCTTTTGGTCCTGAAAAATGAGCAGCCATTCCTGATCACCTGTAGTTTTAATCTGAAAAGCCATAGGATAATGGTGCCTTTCAAAATATTTTTATTTGTTTCTCAGTGATTTTTTAAGGGATACTTTCAAACCGAATCTGACTCTTTCTGTATGTGTTATGAAATTCACATTATTTGCCAAAGGAAATACTAGTAGAAAGGATTGTTAAAGGTCTGTAAAGGGCTGGGAGACTAATATGTCTGAGACCTTGGTTTCCCATATGGCCTACGTTGGTGCTTAGCTGATTATCTGGTAGAGAAAACATTTCACATAATCTGAATCTTGGACTTCATATGAACATATTAAAGATTTCAGCATTTACAGATGCCTAAGCCTGGTTTCTGTACCTCGAAAGTAGATGTATTCAGTCTGTCACACACATGCAACCTACCTAAGCAACTAATTCTGAAAAACAAATACAGAAGTGCTTACCCACCAATGGCCATTTGTTTACTTTCAAGAGCTGCTGAACATGTTAAAATATTGACAAGACTGGTAAGTCCCAGGAGTGGCCTAGGAATGCTAGAAGTATCAAAACTTAATTATAAATTGTGTTTGTCTGTTCCTGAGTTGTTTAATTTTTATGAGTTATGAAAGTTAAAAACTCTTCTATATGCCTAGATCTAAACTTAAAAGAGTTTTTATACAAACAAATTATTGTAATTAACTCTCCCATAATGCCACTGTAAATGAATAGTAACCCAGAAACAGTAAAAGTACATAGATATCCAGCCAGGATACCCCTTTTCTTAGCAATGGTCTTTGTGGAAACCTCTAAAGATCAGCCAATATGGACTATTTTCACCAACAGAATGGTCTCACACATTGCCTTGGGTTGCAGGCTGAGCAGACTGCAGATCTGAAAATATGCAGGAGAAGGCAGCAATCCCCTTATTGTCCTTCTCTTGCTCTACTTCATATCACTTCCATTGCAAGAACAGGAATACAGCTGGTCTCTGTTCATCTGAGGCCTATATGGATTATTCAAGATGAAAGGGAGGAATAAGATCCAAACCCAGTGTTATGGATATAATGGGGACGGGTGGAGCACCCCTGCTATCCACAGCTGATACAGAAGAGCACACAGGAGAACCAGCCTCCTCAGGCAACATCATCTAGGAAGACATGGTGTGAGTAATATTACGTGTAAACTGTTAGCTGAGCCTGTGCAGTGGTCTCCCTCCCTCTTTTTAAGTTTGCCATGTAGGGACTGAATGGGCTAATGAAAAGAAGCTATTCCAACTGTGGCTTGTTGGAGCTAAAGCATATGAAAGGGGTCTGCCACTGCCCACACACTTGCTCACTGGAAGCCAGGTGCCAAGGCTGCCAGAGGCAGTCGGGGCTCCTGTGAGCTCCCAAAGGCTGCAGAGAAGGCACTTCTCTGCTATATACATGCAAACTCATGACCAAAGTGGAGACTATACATAGGATCACTAAGATTATGTATTTAATTCATTTTGGCAAGTTCTTAGATTCTCTGACAGGTTATGAGAAGTCCTACATGTTGGTGGGTGTTTGTAGAAAACAAGGAAGTGATTCCTCAAGCTACAATGTACAGAAGTGGGATTCTAATCCTTCAGCCAATCTGGCATTAAGATTTCTCCTCCAGTGATCTCTAGCATGGCTGGTGACCTCTGTTTTATATGTACGTATACATACATGTATAGAGGAAAGTACATACACATGCACACACACACACAAAGACACAGTGGAGCAGTGTCTATCCAGAGACATGCTTTCAGGGTATAAATGATTCAGCGTCATGTCCTCCACTGACCAGACTACATTAGGCAGATGGTCAGTGCACTGCACACCACACTGACCATCTCGAACTTCTAACTGCTCTTGGGGAGAAAATTACTTTGCAGATCAGATGAAATGCTTATACTGTTGCAGTACTGTGCAATGATATCTATGCTAATGCACTGTATACCTGCAGTAGCTTGCTCTGAACCAGATTGTATTCTGTTGACTTAATAGGGATAAAAGATGCAGAGTTTGGGCAAGCCAATAATAGGTTCATGGCTGCAACAGAGAATTACAAAACTACAGACTCCAGGAATAAAGTCAATCAGTCATTCACTCCCACTAATAGAGATTGGTTAATTGTCATGAGCAAACCATTTTTTAATTATATTTATTCCTTGTGCTGATGTGTGAAATTTTGGTTAATGCCATGACATTTCACAGTTATGTTTACTACTCAGTGGGCTGTGTGGGCTTGTGTTTCTGCCAGTCAGATGGGTTCTATGGAGGAGAGACTGTTTGTAACAGGTAGAATTAAAATGAACGTACCTGTAATGTAGGTGGAGAACAAAACCACTTATGCACTGTTATTCTTGTCACCAGAACAACAGAAAGAATCACTCCTGTGCATGTTCCTAGTAAACAAATCAGAAAGGTTGCTGCTGGCAGAGGTAAAAATTCGAGCTTTCTAATCAAAAATCTCTGCTAATGACAGGTCTTCCGAGTTCAAGATTTCTGCACAGTGGACATTGCCTCCGTCCTCATGGGTAGAATTTGATCAAAAGAAAAGACAAAAAGATATTGTCTCATGGTCAGATAAAGGGGGTGTTATTTTCTTACAGATTCTCTTGTATTGTCCTCTGCTTCCCCATATCCTAGTTCAAGTAGCCATCCCAGGCAGATTCACTGGATGTCACTCAAGACCACTCACGCCTGTGGAGAACTCGATCACAGAGAACCATACCCATTTTCAGAGTGTTGTTCAGAAAAGCAAGTAGTAAGACCACCAGTAGTGATGTGTTACTCACTGCTTTGGTGCATTTGCAGGTGCCTAGTTGTGAATCTTTACTTCTTGCTGTTTGAGGCCAACCTTCCAGTAATTCATCTTGCCTCCCTGAAGCCCCAAACCTAGGATCTAGCAGAGTTCTGCCAATGAAGGATCATTCAGCAGCGCAGAGCTGTAGCAGCAGGGGACCTTGCGCAGCAGGGGATCGTTAAACACTTGACTTAAATGAAAACTTACAAAAGTTGCTTTGAATACCAAATTTCTTCTTGCTGCCTCACCAACTGCCTGTGATGTTACCCCCCTGTGGACAGCTTTCCAGAACAGGTTCACTCATCTGATTTTTGCTACCTCTGTATTTCAGCTGTGACCCAAGAGCCTATAGATGAATATGACATAGAGAGTAATTTTTTTATTCTGACATGATCTGAAATGTCGACAAGTAGTCTGGCAGAATTTAAATATTCACTGAGACTTTGTCCTTAATAAACACCACTGCTAAATGCTCCAGTGCTGCATCTAAAGGATGCGCCACAAGTTTTATAGGGTGCACAGGTTAAATGTAAATAATTATCAGTTCTCAGATTCTCATCCAGTCAGGAGAGATGCCAAGAGCTTGTGTGTTTATCTTCAGATCTATTGGGAAATTTCCCAAGAGCATGAGCTCCCAGACATTTAGTCAAAACATCTAGTGATAACTGTCTCCAGAACATTCAGCAGCTCTTTGATTGACATATTTCTCATCAACAAGTTGGCTTTGTTTACACGTCTCTGAGAAGTACATAGGCAACGATGGAAAAAATATAACTAGACTTTTCTGTTCTTAGACTTTCTTCTTCTGGCAAGATAGGTTTTATTTCAGGGACTGTTACCAGCCCAGATTTGCTAGCATTAACCAGCTGGGCTATGCCAAAATGGCCATGCAGAACAGCTTGCAAATACTCCTTGAGGAGGTTTCCAGCAGCTCTGAAGCAGGATCAGCAGAAGACAAAGAAAGCTACTTTTTTTTTTTTTTCCCCCTTCAGCCCACCTCTGCTTTCTGGACTGAGCATTTTTTTTGCCACTTCTATCAATTATACTTTTTAGGAAGTAGATTCTGTGTCTCCACAAAGCACACAGAAATCCTGATACAACCCTAGAGCTGTCAGATCATATTTTATGTTACTTATTTGCATACAATTTTTTCTTATCAGATTGATTTACCCTAACATATCCTCTCTTTCCTCAGCAATCTTGCCACTTCTAGAATAGTGCTAGGGATGTCCAAGTTCTACTTCCAACATGCTGCTAAAACAACTCATCACCAGTTGCGTCTCCAGGAACCTAGCTTATCCATCTCAAAAAAACCCGTAATAACTGACTTACTTCACAGGTTCGTTGTAGAATTTAATTTATGGACACACTGAATTATTTTATTTATGGATCACCTCACTGGCACCTCTCATTATGATGTTTAAATACGCACACACCAAGCTGCTAGAGGGTTCTGCGGTTCTTTTCTTACCATGCTAATTCATGCAGTGGGACCCAAACCAGTCTAAGGAGAATAGTAGGTATTGTCATGAATTCTAGCTCTGACACAGTTTTCAACGATGTGAACTACTTCCTGTTTGCTACCTTCTTTGGACTCAGTTTTGCAAGGGTCACACAGCTTAAAAAATATACCAAAAAAGAAGTATCAGGATTGGAAATGCACATCAAGAAGCATACAGCTAGGAAACCCAGACAGAGGGTGTCAGTGGATGGCTAAACACAGATTAGAATGTTATTTTTTGAAAATATTGAAAGTTGAGGGAGGAAAGCACAGGGAAAACAAAATAAGCCCTCCTTTTCTCACCTCCATTTCAGCCTGATAGTACTCAGTGAGCAGATGCCTTCTGCTGGCATGGCACCGCCTTAGGGAAGGCAGAGTCCACTCAGATGGGACAGCTGAAAACACCCTAGAACTTCTAGAAACTACAAGATCAAAGAAAACTCTTCCAGAGGGATAAGGGGAGGTAACTTAATCAGCCTTATCTGCTCCTCAGTCTGCAAGCACACTGTGACATTTTTTTGCCCCACACCATATGGGTTTCCAGCTGCTGCAAATCTCCCAGGTGAGAAGCCTTGAATCTGAGCCGGTGGTGTGCATCCCAGAGGAAGGAAGCATTTATTTTTCAGCCCACAATTCTGAGAGTTGACCATGTGTCAATCTAATGATGAGAACACCAGAAAACACTTTGTCAATTATCTCCACTGCCCTTGGCTAAATCTGGGTGGACCTCACCCACAGGCTGAGCAACCTGTTTGCTCAAGCAAAGACACTCAGGTGCCTGTCCCTCAAAATAAGTCAATAAAACCTCAGGGTTAATAACCATGAAATACTAAAGGAAAGTCTACCATATTATCCAGCAATTAGGAAGATTTCTGTTTTTAAATCTGAAGCTAGTGAGAGTTCTTGAAAAAAAAAAAAAAAAAGCTGTTTTGGAACAGAAAGAAGGACAAGCTGTTTCAGTCATCATTTTATTACTGACTCACAAGGGAAATCAGTGAATCTACCAGTGGTTCATGCAATTCTGTTGCCAGCTTCTCAGAAAGGAAATGTCATGTATAGCAACTTGTTTTTCTATTGCAGCAATTAAAGTACATAGGAGGCCACAACAAAATCAATACAAAACTGGTAAATCCGTAATGAATGACAGCAAAATACTGATCTTCTTGCCTAAAGAAACATCTGTCTAAATGCCACCACAGGGTTAGGCAGTAGAAGGCTTTTCTGGTTTATTTTTGAAGGGTCTGGCACCCTTTATCTCTTATTTATGTATGGATCACCAAATGGCCTCATGCGTCTTGCTTATTGTGTTTAAGTTTCCTCTGAGGAAATTATGTGCAAGTGCAAATTTTTTAAAGGCTTGAGACATCCCCAAGGAGAGTACAATATATGCTCCATGAAATACGTGCCCGGGTTGCTGCTGGTGACACTCCCGCGGAGGCTCACCAGGGAGACGACGAGGGAATATTCAGAGAGCTGTGGGGCTGCCTGTAAAAGGGAGCCCTCATGATTTTGCTCCAGGCTTTGGGATCCCATGATCCATGGTTTATGTCAGGATGACACCCATTTCTCTCAACTCATCGATATGACTTGGCAAGTGAGCCGTGATCAGTGGTCCAGAGACGGGTATCAACTTCTGGCTTTGCAACAAAAATACAGAAATTTTAAAACAAAAAGATATTTTTAGCCAGTGAGAACTACTTCTACATATAACTTTTTTGTATCTTACCACCACACTGAAGGTTTAGAAGGCCCCACTATTTCAACCTTCTCCGTGGGGGCTGTCTCCATGGTATCCTGTCCTTTCTGAGCCATCCTTGCATGGTCCCATTTTTGCCCTCCACAGTTACTTTCAAATGACTTTTTTGCTTCTTTTTAAAAAAAGCAGGCTGAGTCCCTTCTGTACTTCCATTATCCAGAGGAATCTTCACAGCTAATAGTGTACATATAGTTTTTCCCCTCCCCGTGGTATTTATAGGTAATTTACTTAGGTAGAGGCCAGCTATTGCCTCTGACAGCTTCCTACCACCCTGTGAAGCAACATACAGTAAGAGATGCCATAAGCCAGCACAGCATGATCTCGGTACCCAGGTCACATACAGTGCTCATAAATAATTGCAGATCAGACCTATAACCTTCACAAATGTAACCTCGTCTGTTGCTTTTTTTTTTTTTCTTTTTAATTTCCACCCGCTCTTCCATCAAAACTGTGCCCAAATGCCTTTTTAAGCAGAAGCAGCTAATGCTTTTGATTGCAGCCAGGACTTTTGCTTATGCACTGTATGTTACTACATTTGTGTCTGGCGGGGGGTTTTGTTTGGCTTTTTTTTTTTTTTTATCAACCAAGTTGTTTTCAAGTGCTGGCATGGCTTGATCTGCTGTACTAAATACTCATTGTGTCTGGCACATCCTTATCCTATTTCAGCGGTGAGAAATCAATAGGAATTGGTTTGAGAATGCCCAATCTTATCAAGTATTGAGGGCGCTGGGACAAATGTTGAGTTGATGGTATAACATACAGATTTTAACAAGACATGTAGCCCCAAGTATGACAAACTTGTTTAAAAAGGATAGTTGGACTCCAAGGTGTTAAATGTGTTTCTTCCTCTCTATGCCCTCGGCTTTCAGATGGTGCCAATTTCCATACCAGCTCTCTTTCAGCTAAAAACAGAATGTAAGCACACTCTATAGTTCCAGCAGAAGATTATGTAGAGAAGAGAGAAAGTGTTGCATTTAGAAATATAAACGCTGCCAGCAAATGCTATTTCAGCAATTACCTATCTTTAGTAATTATGCTAATGTTGATTCTCAAAAGGCTGTTATTTGCTCAGCATGTTCTTCATACTTTATCTCTCTACCTGCCTAACCCTTTATTTTCACTCTAGCTATTACTGCCTGTTTGTCAAGTTAAGTGATGTTTGCAGTGCCAAGTGTTGTCAAGGTACTGTTGCTTTAGCTGAATTCCTATTTTTCCAACACTGACTGCTGTGATTTTCTGCTCATCTCTACTACAAGGCTTTGGGGATTGGATTTCACTGCTTAAAAGAGTCCTTGGGTGCTGCAGGTGTTATTGATACTTTGGGCTGTGGGATGAATGAGCAGCTCCTGGGGTCTGTAACATGTCTGATAAAGTGTGATGGGCATCAACTCATAAGTGTTGAGCTGATAGATGTGGGAACCATGTGTGTTCCTATATTGCTGGGTCAGCACTCCACCTTGAGTCAGTGTGCTGGCAAATGGCAGCAAAGAGTTAGCCATGAAGAGACCCACAGCACATGCTCCCATGAACATGACAATAGTAAAGTTTAAATGACAGAAACACCATACCTGGAGCAACCTGGTCAGTTAGATTTGAGGAGATACCTAGTGAGGTGCCTGCATATTTAGATGTGTAACTGATTGACAGCCCACAGCCTGTACAGGATACACACAGGATACTGTGTGCATACATATATGTATGTGTATATCTTGTATGTGCATATCAAGAGGAAAGTACTCACCTGTAAGTGCAAGGCAAAATGGCACCAACACCTTGAAGCAGATGAGGCCAATGGACCATCATGGGCTGGCATCAAAGGCCGTACCCTCAAGGACATGCACAGTACTAACCACTGGCCTCAGCAAGTTGCACCCCCTCAGCAAGATGCGATGACAGAAAAGGAAAATGTGTGTTGTGCATGGAACAGGGAAAGAGAAATACCGATCTGGGGGGAGGAAAAGGGAAAAACCTATCTCCAGAAAGACATTCTGCATGCACAAGGCTGGGACACAGCACTTAAAAAAGAGCCAGTTTCAGAGGCAAGGCCATGTCTGTGCCTAACAATGCAACACAGTGTGACGCTGAGCCTAGAAACATTATAAATTTATCAGCGCTCAGCTGTCCCTAATGAGAAGCCTGTGCTGCTTCCAGGTCCCTGCGAGCTGTCCAGCATGACTCTGCACGGAGTGACTGCTGCCTCCTCGCCTTCCTTCTCACACTCTCCTACCAGATACCTGCTGGCCAAAATTTTTATAGCAGTCCCCAATTTTGGCCCAGGCTAACAAACCCATGTCTAGGCAATTCCCATGAAGGATTTGTGATTTAACATGTTAGAGATATTTCAACAAGCATCCTGCAAAAAGCAGCCTACACTGAAGGAGAAGAGAGGTGTATGGTATGGAGATGAGCCTGTGTCAGTAATACCAGGTATGTTTAATTTACCAGTATAGACATGGGTTTTGAGAGTTTGATTCCACATTGTAGACGCTCCATAACATACAGCAGCCTCAAACACATGGTGCTGCATTGTACACATTAATAAACTAATTTGCTCTTCATTTGGTGTCAAGTAACAATTTTACCTTCCTTGAACTTTATGAACTCCAAATTTCTTTCTCCATTGATTTTTTTTTTTTCTTGTAATTTTCCACCATGTTCCTGCAGTTCAGGGAACAGATCAGGAGCCCCTGTGGTTAATTTACCATCTATTAGCTTTTTATCAACTTATTTGTAAATTAACTCTTAGGACTTCCTTAGAAGGAAGAAATTACATCTGATCCTCAACAGTCTGTACAGAGCAAAATCCAACCTACAAAGAGGAGCAATACTCCCAGAAGGAGATGTGCAATCTCTACAAACAGTAATGTTAGCAAAGAGCCAGCTTGTTTAAATGGTTAAGATAAGCAAGGTACAAATAGGGCTGACTTGGCATATGTGTTCATTAACTTAGATGTGGCAGCTTTGAACTGAAGAAAGAAACGATTAAGCTCTAATTGTATCTTCTTTAAGGGGGCATTTTGAACAGCTAGCCCTTTTGTAAGGTGGCTCTTTTTACACATATCACGTCTTCCTATGGATAAACAGCCCTTTATCTCACTTGACTTTTCTGTTTTCCTTTCCTTGTGAAATGCTGGATCTGATTTAAGTTCTAATGTAACACCCAGCATACAGTGACTCAAAATTCAATAGATCTTCCTTGTTGCCTCTTTCCTTTCGGAAAGACTTCATCAATGAAACCCTTGAAGATGCTTTAAATGACTGATACAGAGTAGTGCTCTTTAACTGTGCAATCAGAGATGATTTACTGGATGCATTTCAGGATGATTGTAGCACGTGTTAAGGGACAGTTCAAGAAAGAGAAAGTTGCTAAGGTTTGTTTGCCTCCCCCAAAGGGCCATGCAATGCGGTAGGAACACTGACTGTATGCGCCACTATAATTATGGAATATGGAGTATCTATTAAAATACAGAAGAGCCCATATGTCAGGTATTATGAAATTTTCCACTCACTGCAGGACCAGCACAAAGCACAGGCCACAGTGACAGATCATGTTGACCTATTTCCTAGACTGGGTACTGAATCATATGTGCTATTTGCACACCCATTATTTTCACCAAATACATCTGCAGATGCAGTTATCCACTTTGCACATTCAGTAGAAGCTCAGTTTAAATGCCAAAATGTGCATCTATCTTGATTTAAACACAAGTTCTTCCTACAACTTATGTTATTCTTTTGTCTCAGGGACAGCTGTCACACTATGCCCATTTAGAATATATTCAGGATAACAAGAAGGAACAACAAAATATACTGATCAGTGGCAGATCTCTACGGTTTACTTTAGATTTACTACATCCACTTTGTCTCAGTAGAACTGTGCCAGTTTAAGCAAACTGAAGAAGTTTAAACCAACCTTTATCCTACCCTGTGAGAGCATCTAGGGCCAGGGGGTGATCTCACATCACACATACTAACTTCTGCAGCACTCAGACCAAGAGAGTCTCTGCTGTTTCTGTCTCTCTGCTGTTTCTTGACTTCATGTATCAAAATCAGCCCTGGAACATTATACAATTGAACCTTCTTTAGCTTTAGCAGTTTCAAATATTTATTTGTCTTTCTAATCTGAATTTGTCTTTCTGTGCCTACTTATCAGCTGAGCTGAAGCCAAGATCAGGCTCTCAGCAGTAAATATGTCACAAATGAGCTTGTGTAAAAAGAAAAAAGAAAAAAAAAAAAAAAAGAAAAAAGAGAACTTCAGTGGTCTGTGTGAGGATTAGCCATTACTATAACAGCACTGAATTTACAGGAGCTTAAAAACATAAGGGAGTGTGATTCAGAGAAGAAATATGATAATCTGTGGCCAGAGGGTATCAGGGAGGGTTTAGCCAAAGTGGAAATTACCTTTTGGTGCTCCTTGTCTATAACTCTTATAACTCCAATTATTGTAATGCAATGGGTTGTTTAATTCTTGTCTTACAACATCAGGCCTTATGCATGACTTCATCCATCCAACACCTCTTCATGAACTCATAATTCTTATGATGCCAAATTATGAAGGGAGTTTTGCTCTTGTTTAGGGGACAATGCTGAACAAACATATATTTAGGAAGCAAAAGAAGACTTTATGGGTAAGACAATGCAACCTTTTTGGGGTTGTATTGGATCCCATGGGGCAACATCCAACTCAGAAAGAGTATTTGATGCACAGGGACATGCTGGGGTTACAAACCAATTTGGGAGTTCTGAGTGTGAGGAAAAACCGATTGCTCTTGACTGGGGCTGATCTGCAAGTCCTTATGATACCCTCAAACACAGAGCTCACACACTGTATATTAATCTCTCTGGGACTTTCCAGTATTTATCTGATCTTGAACCAGCTAGGCACTAAAGCTGTTCAGAAAAGATTTTTTTTCTGTGGTGCTTTTTTCTTTACATTATGTTCAGGTTTTGAAGCCAGTACTGGGAGGATGATGGACATGAAGTTGTGGTCCTGCACCAGTGCCCGCCCACGCTGCATGGATATTGAATGCTGTGCTTCCATGCAATCTTTGATTCTGAGGTAAGGTTCATTTTTTTCAATGAAGACTGAGTTTTTTCTACATAAATCTGATTCTGTATGAAGGTCTTCAATTACTAAAGTGATATAATTTTCCTCCAGATAATGACCCACGTGACCCATTTGTTCTTCAATAGTTAGAACATGACTTAGGGCCTGTGACTCTCTCATATTTCCTCTCCTTTAGTTTGACTTGTGGGTTTTCTTCTTCGTAACCAGATCTCACATTAGGTCCTTTTCATAAACGTACTATCTTGCAGTTCTCATTTATTTTCTGTTTCCCAGATTAAAGGATTTATGTGTCTCAAAAATTATATCTTTGGGTCTTCACACCTTGTATCCTGGGAGGAATTCTCACAATCTCCTTCCCATCAGCACTGTTAAGATTTCCAAAGCAGTTCAAACCAGTAAAAATCCCACCTTTTGTCCACAGCTTTGACATATTTTCTTTCAAAAGGTCCCTTTCACCCTCAAGAAGCAGTCAGCAGAGCTGCCACAGGACCTGCAGATGGAGAGCTATCCTCAGACAGCCTCCTCTTTGCCCTTGCCCTCTGCTCTGCTTTCAACCATCTTGGGTTTTTTTTCTTCTATTTTTAAAAATAGCCCCTTTACCTGCTGCTGGATGGCAGCAGAACAGATGCTACAGAATTATGTTTCAAATCCATCTTTACTCTCAGGCAAAACTCAATATTCAGGGGCATAGTTGGGTCAAAATTATTTCTTCATGGCCTTTGGGTATTCACTAAACACATACAGCTCTGGCATATTATCCCTTTTCAGATATGTTATATTACTTTCAATAATAGCTACAATTTAGCAAGTGCACATACACCAAAGCAAAAACACACAATAAAAGTTTATAGCTAAACTGTAACTTGATGAATTCAAGGGTTAAAAAAAGGCAGAGACTTTATGGTTGTATTAAGCTACTCAGTAGGCAGGAGTTTAAGCACATAGTTCCTAATTCTGGAAAGTATTCAGCCTGAAGAAATTCACAGTTCAATGGAGTTCTGTTTTTTTAAATGGGAAACCTTTTTCCCATGTTGAAGTCCATTAAATTCCATAAGCTAAACTCATGCTTAAGTTTTATTCATGATAAGGATGCTTAGGTTGCTTTGTAACTAAAAACCCATCTGAAATGACCAAAGTTTCCAGCTTTGGAAATCAGGTACAAAAAATGAAAAGGTGAAATTATTAAAACTTTCAAAGCATTCAATCCTCTTGTTCAAGGAAAATCAATAGCATTTTGAAGCAGTGAAATCTGATGTAAAATCTCCTTGTGGTGAATTTCTGAATTTCCCATTCTGGAGTGGGTGTCTAGACACCCCTATGATTAATACTTTCATGACCACCCAGCCAGATGGATGCCTGACAGAAGACAGAAACATAATAGCCATGTAAATAAAAATGTCTTTACTAAAGCTCCTGCCAAGGCAGTGAAATCTCCTGGCCTGAAAGAAAACAGCAAAGTTGGGGGTGATGCAAGGAGAGTAATTGTCATGTGAGTATTCCCAGAAATCAAACTCAGTGAAAATACTAAACACTCAGAAATCTGTGGGAGGCTTTGTTATGTATCCAAAATACTGTTTGGTATTAATTGAAAGTATGACTTATTATATGGGTGGCTGAAAGAGCACCTGTGAAGCAAGGGTAGAGTTGATGATGCACCAGAGAAGCTACTCCTTAAACCAAATTTGCCAGTTTATTGATATTGCCTTTTTATTTTTTTGTATCTTTTATTACTTTGGGGCCTGCTTCTGTCCTTGGCCTGGGCTTAGTCCTCTTTAGCTCAGTGATACCTATGGGCACATGTTAATCTCCCAGGATGAAATTGCCCTTTTTTTTTCAATTCAACAAAGCTGAGTTCTCTTCACTGTACTGAGAGTACTCTGAGTAAGGATCTTGCCTGTCATCTTCAAAAGTTCACTTCATTAATCTCACAAGAGATATGAGTCTCAATCCTGGCTGAGTTATTCATAAGCAGACAGGACTGGACTAAGTGTTCAATCCAGCAAGTGCTCAAGGAACAGAAACAGCACTGAGGAATGCTGGGGGCCTCTACCACAGGTTGAATAGCCAACTGTTAATATATATAAGCCTGGTTTTGCAAGCCAGCCTCTGGGCTAAAATGTGTTGAGAGAGCGCAGATGGACTTCAGCATTTAACACGCAACCGTAAGAGACAAGCAACAACAAAGGCAACCTGCTTGCAGGCAGAGTAAAAAATATCAAGCCCACCTTCTGCTCTGATAATAATGCCAGCTTTTATTGCCCATCGGTTACATTTTCCAACAAGCTTTCTCTTTCTTTTTTTGGCATATTACCATGCTGCCCATGGGAAAACGCAAAAGTGTGTTGTCCTCCTCCAAACATCTCGTTAAAATTTACCTATGATAAGATGCCTACAAAACACTTGCTAGCAGCAGGGCAGGTTGCACTGGGACAGTCACTTACTACAGCAAATATGATTGCTTCACCTACCTTGGGCTCCCTGTCCTGAACCACACCTGCCTGTTTTACTATCCTTGACTAAATAGATTTCATTAGTGCAGTTGTGTGCAAAGCTTATCACTGTAGAGCCCAAATCCATTAGGAGTCATTACAGGCTATAACAATATAAATAATACATAAATCATTTATAACAATCAATAGCTATATTCTTCAAATGCTTTATTTCCAATGAATAATTCCACCAGTTCAAGTTGTCAGGCATGGCAGCAGGCAAAAAAGCTGCAAGCGGCTCTGAAAACTTCCCAAATTACGGCTCCCTGCAGTTCTTTTACCTATGGCAGCTTTCAACAGGCTTTAAAAAGCAGATGAAGAATACAGGAAATCTGCAGGCAGAGTGACTCTGGTGTAGTACTGACAGCCCACACTGGAGTCAGGAATGGCAAAGATAAAAAGATTTCTCCAAAATTGAAAAGAAGGACATACATACAGAAGAGAAAAGGATGGACAACAGGGGAGTTATCCAGCCAGTATATACATGTGCCTCCTGATGTTTGCATGCCAGTTCCTGCAGTTTCAGAAAGGAATTATGGGAGATGGAGATTAAAACAAGAGATTTTGGGCTGAGAGTTTAGTTTTGGTTTGGGGTTTTTTGTTTTCCCCAAATCGTATAGTCTTATACTGTATGAAAACCCTTCAAATGAACAGCTGCTAGACAAGCCGTAGTCCATACGACAGTGTGTGTTGCAGCCTGTGCTGCCATGATGACGTCTCAGGGATGAGCTCAAAGGGAGCTGGAAGGTTCACCCCCTGGGGACTGCTTGCAAGGCCGCAGCAAACTCACCTGCAGAGTAAAGGCCTCAGCTTTTGAGGTGTCCCCATGGTTAAAATCGTTTGCCTGCTCCTACTCTAGTTCACTTGGTGACATCTCTCTTCATCGGACCCTGTTCATGGACCACACACCTTGGCTCTCTGGACATTTGCACTCCTGCTGAAGTTAAGCTAGTTCCAAGCCTCTGATAACTCACCAACCTACTGTGCACAGAAAGAGGTTTTGTGTTTGGATTATGAAAAACATCAGACTGTAACACTGGCTCCTCTGGGAGCCCTTAGTTTGGAAGTATCAGGGACCAGCTGTACAGTTAATCTAATCAGAATAAACTTCTGCACTTGCATAGCATAATTTTTTGATCTTGCCATTACACAAATGCTTCCTAAGCAGTGAATAATTAAGCCCCGCAGCTCCCCTGAACCCTGGATATGTATTTTCTTCCACCAAGACAGCCCAAGACACTTGTAGTTTAAGTAACTTGGCAAAGAACACACTGTGAGCCTGTGGCAGACACATACACACAGAGCTAACGATGACTTGTCTGCTACCTTTGCATGTTGATTTGTGCCAGTATGATGGTAAGATACAACAGCATCCTCCCCAGAACATCACCATCTGTTTCTAAGGCCAATCACGTATATTCAAAAATACCTGTTTTTAACAGATTCAGTTTTGTTGGTTTTGGGAAGGGTGGGAGGGTGGTCCTGGAAAATTGGTGCTGGCCAAAGCAAAGAGTTTCTGAACATGGGAAATAGCATGGAAACTTCTTTTATGAGAGATAAAAGTCCTTTCTGATGCTCCTGCTGCTGGACACAATGTTATCAGAAAAATTGCTAAGGATCTGGCAACTGCATTTTGTTTCAAATACTTTCATTTGTCTGCATCTGCCTGCCATCATGGTGACACTTCATCAGCTCTGGGAGCCTCTGACACTTCTCACTGACTAAGTGCCACCCCTGCTGCAGTCACTCCAGAGGCACGTGGTGACAGGCATCCTTTACCTGCAGATGGACTGCAGCAGCCACATAGTCATGGGACCTCTTTCACAACACTGAAGAAGTTTCGCTAGTGATTTTGACATGCAGTGCTAGCACAAACATGTTTCTCAATCAGCAAGACATCATCTACAGCAAAGTAGAACGGGATTTCAGTGAGCAGGCACTGACATCCTGCTCTGACTTATCTGTACTTAAATTAAATCTAGCTACTAGCCTTCTCATAGTGCTGGCATAACCTCACATATGCTGATGCTGACACCTCCACCTTCCTGTGTTTATTCCTGTGCATTCTCAGGAAACCTAAGTGGTCATTCCTTAGCTATTCCTCATCTTATTGCAATGCCTAGGTCTAAAACCATTAACATGAATTGCAGTCTAAAAGTCTAAAGGATATTTTCCTCATTGACTGAAAAGGGAGCCTAAATAGTTGGTGCAGATATAGACATCTGCTTTGTCAATTATCAGGCCTAGCATAAAGGACACAGCCAGCATAAAGATGAACCACTAGCCAAATTGTATTTGGTACAAAAGGGTCAGTACATGGGTGAGCACTGGGGGTACAAACAAGTCAGTCAGATTATACATAATTGACATCAATCCCACTGACCCCAACAACGACACCACACAACCAACAATGGGTGGAATAAACGGTGACATGCAGTCTCCCATAGAAGGGACGGGAGACAACCGAGTCAACAAACCAAACACATCAGACCAAGGAAGCCACACACTGAATCTCTACACAGCCCGCGTTTACAAAGGCCAGACCTGACTGGAGCCCAGTCCCAGGGAGGCGGGAGGTCCTTCCCCAGCAGGGAACTCTGCACAGGGCATCCCCCTCACACACAGACACTGCCCCTCCTGCAAGGGGTCCCAGCTTTTATCCCCAAGTGGGACACCTGACCTTGGGTTACTTAATGCAGGACCCCTGGGGCTCCTTTACCCAATGGCTCTGTCTGCCAGGCCGGCACCACCCTGGAGGGAAGCCTAAAGGGAAACTCACTCCCCCTTTGGGAAGGGCTGTGGGAATCACCCACACGTCAACCTTAATGTGGGGCTTGGGGTTGAAACCCCAGAATTTCAACATCTAAAATTAGCTGAGCTATCTCCTGTCCCACCTGATTGTCTACATGTAGTGCTGTGCCAGCCTGTGTCCCAGTTGCCAGCAGTCACTGGCATGTTAACACTGACCCTGCCCCAATGTGAAGAATAGGTGAGCTTGTCCAGCCACGTGAACAAGGTTACACAGCTCCCAGGATCCAAGTACAGGTGGGACTCCAAGCAGTCCAACAAGACATGCTGAAAATAAGATTCAGGCCAAGGTCACAGCATGACACAAAGACCCTGCTGTACCCCAGCAACAGCTCCTACCTTCCATTCACCTTTTTAACCACTTTTCCACATTTTCTATGCAATTGTATCAGTGTAATAGCCTTCTGTCAGGTTTCTGCCATTCATTCATCACACATTAACATTGTATTCTGATTTCTGAGGTACATTTAATCTTCTTTGACACCCATAATTTTCATGTTACCCCTTTAGTGAGGCAATTAGATCTGCTTCCAATCCATTCTTCTAGAGTTTAAATTTACATTTTTAGTACTAGTTTTTCAACAGCCCTGGTTCCTTCACAGTTGCAGGGTTTAATTCATGTTTATGTTCAGTTCATGTGGCACCCTCACCACATGGTTTATTTCTGTCAACTACAACTCCCTGCAGAATTTAGATTGCAGCCCAGGCTCACTTTGTATTTCCACCACAAGAGACATGAAAACACATGACCAAAAATGGGGTTTCCTTCTAACTTTGACAGTTTGCTTATGTCCTATAACATTTTTATATGAAGATTTAAAAAAAAAAATAAATCCATCATGATTGTAGCTATTCTCATTATAATGCATGCAAATGCATAATTCAGTGAGTGTGAAAAATACATCGACAGGAGAAAAATCCTAATGAAAAGCTCAACAGAGCATGCAGTACTTCTGTCTAGTGTTTCTAAAAAGTTGTCCATCTTCATGGTCTTCAGGACCATTTATAGTTTATAGCAGAACAGGTCAGTGAATGCTTTTTCTTGCATGATTTAGATAATAAAAAAAGCTAATAACAAAGTTTATTTATCTCTGCTGAAGAGGCTAAATGCAACAGAGTTTGGACCTCAGCAACACATGGCAGCCACACCTGGCTACTCCTCTTCCCCATAGCAGCCCTGAGAATGCTGAACGTTGGCATAGACTGGCCAAAAATACTGAACTGTACAGAGAAGCTCCAGAATGCCTCTTTTATTCCTCACCAGCCTCCACACTAAGATTCTATGCCTTACCTTTGGAAAGGCTCAGCCCAGTGGCTCTGCTGCCTGTCCCTGCCCCACCAGCTTGCCAGCAGGAGAGTTGCCAGCTGCATTTCCCCAGTCCCGGCCATCAATCAGGCTGTTATTACCACTGTAAACAACGCATTTGTCAACGGCTAATGTTTTTCACAATCAGGGCGTGATGGATTAGTCTTCATTTGAAAGGAAGGGTTAGACTTCATGAGGATTAGATCAGAGCAGCCTGAGAGAGTCCCATGGGTGCTGCCCGGTCATGGTAAAGTCCCAGTCCAGCAGTTATGTCAGACAGTGACCAATCCCCTCAGGGAATAGTTCTGCAGCCACTTTCAAGTCTGGGTGTGAGGAACATTTATAAAAAATACGACTATCTGACATTTATGCAGTGCTACCACTGCTGGATCCCAAAGCAGTGTGTAATAATTCACACAAGCCACAGTAAGCTACAAGACTGGGACCAGCCAAACCAAAGCACCTCACCCTCCATCCTGGTTTTGGTTGGGATAGAGCTAATTGTTTTTTTTTTTTTTTTCCCTTCCTTCTTAGTAGCTAGACTAATGCTGTGTTTTGGATGCAGTACAGGACTTGGTATGAGAAGAATGTTGATAATACACTGATGTTTTTAGTTGTTGCTAAGAAATCAAGGACTTTTCAACTTCCCATGTCCTGCCAGTGCCCAGGAACACAAGAAGCTGGAGGGGAGCACAGCCAGAGCAATGGATCCAAACTGACCAATGGAATATTCATTATCATCTAACATCGTGGTCAGTATATAGATTGAGAGGTTCCACTTGGATTTTCAGGATGGTGGTTTCAGGATTCTCTCTCCTCCGGGACTGTTAGCCAGGAACAGGCTGGGCTTTGGTCAGCAGGTGGTGAACAATCACATTGTGCATTACCCATCTGTATTTTCTATTATTATTATCTTTATTTTATTTGATTTCAATTATTAAATTGTTTTTATCTCAACCTATGAGTCTCCTTACCCTTACCCCTCCAACTCTCGCCCCCATTCCCCGGGGGTGGGGGAGGGTGAGCAAGCAGCTGCATGGTGTTTGGCTGCCGGCCGGGTTTAAACTGTGACACCATCCAACCCCTTCCAGCTCCTGACACAAACCACAGAGCCCTGAGAACAAAGGGAAAAACTTGTAAACCTTGCTTTTGCTACATGTCAGAGCATGCACCCAGCAGCACTGTCATCTCAGCTGAGCACAGGAAAGACAGTCTTCCTCATCCGTCTGCAGTATCCCATGCTTAGAGAGACCAAAGAGGCCCTGCCATTTTTTAGAGTTTTTCATGCTGGTATCTTCCTCTGGAGTGTTTTGGCACGTAAAACAGAGAGTGCTGGGTACCTGTGGACTCCCCTCTGCGACCCCGGCAGAGCTCAGTGCCGTGGGTCGGTTGGTCATGTCCCAACATGGACATCTTTTCAAGTCCCAGGGCAGAGTTTATGTGTGGCTCAGTTAGTACATAATTGGTCTTCTACAAATGTAATTAATAGGTGGGGTTTTTTGTGGTTTTATTATCATTTTGGGATGAATAAAAACTTGGAGAGTCTCCTCCTGCAAAACTGAGTCTCTCCCAGATCAGTCCCTAGTCCAAGCGAGCTTTTATTTTTGACTCAGAGGAAATGTAAAGTCTTGCTTACAAAATGGACTTGTCTGAAGCTACCCACAGCACATTTCATCTGTTCTCTGCTTTGATTTTATTTACAGGGCTCTCCTGGCATCTTCACTTAGGTCTCTCTTACTCTGATTCCTTGGACGGCAGCTTAGCAAATTTGTTATCCAAAATGACTGTGACCACCGAGACCCCATCTTCTCTCCCTATACTTTATTTACCCTTGACCCTCCCTGATAACTCTAGGTGCCTTGCCAAGTTGCTGAAAGAGCTACCAATCATGGATACTTCACTAAGAGAATACAGATTCACAGAATAAATAAAAAAACAATTAAAAAAAAATCAAGAAGAAAACAGAGTGGAATTAATTCTTTAACTCAATTGTCTCAGTCATTCAAAGTCATTACCTTCATGTAATGGAAATTTGTTACAAAGAAATTATGTCAGGAGCTGCTCTATTGTGTAGGTTTGGATGCCAGTCCTGTGTATCTCCAGCAAGGAGCTCCCAAAGACCCAGCAGGACTGCAGCAACAAGCCTGGTGCTCTCCGCCGAGCAAGGAGGGACCAGGAGGAATTTGCAGATTATACTGAGGATGAAATTACTCTGATTTTAACTGAGCTGCTGGCTCCTGGGCTTAGGGAACAGTATGCAAGGGGACAAAAGGACAGCATCTGCTGGGTGGTTTGCAACCAGCCCCGCTCTGGTCCCAGAGCAGCGTGTGTGGGGGTCCCAGCCTGTGAGGCCAGCTAGCACCCCACCTGGCCTGGCAGAGGGGAGGGGGGACTGTGGAAGCCAAGGAACGGCACAAACTGTTTTGGCCCCCCCACCAGGGATCGTGTGCCAGGCGTTTTCCCACGGACGAGGTCAGGGAGTCTCCAGGCAGCCTGGACAAAGCTGCTCTGACAGCCCGTGAGCACTGCTGTGATTGCCACCCCTGCCCAGAGGCAGAGCCAGCTGCACACTTAGGCAAGTGAGAGGGCTGCCAGCAGCAGCCAAAATGACCTGGACATGCTGCCCATGGCACCTGTGCCAGAGCCCACAAAAGCCCGGCTCTCTCCTGCTGTTCACTGGCATGTTCAGGATGGGGTTTATGAGGGAGAGTCCATCCTGGGGCGGAGAGCATCGCCCCAGCAGCACCACTCCCTGCCAGATCCCTCCTTGCTTGGCAGCAGCAGCAGCAGGAGCTGCAAATCTCATCCTACTGACCTGTCCTCACCCAGCTCTGCACTGTGCCTGGGTGGGACTGGGAGACCTCTCATCCTTGTAGGGGTTCAGCTTCATCTGTGCTGCCGAGATGTGCACAGGACAGACATGGACATGCTATTGCTGCGGCTCGTGCCAGCACCCCCAGCTGATGCAAAGGCTTTGGAGAGCCTCTGCTGTTAGTGCACAACATGCAGGGTTTCACCTGCTGCTACCCGTCTCACACATTGGGTGCTATAGCAATTCATCACACCATCCCACACCCAGTTAACAACCAAACTGGGCCTTTTAATCATTCTCCACAATTAGTGAGAACAGTTTTAGGTCTTAAAACATTGCTGCTGTCTTTTTAAAATAGGATTGGTAGTGTTTAGGACCCTGTTGTTACTTAGGAACATGGGCTGTTATATTAATATTATCATGTTGTCATCAATTAGCTTTTAATTAACATGAATTCTATCATTTCTCTCCTAATTGGGGAAGGGGAAGAGGAGAGTAATCAGCAGGATAGGTGTGTGCAAAGTAGCCTCAACCACAATTTCACTGAGCAAACTATGAGCCACTACACACTGACAGCACTTTCTAATGCGCACTGCAACCATTATGAACATGACGAGCTACATTAATTTCTAGTGCTCCTCTACATTTTTGACCAGGATCCTCTGTTTGAAGCCAGGATTCAGTCTCCCACCAAGACAGTCAGGACAGCTAGCCACCGGGCAGCTGTGTTGGTGTAGTTAGCTTCTCAGACTGCAGAACTATGCACCTTTGAACTTTTGGTGGGTTCTTTGCACTAGACAACCCAGAGAGTGAAAATCTACTCCAAAGTGGGAAGCAACACTGAAAGAAAATAAAGTAAATATCCTCTCACCTTCCTGATTTATTTATTTATTGTTTTGCTCTGTTGTATTTTATGCTCAATGTGGATGAAAATCTCTCCCTGCCATATGTGGGCCAGTTCCCCTATTAAATCTTTGCTGTGGATTCCTGTTTGTGCAAAGCTCTCAACAATATCAGAAACCAACACAGAATTTTGGGCCTGTTCATGGAGAAAAACTCCATTGAGAAGGAAAGTAATAACTGGTGTATCTATGGAGTCTGACCTCCCTGCCTGCAAGCATGCTGACTACGGCAGGGTGAGGGATGGATCACAACGTGTGGGAACCAGCCTAGAGGATCACTATTGCAGTTCAGAGGGAAGTTTTAATCCATTAAAGGGAACACCGTAGACACGGAGCCATTTGTTTCTTCCAAGTGAATCAGTGATTTTGTTTCTGTCCTTAAGTAGTATTTCAAGGTGAAGGAGAGAGGCAATGCATGAATTTGTGGGAAGAATAAAAACCATTCTTAAACTCTCTTGGTTTAAGGGTTTATAGTACTTGTAACCTTAGTTAAAAATGGTTGAAAAAGTTCTCTGTTCACTGTACAGTTATGCACAAAAAGCAGTGTACTATTCATCTGCTTGTTACATGACCATACATACTATCCTGAAGGTAATGCTGATTGTACCTCTGCTGAATTTTTTTGGTAAACCCTAGTTTCCTTGCAGGACTGGTCCACAGTTCCTTGACCATCTAGGCAAGCCTGTCATCTCCCCTTGCCCATAGCAGCACTCACATCAGCCTGTCTTTGATGGAAGCCCTGATAAAGGGCAGAATTTAAGCCAGTCAGAGTGAGAATTAAATAAGAAGTTGGATTTCTCCCCTTCTCTTTTTGTCTCTTGAAATTACCTTCCAGCTCAAGCCGAGACTGAGTAATTCAAAGCTGATGGGAAATGAAAGTCATGGTCCATGGAGAGTTAATGGTTATCTAAAAGCAGCAGAAAAAGTTAGGGGAAAATTTATCCTCCCTCACCCCTAAAACCACCTGAGTTGAGAAGGGCAATAAATCAACAGGTCTGCTGATAGTTTCTCTTCTAGCGTAAGCTTATCATCCCATTTTATTTGTCTCATCATCTTGTGGACCTACAGACTGGCGATAAATAGACAGCTCCAGAAAGACTCAAGATGACATTAAAAAGAAAAATGTCTCCCATCTCCCTGTTTGTTTATGCATACTGATTCCACTCCAGAGTCGTCTGTATAGCATTCTTCTCTTGCCACCAGTCTAAAATCAAATAAAACCCTAAATAAATCCAAGAAGCCTGAGGTTAGGGAAGGCTCAGCAGTCTCAAGCAATGACAGCAGACAGTGACTCAGGGGAGCCAACCCAAGAACCTGCCCAGAGATGTTTCCTTCAGTGACCCCTCCAGGGGAGATCACCCCAGCTCTCCCTGCTTACAGATGACTATACCTATCTGCTTTTCCCTTGGGACATGCTATTGGAGAAGATGAGAGATGAGGACAGAAGAATGTCACCTCCCCTTTGGCCTCTTCTTTTCTCTCTCTAGTCTCAATTTTTGTCATATCTGCTCTAAGACTTGTCTTTCTCAGGGATGCAGGAAGAGTCATAGAGGTTGAGACCAAGTGTCCATTCAGCCCTGCACACTGGCCCCAGTACCACCTCCAGCCGCACCCTCCCTTTATCTCAGGGATTTTTTTGAGACTGATGTGGCCGGTGAATTTAGCAACCACCAGCGCATCCCCTGCACTCTTTGCTCTATGGAGGAAAATCTAGCTCTGTCCAAGCCAAGACCCTATAGTAACACTAAAGCCGTCAAGCTGGCCCCAGTTCTGGCCCTTTCATCCCCCTTTGCTATCAGTAAAATTAGAAGCAAGGTGCTTCTCCAGGGAATTATAATGTATTTGGAGCTGTGACCTTACATTATAGTTAGCCACTCTGGCAAGCCTGTAACTCTTCCTGAGTTACTTCTGTTGTCTCCATTACTGTCGTGTTCATTTGTCCCTCAGGCTCTAATGAGTGTCTCTGCAAGAGCCTCCCTAGCTGTGAACATGCGTCAACAGCTGCTTTGCAGGGACAGAGGTGAGGAGCAAAGTGGGACTTACTTGACTGAGACTGCACAGGAAATACGAAGTAGAACACAAAACTGAAGTCTGCAAAGTCTCACATTAACGCTTGCCTTGCCATGTCTTAATCAGGGTAAAAAATTCTGAGCTTCTCATCTAGAAATCTGATCATAAATAAATATTTACATATTACATAATCTTTTCACATTGGGATTTTCCTGTGAAGAGCCTGTTTTGGCAGTCATTAGTCACTTAGAGCCTATGTAACAGCTTCTGTTAAACGGATTCTCTGTGTGGCACTGCATACAGGAGCAAAACCTCCCCTGCCTAGGCAGGTGTTGGAAGCTGTGAGAAGCAACTATAAATCCTGTCTTTCCTTTGCTGACACACAGAGAAAGAAAGCAGGACAGAGTGACAGGGCAAAATAACTGAATGCAACAAACCTTCATTATGTCTAATATGCTGCTCACCTCCCAGATACAATGCAACCATCATCCACAGACACAGGGGGAAGGCACGCCTGAAGCTCTTGTGAGTGCCTCTCCTACTCACCAAAATTATGAGCACATCCCCAAGACAGAACCCATCAGTGGGTACATGCAGTGCATGGTGTGAGGGAGCTGCAAAGTGAAAAAACCCAGCAACATCTTGTAACCAGGAAGATAATATATCTCTAGGACATTATCATAAAAGGCCTCATCAATACAGGGCATGTACATAGAGCAACAGAGTTGCTGCAGTAGCCAGTCCTGAATTTACTGACTGGTTGTCAGACCAACCTTGAAGCTCCTTTTGTCCCCCCCATGCTGGAGGACAAAAGTAAGATTTGAAAATTGCCACACGAACCTGAGAGGAGCTGCTACAGATGTGTAGTTGTCCTGTAGGATCCCACCCACTGCAGTATCTCACCCATAGCCCCTCCCCTGCAAGAGAAGGGATGAAGGCCTTTCATCAAAGAGAGTTTATAAAAGCACCACCGTGGTGAAGACAGCAGAGCCCATTTTATGTTGTTGTGTGAGGACATGATGGGGTTACTCGAAATACACTCACTCCAGGAGGCGAGCACACCTGGGAAAAAGCACAGTGGGATACATAAAAAACCCAGTGTAGTCATGGTAAACGCATCAGCTTTTTCCATCAGTGGGTCTAGCTTTGGACTTGCATCACATATGGTATGTAGAATAGCACATTTCTGTCTGAGACCTCATAGCTCAATGGGGCAGATGCAGCCCTAGACAAGAAAAGCAGGACAGGAGGCATTTGAGATGTAAGAAACTAAAAATATGGAAGCCCTTATGAAGGTCAAGATAAAGGTACCATGAACAGACTTGAGAAGAGGGGGAGGTAAAAAAACAACTTACAAAGCATTTCCTACTGCTGTTTTCTAAAATATGTGAGAGGTTTTAGTCTCCAGGAGCCTGTTGGAATGAAGTTCTCAGTTCTGCCTCTGCTTCTGCAAATAGTTTTCTAAAAATATCAGAACCCAGAAATTATCACTAGAATCATTTGATATTTATTGTCATTCAAATGCTTATGCAGATGAAAGGCCAGTGTAGACATGGGCCAAAACCTGAACCACTTCTTCCCTCTTTCTATTCTGTTCTTTCTGTTCTATTAACCTTTGTTTTATTCAGACCCTTTTACGCCTTTCTGTATGAGCAGAGCAAATGAAAATCTCTGTCCCTGGCTGTATTAACTTCCACTGATTAGGCTCAGGAGGTGCAAGGCAAATTTCCACAGCACACTTGCTCCAGATTTTACTCTCTTCTGATGAGTCCAGCCTGACAGAACTTAAAAACTCACAGAACAGTTTTGGTCCTACATGCACAGCATCATTACAAGCTAGTAACTTTCCTTACAGGGTTTTATACGTGAGTGCTATCCACAGAGTCAAAGATATTGTAGGGACAAGCCTTGCAGTAGGCAGGGGAGTGGGGGTGTGGGTGTGTGTGTGTCTGGTCTTAAGTCTTAAACTGAGGTTGTGCCCCTTTGCACAGCAAAGTAATGCTGAATGACCCTCCAAGCGCTCATTAAAGTCAAGCCCTATGGATGGCAGAGAGAACAAGGCAGTAAATCCATGCTGGAGCCTTCAGAGCCCAGTGAAGAGGAAAGAGTCAGAAAATCATCCTCCCTCCTGACATTTCCCGAGGTTCAGAACCAGCTCAGAGGTGTCACTTCACGTGTGTCCCTTTGCAGAGTGCAAACAGGGAAGAAAGCAAAGCTCGAACATGAGTGTATTCCTTTCCACTGAGATTTATTGCATGCAGGGTCTGGTGATGAGAATGAGCCAAAGGGTGCTGAAAAGAGAGAGATGGATGTAAATCAGGCTCTTCTCAGCCAGCCCAGACTCTCACAGCCCAAAGGAAAAAAGAATTGTTTGCATGTCCACCTTGTAAACTGTGACTGGTTTCATCTACAGGTTCACACCTGGCAGTGTTTTCCACCCACTTTGCCATCCCTTTGCGCTGAGGTGAAGAACATGGTAGAAACACACCAGACTGCTTCCTAAGAAGCAAAACAGCTTGAGAACAATTTTTCTCAAGTTTAACAGAGTTTAACAGAGTGGAGAAATGATTTTCACCTAGCTTGCAGTGAGTTCACAAGACAATCAGTCATTGCCTCTGTTGCAGTGATCCTGCAGGCCGAGCACCCCCCCGGGGCCGTGGGCCCAGCAGGAGAGGGAGCAACCAGGAGATGGCACAAGGCAGCGCAGTGCAGAGAGCACAAGAGCAGCACAGCTGTAGAGCCAATGTAGGAGCATGTTGCTACATATTCAGATGAGAAACTGTATCTTTGCAAGGTGCAAACTGGCTGTAAAAAGCAAAGAGCTCTCTGGCTTCTTTGCAGCCAGAAATATTCCCAACGCACACAAGGGAAAGCATGGAGACATAAAGGAGCCACTGAAATGCAGAGAGAGATGGATACAGAATCATCTAGGTTGGAAAGGACCTTGAAGATCATGCAGTCCAACCGTTAACCCAGCACTGACAGTTCCCAGCTACACCTGTCCCTAAGTGCTATGTCGACTCTACTCTTCAACCCCTCCAGGGATGGGGACTCCACCACCTCCCTGGGCAGCCCATTCCAACGTCTAACAACCCGTTCTGGAAAGAAATGCTTCCTGACCTCTATTCTAAACCTTCCCTGTCGCAACTCGAGGCCATCGCCTCTTGTCCTATCGCTTATTACTTGGTTAAATAGGTTCATCCCCCCTCTCTGCACCCTCCTGCCAGGGAGCTGTGGAGGGCCAGGAGGTCTCCCCTCAGCCTCCTCTTCTCCAGACTAAACCCCCTCAGTTCCCTCAGCCGCTCCCCAGCAGACCTGTGCTCCAGACCCTGCACCAGCTCCGTTGCCCTTCTCTGGACACGCTCGAGTCATTCAATGGCCTTTTTGGGGTGAGGGGCCCAAAACTGAACACAGGAATCGAGGTGCAGCCTCACCAGCGCCAAGTACAGGGGCAAGATCCCTTCCCTGTCCCTGCTGGCCACGCTCTTGCTGACACAAGCCAGGATGCCATTGGCCTTCTTGGCCACCTGGGCACACTGCTGGCTCCTGTTCAGCCGGCTGTCAATCACCCCCCCAGGTGCCTCTCTGACTGGCAGCTCTCCAGCCACTCCTGCCCAAGCCTGTGGCGCTGCTGGGGGTTGTTGTGGCCCAAGGGCAGCCCCCGGCATTTGCCCTCAGTGAAACTCCCCCAGTTGGGCTCAGCCCATGGCTCCAGCCTGGCCAGGTCTCTCTGCAGAGCCTCCCTACCCTCGAGCAGATCAACACTCCCACCCAACTGGGTGTCATCTGCAAACTGACTGAGGGTGCCCTTGATCCCCTCGTCTAGATCATCAATAAAACCAAAAAATGTTAAACAGTAGTGGCCCCAAAACCGAGCCCTGGGGGACACCACTCGTGACCGGCTGCCAAACGGATTTAACTCCGTTCACCACAACTCTCTGGGCCCGGACATCCAGCCAGTTTTTTACCCAGTGAAGTGTGTGCCCACCCAAGCCACAAAGCAGCCAGTTTCACCAGGAGAATGCTGTGGGAAACAGTGTCAAAAGCCTTGCTAAATTCAAGGTAAACAACATCCAGAGCCTTTCCCTCATCCAATAAGCAGGTCATCCTGTCATAGAAGGAGATCAGGTCTGTCAAGCAGGACCTGCCTTTCATAAACCCAAGCTGACTGGGCCTTAGCATCTGGTTGTCCCACATGTGTTGTATGACGGTACTCAGGATGAGCTGCTCCGTCAGCTTCCCGGGCACCGAAGTCAAGCTGACAGGCCTGTAATTTCCCAGATCATCCTTCCGACCCTTCTTATAGATGGGCATCACACTGGCCAACTTCCAATCTGTCAAGACCTCCCCAGTCAGCCAGGACTGCTGGTAAATGCTGGAAAATGGCTTGGTGAGCCCCCCAGCCAGCTCCTTCAGCACCCTCGGGTGTATCCCATCCGGTCCCATAGACTTGTGTGTGTAGAAGAAGAATCTCTGGAACCATAGGTGAGAACTGCAATCTCCAGATAATTCTTTCTTGTTTTGTGATTTCAGGCATCGTATGTTCTTCCTGAGCTTACCTTTCCTATATCCCTCTCACTATCATCCCTATTTTGATTTTGGTTTTAATGCCCAGTAGTTCTTTTCATCCTTAGGAAGGAGTGGTTTGCAAACCTAGTGACCTTCATTCTGTGGTGGAGGAGGAATGAGACAAGGAAGCTATAAACTTGCAAAATTTGCCGGGGTTTTTGTCTTACAGATGGTGACTTTGGTATATAGATCTCCATAGCTATATGGGGAGCTATGGTGTTCAGCTCCTGCTTTGCAACTTCTTAGTGGCATCACATGAGCCTTGCCTCAGGCATTTATGTTGATAATTCATTCATTCATGGCAAGAAAGGGTAGCAATTTCTTGTTCTTAAAACTCACAAGCGTTGTACCTTTTGTTTCAAAATAAAGACTGGAATCAAGGATCAGTGAAACAACAAAAAAGGTTCTAATGTTGAAAGCGATGGGAAGCGTAACAAATTATCATGCCCTTGGTTATTCTGAAAGTTCAGTTTCCTTGTTGGGTATGTTATAAATACCTGGAAAATGAAACTCCTGGCTTGATTTTTCTAAACTCATATGCAAATGTATGCATCACATGAGTTGATTGATTGAATTGCATTGTAGCCTATTCTGCACACATTTGCAGAGAGTGCAACATTTTCATGCCACAACTAAGTGATAAGATTACTTCCCATTATGAGCCCATTTCATTGACTTTCAAATGTGTGTATGACAACCAGAATGGAGGGGGAAGGGGTCTTGAGGAGAATTTTAGCTTTTTAGTACCTATGATGGCCTCAGAATGTGTGAATACCTTTCCCGGTGTAACTTGACAGACTGTTCTTAGTCTAGCAAACAACCAATCGTTATTGCAAGCTTAGATTCTCCAAGTCTCTTTCCTTTTCTTCCAGTCTGCACACTCTCCAAGGTGTGTAGTTTCTTTCAAAATTCCATATCCAAAAGCAGGTAGTGTTCCCTTAGAGGCCTCAACAGCACCAGCAGATGAGAGGAATAACACACTGTGAACTGCTTGTGACACTCTTTTAACACATAAGAGTGAGGTGTTTTTTCCTCCTCAGTGTTTGTTTTGTGTTCAAGCTCTGAGATCCAATATATCTTCTTTATTGTTGTGTAGTTAGTTGTTCTACCATTTGATTGTGTGTGTTTCAGTTCTCTTTCACAAGTATAGTATTTTCCATTCATCTCTAAATATGATAAAATTGATTTTCAAAATGCTTTAAAATTCTGAGACCAACTTGAATGACTTAGAGCCCTTCTTAGCCCGATGCCATCCTCTGTGCAATTACTGAGGGCATTAATGCAGACCCAGAGTCAAGACAAATGATGAGAAATCTCCATGTGCAGCAGCGAGGTGGCGCGGAGGTGACGGGAGGGGATCCCGCATGATGCAGCATGCTGCCGAGATGCCTGGTCTCCTGGCCTCCCTTTCCTAGCTCCCTTCCCTTTTGCACGCTGGCCTTTCATATCCCAGCCTGCTGAGATGGGTCTGAGAAGGTACTTGAAAGTAGTCTGAAATAGATTTTCCTCGCACCTTCTTATAAAACCTCTGATACTCAGATCCTTCACTATGCAGGAGTACAGTCAACCCCCTGTATCATCACCCAGAGTTTCAGCTCCGCAGTGCTCCAGGTTGTTATTATAGTCCTCCCAAACTGTGAAGAGGAAAAAAAATTACTACAGAATAATTACTGTTAATATTTCCTCTTCTAAGCTGGGGATGGTGAGTTGGAGTATGTGTGGGGATGTGACTGTAAACTGGTATCAATACATATGATAGTTATGTGACTTTGACTTGTGTTCCTCCATTCTGCTGTAGTCTGAGCAGCATACAGATGGGAGCATGGTCTGCAGGATCACTTTTAGAGTTACATTATAGAATGTATAAATAATATAATTATAAATAATAATAAAACAAGATTCATTGTATTTCCATCATCTGAAATGCAGGTACACCAAATCCAAAGTGACTTCCAACACTAAGACACTTCTGATGTTCCCCAGTGCTCATGATAGATAATTTAGGTGAGGTTGTTTATAACTAATGTTCATGAACTCGGCATTGTTAAGGATCTATAGATAACATTGATAACGCTTTCATATAAACTAATAGGAATAACATACACTCAGATATTCTTTGATCTGTTTTGTCCTATTGTCAGTTTATTAATGTACATCTTAAAGGAAGTAAGTAACTCTAAATAGGAAAATGAGAGTTTAAGTATTTTAAATATAAGTACTGAGCAAAAGTGAAAAAAATATTTTTGTATCGTCAGACAGCAGGAGAAATTAGTTTATATGGACTGAGCTCCCTGTTACTCTTGAGTATCTTCATCCAATTCTTGGTCTCCCGAGCATGAATTAAACGAAACATTTTTGGTCTACAAAGGTGTTATTTAACAGAACCCCTAAAAATAGTATATTTTTTGGTTTTATGCTCCAACTATTCTCAAGGCAAACAATCCCATATGATGTATCTGTGTACTTCTATAATTGCACATATAGTAATAAATGAAAATTTCCTGTGATGAAATGGATGAAATTGCTTCCAATTTATGTTGGAGAACGAAGAATTTGACTAGATAAAACGTCCTTTCCATTTCAGTCTGCAACAAAGTAGAAATTAAGAATCCTAGGGTCATGAAATCAGACCCCCGTAGTGCAGGGGGATCCCTTTCTCAGGCACAGGCTGGAAGCACCATTGGAGGCCAGCTTGCTGGAATTGAGTAGACCTCCATGACCGTCTCTCCCTCATCATCGGCCACAGGGTTGACCTTCATGGCCTTGTCCTCATCATCAGCATGAGGTCGAACTCTGTGGCCTCCACTTCCTCATCATCAGCCACAGAGTCAACCTCCATGGCCTCCTCCTCGTCATCAGCCACGGGGTCAACCTCCATGGCCTCCTGCTCATCATCGGCCATGGGGTCAACCTCTGTCAGCTCTTTGCCTTCGGCTGCACTTTGATGTTTCCAGCCACAGAGTTTCCACGCGCCCCCTTTGCTCTGGCAGGTTGTAGGTGCCCCAGGATGTTCTGTGGCAGCTTTGCTGGGCGCTGGGCTGAAGCACCCAGAAGCTGCCGTCCCTGCCAAGGCTGCCTCGCTGTTCTGCTCCCATCTCTGGTGGAAGAGACACGAGCATCTCAGCGTCCAGCGTCCAGGGCCAGGTGTGTCCTGTTACAGGATGGGGGAGAGTGGGCAGTGAGGAGCTGGTTTGTACCATCAGGAGGCCGCTGTGATGGCGGCCAGCTGCGATGGCTGAGCATGGGCCCCTTTGGCTGGCCTGAAGGAGGACCTGCCTGGGAAGGGCAGGGTGCCCAGGATGAGGTCCTCTGCCCCTGCCCAGTCCCAGCGTGGTGGGACCCGCTCCCCACCCCCCCGCCGCCCCGCGTGTGTCTGTGGGAGCAACTGCTGCTCTGGGCGGCAGAAGGTGAAGCAGGCCCTGGCTCTGAGAGGGGCAGTTTCCTTCCCTGGCCGTGGCTGCCTGGGAGCAGAGCCAAGCCTTGCAGCCCTGATGGCTCCCAGCCTGCGGGTGGGCTGCCCCAAGCCCGTCCTTTGCAGCATTTGCCGTGAATTTGCAATGGGACCCCGCTGGCTGGCAGCAGCCTCTCTCCTCCAGCCCTGGCCCTGCTGGCAGGCCGGGGGCTCCAGCCAGCACCCTCTGCTGCGCCGGGCAGAGGCCAAGACATGGTCCCAAAAGTAAAGCAGGTGGTTAGGGGCTCTCTGTGAGTACAGCGGCCACGTGCTGTCCCCACATGGTGTTAGAGCTTTCCTCTCCCCAGAAACCTCTCTGCTCGCCCACGCTCCCTTTTACCTTGGCCTTGACGCCGATGAGGTTCCTGCTGGGAAGATGGCGCTTGACACCTGCCACTCGCCTCTTCTGCGGAGTCGGCAGCAGGGGGAGAGGGAAGAATGACCCAAGAAGGGCAGAAAAGGAGCTGCGCATGCCTCCCATGGGTGCTCGTGGCTCTGCGCGTCCCGTCTCAGGGACCTGTCTTGCTAGGGGCAGGCTGAGCCCACAGGTGGTGGTTCCCATGGCAGGGGGTTCTGCCCCTGCCCTGCCGGGGAGGGGCTGTCCCCGGGTGGCAGCTCTGCAGGGGACGGGGACGGTGGGGACGAGGCAATGGAGAACTGTGCTCAGTGCTGGGCTTCCCACTGCAGCAATTGCTGTTTTCTTGGCCCCTCTGGGCCGCTTTGTGCTGGGGGGCTGAGCAGTGCCAGGGAGCTGGGACCCCCCCAATAGAGTCTTGGGTGGGGTCGGAGCGGGCTCCTGTCTTCAAGCCCAGCCTGGCCTCAGCCTTGCAGTGCCGGCGCACGGAGCCAGGCCTTGCACGCCTGCCTTTGCACGCCAGGGCTGCTGCTGGCAGACGTCCGTGTGTGCAGGGTTTGCAGGAGCATCAGCTCTGCGGCGCGGTGGGGACGCTTCCGCGGCAGTGCCCCGCACAGCCCCAGCCATGGTCTTTCTGAACCAGCTTGGGCCTATTTGTAGCCAACATGTTTCTTTAAGTGTGGCCTTTTTAATTCAAAAGACCTGAAGAAAAAGCAGCAACCAACAGCATCTTCCTTACTGGTAAATGCTGGAAAGCAGCTTGGCGAGCCCCCCAGCCAGCTCCTTCAGCACCCTCGGGTGTGTCCCATCTGGTCCCATACACTTGTGTGTGTCTATGTCATGCAGCAGGTCACTGACTGTCTCCTGGATTACAGGGGGTCGCTCTGCCAGTCTCTGTCTTCTGGCTAAGGAGTCTGGATGCCCTCAGTACAACTGGTCTTGTTATTAAAGACTGAGGCAAAGAAGCCATTAAGGACCTCAGCCTTCTCCTCATCACTTGTTACCGTGTTTCTTCCTGTGTCTAGCAGGGGATGGAGACTATCCCTGGTCTTTCTTTTGCTACTGACATACTTATAGAAACATTTCTTGTTGTCCTTATTTGCTGAAGCCAGATTAATTTCCAGCTGGGCTTTAGACTTCCTGATTTCCACCCTGCATAGCCTCACAGCCCCTTTGTAATCACTGTGAGTGCCTAGCCCCTTCTTCTGAAAGCTGTAAACTCTCCTTTTCTCCCTGAGTTGCAGCCAAAGCCTTTGGCATTTCCAGCAGATGTCTGGGAAGTTAAAGTCTCCCACAAGAACAAGGGGAAGTGATAGTGAGATTTCACCCAAATGCCTATAGAATATTTCATCCACCTCTCTGTCCTGGGTGGGTAGCCTATAGTAGAGTCCTATTACAACATCTTCCCTGTTGGCCTTCCCCCTGACTGTAACGCAAAGACACTCTACCCTGTCTTCACTACACCTGTGCTCAAAGCAATCATAACAGTCCTTAACACACAGCGCCACCCCCACCACCTCTCCTTCCTTGTCTGTCCCTCCTAAAGTGCTTGTACCCATCAACTGGCACACTCCAGTCATGGGAGACATCTCACCATGTTTCTGTAATAGCCACGACATCATAATTTTCCGGTTTCATCATGGCTTCAAGCTCCTCCTGTTTGTTACCCATGCTGTGTGCATTGGTATACATGCACTTCAGATGGGACGATGTTTTGCCCCCTTCCCCCTTCAAATGTAGTTTAAAGCTCTGCCAATATGCCCAGCTAACTCCTGCCCCAAGATCCTCTCCCCCCTCTAGGACAGGTGCATTCCATCTAATGCCAAAAGGTCTGGTGCCCTGTATACCAACTCACGACTGAAAAATCCAAAGCCCTGACACATGTGAAGTATTTCTCTCTCTCCGATGCAGTGCAGCATTTGCATGGAGTTACTTTATTAAATTGCATTTTTACTCCTGCAGCCACTCTCCAGCTGAACAAACACACCCACAGGAAAGCCCCCCCGCCCCTCATGCCATGCACAGAATGCAGGGACATCCAAATGCTCATGACATATGAATTTTCCTAATAAGCTGTACCAAAGGCTTTTTTCTTCAAACGCAGCCACTCTGAAAACACACAAACTGTCTTATCCTAGCCAAGATTTCCTAACACAAGTCTGTCCCACCAAGGCATGAAAGAAATCCCATGTGTCCCAGCATGAAAATCCAGTCCCCACACTGGGGTATGGGTGAGGTTTGACAGTCGGTGATGCCAGGGCATAGCTTGATGATGCTCTGGCTGGTGGGAGCAGGAAGGTGCATTGGGGCACAGCTAAGAGAACTGACCCAAGGGCAGACAGGGGTGGGGAACAGAAACGCCCTGCGGACTCATCTGGGCTGGTTGTGTTTTCCATGGCCTGTAGTAACAGGTGAAGATGCATCCCCTCAAATACTATTTTACACTAAAAAATACAGGTATGAGGTAGGATGAGGTGCAAAATCCTGAGCTTGACTTGAACTCTTTCTAGAGGTAAGGGTCAGAGTAAGCATTTCTAAAACTCCTGAGTGGGATCCAGAGGGAGGTTCAGGTTTGTGAGGTGCAGCTCACTTTCATCTCTACAAGAGCAAGAAACACAAAACAATACAGTTTAATCTGTCTTCTATCTTGTGTTTTGCTGACAGCTCCATAGGGGACCTCAGGAGCAGAGTAACAAAGATATTGCAGGTACAGCTGTGAGCATAATGGATTTTTCTGTTCATTTGGAAAACAAAACAGAGCTGTTCTGTGTTGACCTGAAACATTTTTTCTACTATAATGAGAGAAAAGGAGAAAATACTCACCTTCAATCAACTGAAACATCCTGTTTGACCCAAAATGAAAGCTTTGATTTTGTTTTCATGGTACTCAACCATTTCTTAATCCCTGCTAAACTAAAAACAAGAAATATCATCAAGCAAAATGTTTTGCATTTAGCTAAGTAGTTTTTCTTACCTTCCCGCCCTCACCTGGGGCACTCTGCACTAAATGCAAGTCAAGTCTGCAAACTGTTTTGTTTTGCCTTTAAATTACACAGAAAAGTGAAGGGAAATCTTACTGCAGGTCAAACGTGGTCTGAGGCCAGGCTGGCGGTGCATTAATGACGCTGCAGGTACCTGCCGCCGGGCCTGCCTCCTCTTTCATGGATGTGATAACAGGACCAGCTCCCTTAAATTAGCAGCTTTAAACACCTTTTGTGCCCCATCCAAATATCTATAATAAAGGCAATTCACAGCTCGGGAAAGGTGCACCCTCCTTATCCACTGATGGCTACCTGCTAATCAACTGCAACAGTGCCCCCCCATCTACATCTTAAAATGTGTTATTAATGGGTTGGCGTCCCCCGGAGAACAGCAGGAGAACTGAAAGTAAACCATCAGGATATGTCAGGATTTGAGTCACAGAGCACCTCTAATTGAAATCTTCTCTGTCATTTACTCATCAAGAATGCAGAGCTCCTTCTTTGAATGAAACATTAGACACCGGCCTGACAGCTCCAGGTGGAAGACTATTCGGCAGCTTAATCGCTCCCTGACAGCCCTGGTTACTCCCACATCAGCATCTATTAACCTTCGTTTTATTCAGACCCTTTTATGCCTTTTTTAATAGGTGGCTCTGGGTGCTTCGGAGCAAGAGCCAGTCAGATCTCAGATGGGGTGGGAGAGCTGCATTTCACCCTAGCAAAGTTATGCTGTTTGATGGGGCAAAGGCTGCCTGTCAGGTCACCTCCTCACCTCCTCTTGGATGGAAATCTTCAGAAAAGAGGTTGCCTTCTGAAACTGCTAATCCGGTCTATCTCCAGGAAGGAGATAACTGTTTTACCAGAAGTTAGGATGTTATCAGAAGCTTCAAACTTTTGGGGTGTAGTGTTTAAAGCCCCAAGTCACAGACAAAAAAGGCACTGTGAAAAATTCAGCTTTAATTTTTTTTTTTTTTTTTTTTTTTGATAAATTAGCATTGAGCCTTTATGTTTGCAGAAAAAAGCTCAGGACCAGATGTGAGTGCACCCTCAAGGCTCAGACACTGGAAGACAGATAAAAAGAACCCAAAGTTTATCCTCTCTAAATCAAGACTGGATGTCTCTTGAAAATTGATGCTATAACTCTAAACAGAAGTTATGGGCTTGATGTAGAAATTATTAGCTGAGGTTTTCTGAGCTGTATTATGCAGGAAGTCAGACTAGATGATAATAATAGCCCCTCCTGGCCCTCAAGTCTATGAATCCTTCTCTTGAGTGTTTTGCAATTGTCCACAAATTGTCCTTTCCCATGTTATATGCTTGAGTCCAGATTCTCAATGGTATTCGGATGTATAGCACCAGGTGTGCATTTTTCAGGGGGAAATAAAGGAATTTTAGCACCTCCATAACCTCTCACTCACCTGCACCTGTTCTTTCTGTTTGCTCTGAGTCCCCAGCACAGACCCAGGGAACCAGAAAACCTGTGACAGCGAGCAGACCAAGGCACTCTGGGCTTTGAATTGCCCCAACCCAGTGTCACAGGGCACGTGCTTGTCCCACACTGGCATGTGTGGGGCTCAGCCTCTCCCTATGGATACCACAGGTCTCACTCTCCCTGCTCAGTAGCTATGGGCCACATGGTCCTGCCAATTTCGCGGCCCACGTTTACCGAACAGACGGGAAGCAGAGCGGCCATCTCGAGCTTTGTATTCATGAAAAGGCTCTTCCCTTCGTCTGCCACCTTTATCCCTTCCAATTTAATTTTGTGCTTCTCCCAGTTAACCAGCATTTCTCTATAATGCAATGAGGCTGGCTGGCTGCCGGCTCCTCCTAATTATCTGTTGTTGCTGCACCACATGCTGCTCCGCTTGACTCCTGGCTGCGCCGAGTCCTCGCTCCAGCCACGGACCCAGATGCCCAAAGATTCAATACTCCTTTCCCATGCGATTCTGGCAGATTTTGCTCCAGCCTTGGTCCAGATTGCCTTTGCTGGCTCCAGCTGGTTTGGCAATGCGATAGTGGAGCTAGCTCCAGAATAAATAACCCTCTTGTGAAAGGGCACCAGCAGACCCCCTGTGCTCACATCTTTCCTATGCCCTGCTGCTATATGCAAAAGTCAGGACCAATGAAACATCTCCTAAGTTGTCTCAGTGGAAAGAAGACACAGCCTTCAAGTGGTGATGCTGTATTTCTGCAATGCAGTCCCAGAAACCTGAAATTCATCCTCCCACCAGGAGTTCTCAGCCTCATTAATAATCTCAAATAAGATCGAGTCCATGCCCAGCAGAGCTTCCAGAAAGTCAGACAAGCCAAACCAGCATGCTAGATAATAGCTGAGTGTTGGAAGGAGTAAGGAAACCTGAGTAAAGGGAAAGAGATGGAAAAGACTGCTGGAGGGAACAAGTGGAAAGATGGATTTGATGGAGGAAAGAAAAAGATGCCTGGGGAAAAGGAGAGGAAATGTGTCCAAAGCAGGGGCAGCATGGCTGAAGGTCTAACACCAAGAGTGAAGAAGTTAAGGGAATAGGAGAATAAAAGGGCTGTGAAATATAAAAAGTAGACATAGCAATAACAATGGAGATTAGGAAAGGGCTTTGTTGGAGACCAGATTGAGCTAACCAAGTATAAGAAGCAAGAAGCCTGATGAATGCATCCAGAATGGTACTAGTAAAGGAAAACACAAATAGAAACGATGGTCTGGGAGCTAAAAAATGTAAAAAGACAGAAAAGGCAAATTCTTAGCTAATGAAGATGAGGGGTAACTTTGTGGCTTACAAACTTTTTCATATTGCAAGTAGAGGTAAAAGAGGGATTAATATAGCTAATGAGTGGCAAGTTTCAGTTTAAATATGTATGTATACATAGACAGACAGATATCCTACCATCAAAACTAAAGGATGAAAACACCCCAGGAAGAAGCTGCTGCCTTTCCAGATCAGCTCTGGTGTGATAAGGAACCATCACCCAAGCACTAAGACTACTGAGCCGTTTGGCGTGTCAGGGTCAGGTGAGGGAGAAGAGAAGAATAGTAAGATGCCGAGATGAGACAAAAAGCAAAGTTGACCCTTAATCCAATCCCCCACAAGAACATTTTGAAGATTCTTTGTTTTCTAGACTTGTGTTTATCAGACAGGGGTCAAGGCACCATGCAGCACTTGTGTGCGGCAGCATGGGATGAAGAACAGAAATGCTGCTGCACAGATATCAGCTGTGTTCCTCCTGATGCAGAAGTGCCATTTCCTCTTCCATCTCCCATTTCCCTAAGGGGAAGAAGCTAGAAAAAAAAAGGCATTAAACTATTCCTTTTTAGACACCACTAAGGTGTATCAGGTATTTATCTATCCTTTTTTTAATGGGAAATATTCAGATTTTACACTGTTAGTGTCTCAGTAAACTCATGCAAAGTACTGAGAGACATTTAATCACTGGGTTTGTCTTTATTTAGTAGAGATTGTATAATAGAGTCTGCAAATCTACTAAAATCACAGCTTTTTCAGCACGTAATAAACCACAAGGAAACTTGGGAGTTTTCATGCCAATTAAACATCGATAGCCCTGGATTTGGAGGTCTTTTCACATTATAAGGGTTTGATTTTGGCTATGCTGCTAGCGAATAATAATATTAACACACATACACATGCACATGTACCCCTAAGAAAGAACCTCTGCTTCACCAGGAAATCCAGTGGGGCACAAGCTACCACAGTCATGGAGAGATCCAGACATTCCCAAATGTCAGTGGTGCCTATATGCTTGAATTTAATTCAAACCTACTCCTAAAAGAAAAGAGAAGATATTGAAGGAGAATGCCTGGACTTCAGTGTGATGGTGGTGTCCTCGCTGTTGGAGGAGGATGGAGACCTTTTGGAGAGCTATGAGCGAAGGTCAAGCGCATGTATTAGGCATGTGCTGACTGCAGAAGAATTTACTTGCTTCCAGTGACGGTGATCCCAGCTCTGCCCCCTGCATACAGTTAGGGAAAGGATGAATATGTTTGCTGGCAGTAGATGTGGAATTCTGCATTATGGGCATTTGACACGCTATGACCCCCTACTGAATAGTAAACCTAGAAACAGGGTCAGGAGTGTTCACTGTGAGGTGACTTTAACACCACCAATTCTATCTGCATAGTAAGCATTAAGATTATAATCATTATTTATAACCCCCACAATGCAGCTCACCTGATGAACACGAGTAAAGAAAAGGCTTTGAAAGACAATGATTGCAGCTTATTTACAATGGCTCCACTGGATCACAGCACTCTCCAGATGCATGTTAAAGCAGCAGTTAAGGAAGCAAAGGCATTTTTAAAATCTGCCTTTATAGCTGTGCATTGGTGGCACGTATTTAAATCATCTGCATGCCATCAAACATAGGTTCCAATTTAAATGTCACTGTGGAAGCTCTTTCTCTTATCCCTTCACAAAGTCATTTGTCACCTTCCAATTCGTGGCAATGAAAGGAAGTGAACAGAAAATTAGACAAACAAATAAAAATCTATGTTTTTAATGTAAAATGGAACTCTGGAAACCTCTTATTGTATTTTTTTTAATATCATTCAAGAAAAAGAGAAGAAGAAAATAAAACAAAACTACTGTTAAAGAAAACAATAGACAAAGCAAAAGTCTTTCTCTTTGCTTAAATGCTAGAACGAATAATCAAATGAAATAACCATTATGGTTGATCATCTGGCTGCCAAAGTGGATGTTTACCTTTTTTTTTATTACCACCACTGTTGTGCTAAACTTGAATAAGTATGGGGGAAAAAAATTAAGTGGTAGGGCATTTTTCACAGTCTTTAATTCTAAACTCAAGGAAGCAGCCTCATTTTCCAGATCACTGAAATGCGTTCTTTTTTTCTGGCAATCTGACAAAGTGTCTTATGTATTTAACTAATTTTTTCCAAAAATTCCCAGTTTATGCTGCCCCAAATTATAACATTCCTTTAAATATGAAAACCTTTGTCACTCTAACGCTTCTTTTGACCAGTAATTATATTTTTATCTTAGACAAAATATTATGAGCATAATCCATAAGTAATATAATACAGTCTCCATAGCTGAAGACACTGCTAAACCATTATTTCATTTTTACACTGCAATGGCAACTATAGAACAGCCACACAAACATGGATTATGTGATAGCAATGATAAAAATAATTGTTACCTTCAGTTGTAGGGCCAAATGTATGACCTCTGAGGCACGCAACATTGCTCCTGATGCCAGAATATAACATTCTGTCTTTTCACCTTTAGGGAGAAAATATTTCAAAATAATTTTAAGATTGGTTGATGGTAGACAAGAGATGTTTGATTACAGTCCTTTTTTATCAAATATGTATTTGGTTAGTCTTATCAGAATGAAAGTTTTGAATTTTTCCCCAAAAAGCACTGCTTCTGCAGTCTTGTGATGGGAGATGAGAATCACTATTCTATAAAAATAATCAGGACTGTAACTTGGACCCAGATGTAAGGGAAAATGCTTTGAAAATATGTATCTCAGGTTATAACAAAAGATGCATTAAAGGGACTCAGAATGTTCTTTCCAGGAGTCTCAACATTTAATGGCAAACCCAGGCTTAGAGGGAAACTTGAGTCAGAGGTGTACTCACAAAATCTGTTAACTTCAGTAAAATTGTTACGGGCTTGAATTCTAAGGCCTCTCAAACTGGGATTCTATGGATGTTACAGGGTTTGGGGTCAAGATTAATTTGCATACAAAATAAAGCACACAATTTCACAACCAAAGGAAGTTTCTAAGTCAAAACCAGTGCTGGAAAGGGAATCTGTAGAATCCCACTCACTACACCAATCCTGACGCTGGCACAAAGGCAGGACCATGCAGAGCTGTGAGCACCCTGGCCTTACAGTTCTGAAACTGCAAGTGTTTGCTTGGGTTTACTAGTACTGTGGTCCTGATTCAGCCATCCCTGTTAGCATGTGCCTACAGGTCAACCTACTCAAAGCTGATTATCTTAATTTACAGTCCCCAGGGCTTGGCTGAACACCAAGACCACCCGCACCCACTGGCGCCAGCACTGCTTTGCTTTCCTAGTCACAGCACCAGTGTAGCTGCTACTCTGGGTCACTTCTGTAAGAGATGAGTCAAAGAGGCAAAGTGTCTCACCCCAGCAATTTCTGAAGAAGTCTAAAGTAAATTTGTTAAAAATTTGCTTAATTTTTTCAGTGCGACTCTCAGGCTTGTAAGTCAGGAACCTAACTTTAAACACTTAAATCAAGAAATCAGTTGTTTAATTTACAGTCACCTAATTAGCACATCTGTCCTTTACCTTTTTTGCACCAGTTAAAGTTAGAAAAGCTAGAAAAGAATAGCAAACAGCACTGAATAGTAAACATAAGAAAATATTTTTCCAAGTCAAGGAATTAAAAAGTCTCACAAGTAACCCGAATGGGTGTGTAAACACCATGGTTAGCTAAAGATCAGGGTTTTAGTTATGTGTAATCAGTTGAGGTGCTTATGAGTGAATTTGGCATTCATGAAAGCAAAAGATTATTTGGTCTAGATCAAAGAATAGCATGTATGGGTCCCATTCAGCATTCCCAACAGAGCTAGAGGAATAATCTGCTCTGTGAACTTGGCCTGTTGTTCTGTTCTCCAATTATCCACAGGCAGATGGTGATTTTGTTGTATTTATTCACTACTGAAATTATTTGTTGGACAACTTCAGTAAACAATTCTCGCTCAATAGATTGCCAGTGAGCGGTTTGCTTAGGATCTCCAGTACTCGCTCTCATTCAATAAGATGTGAAGACCACCTGGAATCACCGTGGCTTCTGCTGGGATGAGCAGAAGTCTTACAGACAGGTTTCCAATGAAAAAGGCTGTGATTTTAGTTTCAAAATTCCCTTTCTAGGAAATGTTTCTGTAAAGTAAGCTTTTTCCCATGGGCATGTCTGATAGTTATCCCAGTGCCCAGAATTAGCCCAGGTACACAAAAAAGTACCTGAGCTCCCAATCCAACTACAGTCCTGGTCCCTGAAGGTCTCTTTTCACTTCCCTACCCAGACCTGAGGCTTTCAGCTTTTGCTTCATATGACAGGCAATTGTACAACGGTCAACGTGGAGGAAATTTTAAGCAGCCTATGACTGCCTATGCAGTCTTTAAAAATATTTTAACATTGATTAAGAGAAAAGCTTTTCAGAGAAAAGTTACATTTAAAAAAATAAGCTGATGCATACACACCTGCTTCTCCCCATTGTGTGGGTCCTTCAGACTCTCCTCACCCTCTCTGATGACCTGTCTCTCCACAGTCTCGTGTTCCCCATCTCCTCCTTCTGTTCGGAGAGGCTTTTAGATGCTGAATGTTTCTTCAGTCCCCAGGTTCACTACTTCAGAAAAGCCACAGCTGCTACGTACTACTTAGCAGTTTTAAAAGAAGACACAGGTCTTTGAAACTGGAAGGTTATCCACTGTCTATCAAGCAGATGGATGGATAGATAATATCAGAGAAGTTGTTTATCTTCATGCTTGAATTCCACTGCATCTGAGCATCAGTGAGATATTATAAATAATCCAGTACTCCAACATAATCTAAATCAATAAAGTCATAGCAAAATTCCAATCGGGTATCACAGCTCATATAATAACTGTATCTGTCTAACTGGGCAACTCAAAATATCCATATTACATTTCTGTTTGGGGGAATTATTTACCTAACCTAGAAGAGTCTACTGATCACAAGGATTCTTTAAAAATGTGCACACCTATTTATAAAAAATAATCTGCAGTTTGATGTCATACTGTATAAGTTGCTCAGTGCCTGCCAATGAATTGTGAGCCTACCCCACTTCTCCAGATATGGATTTCCACCATGCAGAAATAAAGTACGAAATTACTTTTCTTATTTTATGGGCCATTAGAAAAATCACTGATCTCAGGACTTAAAAGCTGGCCAGCAAAGAAAATGACCATTCAAAGGAGAATTATAGAAGCATAGGAATTGCCAGTAAATAACACATCGATATTGAAAGCACAGGGTGAGCTACCGAGCACATCAGAGGAGAAACCAATGTTCTCAACTCTGAGATCCTAAACAATCCTGGCAGCATCTCCCAAGAGGACAAAACCATATACTCCAGTGACTCTGAAAAGGGCAGTGAGATTTCTTAATCCTGGAAATCATCATCTATACACAAATGCGGAAACATTCGATAAAGCCAGGAGCTGAGGCTCATGAAATACATGTTGAGTTTTGGAAAGATGTAGAGATATGCTGAGCTGGTATTTTCCAGTGTAGAACAGGACAAGAACTAAACTAGTTGAATTAGTAAAAATTCAAGGGTTTGTAGCTCAGCGTTGCCTAAGTGTCAAGAGTGGGAAAGACCAAGTTACTTCTCTTGGAAGGCTGGGTTTGGAACTGCAAAGGCCTGCACATCTGTGAAGACCCACCAGCATGTTCTCATGACCGAGAAATGACTTTTTGAAATAATGTCATTGTTAAACAGAGGCTTCTCTCAGTATCATACTCTCATGCTTTTGCTTGATGTAGCAAGCTGCAGAAGAAGGAGCTGAAGTCTCCTCTCATTTAGATGCTACAGGTAAGTGTAGAAAGGCAGGAATTCACACCAACCAATCTGGGATGACTAACTAGTCTAATTTGACTCTTTCTGTAACTAAGAGAGAAACTAAACCTGCGCTGAAGCAGCATTTCAAGCAGGAACCTAATTTAGCTGCTCTCAGTCACACTGTAGAGCTCTGCCTGCTCCCCATTGATTACAGAGGGAAGCAGAGGAGATCAGGTAGCTGACTTAATTGATTAAGTGAGAGGTCTGAAGTTGCATGGCACAAATACTCTACAAAATGCACTAGGACAGAAAGATTAGCACAATTTCCAGGGCTGTGTAAAAGATCCCTGTACTGTATCCAGCACAAATGGCACAATCTTTCCAACTGCTACTGGTTTTTGGTGGCTGATGCTGCTAACAATTGACTGCACAAAATAATGTTCAAGTGCTATAGAATGGCTTAGCATTGAAGCAAAATAAAAAGTCACAATTAACACTGAAATCCTGGATACAGGGGTTATTTTTCCTAGTGGTACTAGAACTCAAATCATAGCATGGGGGTGACACAGCAGCATAGAGGATGTGCTGAAAGAGAGGACTTCTTACGGCAAGTGTAGGTGTTTGAAATGGAAAATTTGGACTTTAGAAAAAAGTTTACAATGTTGGAGGATGAATTGCTCTTTGTTAGATGAAAGACCTTGTGAAACAAAGAGTAAATAAATACAATTCAAAATAAAAATAATAAGCGTAATGATTAAGCTTTCAACTTCTACTGCAGCCTGACAACTGATCTGACAAGTTAACACAGGGGCTGAAAAACAAATAAAGTATCTTTTTTTTTCTCTCTCTCTCTAAAAGAAGGGGAAAAAACCCCTCATTTTGAAATCACTGAAAAGTTTCCTATTGACTTGAGAGATACTGGCTCATGAACAGTCTTTGGCTAAGAAGTTTTTGATGTAGCTTCATGATCATAAAGTTTATCAGTCCTTCAGAAGATATAAATGGAAATATATTTTCTTCCATTAGTAGATGCCATATAGAAATTTCACTCTTTCTTCTACAGCACTTTGGTGTAACTACTACTTGGAAAAGGGTCTGTCCTAGGTTCAGCTTGATGTGTTCCCACAGAGAAAAATCTTGAATTCATATGTATTCAGGGACATGCACCGCCTGCATTAGCGGAGATTCTTTATACCTAATGTTTTCAGTGTTTGGGCTAATTGAGCTCCCTTAGCACTGCAGAGACTCTATGCCCTAGAAAAACTCTCCCAAGACAACCTTACTTTCACAGCTCCTCTCCTTTTCTTGTTTCATCCCTGTAGAGCAGTAGCTTACAGAGGCACATTTAAAAAAATATCTCTCAGTTGACTTATGTGGCCACCATGTTGTCCCTGTTCACTGGAGCAAAAGCATTTTTCTACCATCTCCCAGTCCTCCCAAGTCCTGTAACTGGAAATGAAGTTTCTATGTCTAAGGCACTGGAGCAGTTGCTCCTGCCTGTGGAAGATGGAAGCACTAAACTGTTAAATTAACAGCTGCAAACAGCTCATGGAATTGGGATAAAAGAAAATGAACGTGACTCCAAATCATTCCTTCTGAGCAAAGCAGGCCCCCAGGCAGCCCTGGGCAGAACCACCAGCGCTCAGGGCACAAAGCAATCAGTCTGGCAAGCACCCTGGCAGGGGCTATAATTCCACATACTAACCCAGCCTCTGCCTCTGAGACCAATCAGTTCAGATAAGAACACTTCTAGGGAGAAAAATAATCTTGCAACTGATGGAGAAACCTTAAAAAAACATTGTGAAGCTGAGATTTTTTTAAGCCCCACATTGCTGCTCAGCTGGGGGTATTTTTTTCTGGACTGTTTCACCCATCCCTACATGATGATATAAAAGTCAGCGCTTCATTGAACTTTCTAATAGCCAGGACATATTTCCTTCGCAACCCCAGTGCTCTCTCTCGCTATGAGCTTTCTCCTAAGCAGCATGACACAACATATTGTAAAGAGAAAATGATAATTAGAAGGAACATTCGAGCAGAGGAACTTGTCTGGAAAAATGCTTTAGTTAAATGAAGCGATAAAGATTGTTTTTAACTTAATCTGTTAAACACACACTCGCACACACATACGCAGATCTATCCCAGTACAAAAATCTAGCTTCACTGCAGACCTGCTGTCCATAGATGCAGGACAAACCTAGAAGAGGAGAAGTGAATTCTCGTTTTGATTTTACAGAGGTTAAATGGAGGTTCAGAGAGATTAAAGTACCTAAACCCAGCAGTAAAGTGCTGGGGGAGATACTGTGTGACCCAGCTCCGTCACACACTGTAGATGCATTGGCTGCTCCTTCCACCAGCTCAGGAATCTCTGCACACTACAGGGCTGTGCCCCACAGCCCCAGGGGAAATATGCATCTCACCAGGAACCAAACTCAGTTTGGATACTTGAATCTTGCCTTCATCACAAAACCATCCTTCTCAAGGGCTAGTGTTCAAACCATTGTTATTTTCAGACAAACATGTATTAGGAATGGGTGATAAAGACACATCTGATGCAAATTACAAATACTGGAGAGAGAAATAAATAGGAAATTTTGTCCTGAGGGAGAGGAAAAAAAAAATCTATCGCCCTGACAGTCAATTTCTGTTTGAGTCTTTGGCTAGCAGGGTGGATGGTGGGAGATAAAAGCAATAAGAAACATCTGATTTTTTAATTAAAAAATATTCCCACCCATATTATTTTTTTTTCTACAACACATTGTGAAAATGCTTAGATAAGGAATAAGGTTTTACTTAAATTCATAAATACATACATATATGTATCCGCCTTCAAGATAATGCCAGGGTCTCAAAGATCCTTAGGTTCAAACACAGCAGCCTCTACATAGCTGATCTGAGGAAAGAAAAAAAAAAAAAAAAAGCAAAGAAATATCGACAAAGTTGTGAGGCCCCTTAAACAATGCTAGCCCTCAGGCAATGTTAGCTAGATAACAGTCTTACAAGAAAACAGGATAGATAGTAAACTAATCCCTGTCTTTGAGATAAAGGGGGAGCTGTACCAGCTAAAGGATGACCACTTCCTGGTAACCCCGAGGATTTACTTCCTGGACCATCTTGATAGACTCAAAAGTTCCAATTAACAAAATAAACAGGTAAAACTGACTCTACAGCCTGGAGAGGAGCCAAAGGCCCAGAGAGCATGAGCAGGAAGCAAAGTTAAAAAGTTTACGAAGAGGAAGGAGTCTGTCTTCATCCTGAAGACCCTTGAAGACCCCGACCCACGAGGCACTGCGCAGGCGCAAACAAGGACGGGGGGGGGGGGGGGGGCGCAAGAGGGGATTTTCTCGGAACTAATTGTAATATTCCCTCCTTATCTTCGGAATCCTAATGCATATGCAACATTTCAAACAATAAAAGGAGCTGGGTGTTTGGCTCCCGGTGCGCAGGTTTGTGGCGGAGCGATCCCCGTGTGCCCAACGTCATAATAAACATACTACTTTATAACTCTCAGTGAGTTGTAGAGTTTGATTCCACATCTTACAGCAAAAGTACACATTCCCTGTTTGCTAAGCATTCAGAATGACTTCAAACACCTCTGAGTGTGACTTTCTGCCATCTCCACCGGGTTCTGCATTTCCTCTGCGATGCGAGCTGAGCATTTGCAGCGAGGCTGCCCTAGTGCTACTGCAATGGCACAGTCTCACGCAGGAAAAGCCCTTGCTTTTTGATGCTCTCTTTCAAACCATAGCAGAGTCACAGGGCCAAGCTGCTGCCCAAGAACCAAATCCTGGCATTTAGTTCTTGGGCAGCTTCTTGAAAGAAAAACTAGAAGTGCTTGGTGCTGAACATCATCTCTGTTTAAGAGCTGGTGTTAATTAACCAGTCTACACCAGTATCTCCTCCACTCAGAAATGTTTTGCTTTTGCATAGAAGATGGAACTGTACTTTTTTTTTTTTTTTTTTTTTTTTTTTTTACCGGATCAGTTTGGATGTGGAGGAGATGAGCAAGGAATTCCATTTTTGAAATAATACAAACCAACTTTGCTTTGGGAAAGGTTCACTCTTCCAACAGTGATGGATCTCTAAAAGCTACAGGGGTACAAGGCTTTCAGAAGTAGCCCCAAGTGAAAGGAGGTGGCACAGTGCAGGCAAAGGGGCCAAAACTGTTTAATAGATGTGATTTGTCAGGTAAACCTCCACCCCGTAAGTGTTCTGAAATGATCAAGATGGTTCTCTGTGTAGAGATTTAGGACTGAGATAATGAACTGCCAGGTAGCGAACGATCGTGATGTGCAGAAGAAAGGAAGCAGTGCTGCAACTGCAATGGGATTATGTGGGAGAGGGAATTTTCCTACCGCTTGTAGCTCTGCCTGAGCCTGCAAGTGTAGTGCAAAACGAGATCAATACAGCAACATATGTATTTCCAGAACAGAGATTTTTTTTCTCTTTTCTGTATTAATGTAAGATTTCTTTTCTGATAACCCTCTACTTTTCTCTTTCAGCCCTTGGTTTCCTTTTGTCTTCAAACACAGAGAGAAAAGAATTTGAAAGTAGAGATGGATTTCAGCTCTTTGCTGGGAGGCACAAGGCAGTGCAGCATAGCTCGTTTGTGCTCAGGCTCCTTTCAATAGCGCTGCAAAGTCAGTTTGGGACAGGACAGCTGTTGGTCAGTGTTACAACCATTTTTTCCCAGAGTATTGTTCAAAAATCTGTCAGAGTAACATTACAATTGCCAGCACAGATAAGAATCAGTGACTGTTTCACCTAGTAACTTATCTCAGAAGACGATCAAACAAGAAACTTCACAGGAAAATACAGAAATCTGCCACCCAGGAAAATAAACTAACAAATCCCTAGTTTAATAGCAATTAAGTCTAAATATAAGAGCCATGAAACTCGTAATACATTCAGAAGCTTCCCTCAAAATTAACTATTACAATTTTGGATATTTGAATGGTCCTCTTTGAATCTAGCTAAAAATCAGATGCTTCTATACAGGAGATGAAATGAATCTGGCAGTCCGGCCAAGTCTCACCCTCTGCATTCTTCTGCCCATTGCTCAGATAGATTGCTTTGTCCAAGAAGATGTTAGAGGCTGGGTATTGTTCACTTATTGTCATGTCTGTCCACAAATCTGCTTTTCACGTCTGTGGAAATCTCGATTCATTCCACCCTGGAAAAGAAACCAATTCCTTGTGGCCAGATGAGAAGAGGATAATCCAACAGTGTGATGATGGACACTGATTAATTAACCCAGTCTTTCTGGATGGAAATACTGGAAGCAATCATGCATTAGGAGCAAGAGAGTCCTGGGAGGTAATATTGTTCAGCAGAATCTCTATAGCAGACTATCAGCACAAATGATACATTTCTCCTTGTTGGATTTTATGTTTCCAGTAAATTTTGTGCAGGTGGAAAGTGCCACCTTCATAGCCCTGGAGACCCAGACACTGTTGCAGAGGTTATTTCTTTTCCTGACACCACCTATAAACAAATATGTTTCTTTTTTCTTTTTTTTTTTTTCCTATTCTTTTATGAGCTCTCCCATCACAATGGTGTCCAAATTCACTCTTTATGCAGGCAAAACATGTTCATATATGACAGGGAGAAATACTGCAACTGCTCAATGACAAAATCCCAGTACCTTTAGTCATGCCATAATTTCAAAGTTGTGCTCCAAGTGTAACCACTTCCTTGAGTTTAATTGTAATAGAATATTAATATCAGAGTTAAAAATATAAATGCCTCCCTACAAATGAAGTATTTGGGTGCTGCAGGTTGGTTGACTTTGGTATTGATTAAAGCTTCCTTGTTTGTCTTTCCTATGTAAGCACCTGTTCCTAAGGAGAAAGGATAACTTTTGGTCCTCAGACCTTAAACACTCAGCTCATGTATAATCTGTCTGTGGAGCTCCTTGCTACAAGACACTCTTGAAGCACATGGGAATTGATATTTTGCAATGTTTTAGTGTGTAACAAGTCAAATTTGTTCTTTTGCTTGCTCTTATCATGTTTGAACCTAAAAATCAAAATGATGTTTTACATCCATGTGAATCCTCTGATGCCACAAATAATCAAAAGTGACTCTTGAGATTTTTCCACTTCTGGACTTGTAAATTGGCTCTTGGCATTCCTGATGGTTTCACGTGGCAGGAAAACATCCACAAACACGGCAAAGTTGCCAGTAGAAGAGAAGTAAAGATCTGGCACCTGACTATGCTTTCGCATTTGCAAGTCCCCACAGCACATTTCAGAACTATGTAGCAGCCAGTTTTTCTTATTTTTCTGTTCTTGAACTTTGGCCACTGCCATCAGCATTATTCTTGGGAGCTCTGGAGACTACATACATTAACTTTTTTTCTAGGAGAATCTGTTGCAGGAGGTAACAGCACCCACTGCCAACCCTGCACAGCCCTCATTTTTGAGGGCAGTATAACAGCCAGGCTGAGTAAAACACAGTTCTGAATGTACATCTAGCAGTGTGGATACCAGATTGTCTCTAAAGGCTGAGAAAGTCCATTTTCTGCATCAATGACAAAAAGACAAGGCACAGAATGGTCGCTGACTTTAATAGGAGCAGGACAAGCTGTAGCTTAAAAAGAAACTGCTCCAGATGACCATTTTGAGCTTGTGATTTATTATTACACTTGCAACACTAGTGTTGTAGTAGATACTATTTTGGGTGAAAGTCTATATGGTCTGTCAGAGAGATGCTGCTTGTGTGCTTTCTCTCCTGTAATAGGAGTAAACACTCTGACACCTTCTACCCAGGAATATTTACTGCTACAGACATGGAGACCTATCAAATTAAATTTTCCAACCAAGGCAAGCTTCCTCCGGTCCTATTAGAACATTACAGATGTATCAATGACAATTAAGGAACTTCAGGCCCTCAGCATTTATCGTTAGGTTTGATTTCTGGGTAAAAAGTTAAAAATAAAATTAAAGTTCAATAACTGCTCTCCTTGCAAAACATGTCACCTATAAATATCCATCACATATGGCTAAGTGCTACAGCTCTCTCATTTACACTTTGTCTGCAGGTGGCAAACTAAACCCGGGAAATAAATATACTGTAACAGAAAAGTTAAACGTTAAAGAAAAATTAAAAGTTAAACAAGAGTTTTCACATCAGAGTAACTTTGACTTTGCTACCATCATCTTCACCAGAGCACCATAATCTTCTAAAGGACTTCAGCCCATGCCATGAGGATCCTATTCAGTTGACTGTAAAATACCACCCTCCCCTTCCAGATCCCTTTTCCCCTACTTCATCCTCCATGATGCCAGTGTAAGTAACTGTATCGCTGTCTTTATTTCTGTCAGGGAGTCCTGGCTGCTCCTTCCTACTCCTTGAAAGTCAGGAATGCCAGACACAAAACCAATGTGCATTAAATCAAGATGTGCTTTAAATGTAAAGAATGGTGACTAATGTCTTCTATTCTTTCTCTTTTATTAGGGAAGTAATTGTCTGTACTGGACAATTTGTAGAAGTATACGGAAAACAGTAAGTAGGTATGTGAATAAATAGGATGAGTCAACACTGTTTTTGTTAAGTCAAATTGTGATCAGAAATCTCCTGGAGTTCTTCGAGGGTGTTTATGAGCCTGTAAATAAAAAGGATTGGTCAACATAGCATAGCTGGATTTCCAAAAGGCTTTCATTAAATTTCCTCACTAGGAGTCTTAAAGAAGTGAGGCCACCATGGGATAAAAGAACTGCTCATTTTGTGGATTAATGATTGGTTACAAAATAAGAAACAAAAGGTAAGGATGTTTTTTACTGGTTTCCAGCAAGGTTGTAAAAGGATGTCTGCTAGAACTTGTTTTGTTCAGCAATTCTACATAACCTCAAAATGGAGATGAACACTTGATAGGGTGAATTGCTGAGAATAGAAACTTATTTCCAATAACCAAACTGGAAGTTTATTTCAAAGAAGTGTAAAAGTCTCCCATGACACACAAAAATTGTAGAAGAAATTCAGTGGGAGGGAATTTAGGGGAAGGATTAATCTAACTCCTATGTTAAATAGATGGTGATTATTCACTGATGGTGGATGAAGAAGGGTAAAAGATGAGATAAACCTATGAAATTATCAACTGTGTGGAGAAGATGAACATGGAGTGATTATTCAATTTCCCACAGTATAAAAACAGGGAAGTACCTAATGAAAAATGTGGGCAATGGGGTTAAAACAAATGAAAAATAAAAATTTTAGCACGAAGAATTACTTTGAAAACCTCGTTGTCACAGGATATTTCAGTGGCTGAAACCACCAACAAATTGGAAAAAGATTCCTTGAGATAAGTTGTTGTTGTACGTAGTTATTATATGTATTACACATTATCAAGCCCAGAAAGCACTGAACTCCAGAAGCTGGGAAAATCATCAATTTAAAATTAACTTTTTTTCTTGTGGATGCCATCCTAGCTAACGTGCTATTGGCTACTCTCAGGAACAAGATAAGGAGTTACATGGATCTTTGATCCAGCATTGTACAGCATTTATTCCATTTTCACGCAAATAATTCCACAGCACAACAACCACCTGAATGTGCCTGGCAGACAGACTGCCTGGAGGAGAGCTGGGCCACAGCTGGGTGTGGAGAGGGACAGGAGGCCTGCAACGGTTCTGGATTTTATAGCCATTTGTGCCTCATGCCACATTCATTATGCCTTCATTATATCTTTTATATACCTTGCTTTATACCAGAATTGCATTATCTATTTGCAGTGATATGACATAACACCATATAAAAATGGTCTAGTTTAATAAAAGATTGCCAATCTAGCTATAAAAAACAAGTTTCGCTCATCTTAACAGAGCCATTGCTGCAGGCTGTGTGGTCTTAGCTGAAAGGACAAGACTATGGTAGAGTCAAACAGTGTGGAATCGGGATGGTTATCAATAGAGAGACATGGGGGCTAAAAAACAAGATGAAAAAGAGACGATGCACTCTGACTGTGATCCTCAAATCTGCCCTCTCTCAGTTCCAGCTTTTCCTTTCCTGATACTGTAAAAGGATTAGGAGGTTTTTGAAAGGTGCTTGGCTGTGAAGGGCATCCAGAAAACATCCTGTTCTTGCCCTTATTCAAAGACCACCGAAGTCAAAGGGGGTCTTTTCTGCAGCATTTTTTATTTAGACTTCAGTTCCCAGAAAATATTATCCATGACAGATAACTGTCAGGGAAGCAGTACTATGCTGTCTTTCTCAGCCATTAATTGCAGATCCGCATCAGCTTCCCAGATACCAAAGACAAGAACTGTTTGCCAGTCTCTGAGCCCAAGTTAGTTCTTGCACTCAAATCTGCCCTCGGATGTGTGATACCCTCCTCCCCATCACCCCCCCAGCACTGCTAAACTGATCAAACTCAGACCCCTTCTTCAAAGCTTCTATATATTTCTGATATCTGATGAAAACCACTCCCCTGATAGTTGTCACTTGCACATTATTAACGAACAAAGATACCATCTTTTTGTGTGCTAGCTATCAGCTCCATCCCATAAGAGGCTGCTTTTTCAGTTATTTAGGAGTGTGTGGGTTGCCTTGTCACATTGGTTGGGTAATGAAAGGGTATAGAAAACAGCCTGAGACCTGGTACTGGAGACATGTAATTATTTCTGATATCAAGAGAGCTTGTAAGTTGTTGGGGTTTTTTTATTATTATTTGTGCTATGACAATTGTATCTGAATGTTTACCTTTTAGCCTTATCCTGTATTTAACAAGCTAAAAAGATGGATGCATTAGCGGGGTTTCTAAAGGGAAAATAATGTAATAGAGTTTTTAGTCCCCTTTGCTGCTATGTGAACCATTCTGAAAGCATGGGCTACAGATGCTTGCAGTTTGCCTGAGTCTCTCTTAAAGTTTGTTCCTGGCCTGTATTTTTTTCCCAGTGCTTAAAATCATGTAACGGATGTATCATGGCACAAAGCTATGTGGTGACAGGGCCCCTTTCACACAGCAGATTCAATTCCATATTAAAGGTTAACACTGCTTATGCAGGAACACACCTTTAAATTCCAAATGTATCTCCACTTTCATTTAGCCATGGCAAAACACAAGATCAGGTAAGTCTCCAGCCAGACAGGAACACTGCAGGTACCAGAGGCCCTGTGTTTTCCACCAGAGAATTGAAGTCCTTATGGTGGGTTGGAGTGAGACACAACCTCTCTACAAGGAATTATTAGAAACAAGAGATTAGTATTGATCTACAAATGTACATTAAAAATCATAGCAATTTCTACAATACAGGGAATACTACTCCATATATCTACTTAGAGGGGAGAGTGCCAAGTAATTTTAAGCTTCATCCCTGCATCCTCATAAGGCAGCCTGGTGTTCACCACGGAATGCAAGGCTCACATCACGACATTCACAGAGACCTGTCAACACCAAACAGCTGATGTTTCATGCAGTGTGAGACCCAAGGATGAACCTGGGACTTTCTTTTTCTTTTATCAATCTCCTGTATCTTGAGACAGAACAAAGTTATTAAACATACAAAAATACCTACACACAATTACCAAAACAGTCTGATCCCAGGTGCTCTTCAGCAACAAGTACTGCTTTGTTGGACCAAAGATTGTGTGCATTCACAACATCTACAGGTAAGGTGATAATTTAGGTGCCTCATTTCAGATTTATAGGACTTAGAGACACAATTCCAAAATTTGTGACTCTTTCAGTGCTAATTTCTCCCAACTCCTTCCTGTCACCATAATGCCCTCTGGTGAGTTATTGGTTAAGTGACTTAAGTCAGATAAAATATTGAAGTTTAGATGAGCTTACTCACATTTTTCCATTTGTAGGAAAAAAAACCCAAACAACAACAACGGGAGAACAATCTCCCTCTATTTTTTCCTTTCTTCTTAGGAAAAGATTTGACACACCTGGTGCCAGGAAATTTCCAGGAGAGAAAAATTCCACTATCTAAAAATCCACAGAAAATCTGGGAGAAACATGGTATATTTTCACCTTCAGCCATCATTTTAATTAAAATGCCTTATTGCTGGACTAAAATAGTGTATCTGTAAATTGCTGCTAGTTTTGAGCTGCATTACAGTTTCACTTGGTTATCTGCAACTGGATTGAAAAGGGGTATGTGGAAAGGCAAGCAATAGCATATATAGATTGAAGACGGATTGTGAAAGCACATCGTGTATTTAATTTGCAGGAAAATATGCCAGAGCAAAGATCTGAGCACTCAGTTTTTTGTCACTGAAAATCAGAGGCTGCTCTAGATATTGTCTGGTTGGGCGCAAAGGGGGAAGAAGGCCTCAGAGTTGAGGAAAAAGCAGATTGCATGACTAAACTACAGTGAAAATGAGCTGTGATCCATCGGGAGTGAGAGTCTGGCACTTGCCTCACCTTCATCCGTGCTGTTTCCTCTCCTGCTGCTTGAAGATAGCCAAGAGCTTCCTTTTTAATCAAGGACCATTGGAAAGTACCAGCGGGCTCCCACTCACAACGCATTGATTGGCTTCCAACCGCAGTGACAATTGCATCCTGTAATCAAAATAGCAATCATTAATGGCACAATTATTCCCCCCCTCCACACACACGCATGCACTCTTGTACCACTGAGTAATGACTCAGAAATGTAGACTACAAACAATGTAAAATGTATGCCTGGCTCTGGGAAAGGCGCCTGTCCCAGCCTCACACCAGGCAGCTCATTTTTCCGATGCTCAAGGAAAGCAGGTGTCGGTGGCAGAGTCTGCAGATCAAGGCACTGATTGAAAATCGAAAGGCGAATCTAAAGGAATTGAGATGAGAATCCAGGTTGATGCAATTGTCACCTTTTTGCATTTCCCCCCGACCCCATCCCTGTTGCTTGATCATCCCTCATCAGGTTTTATCTGAGCTGTTTGCATTTGGCTGGGAATTACCTTCAGCAGATTTCCTTCCCCATCACCTACTGTGCCCTGTGGCCATGGGGGGGAGTCATACTTCTGGGGATGTCTGATCTTCTGAGTGGTCTGAACACAGAGCCAGGGCAATTAATTCTGAAGACACCTGACCATGCTGTCAGATTTTCCTTTCCTTTTTGCTTCCTCACCTGCTTTCAGCTCCCTTTCTGATGTTTCATTACTGCATAGGCTCTTTCCTGTCTACACCCAGCACATGGGCAGGGTCGCTTCTCCCCCTGTGGGCCCTATGCTGTCTTCTTCAGAAATCCTTCTCCACCCATGGCTCAGAACTCCACTTCTTTAGCATAACTGCCTTTTCCCTTTCTTTTGAGTGTGAAATAAATCTCCACAGAAACATACCCAGATGAAAGATGAATTCTTTTAACATTAACACTTGCAAACCAGAAGAAAAATACAGATGCTAAAGAATCAACTAAATGCCATCTTCAGACCCAATTTCTTGTTAGAGCTGGGTGGAAAATGGACCTCACAGTTTGCCTTAAAGGCTGGAGAGAAAAAACAAAAAAGATTTATGTAAAATCTGTGTGTACTTTACATTGAGCTGTGTTTGATGAAATAATTTTTTTTTTTTTTTTTTTGCCAGCCAATATCTAGTATTCTTTTAGAAATTTGTTTTCATTTTACTCCTCAGTTATTTTACTTTAAAAAACTATTTATGATGAAGGTTAATTTTTAAAGGTTGCTATTTTAAAACAAAGAAGTTGTAAAGTTGCATTCTGAAATGTCAAAACAGAAAAGTAATTACAATCTCAGAATCCACATCTCTACTTTCTTTGTTCCCACCTGAGGTATGCAGTGAGTTGAAGCCTATTTTATGCATAAATTTCATCCCTCTAATTTTCAGTTTGATTTTTTAGATTTACTCCTTGTAAACAGCCACCCTGTTCGCATACTTACGCTATATTTTCTTGTTTTATAAACAACCTTAACCATCCTTGAGGGAATCAAATTCTAGAGGAGTCCAGCTTAGAGCAATCAATATATTTCTCTGTAAATAGAGAGCTGTTTATGGAGCTATTTATGGAGCAGGGAAGAGAAAATAGCAAATGATGCCTATGTCCAGTATGCTTTGGATATTGTATAAGGTCTTGCCAGTAATGTGTAGAACCTTTCGTGGGAGCCTGAGAACTATTGCCTGGATGAACTGACTGGAAGGACAGACCTTCTCCTTGATGACCTGCCGTTAGGTTGGCATTGGGACCTACAGGCACAGGAGACGGCAAAAGCTTTCAGCATAGCATGAAGGTAACTAGAGGGTCTGAATCTACAGGCATGACTGGCTGCAACATTTCACCGGCACTGAACTATCTTCACATTTTATAGAAAACCAGGACAGAATACATCTTTATTTTCCATTTCTGGGCTATAATGAAGCAGGTCCTAGATCTGGAATGAGCTGTAGAGTTTATGAAATGTTACTCATAAATAAATCTCTGGACAGTAAAACCATGAATTCTGTTTACTCTTCTGCAATGCCTCTTCTGGAAACGCTCTCATGGCATCATATGTTGATTCTTTCTTTCCCTTCTCACCTGACTTCCAGGTATCTACAGGTGAAGAACACTCTTCCTTCCATAAAGTAATCAGTATGAGAGAGAAACACAAGCCCTCACACAGGGAAAAGTATTTCCTTGTCAGCCTGCATCAGACTGACTTATTAGCAAATCATTATCAACAAGCAAGTCTCAAGAGTTTGGAATTTCATTCTGTTCATTGCAGATAAATATTTAAATGTGTTTGTCTTTATTACATTTCTCTGGGCTTATTCTAATATATTTGGCCTGGAAATCTGACTGAGGATTCTGGAGTCTGAATCAGCTTGACAGAGGCCACAAACTAAATGCAGAATAAATTAATGATGCCTAGTGGTTGCATTGGATAGCTTGACAAGACATACTGTTTAAGAAAAACATTATGTTGGATTTAGGACCTACAGTAGAAGAAAGTAGAAAAGTAGAATGAGAGAGCTTGTTTGTACCAACAGAAACTGCACAGACACTCATTGGGTTCAATTACCATTTTCCTCAAGGCTCACTTGTACCCCATGGTCATTTAAATCCAGTTTCAGGGCTGCTTATACTGCCAGGCAGAGCAAAGCACCATGCAATGGAGAACCAGCCTCTCAGTTCACCTGAAGCAGCGAGGCTGTTCCATCGCTGTGGGATGTGCAGACCCTCACGGTCCTCCTGTAAGCAACACGTCTTGCAGGTGACGGGTGCTTCTGCTTTCAAGTGAGAGTGAGTGTAGGAGAATCTAAACCAACTTTTCAAACCTCAGGAGAAAGTTCAGGCCAGTTTTAAGTGTCTCTTTTGTTACAGCTTGTTCAGCTGTCTCTAGACCCCTGTAGCAGAAAGGCAGACCTAAGGTTTAAGGAGAGAAAAAGTCTTTCCCTGCTTGATTCTCTTAATAAGTGGATTTATTTCCAGGCACACACACTTTTTATTGTTAACAACAAGTTCTGACCTATATCAGGGACTTCAGCTAAGGACGGCTATCAACCCGGGCACATACCAACTCTCAAAGAGTATGACAGCTCCCTAAGCCACAAATTTCCAGCAGCTGGACTGCTGGAAAGAAGGCCAAGCAAGATCTCCACAAAAGCAAATACTGCCTTACAGAGGCTTTGCCTTGAGGGGAAGCCACTCCAGCCACAGGATTCAAGGCAATTCACAGTGCAGGAAAAAAAAATAAAATAATGGCTGGCTCCTCTACTACACGAACAGACACAAAAGCACAAACATGTGCAGCACCGCCTTTCCTTAAAGTGCATTATTATTAACTGGAAATAGCAGGCAGATCCATCATGTTCAGCATGCCCCACATCACCGCTTCACTAAACACCACAGATTATTTCCCTGTAATTGCCTTCCTGAGCTGTCTAGCAGCCTCGATTCATTTCCATTAAGGCTCAGGAGGATGAGATCATTTAATATTTCCCCATCCCCACCTTTTTTTTCTCATTTTTGTAAATTCAGCAATTATGTGCTCACTGCCATCCCCTCAGTCACAAAAGTTAAAGTTTAGCACTTGGTATTCCTGTGGAGCAGCTGAAACAATAACAAACTAAAGACTATAATTTTCACGATGTGTGTTTTCCCCCTTAATTTGAGAAGGAAATATATTTTTGCCCTGAAAAATCGGACAGACAATGGTTTCACTTCTGTTACATCTCTTCACTTTGCACAGAACAGCTTGATGGAATGGTCAAGAGGAATGAAGCAGCGCACAGAAGTAAGTCCCGTAGCCTGGTATCATCCAAGAAACAACATCAAATTCATAAGTTCTCTGCTGATTTTTTGCCTTTGGTAGCTGCAGAGCGTTAATTAAAAATGTTCTGGGGGTAGATTAAGTTTCTGCACTCGGAAGTTATCGTCAATGCCTCACCTGCCTTGAAATGAGAACTGTATATTCTTTGATAAATGGATTGAACACTTTGCGTAGTTTCACTGTCTGCAACTTCCTTCCAAAGAGTTATTCCTTACTGAAGTCTGTCATCTTCTGTGCTCCAACTGTGCACAGGGAGTGTGGTCATCCACCAGCTCTGAAACGGCCTCTACCTGCTCGTATCAACAGAAAAACTCGGATGGGTTAGGAGGATATCAGATTTGATGCCAGGATCATCTCATAGAAGAATAGATATTAAGTGAACAATCGTTCCATCAGACATGTATGAATCCTTAAATTTCTGCCAGTCTGGAAGGATTGATAATGTCTCTAGTAGTTTCAGTGCTGGCTTTGTCTCACTGGTGCTCTACTTTTGAGAACAGGATCCAAAATGCCACGTTGCCATTTCTGTTCCTTTTCCTAATTTCCTACACATAGGGTTTTTTAATTCTCATTTTTTTCCTTCCGATAACTGGTAACCTCATAAAAGAGCTATCAGATATTTCAAATCTCCTGTTCTGGCAATTACTACACTTCAATGCAGCAATCTTTTGATGTAACTACAACCTCATATTTTCATTAACTCCCCATGTCACTGCTGCCAGAGTCTGACCTGATCTGACCCCATGCTCCCCCAAAACGACAACTGCCTCACAGCAGAAGGGTTCAGGCAGGGCTTTTCATTCCTTTGCTTGGTTGTGGAAGTGCCAGGTAAAACTTGGACCCACACAGCCTGTGCTCATCTAAGCTCTGCCACCACTGTGTGCCAGCTGATCATATCAAGAACTAAAAGCCCACTTAAAAGGCCTGCTGAGGCAGCTCGGAGAACTCTACATAACTGAGAAGATCCCAGTTAGTGCAGACAGAAATGCATATTCCACGTTGACAGCTCCATGGGGATATGAACAGCAAAAATTTATAGAGTATTGGTATATAAAATGGCATAGAATAGCAAATATGATTAACAAGGGCAACTTATAGGGTAGGGGGACCCCATGTTACCTTTCCAGTCCTGATGTCCTAAAGCAGCTCTGGGGCTTTTTTGCAGCATTTCTGTTTTTACCAGTGTATTTTTTAAACCACCTCTATCCCCACCTTTGAATGCACCGCAGCACACTGAGCCCCTGGGCTCCCACTCCTCAGCTCTGCTGGGATGCAGAGGTTGCAAACATCATCCTGAGAACCTCCTCTCTCGCTGCCTGCAAGAGTAGCATCAAGGAAAAGCAGGTAAAATGGGTAATGGGGGGAGTCCTGGGCTCTAGAAGGGAATATGCACAGTTTGCCTCCAGAAATAATTAAATAAAAATAAATGGCCTAACACAAACTTTTTCAACACTTGGCCAACTTCTAATTTTGACTTCAGCAGCATATAATGATTTACATCGGCTGGATGTCTGTCACTATATAGACATATTAGAATCTGATAGAATTACCAGTTTGCCAGTGCTTAAAATATTCTTTGGATGAGGAGGAATTCAGGTATAACAGAACAAAAACATTGAATTAAACTGCCTCAAACTGCCTCTTTGACCCTCCAGAATGGAAAACTACCCTCCAAGGACACAGTTGCATATCATTTGGGGAGCAGCTGAGTGAAGCACCCATGAGATCTCCTTGGGGTCAGATCACTAACAGTGGTGTGAGGGATTTCTATTTCTCTAATCCAGGTCTTTATCAAGGAGCTAGGGGCTACTTTCTGTACTGATAGACATCATTCTCTGAACTCCAAGCAGAAAGAAAAGGAAAGAAGGGACATAATTTCCCATGGATAGTCATGAAGGAGACAGAACAAGATGAAGAGACAGGAGCAGGCACATTAACATTTATCCACACATGCACTAACAAGAAAAAAGCAAGACTTGTTTCGTATGGGGCTAAACAGACTCAGGAGATGTGGGAGACCTAAAATAGCTGGAAAGACTTGCCTGTTCCTCAGCCCCATGGACATAAGGGAAACTCAAAACGTGACCAGCATGCCACCAAGACAGTAATGCTGCTCAGGGTCAGTCAACAGCCGAGAAATAGCTCTGAGAGCCACAAATGAGCTGCTTCTCCCCAGGGAACCTGAAGGCTTGTGAACTTACTTTAAATGTTTTGCAGCAGCTCCTGTCAAGGTAGGCTGAGGTGGAAATGTGCAGCTTAACTCTCTTCCCTGCCCAGGCCAGATCACAGAGTCATCTACACCTAAGGCTAAAAGCCAGAGCGGACAAAGGGGAAGGTGCACTCTGCTTTGCAGTGCCAGGCAACGGGGCCTCATAGCTGCACAATCTCACAGTCCTCCAGGGCACTGGGTGCTGCCACACTTGTCCGACCACCAAAGATATCCTGTCCACCCTTCCCCACAGCTCGTGAGATTCTGGGATTCACTCTAGAGTGATCTCTGCAGCCCGCTGCCGTCTCCTGCCTTGGTGTGGCACCCAAACTCTGTGTCACTCTTTCCCATCTAATGGCTAACAAGAAGGATGCATTTCCACTGCATAAAACCTTTTATTTAATTTTTTAACGCAATCAATAAGCCCCTGATTATAATATTGCCTTCCTTGCTCTTGCTCAGATCTGTCAGTTGGGTAATGTCACTGAGTGGAACAGATAAAAGTTTTACTAGTCCTTCAGGGCTATTATGCCAAATGAGGAATTGCTACATATTCGCCTGCAAACAGCTGCTAATGTTTAATTTTTTACGTAAAAAGCTTTGGAAATAAAGATGCAATGCACTGAGCAGCTGTTAATGTTCTGTTTTGCTCATGCACTGGCTGTAGCATGGAGGGCGATGCTTATCTTCAGCATCACTGCTGCCACACTAGATTGAATACAGAGGCATAGGGTGAGGTCTCAGCTAAACCCTTGTTCGTATCACATCCAGCTGCTGGGCTTTCACATTGCAGAGGTTTCAGACTTAAATCTGCTGTCAAAAAGAAGAAAAAATATCACTCCTGAACAGGGAATGCTGTTTTCCCCTTTTGTTTCTGCACATCAAAAAGATATAGATTTTATTCCCTGTATCATAGGAAGCCAAACTGGTTTTTCTGCTTACCTGCATGATGTTTGATTTCTTCTGATTTCACTTCACAGCTTTCTAGGTGGGGGCCAACAGCTGAATGAAGCTGGACATTGCCAGAGGTCTCCCGGCACAACAGGCCTTCACCTATTTCTCTAGCAGTACATATGAAATCAAACCATCAAAAAGACTAGAAGCAAACTACAGGTCTCAAGAGGCTAGAGAAAGCAGAATTAGTCACCCTTTGAAATATGGAGGCTATAGCAAATGAGAATAGATGGGCTTTGATGTCAGGAGGAGAAGCTGGCAGTTGAGCTCAAACTCTGATAGTTCCTTCTCAAAACCTTGCTCAGACTGGCTTTCATCTCTCAAGGTCTGGAACAGATCTGTGCTTCAAAAAAAGCCTTTGAGGGAGCTCTCTGTTGAAAAGGGAAAGAATTAGAGAAAAGCAGTCACATCAACAAGTCCAGCAGTGCTCAGCCCATGAATTGATGTTGCCCAAGACCTGCCATGTTTGCTCAGGGAATCCGCGTGTTAGAGCTGGAATTAGGAAGCTCAGATTTGAGAGATGGCTGCTGGTGCCCTTTCACTGAAAGTGACTCTTCTTACTGTTGTCTTGACACTGTCTGAGCATACCCCATCTGAAAGTACGTGGCAAACAGATTAATTAAGCCTCCAGTAAATAAACCTGTAGGGAAGGTTTATCAAATCAAGGCACAAAGCCACGAAGTGATTTATGCAAGGCTCTGACTAAGGCTGGTCTTCAAATCCATTCCCTGTGCATGACTAGACAGTGCTTTTTTCACAGAGCACTACCACCATGTCTTTCTATTGTACCACAAAGCTCAGCCAGCCCATAAAGCTGATTAAAACAGGTCACTTAATGTGCAAGCACTCTGGAAAACTTCCTGCTGGGTTTCCTCAACTAAGAAAGTGAAGTTTGGCTTTAATGCCTCAGGGCAAATGTCTTTGAGCATGTGTGTGAGTGTGCATGACACCGTATAAATTTGATCAGATTTGGTGTGACAAAATTATCAAGGAAACATTTGCATTGCCATTTATGCAGCAGGCTGCACGATGCAAAGCAGAAAGAGAACATGTTCAGGATGTCAGGCAGCGGTATGCCATGATTAATGGGAAGAGACATGTGAGCTGGAGAATAATCATACTCATTAGCAGCGACATCCAAAACTAACATGGACAGTGCCTTCTCACCAAGGGCAACTAATGTGTCAGAAGCTCCTCTGTCTTCAGCCACTGCTGCAGCGAGGCTCAGGGCAGTTGAGACGTTGTAGATTTGTCCTGACATCCTCCCTTTCCCGTGCAGTGCCCTCATCTCCAGCTCACCAGACAAGACCCCCAAGACACTGCCTCCACGGAGGATGAGGAGACACAGACCACAGGCAAAGGAGGCTGTGGGACACTGCAGTGCATCACCGTGAGTGAGAGCCTTTTCCTTCTTTGTGCCCACTCGGAACCAGGACAGCAGAAAGAGATCTGCAGCCTATTTATTCTCCTAGTAGTTTAAAATGCACCTGGCAGTCAGAATAACAGATTTAAACCGCTTGTGGGCAGGCGCTCTCTGACATCAAGCGTGATCATTTTAGGATGAGATATGGTGTAAATGGTTCTAGGAAGTTTTAAGTGTATTGCCTTTTTCCTTCCAGTTTTGCACCCAATTATGGGACTGGAAAGAGTGGTTTATATTATACCCAAGACACCCTCTGAAAGCTGGAGAATTAATTCATTTTGCACATCTCTACATTGGCTAGTTTTTGGTGTAAGAGCTCTCTTTAAATAAGGACTGTCAGACCTTGAAACCTGAGTATTTTGTATAAGTCTGTGCGTGTCTGTGTTAGCGGTTTCTTCATCTTCAACCAGTTCTTCCTTTTTATTTATTTCTATAAATACAGTAGGATTTGGCAGGGAGAACTGCGCTGGTGGAACTGAGTAATGGCTCTCAGGGTTTCTATAAATTAAGAACACCCAACTTGACAATGTACATGTCGTCTTTATCAATTTACTCCCCAAGCCCATGCCAAGCGTTCTGCAATAAACTTCCTCTCCGTTTCACACCTAATCATGTGTAGCATAAATCCCACAGATCAGAGACTGCTCACAGGGCTGAGGAAGGATCAGCCTAGGGTGTTTATCCTCAGATTCGATCCAGCTGAGACAACTATTCTCCCCTGCTCACCCTCCACCACAGCAAAGAAATCTCAATCCAGTGAATAATCAGGGTTTGGCTTATTTTCTAATTCAAATGCAAAGCATCTGGACATCCCCATTTGCTATGCTGTCCACCACCTCTTATCTTTCTGCTTTGCTTGTAAACAAGCTGCAGGTGAATAGTGCTGCTCAGCACTTTTCAGACTTTATCCCACTATTTTTAAATACAGCACAAATGTGATTAGCACATCAGCCTGATTATCTCCAAAAGGATTCAAGAAGACTGCAGACAGCTTCAAGTCTTTGAAACTCCTATTAAGGTTAAAGAAAACAAGTAGCGTTCATAGAAATGAGTGGCGGTGCAGGGGATTACTGCTGTAGTTCGGGAGAGGTGTGGAAAGGGAAAAGCTGCACCATCACCCTCTGCCTCTTCGTGTCACCCCAACAACATAAGTTATTGCAGAGAATTGTTAAATCTGCCCCTTTCTTTGATTACAAAGCTAAATATTGTACTAGAAACTCACTGAAATGCCCTCTCTTGGCATCACGTGCCACATTTTGTCCTTTGCTCACAAATTACACTTTTCACATGTTGTTGACTTCCTTTCTGCTTTTGTAGACACTTGACTGGCTTTCCAGACAGCTAATAGTCCAGACAGAGCCGTTGCTCTTGACCAGTCTGGACAAATGGGTAGGCACACATGCAACTTTTGACAATATGCGCCGAGTATTCAGGTTTCTACAGACCTGAAATATGAGGTTTTTTAATTTAGTGGGCTCGCTCTGCAAACACAGCACAGCATCTGCATTTCCATCTGGTAAACAGGGAAGAAATCTGGACAGACATATGGGAGTCACTGCTTTTTAGATTTCCAACATTGATAGATAAGCATCTGAATTTTCAACAGTACTATCATTAGCCTAAAGGATCAACTGCATTCACTCTTTGTTGGGTGACAGAGCAAGTATTTCGGACCAAAACTCCACTGATGAAGGGTCAGAGCTCCTGTGTGTCTAGAAGAGTTGCACTCCTGTTGGAAGGCCACATGCTGCTGCTGGGAGCCTCTGTGTTGCCTTGATTCAGCTGTGTAAGAGCTTGGGACAAGAAATTCAGCATAAAAGCTATGAGAGCTTTAGTCACACTTAGGTCTAAGAAGTCAGACCCAAATGCTGATGGTGATGTGAAAATAAGGATGTTCCCCGCACTACATAAACAAGATCTATTTTCAAATCAGTTCCTTTTTGCAGATCTTAAGAAAAGGTTTTTGCATGTCCTTTTCTTGCCTCATCAGCTTTTCATATTTCTTTTCTTCATAAATCTAGATTAATCCACCTTGCTGTTAGCCAATTGTGTTATATATACACACATCTCTGTACATATACCTACATCTATATGTATACATCTATATGTATGCATTCAAGTGCAATTTTCTTACATCCTTGCAATCTCCTGAAAAATTCCCCAGCAGGCATTAAAAGGCAGAAATCTCCAGAAAGGCTAATAAATCATTCTAAGTATGATGTTTGTAGGGGAAGACATTTTGGAGATGATAAAAAGAAGCACATTTTCAAAATGTCAATGAACCCACAGAAATAGTGAGCAGCTTTTCAGATGTCTGCCCACTTATTAGAGATGGGCAAAGTCAGGTACCTAAAATATTCGACTAGGAAAAGTTAGAGTATAAATGACTCTGTAGCCTTTCCAAGCCTTTAAAAAGAGAGGCAGGGATCAGAAATGATGGGGGGGGGGGGGATTAATCTCCCACAAGCCTATTTTTCAGAAACCAGAGTTCAGCTTGTTCCTGAGAACTACAGGAAGCATAGCACAGAGAGGTAATTGCTCATGAGAAATTATCTTTAAATACATAGGACAATGTTACCAGGCAGCTAGGTATCAGAAGGAACAAACACCACATCTGTATGTTACTCAGGAAGATGTTTGTATCAGTTTCTACATATCCATATATTTGTTACATAAGTTCATACTTGGGAGGAATGTCACCAAAGTCAAGGGTTGGTGTGTCTATTGTGATTTTCCAAATCCTGTCTCTCTCATATTCTTATAACATGGGAGACATAAGAAATGCTGAACGTAAACACAAATATAATATATAATTGCAGAAATGAGACGTGATGATTACCATAGCTGATAATACATTTATTATGTTCCTGCTTTTCAGTACTATAGGTAATAGGATGCCCGCTTCCCTCCCCACCATCACAGTTACAGAGCATTTTACAATAGCATCCTAGCTCTTTTTTTTTTTTTCCTTTTTTTATGATTGGTAGAGTAACCATTTGGAAATGAAACTTCTGCAACCTTTCATTAAAGAAGATAGGAAGCCAAGAAGGTAATATTATATATGGCATTTTTATGAAACATTAGGCACAAAGTGATAGCCATATTATTGTATATTAGAAAGCTCTGAAGGATGCTCAGCCAACATGATAGCATGATTACATGAACATTCAAATACATCTTTTTGGAAAGGAGACATGGGCTAATGGAACAGCTAACAGGCCATGTTGCTGGCAGCTGAGGTGTTGATTTTTAAATCAGAGCCATGGCTGATAGTTTTAGTTTCCTAAAAATATGGGTTAGTTTTGCAAGACAATTGAAATATTCACAGCTATCTTCTAATATGCCTGGGACCTAATTCTTTTCCGGCATCTAGCACCAGTTTCAGTGAATTTATGCTTGATTTGTATCAGTGCAAATGAAGAGAAACTCCAGCTGCGTATTTCTTTATATGTGTCTCCATTCCACGAGGTATTTAAGCACAATTTTAAATCAATCCTATTCAGCAAAGAGTGACATGGATCTTAGGCTTTCAGTAAAGAAACATGCTTAAGAGCTTTGCTTAATAGCAATGAACTACAAGCCAGGACTTTAGCAGCTGCTTTAGGTTAGTACCTGCACCTTTCCTGATGAACCTTGCTACAGAGGAAAGTCATTATTTCAAAAAGAAGGCATCTGTGAAGTGAGGCTAGACTTATCTTGAGCCTGCAGGAAACTTTATTACTTGGCTGCAGCATCTCAGCAGAAAAATATTTGATATTGATACCCATCTACCAAATGCAAAAAGAAAGGGAAAAAAAAAAAAAAAAAAAAGAAATGAAATATTGAAATATTAGAATGCATTTTTAGCAAACTTCCCTAATTGCACCTGCAAAAACCGCAAGCCTGTCTGTTCTATGACAGGGCAATCCTCGTTGAGGTGTGTAGAACAGTGGTGCACACGTGTGAGCTCCAGAGCCTGCAACCCCGTACTTCAGTAAACCCCCCAGAAGCACACCCAGTTTTTGCACAGCCAAGATATGCTTCTGCATTTTATAGATGCAGTTAAAAAAGCCAGCTGGAAACTTACTTCATTGTGTTTCACATTAAGCGCATGTTGACTGTAATTAAAATAATTTATATTTTGCGAGGGCAGTTTTGTAACACTCTTCCTTCCACCCAGGGCCATGAACTGCAGCAGCAATTAGCAGGAGACATGACTGATTGAAGTTAGAGTTTCAAAAGGTCAGAGACACATTTCCTTGCTCACAGTAGCTGCATACAGCATCAGATCTGAAAGGAGCTAAAACCTGTCCAGGGCATGTTGGACCCAAGTGGATGTAGATGGTTCCAACAGACCAATGTTCCTATAAAATATCCAGTCCCTGGTGCTCCTGAACCCCCTCAAGGGGCTAAAGCCTGAAGTATGTGTTTCCTGGTAGATGTTTGCAGAGCCACCTCCCTCCTGACTCTGCTGCTCTGCTCTAAGCGCTACCTCAGCCAACTCATCGGGGAGGTCGGGGGCTGCCATTGCCCATCACAACACCACAGAGAACCTTCCCTCTCTGTGCAGCACCCACAGAGACGTGGGGACGAGCTGGAGGAGGAATCCCTGTCCCCGTGTCGCCCTGCCTCCTCTTCATACTGCCCAGCTGCACACCCTGGGCTGCCCGGGGACATCAAATGGAGCAAGGGGAGGGTGAGGCATGGTGCAAGCCGGATCGCTCTCCAACACAGGCCCACAGAGCACAGGTGGGAGGATTTCCTACAGCCCCAGATTAAGCAAGCAGCTTCCCTAATCTGTCAAGAGTGCACAAGAGTGCACATTATTTTATAAATAAACACATACAGCATTTTTCTTTTTAAGAATAAAGACCTTCTAAACTAAATTTGTTGCACTGATAGGTAGTTAGGGGTTAAAAACACGCAACAATTAGCAGAATAGCAAAAGAAGAGTCCGAGCAAATGAATATATGAAGTTTGCAGTTCTGTGGTTGTGAAGTAAAACTTGGAAACGTAACCTACCTGTAACAAATCGCTGGGGTACTGCAGAACATGTCCATTGTGCAGCCTGGCAGTAACTCTGCTGGGGGCTCCACCAATGCAGCTCCACGGCGGGCACCAACAAATTCCATAGCTCCTGATGTTCACTGGCTGCTGGGATAAACGGGTGTTGATGTGGGCTGGGAGGAAAAGGGGGACCCTTCCCCCCGTGGGCAGCATGACCAGAGACCGTCCTCCACAGGCCAGCCCAAAGGCATCGTGTGTAGGGTCAGCAGCTGGCTTGCGGGGCACACTGGGCTGTGGCCACCTGCTCAAGGCTCTGTAGAGACAGGCATAAAAGTTATCATGGAAGTCACTGTCTCTCCATTTTCCATAGATATTTTCTCATTCATTTGGGCATTGTTGCTTATGCTGAGTAGTGACTATGACCAACACAAATTCTGCTTTCTATATAGTATCTGTATATTTTTGTATATCTAATATATTCTATTTGAATTTTCTGCTTTTCTATAAAATTAGAATAAATTCACTGTCTTCCATGGGTTATCTTAGACTGATATGAGTGTATCAGACAGAAAAGCCTCTTACTTTACTCCTCCTTGTTCTGTGAGAACAGCAGTAGAGAGAATCAGCACAAAAAGGCTTTGGCTTTTCTGGTGGTTTTTATTTATTTATTTTTGTTTGAACCAAAGTTTTCCCCATTTAAATCTCAATTTCCTTTCTCCTTCTACAATTGGGGTCACCACGGCAGGGGTGAAGGCAGTACATATCTGGTTACATACAACAGACACCAGCCCAGCAGAAATAAAAGAAAGCGCTCACCACATAACTGTAATTGTTAGTGCAGAAATGTACCGACCTAAATGAAATTTCACCTTGGGAGTTTCAGCTGAATTGAGTCTCAACAGAGGTGAAGTTCCCCAGGCATATGGCAAGTCCTCTGGCTGGCAGAGTCAGAGCCCTGCAGCACTTCATCAGGCCCTCAGAGCCCACCATTAACTCCACAGAGCGCCGTTATTAGGGAGAGGAGAACAGCTGTAAGTGTCTCTTAATGCCGGTGGGGAGCTGGGGAGTGCTAAACTACTGCATGTATAATATAAAAGGAAGAGGAATATAGCTCCACTGAATTAGTTCAGGCCACTGAGGTCTGTTTGTTTCAATTATCACTGGTACAGTCAAGTCCCCTGAAAGCCCCCATTAGCTCCCAACATGTTCTTTTACACATAGGCACCTTTTCAAATACCTTTTGCTTTAATGAAGCTTTTTTTTTTATAGCACACATTGGAGCCAATACCAAAAAGAGAGTATGAGCACTTAAAAATAAATGGGTCGAATGTGTCCCTGGTGTAAGGCAATGGGATGTATTGATACTTTGTTTGGATCTAAGCTGCTGGGCAAGTGAAATGGCGGGAAAAAAAGGGAAAAGAACAAAGAACTAAAACTGAATAAAGACCTGCCGTGACTCTCTTCCTGATTTCCCTTCAACAGAAGGTCAGTACATGATATTTCTGCTTTGCAGTGAGGCTTTTATGGATTAGTCACATCAGTCATTTTCTACCTGCTAATGCTACTTAACAAACCCTTTTCAGGGAAAGGGTTAAATTCATGCCTAGTGCCTCCATTCATGCCTACACCTAAGTAAACGGAAAAAAAAAATCACCCCTAAAGAGGAGAATGGTTTCCTGTTTCTTTTGCCTGGCTGCAGCTACCACATAGGGAGAACTTTGAATTTTGTTTAAAATGCCCAGGATTGTACTTCAATTAATGTCAAAAAACATCAAATAAAGCCAAGAAAGCAAAGTTCAAATGTTCTGGTCCTTTTGTGCATGTGACAGTACTCTGGCAGGAGTGTTGCTCTTTGCCTTTGGGGAGCAGGGATGAGTGAGTGTAACTGTAAGGCAGCAGAAAGGGGATGGTGCTGCAGAACCGTGGTTCAGACTTCGACAGCAGTATGAGCACGCCAGCAACCCAGGCTCCCACCAGCGCTAACAGACAAGGAAGAGTTTCTCACTGAAATTGGATGGAAATTCTTTTCTTTTAAGATACTGAATCTCATTACACACAATCCGCTTGCAAGTCCACAGCCAGCTCTGCTCAGTCTGGCTGCTAGAAAATGCTGTCTTACTTCAAGGCTGAATTTCTCCACACTCATTTTCCAACCTTTGTGTTAGGCTCTGTTTTGCAAGGTCAAAAGGCTCTTGACTCTCAAGACTCCTCTCCATGTACATGTTCTTAAAATGAATGATAAAATCTCCTCTCCATCTTTTAATAAGCTAATGAATAGAGTTCTCTGTGCTTCAGGTCATGTAACTCGTTTCCCTTCCCCTAAATCATTTTCATAGCCTTCCTTTGAGGTCTGTGTAAGATCTTCTTGTCGCTCCTGAAGAGGCAATGTCAGAAGTGGATGCAGTCTTCCAGCAGCCATCACTACAGTCCTGAGGACAGAGCTGGGTTTACTCCCCTAATTCCACTCGATTCTTTCCATGCACACGCAGGATTGTCCTTCTGCTGCAGAGCTGAGAACTCATTTTGTGGGTGTTGCCCATGATAACGCCCAAGTTCATCCCAGAGCCACCACCTTCCAAGACAGAATCTCTCATTCTGTGGATCCACCAGCAATTTTCCTTCCCAGGTGCACCAGCTGAAATCTGGCTGTATTTAACTACAGTTGGGACTGTCACTACTGAAGTGAGCCACATGAACATCACCCCTTTCACAGGAACCCCTTCTGCTGCTGACAAGGCTTTACCTGCACTGCATCGCCGTGTGGGCAGCAGATGATGAAACACCACAGTTTGCAGCTCGGAGTATTTAGGTAAACCAGAATTGATTGTGGGTTTCTTCATCATGGATTGTGGCATGTCAGTGATTTACAGCACAAATAGCTGAGACCTGCACAGGAACAACCAGCCTGGGAAAAGTGAGAGCAGCTCTCACAAATATCTCACGCCAAGACTTCTGTGCTGCTCATCCCACACCAAGGGCACAAGGGCCATGGTTTTCCTGAGACTGAATGAAGAGGGAAGAGGAGCTCAGCTTTATGAGTGGATGTGCGTGAAAGCTGCAAGCAGAGATCTTATGGCTATTACCCATCTCTCCTCTCTACCTGTAAGGTGGGGAGCCTCTAGTGCATGGGGACTTCAGTGTCCCGAGGGCTGAAGAAGGGGAAAGTGCACCATATACCAATACAAACACAATCGAGCGTACAGCAACTCTGAAGGGATTTTTAGCAAACATTTCCCTTTTTCAGAGATTTTTTTGAAGAGAAAAGAAGAACAATCTTGTCCTTCAGAGGAGATATATTCCACTGAATGGACTATTTTTTACACTAGCTGATGCCCACAGGAAAGCAAACTGAGTGATTAGAAGAGTCTAAAAACTAGTGCTGCAAGTGAAAAAGGACATGGAGCAAGGACAGCTATTTTTAAGCTATGCAGCAGTGTTGCCTGCTGATTCCACAGCACCAAAGTTAAGATTTCTTGTTGATCACACACTTACTTTTTTTCCTCTTTTCAAATCTTTAACCAAACCTGTAGTCTGTGCCCTGTGAATTACTACAGTGGCTACCAAAGAGAAAGAAGGCACTAGTTTAAGACAAAGATTCATGCATCAACATTTAAACTCCTGAGACTTGCACTGGAGTGCATATTGTATTTGCAGATCTTAATGATGAATGAAAGGAAGTCCTAGATTAGATCTGCAGAAAAGACCAGATGATTTTGGATTTACAAGGTATCTAGAGCAGGGGTGAGTATATATGTGTGCACTAGTTAATGGAAATGAATGCCAGGCATTCCATGCATGGCAGAGCAAAGAGTTTATGTTTTTCATCTGAGATCCTCCAGCTAAGTACAGTGGCCAGGAAAGAACCTGAAAACAGATTTCAGGAGACGGCAAAAACTTCTGGGCTAAAATCACTGTTTGCAAAAGTGACATGCTGGAAGACAGGAAACATCCACATTTCCACAGGTAGTATTTGAGTAATCCTTTAAACCCCTGAGAACCAAACAGATGAAGCTGGGTGATGGCCTGCTAGATTTTTTTTTAACAGGGCTGAACCGCGGGCAGTTTCCTTTAGCCTGCAGTAAATACAGAAGATATCTCATTAGCCTAGTTTAAAAGAGGGGGGAGGTAAGAGAAGATATATCCACTGGTGTTAAGTGGAATAAAGAATTATATACAAACAGAGCAAGCCTGCAGCAGCTGCAGTCAAGAAAACAAATCAACCATTTATTACTTCTCCTTCAGTGTGTTTAAACATTTATGGAGTGCCATCAATAACCAAGTTAATTGTGAATGGCTGATAGTGTATTTGCAAAGCCTTCTTTAACCTGCAAGCATCAGAACTGCCATGAAAGGGACTTTACATCAATGACAATAATTATATGGCCCTTTAACAGCTTTCTGCATACTTTATGGCATAATCCTGTTCAGGTAGTCACACTGGGCTTTGCATGGTATTATTAATGAGTGGAGTCAATGAACATTGAGCAAATGGGAACAACGTATTTCTTTGTGTGTGTGCATGCAGGGTGAGTGCCCCCTCTGGAGAAAGAAGGCAGCCACCATTTTACTGGACAGAGAGAAACTCATCAACACCCACAGCTGAGCAAACAAAAATGCTCCATACTCCCTGCCATTTACCAAGGTAGAAATTAATCCTGAGCGACCGCATTACTGCTTGTAGCAGTTTGCTTAACCAAGTATCTAAATTAAAAAAAAAAAACCAAACAACAAACCAACAACCAAAACGCATACTTGTGCAGTGACCTGGTGTCAGAAATGAGGAATTTGTCTCCAGACTGATTTAATCATATCAGAAAGATGGATGCCAGGATTCATTACTGTGACAAAATGCTTATTGTTTAATCACATTACCCACCAGCTTGCAGCTAGGCTGAGACAAGCTAATCTGACATCGACCTGCACCGGGGATCTTACGGAGCGGCCTCCTGGCTGCTGCTTCACCAAGTGTTTGCTTTCAGGATGTTCTGGAGTCTCCATGCGAGGCTGAGCACCTGAAGCTTGCACCATGCACATCCCTTCATTGCTGTATTTTACCTATTCTCTTCCTTTCGGCCCGTCCTGTGTGATACGGTCCTTCGGCCCAGGCGGACAGAAACAGAGCATCAGCAAACAGGGACCACACCAGAAAGAGTTACTGATCCCTCTCCAGATGCACATTTTTATGTGAAATCCCATTACTTCCTGAAGATGAAATCCAAAGAAGCTTGTTATTTTTACCAATTCACAACATTTTCAGGCTAACCCCCATCGAGGTTTGCCAGACTTCCTTCAGTCAAAATAAGAGCTCACAGAATAGGAAAAAAAAAAATCTGCTTAAGGTATTTCTGAAACATTTTCCATTTTGGTGACATTTAACAGATTTTAGTGTTCTGCTCAGCTCTGGTGAGAAATATAGCGAACAAAGCAAGCTTCTGCTTTGACCAGCTGATTTCACTGTGGTTAGCAGGTACTAAGAATCTTCCTGAGACATTGTCAAGTGTTGAGTCCTGCTCCCAGCTAGCAGGAGAGCTGTGTCCCACCAGTAATTTGTGTAACTAGTGCACAGGGCATGAATAACTCTCCCACAGACCCTGCTCAATGAAGTTGTAAATACATAAGCGTGTCCTACAGGCAGCACATCCTCAAGATTATAACTTCTGTTGGAGCTATGACATATCTTTCACAAAGACATTTAGCCTAGAGCTAAGGACTTCAAATGATGGAGAATCCACCTTGCCGCCGGGTAATTTATTTCAGTGGTTAATTACTCTCACTAAAAAATGTGCACCATATTTCTAGTCTGCGTTTGTCTAGCAGCCGCTCTAGTGCAAGTTTTTAAATGAGTCCAAATGCATGCTGGAACAGGACTTTGGGAGTTAATTAATACTGTTTGGATAGCCAGACAGTGGAGACATGTTCAATAAAGCTGACATTTATGTATCACTATCAATTCACAGAGATGAAACATGCTGAATTCCCTTGCAAAGCAACAGGCTTATGCATTTTTAGACATCTTAGTAGAATTTCAATTAAGTCATAAGGAATAATCTACTTAATTTCCACCAAAACCTGCCCTCTATAATGAAGGGTAGAACAGTTTTATTTCTCATCATTTAGGGGAAAATATTTACTCCATAATACCTTGCAAGCCTGAGCTGAAAAACATTTATCTTACTATTTTTATTTTTTTCCTCCGTGATTTATAAACGCTGCTGTCTTTCCCCAGAGATGGGCATGAGGTTTGGACTCCTGACATTGATTGATTCAAGGGGAAAAAAGTATGTAACATTTGATCTGACAAGATGAGCACACGCAATCCTTGGACAGATGTACCAGTGAGAGAGGGAATATTTTGAGCCTTGAACAGAGTTCTCTTCAGATGTTATCTGAGTTCAGATTCTACAGGAAATTATTGTGAATATGCAAAGAGAACAAAAGTACTGGGAGAAAAAGTCTTCCCAAATACTGCATAAACTGAATAGGCCAATTCATTTATTGCAATTCTTCCTGAGATTCATACGTTGCCTAAAGCGAATGGACAGGACTTTTGCTCAGCTTCCAGATCAGTCAGGCCAACAAATCTAGTGCACTACCTAAAAAATGCTAAGACATGCAAACTTTTTTGCTATCACTGCAAAGGCAAGTATCTTCTTCCTCCCCCTACCAACACACAGCCATCAGAAGAAGCAAGATTTAAGGGAATTTCACACTTCCAGAGAAAATAATTCACAAGTCACTACTGTTAATTGCCAAGCAGTGCTGAGGTGACCCCTAAGAAGGTCCAGGAAGTGATTTTTCCTATCCCATGAAGAATGATGGGAGATATCAGCATATCCCCCCTGTTCAAATCAGCACAAAGCTTCAAACTCAAATCAATTTTGAGAACTCAAGATTCCAAGGGAGATTTTTTAACTTTCTTGGTTTGGGTAATTTCAAATATTTCAGTTCAATTTAACTTGAATCAGCTCAGTTCACTCTGTTCCTCTGTTTTGTTTTGCTTTTTTAACCATTGTATTATTATGGTTAAAGACAAATTAATAAACCAGATTTATTTTATGCTGGAAAAAAGCAATAACGAAGCCTAGAAATTCACACTTGGATTATTAAAAAAAAAATATCAATACCATTTTTTTCTGTGAATGACTTCGTTCACTTTTAATGAACTGAGACATTTCAAATTAAAAGAAGTTTTGTTCAAAAAATTCCCAGCCAGCCCCAGAAAATATATCTTCTTGTGTTTGTGAACCCTTTTTGTCTCCCTCTGCAAGTACCCATTGAGCTTCAAGGAGAACCTCTTATCTTACCCAATAAATTCAATATACACATCACCAAATGTGGGAAAAGTGCAGCATGCTAACATGTATCCAAGTAAAAATTACTTCAACAAGTATTTCTCTTCTATTTTACTGATAGTAACCTGGCAAGTCTTCCAAGGAGCTGACCCTGAAGCAAAACAGATGAACGGAGCCTTGTAACCCCTACATCTTCATTTCAAATGTATTGCTTTTAGAAGAATTGTAGGTGTCTAATGGGGCTTGGGAAAGCCACATTTTCCTTCAACTACACCCTCAAAGTAAATCAAGAGTGTCGAGTAAAGAGGAACTAATTCTATTTTGCTTGCTTTCAATAAGAAGGAGAATTGTCTCTCCTCCCCTTCTCGCCCCAAGCAACAGTCTTGGCAGCAAAGAATATTTTTTCATAAAGCATAATGCAGAAGCAGCTCTCATTCACTCCCGCAAATCCTGTTTAATCCCTGGATTTGTATCGTTTGCTGACTAGACTGAGAAATTTGGCTGCATCTAATCCTTCAGCTTCTGAAGAAAGATGGCTTATTTAAATATTTAGCTGCACTTTGTCAATATCAGCAGGACAGGGGTGATGGATGACAGCAATTATGCTGGGTGCATCTCCATTAACATGCCACTTTTTCCAGGTATGGAGTCTGCCTCTTGTATGGTTTGTTTAATGATCAGGACTGAGAAGGAATTTTAATGACCCCTTAGCAGCTTGTGTTCATTTGAGGCAGGATGTTATTTAGTGGCATACCAGTAGCTGGTGAGTTAGGATGATCAGAACAGTGGATTAGACATGTACTCTGCAAACAAGTTTTCTCCATACTTCATGACACTGTAATTTGCAGCAACTAAAACACACCAGGAGATACCTAGAGGTCCAGCCTTAAAATCTAAAGTAGCTCTTCAGTGCTCTTCAGTGTAAGGGATTACATTTTTAGTCCATCATGTGATGAAAGCATTCAACACTTCTTACTGAATATCTGTTAGCCATATATTTTTCTTATAAACTATTTCTTATAGATCCTTACGGAGATGGAGATGGAGACAAAGTCAGAGATGAGAAAGTAAAGATGGAGATGTCTTACACACCTCTATCAGTAGAGACGTATTCCAGAGCCAGAGTTTGGCGACAGCAGTGATGCGCTGGCTCCACAGACATCAGGCAGGGATTTGCCAGAGTCACAGCCTGGGTTCCGAGATGGACTGCCTAGGATGTCTTCACACAACCCATTCTTCTTGCTTCCTAGACCGTGATGGAGGAGCCCTTACAGTCCAGTGCAGAGGTGCAGACTCAGCCCATGGCTGTATGGCAGACACAGAGCTGGGCACGTACACTCATGATGGTAAGTGCAAACACACACTCTTGGGTCCTCTGGGTGCCAGAAGAAGCAAGTCAAGAATAAATCTGAAGCCGTCCACTGTTTTTCATCCTTGGCATGATCATTTATAATAGAGTAGATCCAGTCCTACCTCACTGACCATTGTAAAGGCAAATACAGAAGAGACTGTAAATCAATGACAACAGGAGCTAGATTTATCAGAAAAACCTGAGTTTGACCTTTAGTACTTTTCCCCTGGGCCCAAATATTTTCTCCTTCTGTCTGGGTGAGAGGTCCTGTTCCTGCTACCATTCTCCATATGCTATTCACAAGGTTTCTGCATGTAGGGTGAATTTATTTGGCTGCTACTTCAATACTCATCTTTGCTTTTTCATATGTATCTGTACACACATAGGCCTCACATGAACTACTTTCCTCTTGGTCTGAGCAATACATAGGAAAGAAATATTTGTTCTGGATGGACTATTGTATGTTAATAATACTGTGAAACATGTGAGGTCAGGGGTCATAATCTGGTAAACCTCAGTTACTTTCTGTGTTTCATGTGCACGCGGTGTAAATCTTGTGAAGTCAGTTGGATGCCCAAAGGACAGATAAAGGCAACAGAGATCTTTGTATGTAATTTCATTCTCAGGTGACAGACACCCTTTTAAAAATATAACATGCAATATAAACTATATTATTAAATTGAAGCAGTGAGAACAGTACTGACCACTAATGGGGCAGTAACAAAGGATACCTGTAGTAGCTCTGTTCTCTCCATCCCTAGTGCATCTAGGATTTGGAGCTGCAAAAGGCAGCCGAGTGGTCCTTCTATATTTTGGAGGAGGAAAAAACCCCGTTCTTCCTTTCTATGCTCCCAATAAAAAGGTCTGTTCAAAATCTGCCTCCTCACAATTACAGGCTGCACCAACACATTTTTCCTATCTGTTTCTTCTGCTACAAGGCATTATTTGCATTGGAAAGATCCCTGTACAGAAGGTGTGATAGCTAGGTTTCATCAGTTAGTCCACAGATCTGACCTCCATTCTCCACTTCAGCCTTCACTGCAAAGAAATATACAGAGGCCACCTTAAAAAATAATTAAAGGCAAACCACACAAGGGATCTACACAGCACTGCCATCTATTAATGGAAATTACGGATGCTCTGTATTAACCTTGCCACAGTTGTAGCCCTACATACAGGGAAAGAAGCAGCTGTGTGAGTGATTCAGTGAGGTTACCTCTTGCAAATTGTATTAATAATTCTCTTGTCTGTGTGAACAAATCCCTCCTTCCCAGGCTGAAGGGCTGGGCTAATTTAATGTCGCAGGGTTCAGATAGCCATATGCTCCTCCACAAAGCCGAAGCAGAAAACCTGGAGGCTAGCAACCACCCTTCCCTGGGCTTTGTGCAACATCCTGGTGCTGCCCAGCCTTTCTTGCGGGATGGTAGAAACCAGAGCTTTATGTAACCCTAGGGATTTGCAGTCTGGTGATACCCCTGGAGTGAGACTCATCAAATGGCAGGAGCAGAAGATCAGTATCTCAGCTGTGACAACATCAGGCCCAGGAGCTGGCACTCATACCTGGAGTTTTTGCTTGCCTTGTTCACCACAGAGCAGAGTTTGAGAAGAGGAAAGTAAATTAATTAATTAATCATTTACTATGGGCAGATTGATTAGTTTCACCTTTTATCACCTATAAATTGTCTATGAAGAGGTGACCAAATTCTCAGATTTGTTTGTTACTCAAAAGTATTTAAGCATTTTCTTAAGCCTACCTGGCACTCCTCTTAGCAGGTACAACTGCTGGTGCCATGGCATGGCAAACCCAGCACAGCTGGTGGCATGTGGGCTCCATCGAAACACCCTGAAAGCTAAAATGCTCCCCAGCACTGAGCAATCCTAATAACTAAGCAGGAATGCAGTTAAAATGAAGAACTGGTGGAAAAACAAAAGGCTGTGAATATTCTTAGTAGAGTGTCTTCGCTGGAGTTCAGTCATTGCAGGAAAAGAAAAACGCTTTCCAGGTTCACCTCTGCTGCTGATCAGTGAAATTTAAGCTTGCCAGAGTCAAGAGCCTGTGCTGCCATTTATTATACAAGCCTTTGTTCAAGGCAAGTTGGAAACTTTCAGGACTTAGGACAGGAGTAGGTATTTCTCACTGCTGCCATTATCTTCATTGATTTACCTCTGTGACAGCATTCCCATTTCTCACATATGCATTTCAGGGCCTGCTTTATTTAACCTTGTAGCTACAAGGCCACTATCCAGCTCTGCTCTTCTGACAAACTGCTGTAGGGTTCTACTTGGCTTTATCAAGTTGAATACAGTCACATACACAACCCCGGGCAGACTCCTCTCATGCCTACAGGCTACAGGCAGTTTCCGATGGCCACAGCACTACAGGTGCAGGTCTTCCGTGATTCCAAAGGTGTGTCTAAAGTGATTTACAGGTAACTGCAAAATACCATCTGTGTTCTTACAATATTACTTTGTGTTTGCTTACACCCCCTGTTTCTTAACTGGAAGCGTAAACTTATGCAGGTCACTGAGCTGAGATGGGAGAGAAGGAAAGGGAGGGCAGAGGGGCGAGAAGATGTGGAAGCAACCAACAGGCTTGCAGAAATGCCCAAGATCTGTAGGGGAGAAAGAGCGATGGATTTCAAGATTGTGATGACTTTTTAAGTGTTTGTACTCCCCTGTTGAATGTCACCAAACTTTTTTTTTGGCAACCTGCAAAGTGTTAAATTTCCATGTCATTCGCCTACCTACACAGTCTAATTTGGAGTTACCTGCTAACAATAATTTAATACGCTACACAGATTTCATACCTTTTTTACTTCTGGAGTAGTCATCTGACAACATGTGAAGTGGGAGCTGAGCACAGCCAAGACTGAGAAATCCTGTTGTCCACGTTAAATGTGGGTGGCAGAAGCAGGGAATCTGGAAAGATTCAAAAGAAGCTGGTAATTACCCAAGAACAGGGATATCTGAAGCAGATGGGCATCATACAAACCCATGCAAATACCTTTTCTTGCCATAGATACTGTGGCTACTGTGCTCCCTGCTGGGTTTACCCTGCATGTACAGAGAGACACAGGGCACAGGGTTACTTAAAGCACAGATCTGGGGGTCTAACTCTGGAGGTAAAGAACATTGTGGCTTTAACTGGGAAGGGTTTAACATGACTGGAAAAACTGTTAATGCTATGGCTTTCCAGCAGTACTGTAACCATCACTTTGAATACATAGCTGTGATACCAGCTGTGAGTATCTGTGCTGGATATAATTGCTTTTTTTCCTCCTGGTGTTCTTCATCAACCACCCAACCAACATATGAAGCAGAGGAATTCACCATATGAGGGAGGAAATCAAGTGCAGGATTTGCTTCAGTTTCTCTCAGCAATAATCTGCTACCAAAGTGAAACAACAATGACAACAGATTATAGGATGCGGAGATAAGAAAGGACTGTTTGACTGAAATCCTGGCTGAACCCAAAGACACAGGGGAAAAGCCATGTGTCCTGTTTTCCCTAAGGAGCCCTAAGTCTGCTACAGTTTGAGAAGTGATACCACCAGTTTGGAAACATAGGGACCAGCGTCTGGATTCAAGTCCAATGGTGTGGTGGCAGTCGGATTTACAGCCTCTGGCTGCAAGTGCCTGGTGTAGCCTTTTCCACCTGTAGCTGTTCAGCTCCTGCTGCAGGTCCTTTGGCTGTCTTGTAGCTCTGCTTGACTCCCCAGGTCTGTCTCCTTCCACTTCCACCCTCCACACTTTTACACATTCTTGTCTATAGGAACATCTTTGCTCTCTTCCCTATACCCAAAGTTCACCAATAATCAGCACCAATTCTGTTTATAAAACAGAATAACAATTTATGTTAACAGACAAAATTTCAGACTGGCTACACCAACACAAATAAGAATCAAGTCCAGTAAAATCCATCCTCCTTCCACGGCACGTAAAGCAGTCAGTGCGGAGCAGATGATTTTCCTCAGCAGTTCCTAAACTACCCAGCACCAGACAGAGGTTTTTCCTTCCTGTTCATTTCTGCCCTCTATGGGTTTGAGTGACATAGGCAGTGAAGACAGAAACCTGAATGTTTCTGTTTATATAGTAAGGCAAATGTCAAAGCAGTGGAGGAAATTTTCACAACCAATAGACCCTGAGGACAGAAATACAGAAAGAGGCTGCCAAGTGATGTGTTTCTTGTTTCTAGCTATAAGCTTTCCCAGACACTCGCTTGACCTGACCGAGGAGTCCTCGTCCAAAACTTCTGGATGAATCTGGGACAAATGCAGCAGAGTTCTGAAAATCTTTACCTATTTTTGCCCAATTTTTGTTTACAGATCAGATTTGCATTGAAATAAGAGTGTTGTGGACTTGGGAATCTACTTTCTACAGCTGATTATTTGAAGGGAACTACACCTTCTTTTGCCTCACTTTAAAAGAAAGGGGTTTTTTTTCGAAGGGGAGAAACTACATTGCAATCCATTGAAGATTTACTATTCAGCAAACAGTTCAATTCAGAGTGTCAGCTTCCTCATTTGTTTGCAATATAGACTGTGAGACACTGTCATTCTGGTACCATTTGCTTTGCACAGTTGCATCGTACAGAGCTCTTGACCCTATTGAATTTGGCTCAGGAGTTACCATATGAAAGAAAGTATAAGATAGTGGTTTAAAAGGAACTTGGAACTGCTAACATATTATTCATTTGTTTAGATGAAAATACTAATGTGGTTTTTTTTTTCTAGAAAGCCTGATGGTTACTTATATGTACATTTAAAAGAGAAAAAAAGGTGAAAAAACAGAAGAACTTACTTATTACCTCCTTGACACTAGTAAGAAAATAACAAGTAAAAATGCCTGAAGCTCCTCAGCAAAAACACTTTCAGAAACAAGCATTAACATTACAAACACTGTGGTGATGACAGAAGAAGGATCTCACAGATGTGATATTTGTAATTTCAATTGGGGTGTGAGCGCTGTTTATGAAGACTTCAACAAATACAAGTCAGAGCTCTAATTTAGACCTTTCATTTTCACTTGGCAATAATTTAAAAAAAAAGTTTGTTCTCTCTCTGGCTGTTCCCAGGTACCTTTCAAGCCAGTCAGTTATTTTTAATAAGCAAACAGTACTTTTTGTTACAAGAGGTTCTGAATGAAGCCCCATTCAGAAAGGCAAACAAATATGAGCATCATCTTCTGGAATAATTATCAGGAAACTTTTACAACAACTGCTCAGAATTCTAACATTTTTAACAGCAAGAGTAACCTTTGCAGCACGGGGTTGAATTTCTGGAGGCAGAAAGAGCAACTCTGTATACTAACTTTATGTTAAAGTTACTCAGCTGATAGAAAAAAATAACAGCCAGAAATGATAGGACTCCCTCCCCCTGAGTTTGCAATTAATGCAAAACCTCATCCTCCCTCACTGCTTTAACCCTCCCCAAGCACTGATGAAGGTAAAGCTCTCTCCTCCATAGCCATCTACATTTTCCACTGCCCTGTGGGACATGATCGTGGCTTTCTATGGAAGAATACAACAGCACAGAGATGTAAGGAGAGCAAAACATGGGACTGCCACAAAAAAAGAGGAAGAATAACCAAGAAAGAAAAAGGCAAATAGTGACATTCACCATGGGGAATGGCCAGTGCAGACAACCCTTGGGGAGAAACTATTTAGGGTTTAATTGTTATAGAAAGCCACTGTTGAGAAAGAGAAGAATTTGGTTTTATATTATGCTCTTCATGCCCAAGCTATGGCAAAGTAATGTGAGAAATAAGATGCATTGTAATTTATGACTACTGGCAAGCAAGGGATGTTTTTCATGCACAGCAGTACTTCGCAGCCTGTCTTTGACAGCAGAAGTACTTCTGCCAGGCGGGAGGACGCTGGATCTAAAGGCAGGAGCAAGGTAATTTGTTCTACTGCGTCTTCCAAGGATGCTTCTCACAACCTGTCTTCACTTCCCTTAGGACTAATGTAGCAGTAGTAGTAACAAGTACACGTGCCAGTGCCACCCCGGGACCAACACAGCCATCTGCCGTTTAAAGGGATGGACAAATCAACGTGTCCAATCTAGGTACAGTCAAAAGTGTTGAGGCCTAAGTGTCCCCCTGGGCAAACATGCTTAACACATGAGAGTGTCCAGCATCACCAACGAGCAGTGTGAGGTGCTTTTATGTCTGGATGGCCTTACTTGTAGTGACTGTTGAATCATTTTCATTAACAATCCCAGATGGGATGGCTGCAGGTAGAATCATTTGTCTGCATTTGCAGGGAGAAGCTACACATTCCCACTGGGTATGTTTCTCTAGCATGTGTTGGCTTCTCCAGCAGTAGACCTCCATGACCTCGAGCTAACCTGCAATCCCCAATAACTGGGCTGGAAGCAAATCTGTCCGCAAACTCGGGCTGAGCTGCATGAAGCAAAGCTATGTATGAATAAAACAAGCCAATTTGTTATCTTGTATTAAACCCTTGGCGATTTCAGCAGAGCTTGACTTGATATGGGGTTTCATCAAACCCAAAGTTCAGGGCAAATGTGGCAGAAATATGTGCAAGGAAGCCTGCAAGCCAGAATGATTGGCTTTGTCTCGGATGAGGAGAAATACACAGGCTGCACCCTGCAGAGAAATGGATGTAAATTATTATAAGAAAAACCTAGCAGCTTGTTTACAGTGCGTGTTACCTAAATTATGTCAATATTTCTCTCTTTTTTTTTTTTTTTGTCAAGCCCTCCTTCAAACGCAAACAAATCCCTTTCCCACCCCTCAGCTTTAAAAAAAATCAAGAAGCAACCACCTATCCTCTTAAAAATGCCAATCACATTTCAAAGTGTAAGTAGGAAAATAAAGTGTCTCTTTTTGTTATTAAAATGAACACAAAATAAAAAACCTGTAGCATCAGACCATCATTAGTGAACATTTCATCAGAAACAACAGGTTGGCCTTCACTCATCACTAATGACAACTTCTCTGCTGCAAAGTCTAACTCTGCAGGCTAGCACAGGGGAGCTCTGGCAGTGTGATGTGCACAGGGGTCAATTAATACTCTCTGTGATCTGTGATTAAATGGCTCCTAGAGGATCACTGTACCTGACATGTCCAGGGCCATTTTTTATGTACCCTCCAAAAGGGGAACAAAAGTACAATGGATACCTTCTTCTGCTTCAGTAAGGTACAGCAAGTAATGAAGGGAGTTGGTTTGTGCTAAACAATCAGGAGGTACAGCAATAACTCTTCTCAGCAGCCAGAAAGTTCTGGAGGTATATTTTTCTTGAGGTATCTGAAATAAATCCCAGGGGGTAATTACAGAACAGAGAAATAAGGCATAAATCCTGTTTAATTGGCAACAGCAAGAAAATAGAAATACAGTAGAGTTTCATCCCTCTTCCTGCACTGCCCATGTTGCTTTAATGTCTTCAGGACATATGGAAACCAGGGAGGGTCAGACCCAGAAATCTCAACATGATGGGGAATCTGCCTTAATGTAAAGCTCTTATGGGAAAGCATCCATCTCAATCCTTGGTAATGGGTTTACAAGGAAACCCAACAGAGCAGAAAACCGATATCATCCTATATTATCTCACTCCAGGATTTCTGACCCCACAAGAGTGGATTCACATGAACGACTCAAGAGCACAGCTTTCAGCTTCCAAAGTATAGGCAGAATATGCTGGTGGCTCATGCTGCCGGCCAGAGCAGAAAGGAGAGCTGGAGCTCTCGTTCCCATCTGAACCAGCCTGCTGCACTTCTCAGTCCACAGCACCGTGGTGCAGACTCCCAAGTTTTCCAGCTGCATGCTCAAGGCAGCAAAGGGCCTGAAAAGAAATGTCTAGGAATCTGTGTCATTTTGCTGTCCAGTAATCAGCATTTTAAGGTAAACTCTTTGGAAAAAGCTGTGTGCAGTCTCCTTTCATCTATCAGGTTATATGTAATTCAGTGCTGGAGGGGGGCAGCATATCCTGGGAGCCGGCCAGCCAGCTCTGCTCTTGCTGTTGTCACTAACTTCTACATAGTCACTTGGGGGGGGGGGATGGGGGGGGGACGGGGGACGGGACACGGCAGTGAAAAGGATTGAAAATGTCATTACTCCCTGAGCCAGGTGAGAGGTCTGAAGGTGGGCTCAGTGTCTTACAACAGACAGAGCATCTGTTCCCTGGCACTGATTTTTGAAAGGCAGTGCTGGGTGCTCGTTCACTGCTCCTGGTACCTGCGATGGGGAGCAGACGGAAGCACCAAGTCGAAGACACAAGGCCAGAGCATCTGTCTGCATGAGCCTCACTGCTGCACTGGCTGCCAGTTGTTAAAGCAGTGCATCCTCGCCTTGCTTGAGAAGCCCAGGATGAATGATAGCAGGGACTAAGGCTATGACCCCCAGCGCCAGTAAAATATGTCTCCATCCTGAGCTACAGAAGTTGCTCTCAATAACTGGGCTGTAGCCTTGGAGCTGAAGGAAATGGGATTGCATTTATTAAACCAGTGTAATCCACTAAGACTGATTTGACACTAACCCGGCAAAGAAAAGCAGCACGACTGCACCAAGCCTCCTGCAAAGGCATCCAGGATTTTGTTTGTCTCCTTTCAACTTGAGGGAGCAGAGACAGTCCAGCTTGGAGGCAGAAGGCTCACAGCAAGGTCCCAGGGCACAACTGCTATGGCTGTTTGGTGGTGGCTTTCATTTTTGCTGGTGGTGAGGGTTCTGTCAGGCCTTTCCACACATCCACTGCTGAGGCGTCTTTAAGCAAATCACCACTGGAGTGCACAGGGTAGTGTTCAGTCAATCTGTCCACATATCTGTCACCATCTAAATCAGATCCTTTTGCTTACTGCTGTTTGCCTTAGGGACAGCTCTGCAAGCCACTAAACTATGATAACCTACTGTCCAAGTGGACAAAGCAGAAAGGGCAGGTTGAGGAGGGAGCTCGCTGCCCTCCCACCCCGCAGAAGCAGGCACTCCCCACTCCCAGCTCTGCGTCTTCTTCTCCCAGTTGACCTAAGCAGATTGGCCAGACACAAAGACAAGAATGCATATTTTTATTATTCCTATGCAGGTGCTGTTTACAGACATACAAAGCAAAAAATGTCCTTAAAATGTATCACCATGGAAGCTGAGAGAAGAAATAAAAGTCTGCTGATACCAGAACTGACCCTTAACCACTGGCACCCTGTAGAGGCCTCTGCATAACCTGCAGCGTTGATGGGAATCCATCCAGTTTTAAATGACAGCCTAGTACCAGACTCACATAAATGTGTTTTATACCAGCCTGACCCCAAAGATTGTTTATTAGAGAAGAAACTTCATAATGTCAGTTATGCTTCCCTGAATGTTACAGAGATTTTCAGCCAGTGATCCAGCAGCATGTTAGAACCATGCAGCATGCCTCATAGCCCTCAGTTACAGATGGGCACACTGAGGCAGGGAGGCAGAAAGTTATTCAATTATGTCCACATAAATCATTTGAGAAGAGAACATGGGTTTCTGCGTAGCCACATCAGGTGCGTGAGCCCTGGGATTCCTGCTCTCCATCAGCACACTTTACATCCATTTTATATGGAACAATACTGAGGGTATGGACCCAAAACTGATCAGGGGAGGGAATTAGTGATCGGTGAATACAGGTCTGAAAATTACCACCTAAGTCCATCCCTGGCAGTCACAGACAATCATGTAATCAATCAATTAAGTACAGAAATATTCACTAAGCATCCACTCTGCTGCTGCACCCCAATCTCACTGCTGTATCCTAGTCTAATGCTTTTAGCAGGGAAGGCCAAAAGCCTCAGGAAGGTGCAGTGGACCACAGAGAGTCAGGACAAGGGACCAAGGGCACCACAGTGCTGGAGCTCCTTGGGACAATGTGTTGGAGAGAGGCTTCTTCTGTCTTTTATGAAAAACCATAAAAGAAGACAGATACCTGCCGTGCTTGCCACCCTGACACCGGATCAGGTCAGAATAAAATGTTATCTCCTCTAATGTTGCTTATCCAACATTATAGTGAACTGGATAATTATTGTTCATGCTGTGCAAGAGGGAAAAGATATTTTGGCTTCTTCCCATTTTGACTTCTGAGGAGCCAAAGGGCACCTCATTGCATTTCCAGTCCTGTGCACTGTTTTCCTGAGTCAACCCTGCTGCAGTCCAACCTTATTTTTGCTGCAGCACAGATCCATGTAGCTGTAGAGCAGAATGTCACCCCACACAATGATGCCACACAGCTTGCAACTGTCTTTGCCTCTGCCTGTCTGTGGTAGCTGGCAGAGGCAGGCCCTCAACCTCAAAGAGCTACAGCTGGAGTATCAATAAATCAGGATGTCACCAATGATACCCTACAGACATGTGAGCAGACAAAGAGGTGTTGGCAACAGCTGCCACTCGTTTTTGTTACTTTACCGTAGAAGATTAACTTGTGGTGCTTAGGAAGAGCAGAAACCAAATGGCAGGAGGAAGAAAACATCTGGAACAGGAATTAGAATGTGCCTCCCTTCTTTCTCTCCAATGTACTTCTTCCTTACACACACTTCTTTTGTTTGTTTGATCACTGAATTTGAAACTGTAGAATAAAAGGAAAATTTTGTATCCTTTTCTCTGAAATCAGTGGGATGACACACAAGATTTAGTGCTTCATGGAACAAGAATGAGAGCCCCAGCAAAGGCTTTAGAGCAAACAGGGCTGCTTCTGCCCCTCTGTTTCTCCTTTTCATAGGCATACAGTGAGACAAGAATGTTGTTGCTTACCAGTGATGATACCAGGTCTCTCCTGCCTTTCCTATGGAGACTCCAGTTTGCTTCATGTCAAATGGATTCATTCTGGGTTTTGACGGGGTGGGTGTGTTTGTTCTTTTTCTTCACGTTTATATTTCAGACCTGGCATCAGACAGAAGATTAAAAAGAGGATCAAGTTCCCAATGTAGCCACAGTCCATCATGCAGCACTCTAAGGACAGATCTTTCTGCCCGTGAACACTGGAGGGAAATCCTATCCATTGCACTCAATTTAGGGTCAGATCTGGGACAGGACAGACCTCAGGATTTTCTTTCCAAACCATTGTCAGCTGAAAACCATTCCCTCTCACCCTCATTTTTCTTTAAATGTATATATATTGCTGTATCTAGACTGCACCGATGCAGGTCTTTATTTTTTTGTGACCAAGTTTAATCTTCTGCTGATTCTTGTAGCTTCTTCTTTCCCTCTCACTTCATTCTCTCCTCTCTCCTTTCATCTCAGCTTTATTCTCTTTTCTATTCCCTTTTTACTGTACTTTCCTCTATGTTATGTATTGTATGCGCCTTTCTTGGTGAGTGTCTAGTTCTGAAAGCAAACTCAAGATGCCAGTATTCTGGGAACATATATTAGCCCGTATTCTTTTGGTAATGCCAATGCTTTTAAAGAGGCAGCCTCGTTTCCATTAAAGCAATTTGCATTACATTACCGACATTTGCATTCAAATGCCCTTATCCTGATCCTAAAACATAGGTGTATTTGGGAGCAGATTAACAGTATGTTTGTAAGTAGTTTAAAATACAACAATCATAAAAATTCCAGCAGTTTTGGGAAATAAGTCTTGCTGGCTTTTGCTGCCTGGGCTCTGCACTAGTCTGTGCACCAGGGGTCCCGAACTGTTTGGGATAATGGACCAAGCCATTTTAAAAAGCTGTCGCAGTGGTGGATTGTATGGTTTCCAGTGAATTAAGCAGAGTCACTTAAACTTCATTATCCCTCTCTCAGTTAGTGCACCTAAAAGGGTTGAGAAAAAGTTATCCAGCATCCAAATCCTTCCATTAAACCATTTTGTGAAGCCAGTTTTCAAACATGGTTGACAAAATTAAAGCTTTTATTGCTGCCTCTGTATATCCTTCCTCCAACCCTAGGACACCCAGAATGGGGCTTACAATGTCCATTACCTGGTTTAGGTATTTGCATTCATGTGTAACAGCCAACGTCTTTGAAAAGAACAACAGCAGCAGCAACAAAGGCCAATTTTCTAGATACTATCATTCCTCAGATTCTGTACAAGCAAAAAGAGACAGTTACATCTAAATTTAAATCTATCCTTGGCACCCCAGTCAAGATTACTTTTCAGCATCCTCTGAAAATGCATCTCTGTCTAAGCCCTGGACACACAAATTTAAACAAATAGCAGATGTGAGGCACCCCCAAAAAAGACAAGGCAGCCCAATCAATGTTATTCCCTCCATGGGGCCCTAGAACCCCAGAAGGCCTGGGACCTCCTAAGCACAAACTGTTAGGCTTGCACGACACCTGTCTCAGCTTGCTGGGAGCCCAGCTTGATGCGGGTCTCAGACAGCATGACTAGCTTCTCCTGTTTTAAGATAGCTTCTGAGATTGGCTACAGTCAATTAAATTGTTTTGCTGATGAGTGGAAAGATGACAGCTCTTTTCTTTGTTGCTCAGTGCCTTTCGTGCCAGCTGCCGAGAGGACAGAAAGAAGTCAGAGAAGAGTCCAGTGAGTGTGTGTGTGCTGTATTAGGCGACTATACCATGGATGCTGGGTTCCATCCCTGCACCCCCCTGCCATACTGTGCATTAGAGACACACCAACACGAGCAATGGCTGGGGCAAGCACACACACAGGCCCACAGGAAAGTACTGGGGGATGGGGAGCAGAAAAGAGAAAGGAAAAGCAGAAAGTTGGAGCATAACCAATTTCAAAATGAGATGGATGGTGCTCTCTGCTTGTGCAAGATGCAAGGAAAAAATATCAAAGATTAATTTGCGAAGGCCCAGCAGGAACTGTGCATGCTAGGGATTGTGGAGGAAATAAAGTATATAAAAATACAGTTTTACTGTGATATGAGAAAGTCGATAAATCAAAGCACATTAGTAAATATCAGATGTATGAATAAATTGGCAGAGCCATTATGTTATACCGGTTTCATGTAGCTGAATGCAGATTGAGCAAAGTTCATTTCTGCAAGGGATTTGCTGGTCACAAAGTTTATGTCACATAAGTTTTCCTCAGGAAAAAAATACCATCTTTCATCCCTTATCCATCTGATTGACTAAAAATGTGATTGCTTCTATGAAACAATACAAACCTAGATAATAAATCCTACTCCAGAGTCACTTTTGCTTTCAGGTTCAGCAAATAAAAATACTCTCCCAGGATCTCAGTCTTTTCCCCATTGCACCAGCGTCCCTTCAGGAGAGCACACACTTGCCCAAGCCAGTGGGCAGCAGCATAGGTGGGCACAGGGCCTGCGCCATCAGAGACAGATGAGAACATCCTTTGGCAATATTTGTGAGCTGTGGGGATGCCTGAATAAGTGAGCATGTGAAGGTAATGGCAGGCAAAAAGGGGAAATGGCTGAAGTTTGTCTTCCTGCCCAATATAATGAGCAACATCCCAGTGCTGTAATCAGGCAGAGCTACCACAGCACACACATCTTTGTCCCCAGAGCAAAGGGCGGACAGAGAGATGCTTACACCTCCTTAAGGCAGCACAGAATTATAATGCTCCTAACCATGCTTGAATGAGACAAAACTACGTTGAATGCTCAACTATTTAATGCATAGTTGTGTAGCAACCACGTGGAGAAGCAGTGTTTTACAGAATCTTTTTTCTACAAGCAGAAATACTACTGAGACAAAACAAAATAAAGCGCTCAGAAGTCTCTGTACTGCCCTTTCGTATTATCATATACATAAGGTTGAATTTTTTTCCAAAACTGCTGACTCTCTTCTTCTGGGAGTTCTTTTAATTATGCTTATATTATTATTTCAGGAGGAGCATTATCATTTCTATACTACAAAATTACTCGATCAAAAAAATTTGTTTTAAGTCTCCCTAGGCTCTAGCAATAAAGAGATGTTCCATCCACGCCCTCTTCAACCTGGATGCAAGACAAGGGGAGTGAAAAACATGTGAACTCCCCAGCTCTTTTCTTGATAATGATTTTAACAATAATAATGAATGGGAACTTGTGGAAAAGGGAGTGTTCTGTCCTTAGGTTTGCTACTTCTGGATTTGTTTTGACAGCTCCAAGGTATCAGAAACATCTAGGCACTTCTGAAAATCTTAGCTCTGAATTCCAGCCAAAGCACCGCCAAGAGGAGCGCTCTGCAAGCAGGGTAAGCAGTACTGTGAAGTCTCACTAGTTTATTAGGAATCATACAGTGTTCTGCAGCCTTGTCCCAAAATGCTATAGGAGGGACCCTCAGTGGTTAGGGAACTATGCTGGGACTTGAGATTAATTTCTATCTCTCTCAGAAGACTCTCATAATTTGAGACAAGTCACAAAGGCTCACTATGCCTCAGTTTCCCTTTGCAGAGATGTCCCAAGGATAAGTAAGTTCATAAGCTGTTCAAACGAAATATTGATAAAGACCATCTAAGAAGTTAATTAGAAGCATCCCTACAATTCTGTACGCTGGTGTTATTGCAGAACAACAATATAACTCTAGATCAGAAAAAAAAAAAAAGCCTTTCCTTGTTCTTAGAGCATCACTCGTGGGCATTTCTGGACCTACTTCTACAACATGACCTCACACCTAGAGACAGACTTAGCTGGCAAGTTCAGATCTGGAGGCAACATTTCATAACATCACAACTAAAGAAACCCCAGGATTTCAACCCAGCGTTTTAGGAATAATAGGAAAATACTTTTTCCCTAGACACAAAATGCAGATTGCTATTGTCAGTAATAAGCAACTGTGAACACATCATTCCAGGATGGTGTATTTATTTTCTAAGGGCCTGGCCAAAAGCCTGGGAAAACCACCAAGAGCTCCCCAGGGCACAGAGTCATCTCACATAATTTAGGCTCTTAAACAGTTTGCTTAAGTCACCTGGGCTCCTTCATCAATTAACGGAGAGGGAGAGGCACACCTACATGGACATGCTCATGATCTCTCAGCATCAGAGAACTGCCCTGAAGCAGATACCAGACCAGGGACTCTTACCTGGGGTGTGGAGACATCTCTCACACAGGCTCTGGACATCAAAACTCCTTTTCCATTCTAGGTCATTCCTGTGACAAAGATGAGAAAATAAGAGCTCTGAGCAAGACTATAACAAATTTACCCTTTCTCAGCTATGTGAAATACACGGGAGGCTGAGTTGCCTGGAGCAAGCCAGTTTGATTTGATACCCATGAAAGCAGCTATGTTCAGGAAAAGCAGCAGTTCGATATATTTATGTCTAGCCATTTCTTTTAACACTGACCTTCAGCACAGAAAGAGATCAGACTCTTTATTGTGCCTTGAAACACATTTTGGCAGCATTCACATGTAAATGCTTCCTGAAAGCAAGTTCAGTTTGCATTCAATACTACCTCTAAGCTGAATTTGTTTTCAAGGATGCTACTGCAGCCCAGTTAGTTCCCAGGCCATTTATAAGAACTCACCTCTGAATACTGTGAACATATCTGACACAAAATAGCGCAATGCTAAAGGTTCAAGAATTTCTCAGCTGAGGATCCCTTTCATTTGTGCAGAACCATCACATTTTAAGTGTGAAGCACTCATTAAACGCTCATTCTTCTGTTCTTATTTACCACTTGCCCTGTGCCATTTAACTAGCTGGCAGTGAGAAATGACCCTGGATAGCCTGAGTGGAGTTTTCTCCTTAGAGATCAATAACCAGCAAGCAGGAAGACACGGATGTAGGCCAAGACCTTACGAGGTCCAAGGCAAATCCACTCCCAGGAGGGCTGAACCTGTGCAGTTATTACCCCAGCCAGGAGCTCCCATCCAGCCATTACAAGGCCACTTTTATTATAATAGTTGGTAGCACTGAGTGGTAAGGAGCACCGTCACACATCAGTAGGGCTTATAAGTGCTCCCTTGGGAAGGCAACTGTTCACTTGCACAACAGTCCTGGTTTATTACTGCTTCCTCATCCTTGTTTTATTTCTCTCTAAAGCACCACTTCAGCCTTAGAACAAACAAGTACATTTTCAAAATAGCCAGTGCACTTTGCCCTCACCCACTCGCTCTCATTTGTTGTGCTGTAAACTTTGCAGATCGTTAGTAATTTCCTCAGAGAAGATGCAATCCACACTTTCAAATGTTCTCTGTTTCTTTGCTGGATTTATGGCTGCCCGGACAAAATTGCTTCAAGACCTGGGGCCTTAACAGCAAAAGCAGAGGTTGGGCAGAGAGAGGAAGCTGTTCAGATGCGAAGGGCTACCTAGCACATAGGAAAAACCTAAGATGCAGCCCCTATATTATCTTGGATGGAGCCAGTGACCTTTTCATGGGATAGGGCGTCTACTTTGTTCATTGCAGTTCAAGGGGATGTGTCAGATGCTCACGGTTTCTCAACCTATACTCTTTCCAGGCAGCTGTGATTTTCTCAGCCTATTCCATATTTTGTGTCTGCAATTTGAATTTTAGTCTCTAGTACCTCCCACTAACCTCAGTGAATTCTACCCACCTGGACCCCAGGGAGGCTGGCCTCAGGTTGTCATCTTCTGATAACGGCAAGGCACTGGCACTGCCCAAAACACAGATGCTGTTGTAACTGAAGTCACTGCTCTCTCCACATGGACACACAAGGTGAGCCCAGCTGTGGTTATCACAGCCCCGCCCAAAAAGTTTTGCATGTGCAGTAACTGATAACAGCTCTCTGCAGGGGAGGGGCAGATGCAGCCCTGGTGGCCCTGAAAGCATCAATATCCTTTATTAATAGCAAAAAAATGGCTTTTCTGAAGTTTGCACCTGTACTAAACTAAGCTTATGAATGAACACAACTCTCAAAGAGAAACACTGCTCAGCACAAATGAGGAAATGCAGGATCTTCCCACAGGAACACTGTTGCCTCATTTACCCTTAGCAGCTCTATCCATTTTCAACAATCTTTGTGACGCTGTCTACATTTCCATCTTTAGGAAACCAAAACACCACACAGCATCCATAGATAAGTGGAAACAACCTGGAGACCACCTGTGGACCCTGAAACTTGCAGCTCATCCGCACTTGGTTCTCACAAATGTAAGCATGAGGGGTCAGAAAGCAAAGCCCTGGCTTAAACCGCAGCAGTGGTGTGTTTTCTCAACAAAACCCCTTAGTTATAAACACTTCTCTACTTCTGTGCCTTAGCCATGGCTGAGTTGGTAGAGAGGGAAGGAATTAGTTCCTCCTAGCTCTGAAGGTCAAACAGAAGAACTTAAATAGCATTTCCACATTAGAAAGGCAACCATGGATTTTTAGGAAGTAAAAAATAAAAGTGTTTCTAATCAAAACATAAATATTCAATTTTTAGGAAGATTGAAAACCCAAACATTATGAAGGAGCAATTCGATTTTTTTTCCCCCCATTTTGGTTTTGGCTGAATGCTATTTGCACTGTACCACTTAAAAGATCAAGTAGGGGTAAAAAATCACTTTGAGGGAAAGTTCAAAAGAGTAAAATGCTTTAAAACATCAGAATATTCTGATTTCTTTTCTAATTAATAGTTCTTCATAGATTGAATAGTTCGGCATAGATTTTTTAAGCATCAGCTTTTGCAAAAATGGAAATCTGCTTTTTTTTGTTTGTTTTCATAAAAAATGTTCATTTGCCAGCTGAGGACACTGTTCTCAGTACTACAATATGTACTATCCTCTTTATATGACACTGATCTCTCTGCTACACATTTTAGATCATACAGACTTCATAGATTAATGAAAAAAATGTAATATTGTTTTCAAAGACTGTTTCACAGGGACTTATTTTTTGCTAGAAATGAACTTTGTAAATTCCAAACCCCATGTCGGCATGACCCAGACAGGGAGGGATGACTTCAGTGAAACCCCTTGAGTACAAGATGATGATGGTGAGCAACTGCAAGCACCAAACTGATAGTCCATTCCTGTATCAAATGTGCCTCTCTCCCATGAAATGTTAACTCAAGGTTTGCCACTTAAGACTAAGAAATGCTTTGAACAAAATGGTTCTGAGCCACAGCTCCTAACCAAATTCCAGCTGTGGCTTAGAATATTCTGCTTTTCTATGGCACTATCTTTTCTGTTAAGCCAAAATCCCTCATATTCATTCTCTGTTCTGAATGGCTTATCATGCTTCTAGGTGATCTTTCATAATTGCTGTGGTTCCTTATAGCTGTGGTCTAGAGGGAAGATTACCAGTTCTTGTATATTTTTAGTGTAAAGCAAGAGTAATCCCCCTGAAGTCAAGAGTGCATAAAAGCAAATTGAGAAGACAATTATGACCTGCTGTTTTCAAAGTGCTTTGGAATCTTTGGGAATAGAAAGGTGCTATGTAAATCTAAGATATTATTATATTATTTATTAGTATATAATAAATCCATGTAGCGTAGTAATGTATGTACTAGGCACAGGTCAGAAGGTTCTCCACGTGTCTGTTTTTTCTCTCTGGAGAGCTATGCTTTGTATAATGAGAAATGAGTAGCAAAATAAAAATGTGTAAGGGCCGATAAAAACAAAAATGTGTAAGGGCCAATAAAAACAAGCTAGTTTTTAGCCCTTATAACTGAACAATTTGTTTCAATGGCATTTTCACTTAATACTTTTTTTTTTTCTTGCTTTGCAAGTCCACAGAGTAATGACAGGCTACAACAGAAAGCTTCAGCGCTAATTTCAGAATGCCTGAGTCAGCCACTTATCTTCATTTATCCTCTTCTGCTGGAATCTTGTTAAAAAAAAACAACACCAAAACCCACTGCAATTTCATAATCCTAAAATAAATGAATCCACCCCTCCCCATGTTTTGCTGGAAATTGAACTGTGTTACACTATTCTCCTGCAATTTCTTATTACTGCCTGTATCCCAAGCTACATTTAGTGCCAGTAGTCATATTGGTCCTAACATTAAAGCAGTAAGAGCTCATATTTAGTGACTAAATTATGCTTTATTTAAAGATTACAGAATGTCAAAAAACAACAGACCTTTCCTTTCACAGTAGCTTGCAGCTTGTTGTCTGTCCCTGTGGTGTTGAGTCTTGTTTTCCAGTGGGGAGATCTACATATTAATTCTGCTTTCTTACAGAATAATAATCATTCAGCCCAGGACTTCCTAAGTGCTCTTTAATTAGCAGCAGATACTATGGGTATGTCTGTCTGTCATTGCCCTAAGGTGGCTGTAACCCTTCCATTATGGTAACTATATGGACAGCAGGAGCTTGAGAATGAAGACCTTCCAGCTCGAACCCACAAATGCAAATGTTATTGGAGCAGCCAGTAAGCCGAAGAGCATAAGCTCTTTTAAAGCAGGAACTAGATCTTTGCTTGGCTTAGGCACTGCCTGTGGCTGGTGGCCCCAGCTGCGGCCACAGCTTGAAGAACATGCAGCTGCAGACAGTGGCCATGCAATGGGTGCTCAGGGGTCTGCATCAGCGTGCCGTGGTGACCACCACCTCCTCCGGGGTGCACCGATGTTACCATCAGGACACTGATAGCTGCTTTGCTATTAGGAGACTGAAGGTTCGATTGGCATAGAAGTTTCAATATCTGCTCTACAGATGTTTTCTTCAAGACACACCTGCCAGGTGACATAGGAAAAGCAGCATTGTCAGCTGATGGCTTAAAGTAGTTCTGTGCATGGCAGGAGTGCGTTGGGTTAGATGAGAAAATAATCCCTCCTTATCCAGAAGAAGTTACCAGCAGAACTGTAGCAGCTTTTCTTGTATTGGAGTGTGTTGTTCAGGACAGCGGGCTGGCAAAAATTCAGCCACTAACATACACTGCTTCTTGCATCAGCACCTGGGCTGGAAGGGAGCTCTGGAGGCCCCTGGTCCAGCACGCTGCTCGAAGCAGGACAAATCAGTGCATGTTGCCCAGGGACTTGTTGAGATTTGAATGTCTCAACAGATGAAGATTTCAAAACTTCCTGACTACCCTGGTGTCCTTTGCAGGACTCACACCACTATGTCAATGTTGTTCCATACCCTGGAGAATAAAAGATAATTTACAGAAATTACTTCTGTCATTCAGATAATCACAAATGGCAATAAGAGTGCCAGCGACTCTGATGCATGGACACAACAGTGAAGGACGCCCAGCTTTCCAGATACAGATACCAAACTAAGCAAATGTAGAAGTAACACTGACATACGAAGGCTGCAAGACATACAAATGACTAACCTCATATAACTAAAGGTTCAGAACTTGCCTCCTTGTTCGGAGCAGTCTGGACTTGATGAATATTTGAGCTGCCACACTATATTCAGGAAAGCCAAGTAACTGCTGGGATATTTTTTTCCCTGTGCCCTGCTCTTCTGCATGTCTAAATATTTGCTGTGCTTTCTGGAAATTGCTTCCATTCTGTATTCTGTTCGGATAACAGCAGAGGAGACATATGCTGTGCTGACAAGAAAGAGATTGTTGGAGTTGTTCTTAAAACTGGGAAAGAAAATAACAGCAGCAGAAGAGGAATATTTTCCCCTACGAGGAGTTCATCCTATTAGAGCATGAACAGCTATGTACCGTTCTGGGTTACGATTTGATCCTCATTTGAAATCAAGTCCAGGTTTTATACTGCTGGCTAGCACTGTATTATTGCATCCCCTGTGTCTCCACGTGGAAGCAGGTTTCATAGCACTGTCTCTAGTGGGACTCTTTCCCGTTTGAATCTGTCCAGCCCAGTGCAGTTCTAGATGTTTTGTGGATGAATGAAAAAGCTGCCAATGTCTACACCATTCTGTCCCAGGTTCTGATGTCTCCTGTGTGATATGTTGCTGGGCAGCTTCCTCTGAACAAGAACGGCTCTACTCCCAACAACGCATACTGTTATCAATTACGGCTTTGAGTTCTGCTGAAAAACAGCCACTGGAAACTCAGTAACTCTGGGCCATCTAAATCTATGATCAAATTTATATTTTAAAGTAATGGCCAAGTACAACACTGCCACATTTTCACTGAAGCCTTTCTACCAAGGATTTCTGTGCTGCTTGAATGTTGCATAAGAAGAACCTGGAAAGAAGTCAAAGTTATTGATAACCCAACTTAAGTCTCCAACGTTTGAGATGATGGGTATTGAATGGAAGAGATAATATGAAAGAGAAACACACTGGCATTAACAGAAATGAGTTCAAAGGGTTTTGAATCAGGCTCAGGGTGAACTCTACAATATTTCCAGATCTGAGGGTGACCTCTCAAAGTTTCCTTTTGTTTGTGTTTAGTTTTTTGGGGGGCACAAATATTCCTGTATTTTAAAAATTAGCTGCATCAGATTTGGCTGCCAATGAGGTCAAAGGAAATTGAAATTTGAACTGGTTTAAATATCCCATTTCATGATGTATGGTCTCCGACAACACATTGTCTTTCTGTGGAGTCTTCTGTGTGTGGTCCTTAAATCCCTTTTCCTAAATAAAGCCATCTGTCTCTTTTGAACTGTAGTATCTCTAATTTTAAAAGTCAGTATTTGCCAATGTCTACAACTCATTAGCTCCAAAAGCTGTGAAAAACTTCCATATCTGGTGCACCATTCAGCAGTCTCTGGCAAATGCTGTTTTAAAAATTATGTCCATTAGTTGTAAACATCCATTTTTATGAAAGATATGTTTTGCTTTGGCTATCAGGTGATTTGAAAGGTAAGAGTGAGATTAAAGAAAAAAGCTGAGCTCTCAACCTCCTGTCTGACAAGAAAAATCTCACTTGGGGAATCTACCTGGATATAAGTGCTGGAACAGATAAACTACTTCACTTCTATACATGTGGTTAGCTTCCTTCACAATAACAAAGAGAAAAGGACAGACAGCATAATTCCAAATAAAAAAGAGATTCACCTCTGAATAGACATTATTAGCAGGGTTTCTGGGCCATCCTCTGTCTGTAAAAGAGAGGACTCTGGATGAGCTGGGTTGCTGTCAGCAGGAAGATTGGCAGATGGAGGACAAAGGAAAACCTCCACTTGGACATTTTTTCCCCATCAAGATGCATTTTTCAACGATATCTACACAAAACCTTTGTGATGCTTAATTGCCCGGATCAAAATAGATAAGTACAGTTTGGTGACTGAAATACTCTGGTGTAAAACGTTTTTGGAGGTGCTAAAGCACTTTATGATGGTACAAACAATCCCCAGGAAGAGGTGAAGTGCCCTACTCCCACCTTACTCCCTGCCTGCTCACCCACCCTCAGAGGCAAGGCAACAATCATCTGCATTTCTCTGAACCAAAGTAGCTGTGCAAAGGGGTCCGCAGGTGTAATGCTTTTGCAGACCAGAAAAGATAACTGAAAATGCGAGAAAAAGCAGATAGTGTATTCATTGATTTTAATAAACTACATGAAAGGAAGAGCTCTTCTACAAACAAATTCCAACTACATGACTGCGACACAAGAACTTGAACACTTACAACTAAGGTTTTAAAACCTCTGGTAAATGCATTAAAGGAGAAAATAAATCCAACCCTTTCTAGTGGGTAGGTAGGAGCCAGGAGGTCTGTTTCGACTGGGATTCAGCAAACCATGTAGTGGATTCCTAGTGAGATTAACAAGTTTTAAACATATTCATGAGAGGTTTGTTGAACTGGACTTTGTTACAGGAGTTTTCAGAAAAATCACTTCCCACTTTTTAACTCTTAAAACATCTGTAACATGGAACTGATGCTGATATATGATAGTATCGTACCTCCCAGGCAGAGGTTTGAGGTGTAAACATGATGTTAACCTTTTCTGAGAATCTTCAGAGGAATTTCTTAAGAGGAAAATAAACCTCCTCTAAAATAAGGATAAGCCCCACAGCCAAAGCCCACTGAAGCTGAAAGAGAGGCCCTCCTCACTTTCAAAGGGCTTTGAATGATACCCCAGAGGTATTTATGAAGGGTCTCTGAAGAAGTGGAGCATCATGCAAGACAACATGTGTCTGTGTGTATGTGTGTGTGCGTGTGCACATGTCGGTATGTGTAGGAAGGAGATTAGCTATTGGCTCCATTTAAATAGACAATCATAAGCAATTCTGGAAAGGCCTTATTGTGTCATGAAGATGCATCTGGATTGACAGAGCTGTTCTGTTTTGGAGAATGACTGGTTTTAGCAGAAAAAACAGACTAAAATTGGTCCCACTCCTTAAACTTCATTTACTTATTACTCTATCTCTTACCATTCTCTCTAACATTTTTTTGGTAGCAAATTCCCTTCCTCATCACAAAAAAAGTTTTTTATGAAGAAATCTGAGGTATGAAAAGCAACTCTGTCCACCTGCTTCCCAATGGACTTTCTCAATGAACTATCTTGCTCTGTTATCTCACGAGGCATCACGAGAGATAAGAAGAAGGCTGCATTGCTGTGTTTGCTTTCCAGACAAGTCAGGGCTGACAGCATATGTAATGAGATACTTCTCAAAAAAGAAAGAAAGGTATTGCAAAAGGTTACAGACTGCAACATGGCACTTAAATTGTGGGCTAGATCTTATAAATCTTGGGTAAACAACCTTTCTTTCCTAGCGCTGTTTAAAACACTGACATGAGTTGAATTAAATCTTCTCAAAACCAAATTGTACACTCTGACTTAAGATAGTTGCAGTGAAACCTGTGCTACAGCTGTACAGGCTAGCTCGTGCAGGAACTGAAGAATGTCACCTGAAGAATTTCCTTGATGTTGCAGCAGGGTTATGGATGTTGACTGGTGGGATTGTAACTTGCTGGAGAGTGTAAAAGCAAAATGCAAGAAAGCAAGGAAGCATCAGAGACAGGCAGAGAAACACTGTTAGAGTGAGACCTCAAAAAATCCAAGAATCTGCTGCAGTGGGGACTCGGTTAACTGTCAGATAATACTGTGATCAGTATGATTAATACAAAGAAGAGAACAAGGCTCAGCTCATTACGAGCTGTCACAAAGACAAAAAGAGGGAACCTAGTTTGTAAAAAACAAATTTTTGTTTCCCTGGGTTTGGTAAAATCTTTCATCTGGTATTGCTTTTAGCAAAGGAAAAGACAAGGTGTGGATGAGCCTGCTTGCTGGTGAACCCACAAGCCTGGGACAGATAAGTGTAGTACCACCCATTCATCACCGAAAGCACAACAGCAAAGAAGGGGGAGGCTTGATTTCCCTGCCTGTGCTGTGCCTCTTCTGTATGTACAGGGATTTCTATCTCCAGGGCTGTTAATATAGCACCTTCCAAAGACAGTGAGTTCTCTTCAGAAATAGGGAGATAATGAGGCTGTTTCCACTCAACACTGCATTTAGATAGAAAAACAAAACAAATAACACTGTCAAGATTTATAGCAAATACATTATAAAGGGCACTGGGACATTTGTATAAAGAACTAAAATGGACCTGCAATAGAAAACACACTTTACTTTTACGACTTTAACTTTAGGGCATGAAAGGCACCTCGTTAATGATTAGAGGGATACAGATGAGCCATAACAGTCTATACATTCTTGTAAATGATATACAGGGTGAGCTAAAAGACAGGGAATTACAGTCTCTGGTGCTGTGCCTTTTTCCTCTTCACCTATTTCTTCCTCAGTCTTCCAGCTCAAAGAAGGCAATTAAAACTTATACTGACCAACTGTGTATTAACTTAGTCAAATAACTTTTGTATCGCCACTCAGCTAGTTTCCAGCCACCTGCATGGTTTTATTACGGATTTGCTAGTTTTGCTGCTCGTGCACAGCTGGTCCGAGTGCACGACTTACCTGATGTCCCCCAGGAGAGGTCTTGCTGCAAAACAGGGTCCTGCCATTGCCTCGCTGACTTCTGCTGCAAGGGGTGCATGAGCGTGTTTGGACACCAGGGATGCGCTCTGAGAAAAGAGGTTTCATGTTTTCTATAAATGTCTTTATTTTGGAGTTTATGTACTGCGTTCAGCTCTGGGGCCCCCAGTGTAAGAAAGAAATGAACATGCTCAAGCAGATCCAGAGGAGGCCACAAGGATGATGAGGGGGCTGGAGCACCTCCCTTAGGAGGACAGGCTGAGAGAGTTGGGGGAGTTCAGCTGGAGAAGAGAAGGCTCCAGGGGGACTTACAGTGGCCTTCCAGTACTTAAAGGGGCTACAGGAAAGGTGAGGAGGGACTTTATATCAGGGGGTGTAGGGATAGGTTGAGGGGTAATGGTTTTAAACTGAAAGAGGGTAGATTTAGATTAGATATAAGGAAGAAATCATTTCCTGTGAGGGTGGTGAGACACTGGCACAGGTTGCCCAGAGGAGCTGTGGCTGCCCCCTCCCTGGAAGGGTCCAAGGCCAGGCTGGATGGGGCTTTGGGCAACCTGGGCTAGTGGAAGGTGTCCCTGCCCACGGCAGGGGGAGTGGAACTAGATGGTCTTTAAGGTCCCTTCCAACCCAAACCATTCTGTGATTCTATGATTCTGATTTCCTAATTTCAAATGCTGTAGAGTCTTGGCTGGAGTAACTACTTATGGTGTTTTAAAATGTTGTGCTGTATGTCCTAGCAGGAGCCAGCTAAGAGCACACGTACAGCCAGTTCTTGCTGATGGACAAGTGACATAATTAACTCATTAAGTCACAGTAACTCAGTCTCTTTGGATCACTTGACCTTATGCTAAAAGACAGCCCATTCATCAAAGACTTGACCTTCTTGTGGACAGGAATGAAGAGAAGAAGGAAGGAAGAGGGAAGAAACGTCAAGGCAAAGGAAAATTAAGTGACTTAAGGTCATAAGAAGTCTGCAGGACCAGCATGGCTGGGTTTAGCTCTGAACGCCAGCACTGGTCTTAGTGCGAAGAAAATGCCTTCTTTAAAAATCAGGAAAATGTGCATTTGACACCAGGAGGCAAACCACTCTTTTCCCTTCAAGATAGAGAAAAGGGTGGTTGCAGCTACTGTCCTCAGCTGTACTGCCAGCTCAAACCTCGACCGAGCTCTCCAGAACCAAGCTAGCAGAAAAGCCTTATTTCTTTGTGGCGAAAAACACTGAAAAGAGAAAGCTTTTCTGACACAGAGGTTTTCTCCATGGTTGAGATGCAAGCAGTCACAGCAAGAAAGCCAGGATAGATAAATCTAGGAATATTATCCAGAAAAGTGAAACTTTCCAACCATGGAAGCTCACCGCACAGCTCAAAGGTAAGAAGCAGAACTGTTATATCCTTCCACTATGGATCACTCTCCAGCTGTGGGTTTTTGGTGGGACATACATGAATATTAACAAAGTTATGCAAGTCCTGAGGCTGTTCTAATGCAACACAATGAAACAGTCTGGGCAACCCTGCAACCTTGCATTGTCCTCTGTGGTTTCCTTGGCCTGCAGCAGACAGACAGACGCGCAGACAAAGGTCAATGGATCCCTAGGGCTTCCTGAGAGCTGCTGCTGTGCAGCACCTTGTGATTTTGGACCTGACTTCTCCTTTCTCTTGCCATGTAATTCTCTCGTTATGGAGTTCTTACCTTGGGGGAAATGGGTTTTATTGCAAAGTCAAAAGGTAATTTTTACATAGACTCCATTACCTGTTTATAATTAAAACCATAAAATCCCTTTGTAGGAGGCTTAATAACTTCCCCCCACACCAAAAGAGGTTTTCATAAAAAGACTCATTAAAAGTACTCACAGATAATGCTGTAAAATGAAGAGAAATATAGAAAATTATTGGGACTTATTTCAGCATTTTAAAATAGGCATTTTTCCCCATTCATTTTTATAGTTCAAAGTGATACAGCAATGGCAGACCAATCTTAGCCTTTCTGATCCTCCTCCCCCCCCTTTTCCCTTTTACAGGAGACGTCTTGCCCAGAAGAAGTGCCTGGGACTTACCAGGGCTGCAAGCATGAATTGTGAGAAGCAGATGTGATTTCTGACCTTGAGACCACTCTGGGAGGTCCAAGCCCAGCAGTTCCTACAAGCTTCTCCATGTCCTGTTTGTTTGTCTTGACCTCCTGCCACTCCCAGTCAGGGCAGCATGAGGGTAACATGGACAGAAAGCCTAAATTTCTCTGAAGTGTTCTGTCATTTGGCACCATTGAGGCTGAAAGATGGGTTTGGTTTCTAAAGCTATTAAAATATATATATTAGTGAAACACTATAAACAGGAAAGTGTGGTCTTTAAAATAAATAGATGTAGAGTAAAACTGCATGTTTTACTTTGCAGTAACATCCGTCTAGGAATGTGGATGTGGAGGGCTACTACAGCTCAGCTATCACTTGGTCAGTGCCTGAAGTAGCAAGCTCACTCCTTCCCCACTCAGGTATGCCCAGAGTTATAACCAGTGCTTCAGCAGAGATGTCTTCAGAGCCTTTCTCACCAGTCACTGACCCCACTGCAGGTAGCAACCTCTTCAGTGCAACCTCTTCAATTTGTCTGAGTTACAGAACAAAAGCTGCATCACTGTGCATCTTCTTGAGGAAAGCCAGTGTACTGGTTATGGCACAGTTCACACTTTAGACATCCACAAGCTGCATCTGAACAATGTTCCTGCTCAATACATGAATAAGAGATGCTGCCACCACAGCCACGTTCAGGTGTCTGCAGCCTCTGGCTCCCCAGGACTGTCTGAGCAGCGGAGAGTAGCACTGCTGCTGAAAGCATTTCCAAATCAGGTTATGGTGGGATGTATAAGAAATACAAAGATGAGAAAGTTGATTATGTGTCAGAATTACCCAAAATAGTCAAGGCTTTTATGGCTGCAATAGTAAGCAAAAAAGATCTTAGAGTACAAGTATTAGAAACACCAATTTGATTACACACTCTGTCTGAACTGATCCTGGGACAGTTGCCCAGGGGGAAGCCTGGGGAAGCAGCGTTGGTCCTTTTTCAGTTTTGAAGAATAAAAGTAAGCAAGGAAAAATATAACAACCCCCCCCAAACCAACAAAACCTACATGGCAAAAATAAATTCTAAACAAATCTTTAGCAAGGTTTCTAAAAAGAGGCTGTAGTTATCCTACAACCAGAGCCCTACCCTACAACGATCTTTGGTTTGTGCTTCATTGTCCCTTCAGACAACTTTATCTCCAGGTCGGAGTTCCATCCATGTTTATTCTTTTTCCCTTGCCCTAAATAACACGTCCTCGTTGTCATGAACACTCAATAATGTCACCTTGGCAGCAAATTATATGTGCAAATGAGACAAAATTGGATAACTTAAGTGGTAGCACAGTGGAGGTCAGTCCTGCTCATGCCAAGGTCATGGGTTAGTAGGCAAGTGTCATCAGTCCACAATTCTGCAAAGGAGGGTAGGTCTATATGAGTCTGGGGAAGTCCAGTCCCTTAAGAACCTGGCTTAAAACAGATCTTACCTTTAACAGAAGCAGAATGAGCAGAGACTCTCGTTGAAGTCAGGAAGTTTGGATCCATAATTTGGGGAACAATGCACTCTGAATTTTGCCTTGTTCACAGGCTGATGACTGTATAGACCTGTTTAACTACAGAACTGTTGTATCATATTCCATCCCTCCGAACTAAGTATGATTTTCCTAAATTTACACTCTCTACTCACAATCATGTCTCTAATTTCTTGGTTTTTTTGTGTAAATCATTTCCAGTCAGAAATGCTGACTCCTGGGGGAACTGAAGTTAAAGAAACTTTATTTATGTCAAAGAAATCAATCCCATGTAATTTAAAGCCTTCCTGCACCACTATTTATCTTATGCCTCTTACTTCAGGTCTTTGTCCCACGACTGGGCCATGGCAGGAGGAGAGCCATGTATCTGTCAGAACAGTAAAGCTGTCTCATTGCTCATTTTTGGCCTTCTCGACCTTGCATACTCTCCTTACTTTATTAGTACAATTCTTCAAAACTTCTGAAAAAGCAAAATATTCCCGCTTGATGCCATGCCCTCTTTCATTTAATAGAGTAGCAGTTCTAATGCCTTTTTGAAGTTGTACCAACCTCTCAACTACCTCGCCCCTGGCACCTTTTCCCTTATTTCTTCTTTTTCACTTTTTCTCCCAGCTGACACACAAAATCCACTTTTCTCTTGAGCTTCTGGCCTTTTAGCTTCATCCTTATGTCACTCTGACATACAAATAGCCATTGCTACGTTAATCCCATCTGACTGTTTCCTTCACTTGGGAGCTGGGTTGCTTCAAAACTCCTAACACATCTTCATCCCTGCAAGACTGCAGCAAGCAAGACATTTAATCACTCATTCTTCTTTGTACAGTGTCTTCTACCATGACTGAAGGTTTCTTGATTTTGTGCTGTTCTCTCTGGCCTCAAGAAATTTCTGCTCCTTCAATACATGCCTTTTTGCCACCTTTTATTTTCTAAGGTTTTATCCCCCCAGTCAACATTACAATGGTCCCATCCCTTCAGACTCCCAAGGGAAGTTAGCCAAACCAGTAAACTGTTGGCCATTAGCATCATCCATTCATCCCACACAGGACCTCTTTGCTCTGAAATGGCATAAATGTGATGGAGAGCAGAGAGCCCATTAAGGTGGGCAGCCTTGGGGCTATGCCTGTACACCTGCGTCTCGGAAACACAGCAAACCTGTCCCATTTGCTAACTGATGCAGTAAGTCAGCTGCTCCCACAGCAGCCAGGAGACACTGCAATGTCGGTTGTAAAAAAAAAAAAAAAAAAGCAAAAAGCTTTCTATCCCATTTATCTGTCCCTCGTATATGAAGGTGTCTTGTAATGTTGGTTTGTAGCTTGCTGCGTTTTCTTGTAATATTTGTAACCCACTCTTCTAGAAACTTTGCCTTGGTGGATTTCCCATCAGTTTGTCTTTCCCTACACCTTAACCCTCTTGGGTACTCAGCCTGCAGAGACTTTGCAGAAGGGGGTAATGTCCTCCTGTCACATGTGCAGTGTACCCAATTCAACTGTACCTAGATCCAGGAGGGGCCTCTGAGTACCAGTGGAGTAATAATAATGAAAATCTCTCTCATATCTGCCCCTGCTCTTGCTGCACCTTGGGTCTCGGGCTTTCCTCAAAAGGATCCTGAAGAATTCATACAGAAATCTGTGATATATTACATTGAAAGAATGGAATTTATCAGCTGAATACAACAAAAAAGCAATCACAGTGGGAAAGAAACAAAATTAGATTGGGTTAACGAGGTTGGTGATGGGGGAAAGAGTCATTCACAGACAGATTAAAAAAACCAGACATGTTACAACATTGCTTTTGCTGGGTATTATTGTAGTTAGCGCATTTATATTTGCTTCTAAAGGAAAAGGACATTAAACTTAATAGAAGACAGTAAATACTGGAGGAAAGTCTGAAGCTGTTTGAAACACTACACAACTGCTGTTATTATGAATGGGAGAAATTCCAGCTTACTGGGGGGAATTCAGAGCCTTTTAGTTATGAGCCTGACTTCAGCAACCTGCCTCTTGCACTGAGGGAGCAGGGAGAGCTCAGCCCTCACACACACGTGCTCAACTCAGCAGCACACCAGCACCCAAGGTTGGACTCAGCTCATCAAATGCAGGGGAGAACACCACGTTCAATAAGGCTGATATATCATTTACAAGATGCTGCGAGATAGAATATGCAGTAATCACACCAAAGCACAGCCAAATAGAGACAAGACAGGTATGAAAAATTGCAGACTGATTAGTAATTTGTCATAGACTTACAAGGAGTTTACCAAAGTTGGAGGTAATGGAACAACATGCACTTTCTGTATCTTCAGACCAACTCAGGCACTGAGTTTTCCATTCCAACTTCAGGAAACTAAATAGCAATAATAATTGATGAACAGCTCTGAAATGTCTTCCCATGCCTTTTCAGTTCCTGATTCTATCATTCTGGTAGGAGAACATTTCCCCAACAAACAGTTTATTGATTGTCCATTACACATTTTTCCCGCTGAAGTTGTTAGAATGCCATCCAGGTGTCAGATACAAGATACTGAGCTAGAAATTCAGTGAGGGAAGAAAGATATCTTTTTGCTGCAGCATTGGATCTGACATTCAAGAATCCAGACTCTGTTTTTACCCCTAGAACTTCATTTATCCTTGCTGTACCTCCACATTCATAATGGAAAAGCAAGAACAATTCCAGTCCCAAACTTTCATGGCCTTTGATATCGATTGTGAGCATGGCGAAGTAAAGACTGTGTTCATGGGATGGTCTGGAGAGTGCCTGACATAAAGGAGTTCTGATCTGATTTTGTTAGACAAAAGAATAAATGATAATAGGTGAAGGGTACTGTAATTTCTGTGTCACACAGTCTGCCTCCTGTAATGGATAGCTCAATTTTTTTTTCCCCCTCTACTTTTTTTTAAAAAAAACCTTTTCAGACACCTGCAGCCTGCAGCAATACCTATTTCTCCCTCCGTAAAATGGCTTCACATAGTACTCTGGATGACGTTCAGCAATGTGAGCAGTAAACTAATAAGGGCCATTGAAAACATATGCAGGTAACAAAATACACACTGTGTGATTTTTTTTTTTCCCTTTTTTCTGTTAAGACCAAACACTAACATCTTTTAAATACAGCAGATTAGTGCTTTTAGGTTTAGAAATTAAAAATGCTGGCTAGCAAATTGCAGTTAAGATGCAAGTGCCTTCTGAATAAGTTTGCCTGATCAGTTCTGCCAAGGCACCTTGTTCTGCCTCTCCTTAGTGCATGAGGAGGGCAATTTTTGCCAAATTAACCATTATCCCTGTAATCACATACAGCATCACAAAGCTGACGCCCTGCTCGTCTCATCCTGCACCCAGTGTCTTAAAGACCGGATCACGCTTTTACCCCAGCCTTGCACCCCAGCGCAGCACCTCATTACTTCTGTTCTTTAAAAAGAACGTACGCAAAGAAGTGAGTACGAAACATCTCATTTTTCCACACAAAGGAAAGAGAAAGCCCAGAACAAACAGCTTCCTACAGGAACCACAGACGCTTCAGCGAGCACAGGGCGACATGTGCATACAAATGGTGCCTAATTAACTGCTTAAGGAGAGATTAGTTGCCATATGTTGCCAAGAATGATGGGTGAGCTTCCAGCGCAGAATTAATCGATTACAAATATGCCATCTCATGAAATATACCGCCAGAAAGATGGGCTGTACTGCACCCTGGGGAACCCCGGGAAAGGCTCTGGGGGGCGGCACGCTTGCTGTGTTGGTTTCCCCATGCTGCTGGGCTGGGTGCAAGGTGAGTGGCATGAGAGGAGCTGGGCAGAAGGACACAGCTGCAGGCACCCCTGTGCTGAAAATACAGGTGCTCATGTCTCACGCTGACCCCACCACATGGGTTCAGGTGCCTGCAGCAGCCACAGCGTAGAGAGAAGATCTGCTCTGCCCGTGGTGAATAGCAATTCCTCCGCGGGCAGCGCAGTAGTTGAAGGAACAAGGCAAGACACCAGCTAAGGAGGCTTTTGCATGACTCTACATATTACAAAATGCCAAGGTGGAGAAAGAGCTGGATCCCTGTGCTGACCTCTCTCTTCATCTAAGCCTTTCATAAAGAAATTCTTCCTGTGTCAACTTTGGGAAAAACAGGGAATGGGGGAAGACAGTTCAGCTCTTGATGCCTGCAGTGTGGCACAGTTGTGGTTACCCCTGGAAAAAGCAGTTATGCCCAGCCTGGACATCCCCTGGCCAGGTACCTGCCCATTCCCATTCAACACTCACCTCGCCCCGCAGCTCCCTTTGCCACATAAAGCTAACCAAGGAAAAATAATGGTGTTCTGCAGCTTAGAAAGCTCAATGGACTTAAGAGTTTAGCAGTGCTGAGGGGTCACAAGGAGAAAAAAATGGGGAAGGATCACACTTGTGAGCAGCAATGAGCTCATCATCAATATCAGCTCAGCTGCCTTTTTCAGCCGTGCTTTATCCCGTATGAGTTAATCAGGAGGAATCATTTAATCTTTCTAATCTCTTTTCTATAAAATGGGTTATTGATATATCCCAACCTTGCCTGGTTTGGCACGGAGAAATCCATAACTGGCTCTTTATTGCCATGGTTATGGGACCCTATGATGGGTGCATGCGAGAAAGAAATGCAATCTGTATTTCATGCATATCCCCCCAGTTTAAAAATCACAAATTGCATCAGGTGAAGGCCTGAAGCAAAGTCCCTGGAAAGCAATGAAAAGACTCCATCGTGGTGCAGATTAGTCTATTAAAGTCTGAGCTCCAATATTTCCCCAGAGATTTCCCCTCGCCTGCCAACACTGACAGGCCTGAAAGCAAGTAGGGCACTGCCCCAAATGTTGGAGCAGCAGATTATACTACAAGCTTCATACCATTCAAAATGTTATTATAATGAAGAGTAGATGACAAAGCAGTCGCTGCAGGTGTCAAAAAGGTCAAGTGATCCTGTGCTTTCTTAGGAACAATTTATGCAGTGCTTCAGTAATGTCTGGAATGGAATAATCTTGAGTAGGCATTGAGAGCTCTCATTCTACTCTTTCCTGGACCTCAGTAGGAGATAGAAAACCACGGAGATTTGTTAGATGTTAAACAGAAGCAAAAGAAATTACCTTCCTGCTTTCTCAGAGTCTTTTCAACTTCTTCTTCCAGCAAGTTTTAAATGCCTGCCTCATACTCAGTCTGAATCTCATACCACTCTTTTATACACACGAAAAAGTGATATAGCAAGTATTCTATATAAACGTTCATCTGCCTCCTAGTGCCATTTAGCACTTGAAAAATAAGAAGGAACTAGTACCAACAACATTGATTGATGCAAAAAGACAAGATACTACCATATAAAAATACCTGATGCTGAAAATGGGATATGAGCCACGGAGATCTGGGGCTTCAGTACAGCTCTGCAAGTTTTAAGTACAGGAGCCTAAGGAGCCAAGAACTGAGAATTGCTGGGCTATGAGAATAGTCTACTTTAGTGCAGAAAATATTAAAGCAACTTTTAAACCACAGCCAGGAGGCACCTAAATATTGCATTAGAACGGGCCATTGAGCATCACAGCGGCACCAAAGGAAGGGGAAGTTATCTAGAGCACAAAGAGGAAAATTGAAAGGTAAAGGGAAAATAGGTAAGAGAAACGTATGAAAAGAAATGAAAGGTAGGAGACTTGCTCCTGCAAGAGGCTTAGCACATCCTACATGCACAGAATGCCTTTTAACAGAGAGTGAAATGTTTTGACTTTAAATTTAGCCTTTAAACCCCGCACTGTTCTGGACAGAGGCTCCATTCTCTGAAGCAGGTTGAGCGCCAGCCCTGCATGTGCAGTGTCACTTCTCAATTATCAGCACCAATTGTGGTTGCCAGTTTGTCACCGCTGGGATCATGCAGTGGATTTAAGTAGACAGAAGTATTAATAAACTGAACTCCATCAAGTAGCACACAGATCTCAAATACCTTCAGAATTATTGAAGTCAGGCATAAGATTAGCTCCAGAAAACAGGGGGAGAAAGTTATTAGAAGATCAGCAAAATCCCACAAAACTCACCACTAACTATCGACAAGCTGCACACATACCAGACTGGATGCCATTTACAACACTCTGCAGAGAGAAAAAACAAACACGTTTTTTAGAAGATAAGGCTTTTTGCAGCCTTCTTTATTATCATTACACTAATTATTGTGGGATATTCATTCCTTTAATGTTCAAGATACATGGAAAATTCAGAAAGAAAATGCAGCACAGTATCCTCTCTCTCCCTTTTTCTCTCTCGCCCCATTCCTTTTGAGAAAATTCTCTCTTAGGATTCTAAAAGTAAGACACTAAATACAGAGAAGAGATTTTCACTTATATTCAGTGTTTTTACAAAATCCAGTAATTTATAGAAAAGCAAAGTTCTTCAAAATGACCTTTTAGGTACTAGACAATTTACTTGAAGTGGGAGAAAGAGGAAAAAAATCAAGAGGACTTTCTCATGATAGTATGAAGTGCACTTAGTAAGAGAAAGCTGTTGAAAACACTTATCTCTATTTTAGGTCTTTCTACTCTTGCCCATCACCATGGTATCAGAACATCTGAAATGTAAAGTAGATTAGCGAACTCTAAATCCCTGTGGGGTTTCTGTTCTTTGTCATTTTTGGTGAACGCAGAATCCCATGTGAAGTGAGTCCACATGTGCTTATTTCCAGTGAGGCTGAAAGCAAACAATTTTTCTACAGTGCTGCATAAGAGGACAGAGCTATAGCAGTTTCTGAAACTGGTCAGACTTTGGCTTTGTCCATTATACTCTAGAAGTTTATTCCATAATCAGGCCCATTTTTGGACATGATTCGTATACTTCAGAATTTGAAACTGGTACTTTAGATTCTCTGAGGTCTAGATAGGTTTCTTGAGGTGTAAACTTTGTGTCTTGCTTCAAATACCTTTTTTCTAGGTCTGAATGGGTTAATTTTCTCACTGGTAATTCTGTGAAATTGCTCAAATAGATGTGAATTCATGACACACATTTTTTTATAGCTTTTACTTTTGAAATCCCAGTCCCTGTCACATTGCTGTGTCTCTCCTAATATGACAGCTAGGACCATCACTGTCACAAGTTACATGATGTAGCTATTATTACAGTGAGCATTACATCTCAAATGATGGGATTTTGTGGTCATCTGGTTGCGCTGAGCAAAATTATGTTTGAATAGAACTAACAATGAAACATTTAGAACTGTTACATAAAACATAAAAGGGTGAAAACACAAAATAATGAAGGGAAAAAAAAAAAGAGGGGGGAGACCTGGGGACATTCTCCAGAGCAGCTTGTACCCTCATACAACAATTCCTGTTTCTTCTACAGCTCACGGATAGAGCTGCATAGGTGGCCCAAGCCACTCTCAAAGTCCAGGAGGTCCCTTGCAACCATGCAGAGCCTGTAGGTCACCTAACTCTGGCTCCCAGAGGTCTTCTGGTGACACTGAATATCTGAGCCAATAATCCTGACCATCATATAGCATGCTATGTGTAAGTAGGCAGAGCTCCAGTCCCAAGTCAGATCATCCAATCTGGCTATATTCACATTACTACACAGTCCTGGAAACCAAACTTATGTAAATAAATTATTCCGCTGATTGCAGGGACTGACTTAATGCACAATCGGTTGTATGCTATGAATACAAATTTGCTGCTTTGACAAGTCAAAAGCAAGCTCAACATCTGCACAGCAAATCCATGCCGACAGGAATACTACTACCTTCTCCATGCAACCCTTGCGCAAGGCCCTGATTGGCAGCGTACAGAGCTGTCCGCAATTTCCAGGAACTTAGTAAACTAAATTGCTGGCTCAATCCTCCACTCAGAAATCTGGGAAAATTAAAGCAAACAGTCTGATCTACAGTAAGTCTCCTTTGTGCATGAACTCTCTCTGAGCCTATCCGTCCTGCACAGGGGTGGGCTGGAGCCAAGGGGCTGAGCACCCATTCCCACCCACCCAGGCAAGGGAGGGAACCCACTCCGAGGGTCTCCTGTGAGAGCGGGTGTGTAGGAAGGTTAGGACCATTCAACAGAACAAAGAAACAATCAATATCTGAGTTAATATATTCAGTGAAACTATTAACAAAGCAGTATTTCAAAAAAACCTTCTGAGGGTGCAGGAAAAGTTATCCTTAGAATAGTTTAGCCTAAGGTTTTTACCTTTTTGGGGCACTACATGTAAAAGTAGCGTCTATTTAAAATAATTACAAAGCCAGTATAATTCATTCAGAATTGCTACAAAATAAGTGTGGGGAGAAAGAACTTTAAAAAATTTAAAAAGGAATGAAATCAATGCCTTGAAGATAAATGTAACTGAAAAAAGTGTAAGACAAAATCATTACTCGAGGAAGACAAGTCAAATTATTACTGCTTTGATGAATACAGAAAATAAAAGCATCTTGATAACTACAAGGAAAACCAAAGTATCACCGCTATCACTGAAGAATGTGTTATCAAAAGAGAACTAGATTCCTGTTTTGCCTGTTGCATTCTGAAATCTTGAATAGTAGTGATTTGATTGAGCTGACCTCAAAAGAGGTCAACCAGACCAGAAAAGCACAGGATGTGGTGAACATACCAGCGAAGGGCTCAGCTCTGGGAGAGTTCCCTGAAGGCAGAGCCATGCAGCTCCACACAACCTCTCTGAGCAGCTAAGTACAGAGCAGGGAAGCCACAGGGATGCAGAGTCTCAGGGATACAGATCTTTTTGTATGCACAACCATTAAATCTGCTTTGATGTAACAAGTTAATAACAAGAATATATTCTAAAGATGATAAGAGACACCAAACATCAGATACTGATTAAATCCCCAGTAAAACAATTTATTCATAAAGAGATTTAATTAAAGGCTACAGAAGTTCTAAAGAGAGGTTATAGAGGAAATAGTGACAGGTTGGTTTTGTTTTTTTTTTTTTCTCTTGTGCACAGTGAAAGGGCAACAGTCACAAATTGCAGCAAAAAAAGAGAAAAATTATTCACAAAATGGGGCAGCACTGGAACTTGTGTCCCCAAAGAGTCTGTGAGATCTCTGTCTCTGGAGATTAAAACGAGGACTAAAGACCTCCAGAGGTCCCTTCCAACGTAAACTACCCTGTGCTTTGGAAAGATGGGGTGAAACCCATCTCATGCACATACTTAGATAACCACAACTTCTTCTAAATACATCAGAGGATACTGGATCACCTGATGAAGTTAGATGGGCTCAGACAGAGAAGTCACAGAGGCTGAAGGAGCCCCCACACCCAGTGAGCTCCCAGCATCTCACCTTCAACTTCAGTCTGTTGCTTCAGGCTCAGTTTTTCCAACAGCCCCTTCCCCAGAGCTGAAACCCCGGGAGCCAGGGAGACCCATGCTACTCTCAGCACGACCCTGCCGGCCTCTTGCACGGCAGCTGCCCTTGGGAAAGGGGGGAGGAAAGGAGAGAAAGAAAGAAGCTGCCTATTTCTACAGGATGATTCACTTAAGCAATTGAGCTGCATCTCTGTTTTGGCACTGGATGTGGTAGTGTGCATCCAAACCTCACATTTTATTGTGCACTCAGCCTGTCCCAAGAGGGGGCCATTTCTAGTATTAACAATCCCCTGCTCCTTCACAAAATACTGCTGACAAATTCTTTCTTGTGGTCAAATTGCTACAAAACATTATAAAATATCAAGTGATCCAGCATATTCAACTCTTTCAAAACAAAAGGGAAACTAAAAATTATTTTAAAAATTTGGCGGTTTCATTAGCAAGAAGCAATATTACTTTTTCCTTCAGTGTTTGTCACAATCCACAGAGCAGGGAGGGGCAGAAGGGGTTACCATTTCACACACCAACACAAAGCTGGAGAGACACGGATTAGGATTAATCTGCTGTGCTACTCTGTTTCCCCCCACTAAATAATCCTCCCACTTTCTCCATGTCCAAGTTTCTCCATTCTCTGCACAGATGAAGGATTTATCACAGCTGCCTGACCAGCCCCAGTTTTGCTGCCCTTTTCTGTGCAGATATAAGACATTTTAAGTCCACTTCTCGCTGTATGAGGTAGGGATGTGGTATCTGTACATGTGCAGCACTGATTCCTCACTCACCTGCCTGGTGACACCACCGAGGCCCTATTTGGATGGTTTATCAGACTAACCATGGTTTGGCCAGCTTTAGAGGCCGGGCAGCAAAGGGTGACCTGAGTGTCCCTGCACCTGGCCGCAGGCAGGGGATCTGGTGACAGCATATAGTAGATTCCCTTATGTTCATTAAAGGGCCATTGATAGATGCAGTCACACATTGTCACTTGCCCGTCTGACGCAAAGAACTTGCTTGCTGAAGGGCTGAAAGAACTTAACAGAAATTGCAGCAGCAGGAGAAGCAGCAACGTGCGATTTGTAACGGCCGTGCTGCCTTCTGTGTCAGTTCTCACCTCCCCTGGAGCTCCCGGTGCGAGTTCGAGCTCTCCAGGCTCCCTCCGGGAAATCTGGGCAAGAAGTACGAGTGAACGTGCATTCATCTGCACAGCCTCATTTTTCAGCTTGGCCAGGCTAATAATAGAACTCCGACTAACTTTCCAAGTTTGTTCATTTTTCAGTTTAAACCAGACTCCAGTATGTCTCTCTGGATAAAGACGACAGTGCCTTCTCTGCCTCATCTTTTCAGGTTTATGCCATGATGCAGCACCCTCCGGGTGGTCCAGCAGCATGTGCTACTCCTAAGTTTGTACAAAAGGATTTGGGTTAAAGAAAAAAAAGAGCAAAAAACCCTCACAGATAAAGAAAGAAAGAAACCTCCTTTCAGTGATGGCAGAGAATGACACGGGGCCACCTGCACACGGAGACAAGACCCAGGTTTGCTCCTCACCATCTGGGATTTTTCATCCCTGCGAGCAGCTGAGGGATGGAGGCTGTGCCATGCAGGGGGGTGGCTCGTCACCTCCCTGCTGCGGCCACAGTCCTGTGCCAAATGCTTCATAGCTCGGCTGGTTGGGTGAATTTTTGTTTTATTCTTTGAAGCTTTTGCTCAAAAGCTGAAGAAGGGGCAGGAAGCACTGGAACATGACTAAGCACTGCCCAGAGAGACCTTGCTGCTTGCACCACAGTGCATTTTATAATATATTTGGGTTTGCTCTTCAGTTGCAATAAATTTAAGATTGGAGGAAATCCAAATTAAGGGTCTAGGGTTGTCTTCCTAGCTCTTTCCCTGTGAAAGCAATTTCCTTTATTGGCATCTTCAAAGCAAAAGTAATCTTTCTGAGGGAAGTTTGGCAAAAACATGGAAGGTTTTTATAGCGAAAGGGCCAAAGGTTTATAAAACACCATTGAAGTCATGGCAGTCTAAGGTAATAGGTAGCTATAGACTTTCAGGAGAATTAATAGAAAGAAAACAGCCTGGGCTTTCAGTAAAGGGGAAGGCAGAAACCTTTGATTTTTACCAGTACTCTCCTTTCCAATGCACAGACATCACCACCGCCATTTTAAAAAGGATACATGATTTTAGAAATAAGCATTTCATAATATTTGCAATGCTTTAAAGCAATTAATTGTGCTGAAAATTCCTTCTTATTTGCCCATATAATGCTAAAGTTCCCATCATTATAATCTGGTTACGGAGGCTGTTCAACATGACAGCCCAATGGGATGTTCTTCCCAAGGGCCCTTTTGTATTTAGGATAGAGTTAGAGCAATGGGGAACAAGAGAAAAACATTTGTGCAGAGTCTTAATAGCACTAACCAAGCAGAGTAAATTCCTATCAACAGAAGATGAAAGATGGTCCTGCACAAGGCTCAGCAGAGTCCTTCGCGTTCGGGTGTGGGACCCCATATTCTCTGGCAGAATCAGTTCTTCCCGTGATCATCTGTGTTGGAAGTCATGCTGAGCTGTCATCCAGGAACTTTTAAAACTAACAAATGTTTCCATCTCCATTTGTTTTTCATGCCTGCAATTGCAAGTGTGAAAGGAATGCAGGCAGACAATAGCAGGATTGTATTTCTTAGGCATATGTGCTGTGGGAATCACAAAGCTGGGACAGTAGCTGAACACCTCTCTTGGCAACTACATCTCATAGAGGAAGCCAAAATACTCATTCCTTCTGGACAAAGGGAAACCGAAGCATTCATACAATGCTATTGTTTATGTTCTTTAAAAAGAAACCTACAACATTTTCTGCTTTGGTCATAGTTTAATCAGTATATTGAGCTGAAAGAGAGGAAAATTTTGCCTGGAGGCAGCAGTTCTTTTGTTGTTAGCAATGCTCATTAGTTTATTTTAACATCTCTCTGCTGATGTCCAAATCCTGTGACGAAAGCAGCCGTCAGCATCTTCTCTCCTTCAGTTAACTCAGGGATTTCCCCCGAGTTCAAGACCAGAGGTAGGAGGTTCACCCCTGAGAGCAGTAGTTACTCGACGCTAGTGGCTGGGTAATGCCCAGTGCAATCAGTGGTAACGGCACCGGTAGCACCAAGTATCCATGCGAGGTGGGCTGAGATACTCTGGCACTCCAGAGTAGTCCCCATGTCACCTCCTGTCTAGTCAGACATTGCATATTTGTGCTTTAAAGTACCCATAGATTAATAAATATATTTGGTCCTATTTGGCTGCCTGAAGGGATGCTCCACCTCTGCAGCATTATTGGCTTTTACACACAGAACTTCATGCCAGGAGAGCCCAGTGGTTCTCACCTGGCCCTCTCCCCCCTGGGCTACAGCCACATTTTAAAGAAGCAGGTAGTACAGGAACAGCTTTGCTTGCCATCAGCAGCGGATCTGAACACAACAGCTGGACCACAAAGGCAGGTATCAAAGGATGCAGATTTTTGTCTGCTCGGTGTGCAGTAGGGTAAGGAGGTGGTCTGTACAATCTGGCTGTACTATGCTTGTGGACCACGTTTTTTAAGAAATTGCTCTGAGTCCCTTCACTCTTTTCCCCTGATTCCCTCCATTTTGTAGCATTTCCAGGTCCTGTGCACAGCTCCCTCCACCTTCTGGGAACATCCCACTGTTTTGTTTTGAGAATACAGCCACAGAGCAGGGCACTTGACCTTATACACAGAGTCTCTACCCTTTCAGGTTTTTTTTGTAACATCGTAACAGAAAGCTCTGTCCCAAATTTCTGAAGAAACATGGCTATACCTGAGTTTCAGGTTAAATTAGTATTTTTGCAATCAGAAAATACATTAATACTTTTTTTTTTTTTTCCCCCCTGCAGCATTACTATAATCAGGGCTAGACCATAGCACTCAGATTTTAAAGGCAGCACTTCAAACAGAACTCAGAGCTTTTGCAATTAGCCTGTCTCAGAGCAGGCAGGGGAAGAAGGAAACGAGACAGAGTGCAAGTTTGCTAGGAGGTGTTTTGCTGAGTGACATACATCACATCCTTATTTGACATGGTAATGTTTGCTTTGTATATGTTTTAGACCTGAAGTAGTCACAATTTTAAAATACGCTTATGTTCTCCTGTAGGTGGAAGTCAGAGCCTCCAAAGTTTTTAAGTCTGTTTGATTCCTACTTGGCTGTGGAGCCAAAGAAAACAAACCCTTTATAGGGAAGGGTGCCGGGGTTTGGCAGCACCCCAGGCTGCCTGCTGTCACCTGTTTGTATCAACCCAAACAAGTGTCTAAGCAGAAAAACAAATCCACTTGCTTCCATCTCATTGTACATTTTTATCACCACAATAAAGGTAAAAGTCAGTTCAGGCACAGATTTTAGGTTAATGCTTCCTTGAAGGAAGGGCAGCATTAAGGAAGAAGGGTTTTTTTCTCTAAACTAAAATTTAACTAAAAATATTTAAAAATATTTATCTAAAACTATCACTAAAATCTGTGATACCCCGAGACAAGTAAAAAAATTGAGGTAAAATAGTGATGTCATTAGAGACAACCAGATTGATTAGATCAGACTGTTCATGTTTGCTCAGATTCCTCACTTCCTTTCCAACCCCTTTTGATTTTTTCTGTTTGCAGCTGAAAACACATAACACAAATCATCCTTTCAAACTTGCTCCTACCTTGATTTAAAAAAAAAAGATGCTTTACAATTCTAATGCTGTAACTGCTGCACATATGCCAGAAGTTTGTTCCTACTGTGTCAGCTCATACAACAGCTTGGCCTTATCTACACAGTACAGAGATTTGAACAGGTTTAAGAGAGCTTTCAGAAATTTAAATTCTCTGTTTACCACCTAGTAGCCTCCTCTGCTTCTCAGCACATAGTTCACACCATGCTGATGAACATACACTGCCCCCTCCTAGTGCACAAATATCCCTCCAAAAGGAGTGATATAAATTAAGGTAAAGTCCTAACTCAGTTCAGCTTGAGGGAAATGCTTGGGAAGTGGGTATAGCAGAAATAGAAAAGGGTTTTAAGTCTCTATAAATTCCCAGCTGAACTGAGATGTGAGATTGTAAGAAAAACTAAATCATTGTCACCTGATTAGCCATGTCCTCACAGCACCTGCTAAGAGAAATAGCAGTCATGTTCAAAATAAGCAGCGAAGTGTGGAAAGGTTTGGGAGAAAATTCCAAAGACATCAAAACTGTGGCCTTTGTGATGGTGGAGGAAACAATCCCACCCCACCCCACCCCATCTCTTTCACCAGGTATCACTCCAGTGCACACCTCCCTGGCTAACAGCTTCCCAAGATAATATATACAGCCTCAAGCTTGCTAGATAACCCCACATGAAGTAGCATAAAAGTTATTTACATATATATACACACACTTTTATGTATATATGTGTAAACAGAGTTTACAAGTTGTATATATATATATGTTGTTCTATACAAAAAGTTACGTGTTTATATGTTAAGCTATATAAGCAGCATAAAAGTTATTTACACACACACATAGATACACATATATATGTGAACAGTGTTTACAAGTTGTGTGTACATATATATACATGTTCTACATATGTATATAGGACATACAGATATATAGGACATAACAATATATGTCCTGACAGAAGATAGCAGTTATAGAAGTTCCACTATAAGAAGAAATAAGCTTGGATTGCCCAAAAGTGAAGGTGCAAGATGCCAGCAAGATCAAAATGATATTTAATGCAAATGACCACGCATGCCCCTGTCGGGGGGCGCAGGCTGCACCCTGTGCTGTGCTGTCACCTTACCCATTAGGCAGAGAGCTGGGCAGGCCTGGCCAGCTTCACACAAGGGTGTGATGACCACAGAACATTGCTTTCCAACGAAGACCACCAAACAAGGTGAGGAAAAAGCAAGAGACACTGATTTACGTGCTTAGGTCATTTCAAATTGGATGGGATGTGTTAGGAAAACATTTAATTTTCATCTTTCCACTCCATGTGACTGCATTTACCAGAAAGGTTAAATCCATCTGCAATACTTTTTTTTTAAGTTTGCCCCTCAGGTTCAAAGGGTGCAGCATGCTCTTATCAACCCCTCAGAGCTTGCTTTGGGACCGATAACTTCTAAGACTTCCCCTTCTTTCAGAAGTCTGTGAGAGAGCGAGAAAATTGCAAATAATTGCATCCTGAAGTGATGGAGTTATCTCCCTAAAAATCCAGCACGATTCCCAGGAATAAACGTTTCTCTCTGATCTCCTTGTAGTCCCTGCTTGCAAAGGCTGGCCACTGCTTGAGCAGTTTCATGCAGGCTCCACAGTGGGAAAATTACTTTAAAAGCAGCAGACAAAAAAGAAAAAGTAGCAGCACTGAAGAAAGAGCAGTGTTTTCCACAGAGCAATGCATATAAATTTCTGACGTTATTCAACATGCTTTCAGACTAAAAACTGTTACGTCTGGTACTGGCAGAGATCCATTCTCTTTCTGCAAGTTACTATCCGCTTTGTACTTCCACAGAGTTAGTGTTTCTTTTTAGCCTGGTCCTATCGTTTCTAAGCTGCAATTTGCAAAAATTAGTTTCCAAACCTGCAAAGCTGATGCACATGAGCAACAGCAGCAGCAGGAGTTTGTCAAAGAGAATTATTTGCATGTTTACAGCCCAAACTGAGTTTTGACTTAATACTTGTTCATGGCACGATGAATATTTTTGCAGCTAGTCTGTTTAATAAGGGATGTGAGGCTGGTGGAAGGGGACTATTTGACTCAGACCTTGCACACCAGCTCGGAGTGGGAGGCTGGTGAGAGGCTGCCATTTGTTGGAGATGTGTGGAGGGAGCCGGAGCAGGGGCCAAGCCCTCCTGCCCAGACCCACTTGTGTCTCCTTTTCCAACCCTGAGCTTGGGCCAAGCCACAGATTCACGCTTCAGTCCTGACCCGACTGCAGGGTGAGCACATCCACACTAAGCTGCATTTGAATTTCTAGATGTAGGGGGCTTTATTTCAGCACCTGCTAAAACAAGAACATTTTTAGACAATGAAACCTGGAGTGTGACAGATTAAAAAAATAAGGGTCATTTACCAGTAACGCAGCAAGCAGTGAACGTGTGTAACAGATCCCATTCATCATAAAAAGCTTGCAGGTTCTAGACTTCAGTGTAAAAATGTTACTGAAAGAGAACAGCAGCACTTAGTTCTTTCTTTACCTGATACAAACCAGCTCTGAGTAACAGAAGACTGAGCAACAGATCTCAAGAGTTTTGTGCAAAAGACCAGTTAAGGGATGTGTGGAGGACCTCCATGACTGGAAGCAATAAAGGCCTCACCAAATAACAGACAAAACCTTTCTCCTATACCATGCATGTTTCTTAAGCAAAGTTTCTATCTGCTACAACAGAGAGAGTGTTACCATTTGTATGGAGTAAGGAAAAAGCCCAGATCTGTAAAGGCTAAAATAATTTCTACATACAACCTCTGAAAACCAAGAAATTTCACTAGGATCCAGAGTAAAAACAAAACAAACTAAGTGCTTATTTTGGATTTCGGTATTAATTTTGACTCAAGCCACAGCTAATCCTTCACACTCCAACCAACGCAGGAACCAGTAGCACATGTTGTGATGCCTCTTATTATACAAATGAGCTGGAAACTGGCTGCTTACAAGTGGTGTATTTGCACATTCAGCCATGTGGTATAATTATAATTCAACTGCGTGTACACACAAGCACAGAGAACTGGGGTTGCTCATTACCTCCTTTGTCAAAGCCTATTTTTCCTTGCAAGATAGTTCCTATGGCACCAGAATAAACAATAATTTTGGTTCTTTGCACATCACCAGCGCTTTCCTAGACAACCCATTCTTTCACTGTCAGCACTCTGGATTGTATAAACACTTTCAATAAAGCCTTCCAGTCACTCTTGTTCTAGAGGTATATTTGTGCTCAGCTTTTCGGAGGAGATGACAGAAGACACAGGCAAGAAGCACACTTGCACACAGAGTTGCACACACAATTGCTTCCCCACTTTGCTGATCGAACAGGTTCACTTGCAAGAGTGATGTACGAAACCAGACTATCTCAATCCTGAATGGAGATTCTTGCTGTTGTACGTGCTCTTGGCATGCTCTGCTGTTGGGTAAGAAGCTCCACGTGGATCCTATGGATGGAAAAAGTCTGAGACAGTTCAAGTACAATTCAGTACATTACTTGGAAGAAAGATCCATCTTATCACCCCAATTTGTGATATCCCACACTCAGGCACTGTGCCAGAGAAGGCCGTTACAAACTTCCCGTTCTAAGTACCAACAACATAACTTTGCTACTAACAGATGGTAAGTCCATGGTGGAGCCAAGGGCTGAGATAAGTGTTTCCTACATAACAGGCTCAGGCAATAACTGGTGGCTTCTCCTTCCTTCTCAGCATACTCAGTCATAAAATGTAAGTGAAATAATACTCCCAGGAACACTTTTGGAAATTTAAAATAAAAGGATATTTAGTACTGGCTCTTCAGTCTCTCAGTCTTACATGGATCAAGGCTTGCAGTCATCCTATACATGAGCCTACTGAGGGAATTATTGCGAGAAACTTCTGGCTTTATCCATCTCCAGAATAAGGTGCTGCATATTTCAGTGATTTTTCTATGCAAGACAGGCTTTCTCTCACAGTTGTTTTAGAGGGAACCATTTATATATGCAATAAAAAAGCTATTTCACCACATTGCTGAAAATTCCATCACGTTACAGTTTATCTTAACAGTATATCATTTACAATGTATTAATAAAGGAGTACTAAATATTATATTGCTTTTGGCATAAAGACTACATTATAGGTATTTATAAACACATCAGTAAATGTTACAGACTTTTAAGTAACCCTATTGACCTGTAGCATAAATGCACTGTAGCTACTGATTCACAATATATAAACACTTTATGGATAAACTTTTACAAGCTATTTATAAATACACTCATAGTAAGAAATATGACATACTCCCAAATAGACACAGAAATAATTCATAAAAACCTAGATCATTTCAAGAAAGAGTACAAGTCTTTTTATTTGGTTTAGATCCTGTAAATTAAAAAGTTGTATCACAGTGTACAAAAGTAAAATTAACACAGAACAGCATTTTTTAAAAAAACAATTTTTCATTGTTTTTCAAATGTGGAACTTGACAAAAAAGGACCTGAAACAGCCAAGCTGGATGGCTCAGAATAATTGCCAAGCATAAACAAGAAGCATTAAATCTGTTCCTTCTCTTTTTATGTCATTTTTTTTATGTCACAGGTCATTTGCTTGCAGGTATGTACTAACAGGGGGAACACGTCTCATCTGAATGCAGCCATCTCAAAATCAGTTGCCGAAGTCAGTATTGGCCACCTAGCTAACTCGGCCACCTAGCTAACTCAATTGGAGGCGCAAAATGGGCACATCCAGAGGACAAGCCAACCCATCCATCTTGTATTGCTTTATCCAGACACACTCTGCCTCCTGAGAGGCCTTTTTCTCACTGGCAGGACAGTCACCCGTGTTCCCTCTCAGCTGGACAAGTATCATGGAGACAGCCATGTGAATAGGTCCCAGTTTTGAAGCCTGCTGTTAAACAGCTGCACAGCCAGCTCAGAGAGATGATATTTAAAGGTTTAACTTGTGAAACTGAGATCTTCAGCTCAGGCAGTGTGTGTCTGTCAAACCTGACAGAACCTTGCAGCAGTATCAGTATGATGATACAGGTTATCATTGGGATGAATGGAAAAGTAGCAGCTGATATTTGAAGGCAATGACTGACCTGGTAAAATTATCTGCTGGATTCACACCTTGGCATGTGTCACAGCAACAGGAACAGGGTGTGAAGGACTTTGGACCCCAGTGGGTTTAAGGCTTCTGCATCTGTCTTCCCTCATCAGCTTTAACCCACTGCTATCCCTGCGCTGGGCAGCAAGAGGATGAAGGTGAATTTGTGTCTGCTCCTCAATGCTGGCACTTCTATCTTTCAAGACCATCTGGAACATAGCAGAGCTGTCTCTGCTGTCTACCTTCCATGAATGCAACCTGTTGTTACTATCAAGTGTCAGTAAAATATTTTTCATAAATCTGGATAAAGTGCCAAGATGAACTGTAATTAATTGCTATGAATATACAACTGCCTCTTGAAACAGTTCAGGACTGTACGGGTAAAATTTCCCCTCAATCTAACACTGTGGTGAGGAGCTTTCTTTGGTATCAACTTCTTCTAACTGGTTCCCTGGTATAACAACAACTGTGTGTAACCGAAGGGCGTTTTATATAGCCTAACCTCATTATAATGAGCCCTTCGAATGAACATCTGAATGTTCACCACAATTAAGTTGGGGAATTTGCTCCATCAGGCCAATGAAAAACCATCTGTGTCTGAGCCAAACACTCATACCTAGTGCGGTAACAGAGTTTTGTTCATAGCCATGAAGAATTAAAACAAATATTTTCAAATGAGAATAGCGAATACATACAGAAAGGAACAGTAAAGTATGCTTCCAAGGTAGATTTACTATGCTTTAAGAAGAACAGGAGCTACATCATCCTTGTTAAGATGCTTTATTTTAATTTTTTTTTTTTTTTTAGTCAGGCTAATTAACAATGCCAAAAAGAGTAGCTCTTACCAGTTGAGTTGTATGAGTGTAGCATGACTGGACTCTCCTGTTCTGACACTAAGCTGTGAATCATGATGTACTCCTGCTTGTATTCTAGGCATAAAGCAGTCTTCAGAGCACGGAAGCCTTGTCTACTTTCTGCCTCCAGTCTACTCCTTTGCACTGAGTCAGATGGCAAGCACTGCCACCTGTGTCTGCTGATAACTGCGGGTAGAAGACCAGAAGATGGCAGCCTGCTGGTAAATGTGTGAAAATATTCACTGTTGACACCCATATCTTATGGCTGGGTTTGGCATACAACATCTGCACAAAACCCCCTGTGTGTTTGTCTATGAAAAACACTAGAAAAATCTCAGTAACATATTAGCAATCTCTTTTAAGCACTTGAATACCTAGAAAACAATATAGTAAAACCTATTAGAAAGAAAACATTGCAGAAATATGCTTTGTTCTAACCCATGCTGCTAAGACAGTAATTCTCAAAAATGCTTAGCTCACATACTCAGCTCACTTCTGAGAGGGTTGACTCAAAATCTGCAACTAGACTGAAGTGCCTGGTGAATTCTCCTTGCTGCCCTTGAGCTCCTTCTGAACGATAACCATGATGCAAAGCCAGCTGCCCATCACTGCAACAAGAAGCTGATCTTGCTCTTTTCCATGCAATCACACCGTCACTTCTAGTAGTACTACTTGCAGTGCATTGTACTCTCTAAGTGCAAAGAAAAGGCACAAGTACAAGAGTCTTTTAGTAAAACATTAATCTCAGATCACAGATTTATTTTATGGATTTGCAACACAGCCCATATTACAAACATTGTCTGGGAACATTTACAAGAATAAATAAGATGGACTCGCAGTTGTAAAAAAAAGATTACACTTCACTGTAATGTACAGTCAAAAAATATATCTGATATTCATTGACTTGACATTATTTACCTTCCTTCTTTTAAGCTAGAAAGAAAAGACACTGAATGCACAGTGTTGAGATTTTTGTATTTATATTTTTTTCCTTTTTTTTTCATACGTGCTTTATCTATCAAACATCCAAACTGTACAAGTGAGTTTCACCAGTAATCCATAAAGGCCAAAGGGGGGGGGGGGGGGGGAAGATGGGGGCGGCATTGCAACAGCAGAGATTAGCTCTCATGCAGCACTCCTCCCTGCTGGCAAAATGCACCCAGGGAGCTGGAACAGGACACTGCTGATTCAGTTGCAGCCACAGCATTGCTGTGTGAAGTAGTGACAAGTCTGGCAACAAGTGATGCTAGTAGGATGTAATTCCATCAGGACTGGGCAGAGAAGGGGGGGCAGGAGGAGGAGGTGAAGGAGTTTAAATCAATATGGGAGGGAATTTTGTCAATGTGGTGAGTCAGTATGGGTTAAAGGAGGTGTTAAGGATACAGCTCAAACTTGTGGCACAGTAGTACAGCATTTAAGTGCTGGAGATGTAAGAAAAGGCTACAGGGGCGATGAGGAGGTAATGCCAGTTCTGTTCCAGGTACATGTAAGTCCAGCACATAAACTCTGTTTAGACTTTCAGCAATGCAAACAACTGACTATCATTTGTCCTGGGGAGTCTTGCTAGAGTATCTAAATTCATGAAAGCTTGTAAAGTGCTGGCCACACTCCCACTTCCATCCTCGAAAATGCACTCCTTTCCATAATTTCACACAAGTAAGATTTCCGGGAGGTCCCCATTGAAAGATGATGTACCCACACAAGGAAATAAATCTCCATAGTTCAACACGCTTGAGGTATCTCACAAAGTCCCCCTAATAGTAGCCTTTCAGAGTACCAGATCTCTCAATGAAAAGTATCTCCACTGAACACTGTCATTCTGCAACAAGTGCCTCCACTAAGTAACCACTATGCTGTTGGGTACCTATACATGAAATACCAGGAGTGGTCCCCGAGGGTCCATCTACAGCGTGCCTTCACCTTGCAACAAGCAAATCCTTGCTCCAGACAAAGCGGCATGGACTGGCCCGTGTTTATACTGCTTAGAAACAGCGCGTGCTGAATTATGTTGCAGGAAAAACATTTTAGGTTGTTCTTTTCCCATTTCATTCCCTTTTTTTTTTTTTTTCTTTCTCTTTCCACCAGGAAACACTATGGGAACACCAGCAATTGTCATTCAGTCTGCTGCATTATTTTGTTTTTTAAGGCTCAGGTTGAAAACAGAATAGTGGTGAAAAATCTGCTGCATGCACTGGGACAAAGGATGGAAAGGCTGATTTAGATCTTTCATGTTTTTACAAACTGTAAAAGCTGCCAGGTTTTCACAATTATGCTAGTCCAACATGAAACTGTAGGATATTCTGAGTATAGTTTATTTTTTACAAGGGAAGCTTTTAAAATATTTTAACACAGCAAATAAAGATTATAGACTAGAGGTCACTGGAAGTCAGCAAGATTGTTCTTTTTTCTTTCCATCATTCTCAGTACCACCAGGATATGGTCTTGATGTATGAAAATGTATGATTTTAGTTGACAGTTACAGAAAATTGTACATTCTTCAAGTATGTATATGAGGAGGATCACTGATACCTCTTCCAAGTCAATGAACAGATAATACGTGATCCTAGTGGTCCTTGCCAAAACTGCAGAAAGTGGGCTTTGCTTGCTATGCTGTTGGCTCGCCCTCGATGAAAAAAGAGCTGTAGGTATTTTTGGGAACAGGGAAAGAAAGAACACTTGCATTTAAATTGTATATTATGTATGTATGGCTATAGAAGACTGCAATCTAAATAAATAGGAACACAGGAGGGTTAACAGAATCCTTATTACTCACTTCTGTCTCCCTGACTTTAATAGGCTGGCTCCCCCCGGTTCTACTCCTGTAAACATCTGTGCAGGGAAGATGCAGTAGTTTGTTCTATCATTTCACAGTTTCCTAGGAGGTATAATGAATTTCTGACCCAAAGTCAGTGGTTATGCTGAATAACTTTTGCCACATGACCCCCTTTATTTTTCTAACAAACTGAGGTTGACTGAAGTTTGAAACACTTAAGACAAATGAAAGAATCTCAAGTAAAAATACAGCAGGCTCACACAAAGTTCTTGAGATGCCCCTTGTACTGTCTGGAGATACTATAAAAGTTAACTGTGCTACCAATGTAATGGAATTGATTGTTTTAAATTTATTACAGGACAATGAAGTTCTCCGAGCAGAACATTTCCGCTGCATTGCACGTCCAGGACCGCGGCAGGACTGTGTGCTGCTCTGTGGTGACTTGTTAAGAATTCTGCAAGTCTGACAGATAGAGGCACCTCGTATTTGAAGATTCCTCTCTCAAGCAAACTGCCTTTTATCTTTGTCCCTCAGGATTTACTCCCTCTGTTACACTCTGACTGCTCCGTCTCCACAGAGCTCCACAGCATGGAGTGTGGCATTACCTGTTTTTTATGATCTTGGCATGAACTCAGAAGAGTAAGAAAGATGTAAGAGCAGCTGTGCAAGAACGAGAGACAGAGAAAAAGGTGCAAGTTTCCTACCTGTTTCAAGACTCCATTTAATCTGCCTCCTCCTCCAGTGTTTGGTTTCTTCTAAAGGAGATTTCTTCTCCTTTTCTTCTTTCAGATGGCAATTCGTTTAACTGCCTTCTGAATCACCTGCTGTAGGAGCCTCTCTCCTTTCTCTGACTCTACGGCACATCAAGAGCAGTAACCAGCAATCCCTGGCTTGAGATTCCCAAGGGAAACCTCACAAACTACGTCTAAAGGGCCTGTGAAAAGGATGGAAAAACAAGTCTACTATCTGCAGGCTTAAATTTACTACTATGGGATCTTCATTGCCACCAGGCTTTTTATCGAAGGGAATTTACAGATCCAGAATAAAAACCTGGAAAATACTGACACACAAATACATACTGCTCTAGGCAAAAGCTTTGGGATTCTCTCCTCTGTCCTACAGAATTACATGGACCAGACTGATTAGGGGTCACAGACAATTCTCAAAATCCCTGTCTGCTTTTATGGGAGTTACCTGGACCTATGTGTGCATGTGGGCTGCATGAGGGCTGAGCAGGGGAGATGGGGCACAGAAACGGTGGTTTGATTTGGGGGTAAAAGCCACTGAAGTTACAGCTTTTCAATGCATGTAAAAACCTTTCATTGCCAACTACCTGTTGCCCATGGACCAAAATGGACAACTCTAGCTCATATAAATAGCTTAAACTGTGAATAAATTAAGAGGGACCCACCAGAGCATGGCAAAGGCAGACATAATTCTGTGCAACCCTGGTGAAGAATTTAAATGACAGATTGAAAGGTCTCCTACTTAACCATAGTCCAGAGACTTCCCTGATCAGAGAATACCAATTATTCCAATCTGCAGACATAAATAAAAACACTGAATTTCCATTGGCTTGCTTGCTACTGGAAGTCCTGATTCAGTTACTTTCACATGTACCCTTGTACTCCCTTGCATGATCTTTTGTCTTTATGTTAATAATCAAGTCTATTTACAGAATGTCAAACACCTGTTTCCTTACAGGTAATCTGAAGAAGTTAAAAAAAAAAAAAAAAAAGGACCCAGCATAGAACAGAGTTCCTGCAGAAATTTTAATTAAAAAACCTCACCAAACCCACAAACTACCTCCAAACAAACACAAAACTAAAAAAAATAAAAGGTTGTGAAGATCTACTGCACCTTTCAGGGGTTTTGGTCTATCTCTTTCCTGCAGACAACTCAGGGTCTTCCTTCTCCAGCAGCCAGCCTAGATAGCTCTGGAATTCTTTGCTTCAGTTACATCCCTGAATAATTTGTTAGTTACCCCCTGTATGTGACAGTCATCCCTGAAGCACCCATCTTTACCTATTTGTAGTACCCTGTCTTTCAGGTTAAACTTCAGACCAAGACTATGCTATCAATTAAAAGTGCTCCCTCACCACTGAAGGGTGTCTGAATGGGAGTAAGTTTATCTTCATTATGACCATTCAAATATTGTCAGTATCTTATTTTTCCAGCTTAAAACTTAGTCATTGAGGAATTCACCTTTTCTACCATACATTATCGCTTTCCATCTGCAGCAGGGGATGCTTAACTTGGAAAGCTTGCCCTGACTATTAATCCTTCCAGGACTGAGAAAGCCTCCTTTATCGCATCTCGTAATTTCTCTCAGGGAAAACAAACCCATCACCCATGATCTTGCTTCAAACACATTACCTATTTTTCTACAGGCTGTTCTCTAGGGTTTAAACAACCTCAAGGTAGTAAGGTTGTTTAAAGCAAGCTTCTCTTCTCTTTCCACACAATTCCCTTCATCATTAACTCGCATTCAGAATATATGCATTGTGCAGCAAGGAACAGCATAAAGATCCCTGAGCCAACACAGACTGGAGCTGGGTCAGTCCCCCAAAAGCAATGTAACTGCATGACAATATAACACCTTGGCAACATAATCTGTAGTGTTTCCTGAGCATCCTTCCACATGGATTGTAGGCTGGACTTTGGAGGAAGGTTGAGACACATGGCTGAGTTGCCACGTACTAAGCTGTTACTAACAGTTGGGCTGTGGTAACCAATGTTTGCATTAAACTTGTTCCTTGCAAATACAAGGTAAAATTTAGCTTAAATACCTTTCCCTGTGCTAATGTTATTCTGCATTTTCAGAGGGCCAAAAGCACATAGTGAGTTGCCACTGATACATGTACCTGACCCTTTTGTAGCATTTTTCATACCATAAAATGCATTCAAACCTACCTCAAGACCTTAAACAACTACTCCACTACAAGTGCTGTTCTGCTCTGCTCATCCAACATCTCCTTCTCTCCATGCACACAGCCCTCCTATGGGCTTACTTATGTCTTTTTAATCCACTTTTCTTCATGCTACTGTTCAGCCTTGAATTACCTCCTACACTTCACATCTCAGTCATATTGTCATTTCTTCTACCTCTCTATTCCTTTTATCCTGCCTGTCACCTTTAGTGCTTGCACTAGTCTTTCAGTAATTCATGAGGGGGACCTATCATTATGCTAGTTTCCATGTAAAATTAACAGAATGCTAAATACTAATTAATATTTCCATAGTACCCACAGGGATTGATTCCCTCTGGCTTTCGGGAGTTAGCAAAGTCATGAACATTTTGCTGACTTGTAGTTTCTTCCTATCTGGGCAGTTGTTGAAAAATAATCATTCTGGGATCTGGATTCCCTCTTCTCTCTTTGCTAATGGCCCCCACTCCTGACCTACACTGTTAGAGCAAGCCACTTGTAATCAAAACACTAACATGCCTTCCTTCTCATTTTTATCTTATAGCTTTGCTTTGCTTTCTATTTTTTTCTGCAGAATTGTTTGTGTTGCTTAGTGGCAAAAGGAGAAAAACAATTTAAATGACTAGATTGTTTTGTGAGATGCCAGAAATCTACCTACAGCCCCAATGGGAACTAAAAGTGATTTTGTGATTTCTTTCAGACAACAAAAAGGACCAACTAGAAACAGCAGAGGCACGTGTGAGGGGGTTCTCACCAATACTTTGTGGCACACTGGCTACATCAGGGACAATGTGGTTCAAGCTCACTGAAGACCTTCATGATACTCACTTGGAACAAGCCAAGAATACAAAGCCCCTGGAAAGAATATGAGCTAGGCGGTTCAGCATCCTATGAAGCCTCTCCTCTGCTTAGCAGGAAGAGGATTACTACTGTTCCAAGCATCCTTCCTTAGACTGTTGCAGGTCCTGGTAGAGATGACAACTTTTTGGTATGTTTGAGTAGAGAGTTGCTTTTATCAGATTTAATTTTCATCCTTCGTTGTCAAGGCAAAGGTATGACTATTGAAAAAAGAATGACCATTAAGTAGAGGTGCCTTCTGAATTTACATTTAGAATTAGCAAAATTTTTTCAAATTCTGGCATGCTCTATGCCAGGCATCGACACGACAGAGGTTGCAGCACAGTATCTGAGTATTTACCTGAGGGTGAAAAACTACAGGGTGGTAAGAAAGTGGAGTTTCCTTAAACTCTTACCATCAGCCTATCTTATAGCAAATCTGTATTTGAAGAAACCTACATCTTCCAGAATCTAATTTACACACAGAGAAACCTCATATCCCCTCACCCTCAAGATAAATAAATGGATAAATTGAAGTACTGAATATTGTAAAGACTTGTTCATTCAATTATTTTTTTCTCCAGGATTACCCTGCAGACTTTAATGATTAACTACTTAAACATACTCTTTCAGAAAAGCAATTTCTTAGCTGCTAAGAAGTCAGAGTGAGATCCAGAACCATGGCAAAACACATCTGGTGTTTGTTTCAAAGAAGGAGTTGCACAAGCATTTTTGCAGAACAGAACAAAAGCTGTTTCGCTTAAGAAAGTTGCTGTGCTAGTCTAACACTTTTCTTAACACATCAGAATAGGTTTCTGTGTATGTACATCACCTTTCCTACAGCTTGGATGGGTTACCATTTTGAAGCTTGTATAGCCTGAAAATCTGAATAAATCACTCAACTACATCTGACTGTACAACAGTTTGGAAATAGTGAGGAAATCTCAACCAAACCCAATTTAGAGATTACCTTCAGATTTTAAGCTCTTGAGCAGGAACCTTCTTTGTTCTCTGTTTGCACAGTGCCTAGTTCAGCAGGGTCCTGTCATGACTAGGGGTCCTAAGTTCTACAGCAATACAAATAATAAATAAAAAATAATAATACATAGTATATGATCAATAATACCTACTTTATACCCTGTTTTTCAAAGACACACTGCACCCCAGCAAATACTTGAAAAATATGGTAACAAAGTTACCAAAGTTGCAAGACAAATGCAATTTTGTTTGATGCAAATATTTAAGGTTCAAGTGGCTGGGAAACTCATTAATGGTACTGCTCCACCAGCACTGAAACGAACACAGACCAGAGAGATGTAACCAGTTCATGCACAGCCTTGGGAGTCTAGCAGAAACTCGGAGGAAACATTTGTGTAGAAGCCGAGGCAGTGAATCCATGAACAGCTTCTCATCTCCACCATCTATTTTCATGCTAAAAGGGACTACATATGGGAAAAGAATTCCAGTGGGGTTTTTTTGTGTTGGCCTTTTCATTTGGAAAAACAAATAAAAGGAGACAGATAAGGTAGACAAATTGTAATGAAACATTTCATATATCCCCTATGGCTATCTCATTTTCCCCAAATGACTGCTGCATAAAATTAAAAAATTAAAGACTGGGATTTGAGAACAAAATTATAAATTAAAAAAGAGACATTTAAAAGAGAATTTCCTAAGGGTTTCATTCCTTCCCCACTCTGCAGCAAGGAGAGCAAAAATACAATCCAAAAGGGGAGAGAAGTCAGAGAGGATTAGAAAGTCCAGTCTTTCAGCCTGTCTCCCATTTTGCTGAATTTTACAGTAGGTTATTTAAGAAGCGGTAGATGTTCCAATAGAAAGCAGGCAGCAGCAAACACAGGCATCATCTCCTCCTTCCAGTGAGGTCTGTGCGATCTCAGTCTCTTGCTCTGGGAAGGAGAGGTTTTCCTTCCCACACTTGTTACTGCCTTCCAGTGTGGGAGAGGGGAGAAGTGTCTGCCAGAGGTTGGGGTCTGGCATTTTGGAGGCTCCCCTCCCTCTGCTGGGCTAAAAGGAACTCAAGTATTCCAGTGCAACCTCATATACAAATTTATACTGTTCCTGAAAGACAGAACAGAAATCAATGGCATTAGGATACAGGTAAATTCTTAAAAGCCTCATTCTACAAGCTGCCAAAAGTGCCTCCTCCCTCTTATACTGTTCGGCAAGACCAGGCAAAAATTAATTGCATTTCTATGTGATCCTGAATAAGAATTACTAAGAGATGGTATCATCAATGGAAAAGAAAGACACTCAAAGAGACAGCCACTGTATGGACTATTTATTATTTGCTTCAAGCCCTCACTGCATGCGTTGCTTTTGAGGAAAGAATTCAGTGTGATCAGTTGAGACAATTGAATTCAGGACAGTTTAATCTCTTTGGCTGCAGGGAGCAAGGCCTGGGGTTTGGACTGTTCCTGGGTTCAAGGCATGTCACAGCATTAAGCACTGGCTGGACGCATGCACAGGAGGACAAATCCCCCCCATCCCCACAGCCACGGTGAGAGCTCCTTGGGGTCTGACCTCCTGGAGGCAGCTGGGCATGGACACAGCGTTCCTCACGCTGCCAGGGCAGCAGGTCCCCGCTCAAGGAGAGCAGCAGTGGGACCAGGGGGTTCATTGCACATGCTAAAATGGGACTGACGTTAATTCTGATGGCTTCATGTTATGATTCATTTTGATTCATACTGGTCTAAGTCATGAAATCTTTTTTGCCTATCCTAAGATCCCCATGCATATGCTGGGTGGGGTAAGGCGCAGGGGAAAAAGCTTACCAGTGACTCCACCATGTTGGATTTGTTATTCCGTAATGTTTTCACTATGTGGAACACATCAATGATATTTTGCTGTTGAATCATTTCACACACGCTGCAGATGGCACAGAAGGTGCCGCTGCGTCCCCCACCGTTCCTGGGCGCAGGAGAAAAGAGGCAAGAGGTGAAGGCAAGGCTGAGGGAACGGGGGAGGGAACTGCTCACACAGCAGCTCACACACCTCAAATGCTAAGAAAGGTCTGTAACATAACGGCTGATTAAGGACATTCATGGGTTTGTGGAAGTGGAGACCTGCAGGGCAGGGGACAGGGATGGAAGGGCCAAGCCGGTGCCTGGTCTGGTGGCCAGGGCAGCCCCAGGGACTGCAGTGCTGCTCCTCGTGGCTCTGGGCTCACAGCAGCTCCGAGCTCAGAGCTGAACACGCAGCAGTGCTGCTGCGGTTGTGTCTGGGCTCCAGTCACGAGACCTACCTACACAGCAGCAAGTAGCACAGCTTTCTCAGCTGCTCTTCGCCCCAATCAGTAAAATCTCTAGGCCAGGATGCTATAAGGTAGCACAATATTCAACTTGAAGTGTATTATGAATTTAACTTAATTTTCCCCGGCTGAAGCCTGGCAAACCACCAGATTTCCAGATCCATAATCAGTGCTCTTCAGCCAGCATTTTGTCAGGTTACAGATATTTTCAAGTCCTACTTACAGGCAGTGGACAACGGTCCGTCCGTCTCTCCCATCGTACTGTTCTTGCCACTTCTCCAACCTTCTGACCACCTTCAGGAGGGAGCGTTTGGAAGGAGGGGTGTCCCTGTATGCTGGCCAGCCGATGTACTGCAGGTGCTGAACTATGCGATACCCGTCCTGAGGCTAAAACAGAGTGCTTTCAAGATGCTAAACGGGGCAGGGCAGGAAGCAGAGACACAGGGTAAAGCAGGGGGCACTGGTTACCTGGCATCTCCCCCCCTGGATCTGATGTCATCAGTGTTAACATCCTCCACTCTGGTTACCAGATACAGTGGGGAACAAGGACTTTTCAGTAATCCAGGTAACAATGATGACTTCAGGTATTACAGAGCCAGGCAGAAACCAGGTGCATAGGATCCCTTGTTTTGTTTTCAGTAAAGAATAAACTCTCATCAAACTGTACAAATAGATCAGATGTGTCTTTCCTGATTGCCTGTGCTGGAGATTAGTTGTGCCATAAGAACTAAAGGCAAAGAAGGCCCTCAAAAAAATCTCTGGGGACTGTGACAGGAAAGGATCCTCATAAAGATTTTAGCAGCAGCCAGTGGTGTTGAACATAGATGGGTGCAGAGATTTGGGAGTTCACAGCAACCACCCTGCCAGCTCTGCATTTACGAGCCAGCTTCATCCCGAGAGTTACAGAGCCTTATTCATTAGCTGCAAGACTTCAAGGTTGTCCCTGGTTCAGAAGCAGTTGGCCTGGGATACAGAAAGGTGAATATTGAAGTAATTTATCAGTTTGTGCAGTTGGACCACAAGGTTCACTCCGCAATGCCATGACTGAATTGCTGCCCAGGCTCTGACCACACAATGAGAGACTGATGTGTTAAACAGCATGGAAATGTAATTTGTGGAGCCTGTTTCCATTACTGATTAGAAAAAGTGAAAAAGGAACAAAGGAGGAGAATAATCAATCTGGAAAACAACTAATGAGAGAGAAATTCTCTAGTGAACCCCCTTCCTGCAGCCCTGAAGTTGCATGGCCAGGGTCCAGTGCGCAGATAAACTTTGTTTCTGTCATTTCAGCTGTCCTGGTGCTGAGGGATACAGACAAAGACTTGCTTACTGAAATGGCAGTTGCTTATTTATAGGGAAAACAGTGGCAATTGGGAATCCCAGTCTAGCCAGTAAATGTTGCATCTGTCTTCAGAGACCATTGCATAGTAGCTGACAGATGGAGAGCTGCTGATACTATCCCAGTTTATTTCCTGTGATACCAATGGTTTTATATTGGCTACCGGGTGATTAATTGTTCTCAAATATACACAGAGAAATGCTTTCCATTTAAATACAGATTTTTCAGCTTGTATCATCTACTTTCTACTTTCGGCCAAGAGTCTTCTACAGACTGATGCAATTAAATGTTAATTAAAGGAAGTAGCTACTACATTCTACAGTGGAATTTTGTTCTGAGGTGAGAGATTCAGCATCTCTAAACCACAAGTCTTGGTTCTGCCTCTTCCTCATGCCAAAATGTATTTTTGAGAATAGAGAGGGAACTGGTATTTCACTGATCTTACCCTGGCCATGTTGCAGATCCGGAATATCCGGTTGATGATATCTTCATCAATGTCTGCTGAAACAAACTCTACTTGAATTGGGCCATAACAACAGGACGTCTTCTCTGGCCAGTACTGCATGCAGAGCTAGAGAAAATGCCAAAAGAAACAGAAAGCACCTTAACTATTAACAAAGAAATGCATGGTCAGTCTTCTTTCCTTTCAAATTTCTAATCAGCTCTAAATCCATAACCAATCTTGTCTTACATGTATTTGCTCAGAGAAGACCTTATTCTAACTCAGCAAACATTTTTATATCATGAATATGAAGAAAAAAAAAAGGAATAAATTTTAGAAGCAGGACTTCTTTTCCCTTTTTTTTTTTGTATGAATGCATTTTGTAACTGATTGAATTCTGGGGTCTGAAGGTGCAGAAAAGCTGGCTGATAAATGAAGCTTCTGTAGGGGTATAGATTTAAAATGAACATTAAAAGATTAGTGTCTGTAGGTAATTTTAATAGGAGCCACACAGGTTTGGTGTAGATGAGAAAACTGTACATGCGCTAAGAAAATTAATCTTAATTCAAGCAAAGTGGAACTTCTTTTTTCTGTATGATGAACTTTTTAGCTTTCTGACTCTACCAGCGAGTAGGGGAGGGAGAATGAGTTTTCTCCAAGAGCAACTCTGATTGCAGGGTGAACCACAACTGAACCTCTGAAGTTTGTGAAGCAGGTTGGAAGTAATTTTTCTTATGCTGATATTACTGAATTGAAAGTACAAAAAAAATCGTATCCACACAAATTACAATCTAAGTATTTCAAATCCATCCGGAAATAGATCATGGTGAGAAAATATTTTGCATGAGATCTCATTAGCAGTTTCTGCTGAGATTGTATTTCTTTCTGTTTCTTTCTTCCTATTTTCAAGTGCAATTTTTTGAAGTTTTGAAACCCCCAGATGCTCATTTGAACTTGCTCTCAAGCTTTTCAAGTTCAATCACTGCCAGTAATAGCGTCAAGTGTATGCATGCTACTGCACTAATTCTGTATTCCTGTTATTCCTTCAATCATATGGGATCGAAATTGGGTGGGATATTTATGCAATCTTATGCATCTTTGCCCTTGTTAGTTTTACAAGCTTAAGCAAGCCAGGCAAGACCACATAAGCAAGTCCTCCTTTGAATGTTGTCTTTACTCTTCATTCAGACTTTCAAGCAGCCTACAGATCTCCTCTGAAGCATCTGTCCAATAGGCAAGGAGATTTGAGCTGAGCAGGTGCTTTAGGAAGCAACCTCAAGATGCATTGGAAAGAAAAAAATAAAATTAAACCTTTCCTTAATATTGAAAATCTGTTTTTCATAAAGCAGGTCTGTGAACGGCCATCTACCCAAATATATATGTATATAAGGTCTTAAATTGTCTGTTATGTTCTCTGACCTCTACATGGCTTTACTTGCACACTTACCGGCATAGTGGATTAAAGGTTCACTTATGTATTTATTTTAACTCTTTTCCTCTCTACAGTTTAGGCACAGTTTTATATACGCAATTTTTGTATTTGTGTTCTACTTATTGAGATGAGTAACACAACCTGCTCATGCACACAAATACAGTATCTGGAAGCTATTGTACACTAACAGTTTCGTAGTGCTTACGGTACAACACTTGGATTAGGCGGTGATGAACAGGTAGATAATTACAACATTGTCATACAACAGTACAAGCACAACACTGTTAAGTTTCCTTTACAGAAACCTCACTTTTACAATGGATCTGCTGATCTGCTTGAGGGTAGGAAGTCTCTACTACATAGGGGTCTGGACAGGCCAGATGGATGGGCTGAGGCCAACTGTATGAGTTTCAACAAGGCTCAGTGCTGGGTCCTGTGCTTGGGTCACAACAACCCCATGCAATGCTACAGGCTTGGGCAAGAGTGGCTGGAGAGCCGCCTGGTGGAAAAGGATCCGGGGGTGTTGGCTGACAGATGGCTGAATATGAGCCAGCAGTGTGCCCAGGTGGCCAAGAAGGCCAATGGCATCCTGGCTTGTGTCAGAAACAGGGAAGTGATTGTCCCCTGTACTTGGCACTGGTGAGGCCACACCTCAAATACTGTGTTCAGTTTTGGGCCTCACACTACAAGAAAGACATTGAGGGATTGGAGTGTTTCCAGAGAAGGACAACGGAGCTGGGGCAGGGTCTGGAGCACAGGTCTGCTGGGGAGTGGCTTGAGGGAACTGGGGGGGTTTAGTCTGGAGAAGAGGAGGCTGAGGGGAGACCTCACAGCCCTCTACAGCTCCCTGAATGGAGGTTATAGTGAGGTGGGTGTTGGTCTCTTTTCCCAAGTAGTAAGTGACAGGATAAGATGAAATGGCCTCAATCTGCATCAGGGGAGGTTTAGATTAGATATTAGGAAAAACTTCTTCACCGAAAGGTTGTCAAGTGCTGGAACAGGCTGCCCTGGGACTTGGTTGAGTCACCATCCCTGCAGGTATTTAGAAGACCTGTAAGGTGGCAGTCAGGGACATGGTTTAGTGTGACTTGGCAGTGCTAGGTTAATGGTTGGACTCAATGATCTTAAGTCTTTTCTAATCTAAATGATTCTGTGATATGAAACTGTCATACCCTGCCTTGAAAGCTCATAAGATACAAACTTTAAAATCATCCTTAACTTCCAGTGCTACCTTGGTGATTTTGGCACTGGCTGCAGACTCGAGGTAGGTGACACCCTGCTAGAAAAACTGTCAAAATGACTTTATGAATTTCCAAATCTTCTTTTCTGTGCCTATAGACTACCTCATTAAAAAAAAAAAACTTTGCTGGGAATAAAACAAAGCAGGTAAATTCTCGTGCAGAAAGACAGTCACAAGAATAACACTGTCTGAGGCTGACAGGCTTGTGTTTTCCAAGAATGAAGTGTGAGAAAGCGTGCCATTTCCATAAGAAGCTGTGTTTTTCTTTTAAGTGTCAGAAAAAAAGGAAAAGATGAAGTTCATCTCTGGAATCAGTGCCAAGATGTAGAATCAGGCAGGGTGAATTGGACAGGAGGCAGCAAATCCACAGGACCTCCAGTTCCTTGCACAGCAGTGGGACTCTGCAGGTCACCAAGAGAGCCCTCTTCTGAGCAGAGCTCTTACTGTGCTGGAGATGAAATCCCACAGTGTTCACCCTGAAGGGAGATTCCCTCACCTAACGGGGTGATTGGCTTCTCCACTATCATTGAAAAAAGAGACCAGTAACCTCACTGCCTTCTTCAAGTCTGGTAAGATTTTGAAGACAGAGACAAACGAAAAATTAATCCATGAAGTACGAACTACTTGAGGGTTCCTCTCCTCTTGTTTAACAAGTGCTGTAATGGGTGAATTAGCCATGCCAAATGTACTCTTCACACAAATTGCATGATTATGCCTTTTTGAAAGCTGTTATCTTCTGCCACTCATCAGCAAGGTGGCTGGAAATATTAGTACAGGAGGAACTACAATGGCTTCTCCCCTGGCAAGCTCAACTCTGGAAAATAATGGTGTTTTTAGTAGCCAAGAAACCAACTTACACATGACACTAGAAAGGAAAAAAAAACCCAATAACACAGCACAATGTGCTTCTCCAGAAACTGTGCAAACCACACTTCTCAGTATTACAGAATTGCATTGTCAATCTCAGGGAAAAGATCCTTCAAACTATTTCAGCATCCCTCTTGGTTTTATTCTTCTGGAAAGGTCATGTGAACAGGCAAGCATGAAGCACACTGGGGCTGTGGAACATTTTTCTAAACCAAAGGCAGGGAAAAAATATGAAAAGGAACAACGGGGGTTTGGGAGGAAGATTTAGGCCCGCAAACACAGAATAGATATCCCTGTTAACTGCAGTAAGAATTAGGTGCCTTAGAAGGAGCCAAGCACGTGGACTTATTCTTCATTATACCACAAAACATTACCTATTACTTTCCAGTTCCCCTTTATTGGGATGGGGAGGGGGGGCACAAGAAAATGGCAGCAGAAATGCTCTTAAATCCATCTGGATTTGAGAAGTTACATGACAGAAATGATGAAAAATCACTTACCTGTGCTGCATCCATCTCATTCAGCATCACAACAGAGGAGCAGTTATAATCAAACACCAGCCTCCAGAAGTCTGCTATGGTGTTGGGCAAAGGGTGTTGGGTTACAATAAAGGCAGCAGGTTGCTTGTGGCTCTAACAAAAGAATAAGATTAGTTAAAAAAAAATTCAATCAACTTTTATTCAAACGAATATTATACCCAGGAGGCTATGGCTAGGCAATCTGAGCCATTTAACCAGATTATACAAATCACATATCCTTCTCCTTGTTATCGCTCTGCAATGAATGAATGTCTCATAATGGGATTCTTTTGCTCCCAATGAAGACATTTCATTAAAGAAGTGTCACAAGAGCAGAGATTACCCAAATCAATTATTTATATTTTGAAACTCAGCAAATAATACTAATTCTACGATTACTACTACTACTACTATCAGTAATATTAATAATTGGAAAGAAAACAGCTGGAAGCAAATGCTATTCTTTTTGCTGCAATGGACTCTTGGGAACTACAGAAAGGATTAGCCCCCCCCGTCTGCTATTGCTCCCTGGTGATGTCGTGCTGCAAGAGGTGTCACATTTGGATCCCAGCCATCCTTTAAGAGCTTGTGGGGCAATACTCAGAGCCTGCAACATTGGCATTTAATTTCTGATGCTATTCTTCCTTCTCAAAAAAGCCCTCTGACCTCAATCTCCCTAACCACGACGGGGAGGAACTGTGCTCCTAACCTCTGCAGGGCTGTGTTAATGAATGTTTGTGAGGCACTTTGAGATGAAAGGGTACAAGCTCAAAACTTTATCGCTTTCCAACCACGGCAGGCAATACTTAGATAAGTCTACAAGCTACACAGTCCTTTCTGCTGTATATCTGTGAAGCAGACTTGAATTAAAAGGCACATTATTTCTGTTTTTTTTAAAAAAAAAAAAAAAAAGATTTTGGATTTAAAGTAAGTAAATAAATAAAACCCCCAAGTAGTAAGATGGCAGTTGTGGGGGTTTGCCTCTTCTCCTCCATATGAGTCAGGTGTGGGTGGAAGTGCTGAACAGACCATGCTGGGAGGGGGAAAGGGTGTTGTGCACACTCTGCATCAGCTTGCAGAGTGGCTGTGTCATGCTTCTGAGGGTACATGTGTGAGGAGGGTGGTGGGTCATGAGGTAGAGAGAAGCAAAAGGAAATGATTTATTGGGAAATGAGTGGATGGATTTTACTCTTTCTCCCTACTCTGAATTTCAAACCTAGGAGCACCAGTATGGGGCAAAAGCTATGTTGTATAAGACCAACAGAAGCAACAGAGTGGTAAATAAAATAGTGGAACTTATCTCTTAATTAGAGTTAAGAACATGACGATGTTTCTGTTGTTTCTTCACTGTGGACCAATACAGCAGACTGCATAACTGGCTAAACTGTTGGCTGAATGTAAGATGTGTTTGCAGGTTTTGCCATTAGGAGAAAAAAGAAACATGCCCTACCTGTTTTCTTTGCTACAGGTGAGGAACCAGTCTCACTGTCCTATTTTAAAGGGAAGGTGACACAGAGATGTTAATTATTCACATAAGAGAACATGTAGGATCTTGGGATGATGACAGGGACATGACATGGACTCATGTCCTTCTCCAAGCCCCACACATTAAATACAAACCTATCCCCACTTCTGTATGGCTTGACTCAGAGATGTGGGCAAAGTCTCTTTGCTCAAGGATTACGTACAATTGCTTTAGGCGAAGGTGAGGGACAGTATTTCAGCTTTCTTCTTTACAAACCATTTTGCAGGCGCAAACAGGGCTTTCCAATGATCATCATAGGAAAGATCCTAAGGTTTGTTTACTTGAAAGGGACAGAGGACATGAAGAGGAAAGGTCAGGAGTCCTGAAATCTGCTGAGGGAAAATTCCTCCCCTCTGTGGGAAACAGTAGCCCTTTGGCTGTATTCTCGAAAGCTAAGTTAAGGCAGAAGAGGCTGGTTTTTAATGCTCTGCAGTCAACAGGCTGAGTTTCAACTAGGAGCTCAGACTGAGTGCTTCACTCCCTGAGGGATGGTTCAAATGGTGTTCAGGTTAATAAATTAAGGTTAATTTTGGTGAACACAGTCCAGAGCAGCCTGCCAGATTGCCTTCCCAGGACAATTCATGCTTCCAGACTGAGGCTGTAACCCATTCTGGTGTCATCCCTTCCTGCTCTAGTACTTCTTCCATCTTAGCTTTCATGTAACACACAGAGCAAGTTGCAAGTCAAATATGGTTTGGGGAGAAGTTTGAAAAAAGGTAAGTATGAGAAATCTGTAAGGTAGAGGTAAGTAAAATGATCAGCACCGGGACTGTGTTATCAAGTGTTCCCCAGCATGTGCCTATCTTCACACAATGAAAGAAGTAATGATAGTTCAAGGAAATATGGGATGGATGATCTCTTGCAAGAGATCCATTCTCGGTACTAGACTGCAGAAATGAAGCTGCTGGAAAAGACAAAGAATTTGCAAGGTCTCTTCTCAACAAGAATGTCTATGAAAATGTGGGATTTTGGCTGTTTCCCTCTCTGATTTTTTTAAAAAGCTGCCGATTCCTCTATGTAAGTTTAAAAGAGAGCTAGAAAACATCATAGTGGTTGAATTTCAAAGACAAATGAAAAATTCCTTTTTACAACATTTTTAATTAGCAGGAATTTTGTGGGGAATGATGCAAGTATTAGCAAAGTGATTTGAGGTAATGAGGGCTGAAATGTGCAAACACATTCCCAGCCCCTAAGAAACCAGAGAGGAACTGATTGTGCTTCTGCAGATTTGCCAAAGCGCAGAACACACTTTAAAGAAACAAAAAGTTTCCTCAGGTGTATTTGCAATGAAAACATCACAATCTTTCTGAAAAAAATCTAAAATTAATTCTATTCTTAGAGAGGTCAGGAGAGAGCTAAGCAGGACTGACATCCTGGACTTCAGGAGGGCTGACTTTGTCTTGTTTAGGCACCTGCTTGAAAGGATCCCCTGGGAGACTCTCCTGAAGGGTACAGGGGCCCAGGAGGGCTGGGCGCTCTTTAAGAAGGAAGCGTTAATGGCTCAGGAGCAGGCGGTCCCCAGGTGCTCTAAGAGAAGCCAGTGGCAGAGCAGACCACCCTGCCTGAACAGGGAGCTTTGGCTGCAACTCAGGGAGAAAAGGAGTTTACAGCCTTTGGAAGAAGGAGCTAACCACACACAGTGATTACAAAGGGGCTGTGAGGCTATGCAGGGTGGAAATCAGGAGGGCTAAAGCCCCACTGGAAATTAATTTGGCCTCTGCAATCAAGGATAACAAGAAATGTTTCTATAAGTATGTCAGTAGCAAAAGAAAGTCCAGGGAGAGTCTCCATCCCCTGCTAGACACAGGAAGAAACACGGTAACAAGTGATGAGGAGAAGGCTGAGGTGCTTAATGCCTTCTTTGCCTCAGTCTTTAATAACAAGATTAGTTGTATTGATGCAATCCAGCCTCCACAGCCAGAATACAGAGATTGGGAGAACGACCTCCCTGTAATCCAGGAGACAGTCAGTGACCTGCTGCATCACACAGACACACACAAGTGTATGGGACCGGATGGGATACACCCGAGGGTGCTGAAGGAGCTGGCTGGGGGGCTCACCAAGCCATTTTCCAGCATTTACCAGCAGTCCTGGCTGACTGGGGAGGTCTTGACAGATTGGAAGTTGGCCAGTGTGTTGCCCATCTATAAGAAGGGTCGGAAGGATGATCTGGGAAATTACAGGCCTGTCAGCTTGACTTTGGTGCCCAGGAAGCTGACGGAGCAGCTCATCCTGAGTACCGTCATACAACACATGTGGGACAACCAGATGCTCAGGCCCAGTCAGCTTGGGTTTATGAAAGGCAGGTCCTGCTTGACAGACCTGATCTCCTTCTATGACAGGATGACCTGCTTATTGGATGAGGGAAAGGCTCTGGATGTTGTTTACCTTGACTTTAGCAAGGCTTTTGACATAATTTCCCACAGCATTCTCCTGGCAAAACTGGCTGCTCGAGGCTTGGACAATTGCACACTTCACTGGGTAAAAAACCGGCTGGACGACTGGGCCCAGAGAGTTGTGGTGAACGGAGATAAATCCGTTTTGCAGCCGGTTACGAGTGGTGTCCCCCAGGGCTCGGTTTTGGGGCCACTACTGTTTAACATCTTTATTGATGATCTGGACGCGGGGATCGAGGGCACCCTCAGTCAGTTTGCAGATGACACCCAGTTGGGTGGGAGTGTTGATCTGCTCGAGGGTAGGGAGGCTCTGCAGAGAGACCTGGACAGGCTGGAGCCATGGGCTGAGCCCAACTGGAGGAGTTTCACTGAGGGCAAATGCCGGGGGCTGCCCTTGGGCCACAACAACCCCCAGCAGCGCCACAGGCTTGGGGAGGAGTGGCTGGAGAGCTGCCAGTCAGAGAGGGACCTGGGGGGGTTGATAATGAGCCAGCAGTGTGCCCAGGGGGCCAAGAAGGCCAATGGCATCCTGGCTTGTGTCAGCAATAGCGTGGCCAGCGGGGACAGGGAAGGGATCTTGCCCCTGTACTTGGCACTGATGAGGCCACATCTTGATAACTATGTTCAGTTTTGGGCCCCTCACTACAGAAAGGACATAGAGTTACTCAAACATGTCCAGAGAAGGGCTACAAAGCTGGTGCAGGGTCTGAAACACATGTCCTATGAGGAGCGGCTGAGGGAACTGGGATTGTTTAGTCTGGAGAAGAGGAGGCTGAGGGGAAACCTTATCACCCTCTACAACCACCTGAAAGGAGGGTGCAGAGAGCTGGGTTTGAGCCTCTTCAGCCTAGTAGAAAGCGACAGGACAAGAGGAAATGGCCTCAAGTTGCACCAGAGAAAGTTCAGACTAGATATTAGGAAGCATTTCTTTACAGAAGAGGTTGTTGGGTGTTGGAATGGGCTGCCCAGGGAGGTAGTGGAGTCCCCATCCCTGGAGGTGTTCAAGAGTTGGGTCGATTTAGAGCTTAAGGATATGCTGTAGGTGGGAACTGTGCTAGGCGAACGGTTGGACTAGATGATCTCCAGGGTCCTTTCCAACCTAGATGGTTCTGTGATTCTGTGACTTAACCTCTTAAATACAGTAGTATCACTGTTCCCCAAAAGACTGAAATAACAGAGAAAATTAAAAAAGACTGACCCCAACATTGCTAGGGAAAAAAAAATGACATTTCACCCTGGATCATATTTAGATATACTCCAACTGCAATAATTAGTGGCTTTAAAGACATTTCTGTCCAAAGGCAGTTAGGAATAACAGCAAAAAGAAACCATCAACATAATTCACCCTATACAAATGACCTGTGCTGTGCGATTCTAGCCTATAAACAAAGTCTTCAGACAGATTCACATCACCTTAACTCATGTCCTTCAGCCTTAAAGTATTTTGCACATCTGATCCCTGTACTCCCATATTCTGAACTGCACAAGCTCAAATAAATCACTTGCTCCACACTGCAAACTATTGTTATCAAAGAGCTGACCTGGCAGCAACTTGCAAACATTTCTCTTCCAAGTTATATGACAACCAATGTATGGGAACAGCTGTTCCACCAGTTCTTTGTCCACCTGCCTTTCTACAATACAACCTCAGACTTCGTGCTCATTAACTTGTCAAATATTTTCCACCAATGCGACGCAGAACTACAACGGTAGTGTGATAATCATAGTCTAGGTGACACATTTCTGTGTGCCTTTGCCCAGTTTGGAGATGTCAGCTCCAGAAACTGCAGGTAAAAAAAGGTTTTTTGCTTTGGATCCCTTCAGATCACTCAGAAAAGTATTCTGAGAATGAATGAGCTCAATGCAGACTGGGATCGGTGGGGACAGCGCAGTGCTGCTTACATCCATGAGTGCAGCATTGATGTAGTTACTTGATTCGCCATCCACGGAGATGAGGAAAGGCAGGCACCGGTCCAAGGGCAGCACATCCATGCAGCGGTTCTTGTCATGGTTCCTTGGCAAAAGACCGATGCTGCAATCTTCTGGCCGAACACGTGGTGTCACAATATTGAGAGTCTGTGAAGGGGGGAGAGAAGAAGGGTAAGAAAGACAGAAGCACACTGAGTGCCTTTGAATTTACTTCCAAGAAGCATGCCATCTGCAAAATATGTTTATTTTAAAGATATTCAGACTAGATCTTTGGGATCCCAGAGAAGAAAAAAGGAGCACTGAAGTGCTTGTTGCTGTTATAATACATTCCCATTTTGTACATCATCCTGAGGTGCTCTTCTGAAAACCTTAAGCTACAGCAAAAATTGAGGGCACTATACACCTTCCAATAATTTCCAGATCTAAAACCCCAGAGCAGTTAGATAACATTTCTGTTCTTTCCTAGAGGATGGAAATACCTGTCACAGGTACATGCTGCAGCTTTCACCCGGTCATGGAGTGAAATCTCCTCGTGTTTCCACCATCCCTAGGGTGGAAGCACACATCCTTCTCCCTCTTCAAGCACATCCCGAGCAGAAGTACCCTGAGTACTGACCTGGGTTGCCCAGCAGGTCTGACTGGGTTCAAATCCTCTGGTGATTCCTCAGTCAAACTATTGATTTATCTTAAAAATGCATATAAAAACTTATGAGAAAATGTTGGGGTTTTTTAATAGGAAAGTCTATTTTTTTCATATATTATTTAGATTGCTACTTTCTTTTTGATGTGACACATAGGATGCTTCACTTACATAGTCATAACTTATCTCTGGAGTCTTGCTGTCATTCTTTTACTGTTATCTGTCTTTTCCACAGCTTGACAAACTGTATTTCTTTAAATCTAATTTTCTTTTGTGTTATCCATTGTGGACGCCTCCTGACAAACCAATCCAGGTTGGTCAGCAGGGATCAAAAATAGCAAATCAAAGTGAATGCATGTTAACTCTGTTCCTTAAGTCGTGGTAGATCAGTGGTTATCTGATGTCATTCTACGTTCACTTGTTATGTGTCCTCTTTCTGAGCAAAGCCCAAACAGTCACATAGTGAACTTTCCAGCCATCAGAGGAACACAGAATATTTACGGACCAAAAATTCTTATAAAGAGCTTGACTTCTGCTACAGTGAGGTTCTGAATGGAGAAAAGAGGAAGGTCAAACAATCCAAGATGAAATAATGTGTCAAAGTATAAAATCTGAAATAATGTAGTTGCTCTAAATTATGCAGGTTCTACATAAAAGTCCCTTTGTCTAGAGATAGAATGCAGGCAGTCTGGCTGAGGAAGCAACATGAAATCTCAGATCTCTGACAGTGCAGATAATTAGACAGGTGACTTCTCAGTGATTTTATGCCCTTCCCCTCTCTCCATTGTTTTTGTGCTTATTCAGATACAAAAACTCTCCAGAATGAGCTTTTGCACGTTCAGACAACATGTACTGCATGACAAATACATCCAGCCTTACCTGAGGGCCAGTGGGACCTAAATAATACAAATTGCACCAACAGATCTACAGTTAGATCAACTGGTTCATAAAGATTGCAGCAGAAGATACTATCTTTTGCATTAAATCCAGACAATTAGGACTGAAGAATGCTCTGAGCCAAAATCCTGTAAAAATAGACTCTACAACTAGACAGAGAACAAACCTCTAATGCAAAGTACAGTGGAGCATTCCCTTTCCACAGGAGCTGCCAGCCCCTGGCAGCTCAAAAGAACAAGCACACAGGCGACAAATCTCATCTTATGTCATGACAAAATAAGCCCAGCAAGCGATGACTTTTTTTCTTAACAGCGTAACATCATTTGATGAAGCTAGGCTTTGGCTCCTTCATGACAAGCGTCCAGAACCAGAAACACTTTTACAGATCTGATATCACTCGATAAAACCAGATCTCTTTAAAATTGAACTGTCATCAGTTGGGATCCACATTCTTTCTCTCACTATACCAACCCTGATGATTCCCTGTAAGGTTTCAGATAAAAACCACACATTCTCCCTTTGCACAGAGAGGGAAGAAAAGAGGCATCTGACTCAGACTGGGACTCCCAAAAGGCATTCTCTTGCTGCAAAAGATATTTTGTGGGAAAGGGGGTGGGCTTTCCTACAATTAAAGGAGAATCTCCAGCTTTTTACTGCTGACTAAGAATAATAGCCTCACAAATAGCAGAAGTCTCTCTCTTTCCTATCAAATTCACCTTGCCCCAAATTTCCCACAACATTATTTTTTTTCCATACATTGACGTTGGCTGAAAATCCTAAAGGGATTTACAGATACATGGGGAGTAAGACTGGAAAACTTAGTTTGGTGTCCTGCAGGGTGAGATCTCCGCTTTGCGAGAGGCACAACTGCACAGGGCTTGTGGCTCATGCGTCCCAAGCACATTTATTAGGGTGGGATAAGCAATGGTGATAGCAAAAGGTGGACGGGGTCCCCATTTCATTGCTTGTCTCAGGTAAACTGCTCCAGGCCAGCGCCTGTGTGTTTTACTTTATGTCATTTCAGTTCTCATCACCAGGTACTTGACAAAACATCTGTAGTGAACTGAGGGATTCAGTTCACTGAAAATTAGTAAAAGTGATGCTCACTGAGCTGACTTTCTCCTTTGTATAGAAGGATGTCAACAAGTTGATTGTCAAGACTCAGAAACAGCATACGAGCCACAAGAATGGATAATAAGGGACCTTGAGGCATAAACGTTTCTGCATAAATTACAGAAGAAAATGAACAACAGACTCTTTGTTGAAATGAGAAGTACATTATGTGTGAAAATTAGTACCCTTACTCTACTGAAGTGATGGGAAAATTTTTTCCTTGTCAAAGGCTGAAGAGTCCATGCTCGAAACCAAATCTTGACCCAGCAGTAAACCAACAAAAATCAGCTGAAATCAGACCTTGGCTCAGTGTCCCCCCCATTCCCTGCTCTGTTGGAAATTGTAAAATAACACACAGAAATTGATTAAACAACTTCAAAACACCAACTGCAATGAGGAGGCACATGAAATTACCTGAAACTCATCTTTTATCTGGCTGGAATTGGTCTGTGGATCTAGTCTGCTGATGTTGTAATATATGGACCTGAACTCACAAACTGGAATGGCTGTGTTGCCACAGAGACATGCCTCCAAAATGGCATCATGGACAAACACATACTGCTCCTGCACAGGAGAGGGAATAACATATTAAAATCGTTACAGTTCATGAAATACCACGTTTTTGTTTTGTTTTATTTTTTTTTCTTAAATCATGCCCAATATGCATATTTGGCTCTGTTTCATGTGGAGACAAATTACACAGTGTGCTATGTGACAGCTTTGTGAGCATATTTCATCCATCACTGAACGTGAGGCCTCATGTATTCATTTCAAATCTATAAGTAAAATGGGAAGTCGCCACTCTCAGGAATGCTAGGACAAAACGGGGGTGGGCTGAGGAGAAAATCAGGGTGTAAAACTTTTCTGTTCACAATCATGAGGTAATGGTCAGGAATGGACTGTGCTTTGAACCTGTAACACCAGCAGAAACTACGGTACTAACAGGTCTGCTCCATCTGTCTCTTCAAAAGTCCTGGACTCCTGGTATTCTGGGTAAAGTTCTTTTCCAGAACTAAACATGAGAAGTCCAACAAAGTCAAAAGCTCTTCTCTGTTCCAGGCCATTGTCCTGTCCCACAGGAGGGGAAGGCATTGAAGCATGTAGGAAAAGCTTGGGTAGCAGGATAATGGTTCCATAGAAGTTTGTGCAGCTGCTGGATGCTACGTGATGGAGCAGCTTGCTTAATCAGCACCCAAAGCTTAAATCAAGGATTGTTTCATTTGTTTAACTCACAACTGATATAAACTAGGTACTATTCGAGTTTGTAGTATACCTATGAATGAGTCATGAGAAGATTCAGAAGGTAGCTTTTTTCTACTGGGAGAATAAAATTAATCAGCAATGCTAAGACCTCAACTTCAAGGCTTGCCCTCCTGTCTTGGAGGCCCTGAGTAGCTGACAGTGAATGTGATCCAGTGCACATCTGGTCATGTTTAGCCACCAAAAGTTCTGTATAATCACATCACAGAGGCAGCAAGTGTTGACTTAATGAATTGCTGGGCTCCTGTTGAGCAGAGAAGCTGCCAGAAAAGCAGCACATCGTGAGAGGAGACCTGCTGTCACTTACCTCTGTCTGCACCAGATTGACCCTTTGGGATCGCAGCTCTCGCACACAGTTAAATATATCTACCACTCCTTCGTTCTCTGCCATGTCAAGCATTATGTCAATGGCAATAAAGCACCCTGTTCTCCCGGCCCCAGCACTAAAAAAAGAAAAAACAATGAGAGTCTGCATGATCAAGGGACCATGGAAGGGCAGGGCTTTACGGAGGAGAAAATAACTGTACCACAGACACAGCTGTCTTCCCTTGGAAGCTGCTCACCTCTCCCTAATGGGCTGATTTTTGTGTGGAGCTAAATTAGCTTGGGATTTAAGAGAATGAGGTAAAATATTTCTTGAAAGGGAGATGGACGCAGGTAGCAAGGAAAAAAGCTTTGTGTTCTTGAACATGAACAAAAAATTACTCTGTGAAAACAATCATTATAATTTTACAGCTGGGTGCACCTGCACACCTCTCATCACACGGGATGTGGGAGAGCAGCCTCCAGGTTGTGAATAGACACAATTCCAGACATTGTCTTCCATGGGACTCTTTAGAAGGCATGCACACGTTTACTCAAGTGAGCATGATAAAAGGGGCCCAGTCCTCCACCTCAAACATTTCTTTTCCCTTTTTGATCCAGAGGAGTCTTGGTCCTGAGGAGGGTGATTTCAAGTTGTGGATTGTAGTATCGTAGAGAAAGGGGCTCAAGGCTACTCAAAATCTTGAGTTTAGAGTCCCCCGCTGCTTGCGAGAATTGGACCCTCTCCTGCAAAACTGTGTTGTCCTTGTGTCCTCCTTCCTTCCTGGGAAATCATCCAAGCTCTTTAGGTGTGAAGGACAGAGAGAAGAGAACATCTCTTCACATTACTCCAAAGGAAGAAGGAAAACTCAGCTCAAATCAGGGAAACTTCAGTTGCATGAAAACTCCAGCAGAGCCGAAAGCAAGGAGATATGAATGACCATAAATTAATGGACCAGATTAATCAACTGCTGAATAGAGAGAAGATATTTTTCATTTGCTGAATTTTAATGAATAAGTGGCATTTCCTCTCCCTTTATCTCTCAGCTTTTCAGAATTTTAACAAATAGTTATAACATTTCTATATTTAGAGGATCCTGGCACTTCATAAATATCGAACAGTGATATTATCCAGCCAGGCATCGGTAGGGAGAATTTGGTAATTACCACTTAAAGCAAGTCATTAAAATTCAAAAGCAGATAAATAACAGAGAGGAAATGGCATTTATTCATTAAAATGTGAAGGATGAAAAATTTCTCCTTGCTTTCTTGGTAACAATGAATCAGGTTCAGACTTGTTCCAGGGCCAGACTCATGTCATGGCACCAAGGTAGCAAATTCAGGCCCTGAGCTCTGAATGAATTTCCTTTTGCCAGCTCCTCAGGCTCAGATGTATGTTATTATAGAACTGACTCATTGCTTGCTAAAAAGCACAACAAAACATCCCCCCAACCCAAAATGGTTTTAAAAAGGTAAGATTTAATTGATTTTCCTTTTCAAGGTGGTTGTGGGATGTATTCCCTCTCTCGTCCTGATCACACTGCATGGCACTTAAAGGTAACTGCCTGCAGATTCATTAGGGGTAAGATTTTGGGATAACCGGCTCTGCTCTCTAGCCTTACGCTCCAGTCAAGTCTCCTTTATAGAACACGTGCCCTGAGTTGTGGCCTAAGCACTGCAGGGGTGGCTGCTACAGACTCAAATTCTGTAGCAATGTCTTTGCTTGCATTTGAAGTCACCCAAGTCTGATGCCAGTCTGTGTGCACATGCCTCCTCTCCCACCACCAGCAGCGTGCCTGATTACACCTCAGACTGTTAGTTCTTTGTGTCAAGGGACACTCTCCCACACATTCACATAGCGCCTTGCACTGTAGGGCTTTAAGCTCAGTTGAAAGAAAAGAGTGCAGAAGAGCCCTCACCAGTAATGGCAGCAGCCAGGGAGTTAGCAAGCATGTGATTCAACAGTCTGAATTTTCACAGCTGTAAACCAAGCAGTGAGATTTCCTCAGGCATTCCCCTTTTATTTGCTAGCTGGAAGGCACTGGGTAGCTTTTCAGTCTGACCTTCCCATTTTAGCTCCTAGGCTTTGAGGAGACCAAGATGCACAATGGCTGGCATCCAGACCCAGGAAGACAGACTAATGGTTCAGATAAGACTGCTGCTGCTGGTACAAAGCTGAACTGCAGTGCATGTGGATACAGAAAAGCAAAGTTGCTTTAAAATTCCCTGTCTCTTTGTAGGCATCGTCCCCTCTGCCATGAGAGGTTTGTTGTACGACAATCGGCTGTCCCAGATATTTACCATTTTTCCAGCTCTGCTATGAGCATCTAAGAGAGTATAGATCACCAGAGAGTCTTCTACATTCAAATGGCCCTCTCTGAACTACTTGTATCATCTCCAACTCATGCCAGCTAAGCTCCGGAGCCGGTTTTCTTTTCTAAAGCGGCAAATTCCACTTTGTTTCCTGGGGAGGCCCACAAATTATACTCTTTAACAAACAAAACATAGTTGATTATTGCCAGATGAGGAAAAAAAAAGGAAAAAAGCTGAAAAAGCTGAGGGGGTAAAGTCTCAGACAAAGAGCTTGCATACCTGCAGTGCACAACAATGGGTCCTGCTTCTGGGGGATTGAGAAACTTCACTTGACGAACGAAGCCCAGGAGGCCTGTGGCATAGCAAGGAACCCCATGGTCCGGCCAGCTGGTGAAGTGGAACTGCCGAATCTCTCGGATCTCATGGTAGCCTTTCTGAGGAGACAACACAGCCTCTATTTTTCTTCCATCAGACTTCAAACAGCATGTTCTGATCACTGCTCTTTTCCTTCACGCAGAGGGCTGAACAAGCCTTTAGCTCTCACCATAGGCACGAATGTGAGCTATGCCACGTTCCACTCCGAGAGATTTCAGGCCAAACTCCAGTTACAAATGAAGTGGGTAATACACAACTGAGGACTATGAAGGTAAATGCCAGCTCCCAATGCAAACCTGTGGTCTTAAGAGTTCAAACCCAGCTGATTAGGAACTTTACAGGGTGACTTCAGCCCCAGCATACCATGTGGGGCTCCTTTGGTGTACTGCCATAACCACCAAGAAGTCACTCTTAAACCCTTCTTGAGGCACTGAAGCAATAGTCTGGGGATTAAACATCTAGGAAGTGGGCACGCCCCAGGCAATAGTAGATTTTCTGCCACCACCTGCCAAAAAAATCTCAGTTTGAGTTTACAGCTGGTGGTGAAAAGGGCAGAAACTGGTACCCAGACCCATCACTTGGCTTTCTGGTGAGACCAAGTTATTGGTACTTGAAAACTGATACCACTTGTATATGCCCTGCAAAGCGTAACACAGAAGTGTCAGTTAGCTGTGACATATTATGTACAGGAAATGTAGGTGGAATCCAGCAGCAGGTCCTTCTAACCCATCAAGATTTTGGCATTAGCTTTTCTTACCAAGTTTTTCAGTCATTTAATATAATACAGAGCTTATGTATTAGAAAACTGCAACAATGTTCCCAGAGTGGCTGAAGTTCATTTAGCAGGAATTCTTGAAAAGCTCTAAAACCACATACTGAGTGCTTGAAGAGTAATTTGGACAGACCTGGAATGCTCTGACACTTAAGACTTCCAATTTTGCATTACAAGTATCAAAAATCTTCCAAATCCTGCCAATCTGGGGACAATTTTTATACTCTTGCCTTTATTATATTTTTATTTCTGTTGAAAGGGGACCCTACCTGGCATCCAGTTTAACTGATACCTTTTTTTCATTTGTCATTTGCCACTGTGAAATATGACAGTTATTGTTCCTGGTATACCATCAACTACCTGCTGGCTTCTGGATGCACTTAAACTTCATGCACTGTAGATTCTATTTTTGTGGCTACATCAAGATGTTCATGTAAAATAATTTGTCCAAAATTGGAATCTCTGTCAAAAAATTAGGTTTTTGAAGTGAAGCTTCAACAGCTTCCATCTCCACAAGCATTCTGGATATGTTTCCCAGAGTTCACATTTTGAACGCAAATTAAGCATTGTATCAAAATTTCAGCTGACTAAAGATTTCCTTACCTTTTGTACAGTAAATGTGCGTATGACATACTCTGCCAATGGTTCTGTCTCAATTAATGTGACTTTAATATCTCCGTAGACCTCTGTGTCATCTGGCCAGTATCGAACACACTTTACCTGGGGGAAAAAAAGAAAATATTGAGAGGAACGAGCTTAAGTTGAGTCAGAGCTGACCTACATTTTATTTCACTTTCAAGCTGAAACCAATGCAAATTGGGCTTTCTTCTGATGTACAGACCTTGTCAAAATTAACTGTATAAATTAGATCAAACTTCCTTTACAATATATAGAAACCACAGGGAGGATTTTTTTTACGCTTCCTTTGTTGTGAACACAAATGAAAAAGATGCATTTGGCTCTTCTTCTTTAAGATAAGTCTTCCTTCAATTTTCATACATGACCTGACCATATATGAGGTTTACAGAATATCTGGCAGTCGCTACCACCATCCCCTTGGAGAAAAATCTGTGCTCTTGCTATTGCCACTGTAATTCTGAACTCTCTGTTTAGTCAAAGAATTTCAGTCCACAGGGATTGTGAGATACTTGTTGATACATTAAATTTGTTTTACTCTAAGCTTTCCTTATCAGATGTGGACACAAATTTGACATTTTACCAGCTGTGACAGGTCTCAGCTAAGGCTCAAGAAAGAAACCTCCTGATCATGTAAACATATTCCAAGCTTAGCCACTTCTAGAAGCCATGTGCAAAACTAATAGTAGAAATAAAAAGCCAAGGCTGTGAAGCTCTAGAAGGGATATTTAGGCTAACAAAGACTATCAGGTTATTAAATGCTCTAGCATGAAAGGGTGGAACAGCACTGAAAAGCTGAAGCAATTAGCTTCTGAGAAGCAGTTTTCATGTTCCAGTTCCAGTCATAATTGGAAGGGGTTTTATAAATATTAAATATGATTAATGTAGGTTTGTTGGTTTTTTTTTTTCACACAGAGGCATTTATTTCAAACTGAAGTGTCAGTAGAAGATAAAGTAGAATAAATAACAATAAATGAACAGAACCAGCTGGCATTCAACCATGAGATCTAAAGGAAATCAAATGCAAAGCAGTTGAATTACTAATGGCTGTGAGTAAACTATCATTCAAATTTTTCTTAGTACCAAAGGAATGGAAGGTGACAAACATCAAGACAACATTTTTAAGAGCTCCAGTTTCTGGTTGAGAATGTCTTGAAAACAAAGACCACCAAGAGCGGGAAGAATATACTGGGGAAAGCCTCCCAGACATGCCTTTTTCTTATTCCCTGAAGTCTAGTCTATATCTTTTGAGTTATTCATATTTGCTCCCATCGTGGGCTTTGACAACTGCCTTGTGGTGACACAGGGACTCCTGGTTCATCTGAGTCCAAGAGGGTGAAGTGGTGGATGTTGAGGAGGCCAACACTGCTGGGCAGCCCCAGGATCCAGCTGTGCACAGTCCTGTACCTCCACAGAATAGTGATCTTCTGACATGATTGGGAACTCCAGGCTTTGAAATGTCATTTAAAGAGCTCTTTGGATAGAGACCAGTTGCACATTCTCACCCTTCTGGATTTTTGTGGGTAGAGAAGTATTCACATCATACGGATAAAGAATAATTATTACAGAAGTACATTTTTCCTTCTGTATTGAAAAACGAGACAGCTTCTCAGCTAGCATAAATTTGTTTAACACTGCTAAAGCCGAGACTTACACCAGGAACATGAACCTTATTAGTCTAGAAGGAAAGTAGCTAAGTATTACAAAATCTAGCATTTTAGAGAAAAAACCTTAGTGGCTTAATTCATTCCCTTACTACAGTAAGCAAAAGGCACTTTACTTGCTGAGCTTGCCTCAACAGCAGCACCCAGCGATGGTTTGGCTTTATGTGTTGGGAAAGTGGTACCCTTACCCTGCCCACTTCCACCAAATTGGTGACCATGACGACACTTGCAGAGTTTTCCTGCCAAATCATTCGCCAGAAATCCTTCACTGTCTCTTGCATCGGCCCTGGGGCAGGAGAAAAGACAAGAGGAGATCTTAGAAGAGTGTATCGAATGCCAACAACTTTTTCAGCTGTTCCCCAGCCATTGCCCTGTTCCCACAGGATCCTACTTCTCCCTTTCAGAGCACCCCTCTGCAGTTCAGGGTTACAGACACAGAACACCCTGGACCTGAGAGATCAGACACCTCATCCTTTCTCTCAGAGGGTGTTTAAGGTTCTAGCAGCCTGGAAAGAGAGGTGATGGCTGTAGTGGAAACAGTGGAGATAGCTCAGTGGGTAAGCATGTGTAAGTGATGGGACATGGATGCATCCTATAGTTAGTCTGTAATTAAGGCTGTATTGAAATTTGTACCTGATGCAGCACTGAAATTCCTCCATTTCACATTTTAATATTTTTAAAGTATGAAGGAGGAAGGAAGCATGCAGAAATTAGCCTTTTTCTGAAGTTTCCTCAGAGAGAAAAATTTCAGGTTCCAACAGCCAAACAGCCAGTACTGACAAGATTTTTATTAGAGTAGAGCCTCCCTCTGACCTTGTTTCCTTCCTCTCTTCTACACTGTAGACGAAAACCTCCCTTTCACCCACTCTGCCCATACTCCATCCCCCATGTTCTCTGCCCTGCTGCATTCCCTGTACCCGTACATCCTCAAGCGCCATTTTTATTCTAACATGTTTCTTTACTCTTTCAACAGGTACAAGCCAGCAATAAAGTCATAAAGCAGAATTTAAGAACGGAGTAATTTCTGTGAACATCCCTTTTGCAGGTAAGGAAAGCACAAAAATGAGGTCAAATAATGGTAGAGGAAGTGGTCATGGCATAAGAGTTTGGCCAGCAGTGCAGGAAAACAGCACCCTGGTGTAAAGAACAGGATCAGGGAGGTTTGTCATCGAACACGGATAGCCCTCAGCATTGAATTGTGTTGGTTTGGTGGGTTTTTTTTTCCCCCTAAAGGGACATAAAACTCATCAACTAGCTTACAGAAGGTGGTGTTCAAATGCATTTCTTACTAGCTCCCACTGACCAAAAGTTCATCAGTCACAGGCTTATTCATACTGCTCTCCCCAAGCAATTTCACTCCAAAGGCAAACGCAAGCTCCATAAAGTCCCTTTTAGTTCTAATCTCATACTTCATGCACAACAGACACATTATAGATTGTACTGCAACCTCTAAGTCTGTAGCATTTTTTATTCCTGTAGCTCAAGTTTTGCATTTGAGTGCACTGAATGCATTTTGCTGTTGGAACATCCTATACCCTACATCCTTCCCGCTTGTGTCGCTGTAGCAAGTTTTCAGAGGTTCCCTGAAACAGAAGATGTCACCCTATAAATAGCTTTTGCAACAGTTTAAAGCAGCAGTGGTTTTACAAATATTTAGACATACTTGCCTTGAGTTGCAATGTAATGGCGAGGCCGGTGATATCCCTGAAAAAGAAGAAAGTATGTGATTGTCTGTGAGATGACAGTTCAGACAAAGCACACCATTTGTATGTATTTCATACTTTCCAGGTACCAACAGCTGCTCCACTCTTAACAGTGTACTAACACTGGTTGTTGAATGAGTGAACATAGGCAGATAGGTTGCCTTCTGATATTTTAAGTGATAGTATCTTGCTCAGACTGAACAATAAGATCTCATTATGCCAAAGAGAAAACAGGAATGGGGCAGTTTTCACTATTTCCTTGAAGAAACACGAGTTCTGTCACTGACCTGTGGGCAACTCTGAAAACTAATAGGCAAAAAGTTGCACCTTCTTGTCTGAAAAAGAGGAAAGGTGTGCATTTGCCTCTGGATGAAAATGCTGCATATCAGTCTTATGTAACTTTATTAGGTGTATATTTCATCCCTTAAAGAAACTCTTCTGAATGTTGTCATGTTCCTAAGAATTAGGAGTTGCATGCAAGAAAAGCATGTTCATTTAATCATTCTGTGTGTGCGAGGGAGGCTGCTTTTTGAATGTTATTTTATAACAGTAAAAAAAATATGTCAATCTATTTACACGCCTTCTGCACTGCAACTTTCTAAGAAGTTGCTAAGTCTCAGATATCTACTAATGCTATTGTGAGGGGCTGATACTGATTTCTGCATACGTCATTTAGCCCACACTCCACTTATGTTGGCGGATCTGTCAAACATAGGAAATCTCCATCTGTCCAGATTGGTCAGACAGAATAAACTGGAGACCGAGAACCTTCTCCCTGTCACAACATGATGTTTGTATAATGTTCAGCTGTCATTCATATCAGATCAACAGTCTGTCCCTATGTAAGATGCACCAAAGTCATAAGCAGACTTGTCAGCAGGAGTGTTTGTCATAGCAGGGATGTCCAGGAGCCTTACGTCGATGTAATTGGCGTTTATGTAGTCAGAGTGAGGGTCCCCATCCAGCAGTTGCAATCTCACTCTTGAATGATCATCTGAAAGAAGGAAAGAAAAAAAAGTGACAGTAACGATAAAGAGGACTTTGTAAATGCTTCACTTCATCTGCTGATTTCTGCAAGTAGGTAATTGAATACTTAAAACAGAAAAAGAAAGACTATCACATATATTCCTCCTCCTACAAGCCGTTTCTTTTGTGTCTAAGTTCTAATATGTAGATCTTTAGGTTACTGTTCGTTTGTACACTGTGTTCATTATATTCACTGCTGTCACCATAACCCTTACAGAGAGCTTTGACACGGACCACAAGTGTTGCCTGGCTGGAGGGTCTCAGGACAGATCTTTGCAGGATGTATCTCCATTACAAAAGCCATCTTCACGCTTGGAAGTAACGGCCCACCCTTGGCTTCATCTGACCTATGGAAACTGAGGCAAGAGCTAAAACTGTCCACATCAGGATAAAAATAAATAGGTCACAACAGACAAAAGATTAAGGAGTGTAAAATGGCAAACGAAAACCTGCAAATGAGAAATGAGGCAACCCAGAAACCTGAAAGGAAATACCAAAGGAAATCAAAGCAATGTTCCTTAGTGCAACCCACGGAACTCACAGCAGCATCAAGGCAGTGTTAAAAAAACCCCAAATTAGAAATGTTCATGTTTTTCAGGACATTCAAAGTTACTTTAGATAAGGCAATAAAATAACAGATATCAATCTTTCCATCTCCCAGCACGCTCCGCAGTTCAGATGCAGAAAGGAACTACCCCAGCAGGCAGATTATGTCATGATTTTCCACCAGGGGAATATTTTGATCTTTCTCTGGAACAGCTGGCGCTGGGCTCTGTCACAGGAGATCTCCACGAGCTGGGCTGTTGAGCTGATTTGGTCTGGCAATCCCAGCACTGGAATGCAATTAATTGCTGAACTGCCATCTAAGGGCCAGTTGCTTGGCAAAGGCTACTGGGCTACAGAGGTCACTGCTGGACATACTGGGATCATTTTTAAAGGATTTTTTAAAGGAGCCTAATATGGAGTCCATTAAATTTATTTCCTCTCTACCAGCTCTGTAGACCCTAGCTCTCAGTCAGTAAAGCATTAATATTTAGAAGCACTTTGCAAAATAGAGGCCTAAGCATGATTTACATTTAATTAAAAAGAATCATAGCACTGAAACATAAAAATACAAGGTGTGATTCTGCAGTAACTCAGTCAAAAAGTCATCACTTAATTAAATGTAGAATCAGATAATAATTGTGAAGACAGATGTGCATGCAGTTCTGAAAGCCAAGATCTGGATATATATTAGTCCTACAGTTAGGTAAAGCAATGATTCTCTGTTCATTCTTTGAGTGAGATTTGCACACCCAAAAGATACAACCACACTGCTGTATTAAATCCCATATTTGCATTCAGAAATATTATGCAGGTGAATCCATCAAAAGCTCTCTTATATTTGTATTAATAAATATAACCTTTGTAGATGCAGTGGAAGTAGGTGTATTTCTGAGTGCTGATGTCCCAAACTCTAGACAATTACCTGCACCCAAGGCAACTGCACTAGGAGTTGCAGTAAATCATGTGGTTAGACAGACAACAACAGAATTTATACTTAGAGCAATTCACAAAGACAGACAAAGAGCTGATTAAACCGGACATCTAGATGAAATACACAAGATCTCCTGTAGACAATTTCACACTTGCGATTCAAGGCAGCAAAGCTAAGCTAGTTAAGAATCACACAGAGCAAAAGCAAAGCAAAAACCCCTAGAGCTAATGGTCAGGAGGGGAACATTTACTAACTCCTCTTGTGATGCCACAATATAATAATAATGTCATGAAAGTCTTAACTTACTGCAACACTAGAACTAAAAAGTGATGAGACAAAAAATGACCCTAATGGCAGGTGAAAAGAATCTCAGGTTGATTTTTTAAGCGTGACAAAGACACTGTCTACTCTCAGTGTGTAGCTGAAGTGCTCTGAATAGCCCTCCAGGAAGAATCTGCCTCTCTTCATTTAACAGAACCAAACCCCAAAATTAAGTTTCAGCTCTTTCAGCCACTCTTTAGTTCAAAACTTAAAACAGACAAGATGAATACCTCCTGAGGGAGCAAGATGTGAAAGACCCGAGATGGAGATTGCAGAAGAGGTCTGTGCATTTAAGACAATTACGGATAAAGAAAAGATGCTCTGTAGCTGTAAAAAGTGTTGTTGCTTTTTTCCCTTTAACTTAAGTACCGTTATTCTGTCTGTGAAGAACAGTAATGGATGAAGAAAGGACCACTGGAAATTAATGATATTTTTTTTAAAAAGAGACATTCGGGTTTAGGTCCAATTATATTTTGGGACCAAATGAAAAATACTTATAGTTAAACTTTGCTTCAGGAGGACAGAATTCACAATATTTCATTGCATATTTTACAAAAATGAGATTAATTCCTGTGGGAGATTTATTTCTCTTATGAGTGTGAGCAGTGCAGCAGAAAAAAAAAAAAAATGTATAGGGTAAGCATTCTAAATATTAATGATGTCTTAATGATGCCTTTAATCTTGTTCATAAGTTTAGGAGCACAGTCTGAATAAAAGTTCATGAAATAACTTACCTTGTAAATCCCTTTTTCCCCCCAAATTTAGACATTTATTTAGCTTTTTTTTTTAATGGAAAGGGGCAAAATCTAATGCAACTTATTATGCTACTAACAGTAATTATCTTGTACTTAGTTTTTTTCATCTACAGACTTTAAAGGACTTTTTAAAGAACAGCAAATGTCTTCACCATATCTTCTCCCACAGGTCAAAATTTATTTCTGATTTTGCGTCCTTTCCACTGGGCTACACTAGCCAGGGAGACTACATATTTGGCACACTGAAATGAAAGTGTCACTCAACTCTTCTGTAAATTATCAGAAATCATATCACCATGTTCCAAATGGATTATAAGAAACTTCAAAAATGGAGGGAGAAACAGAAGAAAAATTGCATTCAGTACTGCAAAAATGGAAATACACTTTAACAAATGTATAAATGATTTTATTTCTCCCTGTTTACTAAAGCCTGTATGCAAGTTAGCAGAACTCTAAATTTGTATGAAGAGTACTTTGAGTGAAAATTGGTCTTAAAACAGATTTAAAAAATGACAAGAAATTCACTGAAAAGCACTGTGCTTCCATTTTAGCACAAAAACGTTATCGCTTCAAACTTCTGTCAAAATTCCCATTAGTGATCATTTGAAATATCATTGCAATTTTTCCACATCTCATTCTGGCACCAGCACTGGATTAATCTCACACAACTTTCGCCATCTAAATATTATGCAGCTAGTCTAAACTGGCTGTCAAGGTTCCCCACATAGTCAATGGAGAAATGCAGGCATCTTTTGAGAGGATTCAATCCAGCTCTGGTACTAAAGGATGATTTGCCCTCCTAAGGCACTCTGTCCTCCCCTTTCTTTCCCCACTAAACCTCGACTGTGCCTTGAGAACTGGGTAACAGCGAGGTGTGATGTATCCCACCCTCTCAGGATCACATACTGTGGACACTGCACAGACAAGTGAGTTTAGGCACCACAAAAGAAACCATGGAATAAAAGTGGTTGAAGGACAAAAGACTTCTCTTTCTAAACCCAATGCTGTTTTGTTTTTTTAATTTTATTTTTATGCATTATCCCTGTCCACGGCCAAGAAATGCACTCCACCTGAGTTTCAGCTGGGACCTCTGTTAATCTCTGTTGCTTGTCTCTTCCACCACAAAATTCACTGATTAATTCACAGTCTTCCAGCCCAAAGCATATGGTAGTCAGAGCTTGAAGGAAACAAAGCAAATTACTGTCTTTTGTCATCAACTCAATAGTTTTTAACAGACCATCACAAGACTTTAAAACCACTGTGCCTAAGTGGGAAGACGCTCCACTGCAGACGGGAAGATGTGTCTAAAGTAGCACCAGTACGAGCATTCCTGTGAGTGCTGACCTCCTTCTGTAATATGCTCAATAACAGGAAAGAAAGGGAAAGGAAATATTCTCCTGTAAGTGAAAACAAAACCCAATCCTGTATCTCTCTGTCTTCAGCTCTCACCTGATAGTCTTTACTCTCCCATAATGTAATGGCTCTAAATCTGGACAAGATGGGGAGAAATAGAACCAAAGGTCCCATAGAGCTTCTGGGTATTTTCTCTTCTACGCAATGGGTTCAGCTCAACCCACAAAAACTCAACATCTCTCCCCTCACAATGATTTGCTGATGCACTTTGAAGGCCTCAATATCTAGGCCCTAAACTAAATTTAAATAATTTTGATTCAGCATATAAATGGATACACTACCTATACTTGCCCCCTAAAGAAAAATCTTGCATCTCCACAACTGTCTTTGCTTTTATACCCAAAGTGCAGGAGCAAAGCTCATGGACTCTGCTGATATAAAAATTCTGAGTAGGGCAGATTCTTCCAACATGGTAAATCTGTGCATTTACAGTGCATCTTTCCACAATCAACAGTGGATTTCAGTGGTCATACAGACTCCAAATCCACTCCTCAGTTTCTTTTCTTCAAAAAACATACCAGTGTTGCAGATTGAAGGGAACCCGGACAAGCAAGGGTTTAAAGCATGGAAGAGCTTAGAGCTCTCTTGCATCTCCTCTCCATGAACAGATTAGCCTCTTCTGCAGTTTTGATTTGCAAATGTAAGAACAGCAGATGTTGGGGCTGGCAGTAAGATCTAGATTTTCAGAGAGGCACGATGTTAATACAGCCCTGGGAAAGCAGTGAGCTGAGTAAAACAGTCCTGTAAGTGTACTATTACCCAGAAGGCCATAAAGACAAGATCTAATCTTCTGTGATTCACTGAGCAATGCTACTTACTGCAAGAGCTTACAAACCCACATTTTAACAAAAGTCTCTGAGGCAGTTACAAAAGTTAGATCAGAACCTGACTTTTCAGTTCACTCCCCAAAAGGCATGGGATATCTTGTTCTAGGAGTGATGAAATGGCAACTGAGGTTAAATAAATAATGTTCATCGCCATCTGCAGCCTTTTACCAAATAAACTGGTAGGAGCAATCAGTGCATACTCTGGGTTGTAACAGCAATTAGAATTCCAGCACAACAAAGCAGCTAAGGGTGCAATTGTTTTCCACCTCCCGTCCTCTGCTCAGGCTTTTGCACAGTTTGTACTCACCAAGCACAATTCGTTTTCATGACCTGCCCAGAGGGAGCTACTCTACTGCTATTCTCAGCTCTGCTATCAATTCTCTATTCTGGATCCTGTCGTTGCCCATCAGTAGGGTCTGGCTCAAAGCTTAGCCACTGACACCATTGATAATTTCCCAATGGTTTTACAAAATGTCTGATGAATGATATGCTCCTTCCTTAGGCATCCTCTCTTCTCCCTAGCCTCTCCAAAGTGAAGCAAGGTTTTCACTCTGTTTTATCACTCTTTATTGCACATTACTAAATTCTTCTTGCTGTCTTTTAGAAGAGCTGTTGTCTCCTCAAACTCTTTGTTCTGATACATGTTTGAAGTTAGGAAAACCCACTCAACTTTGTTATTAACCATCAACTCTTCTGTATCCCTCCGCTCTTTCACTACCTTACTTTATCTATGCCTTTCCAACCTCTCAACCTCATTCTGAAATCTTTCCCAACAGCCCTCAAACTTGAGCTTCTTTTTTGGTGTTTTATAATGTGTAGATACTTTTTTTCTTAGCTTTGAATTACATTTTGCATTCCCTTATTCAAGCACATCACCTCCTATCTATATTACTACTGTACTCATATTTATAGCTAAAAGGCTAACATCACTCTTCGTTAGACAACAATTAATCTTTGTGAACGCCTTCCCTTTAGATAATACTCCATTTATCTTCCCTAATTTTGCTTCCTTAATTTCTTCTCACATTTCACTTTGAGTTCAACATTTTCTCTGTGACCACCTTCAACATAAATTAGATGGTAGCTACTGCAGACAGGCTTGTCTCTTTTCACCTCCACTTGTACATTCTATCAACTGCTTCCTCAAAATCACAGAGGAAAACAAAGAGTCTTTCACATTTCCTTCCTTATATCATACTATGGCACTTCCATCTTCGATTCATCTCAATCTAGTTTAATCTAAACAAGTAGTAGAGAGGTAAATTGAACCTCTGGAGGGATCTGTCTTTGCCACTAAGAAGACCGGGAACTTACAGCACAGTGGAGCCTTTAGGCAGCTGAAGTTAAGGGAGACAGTTCCCGCACTAACTGTAATACTTCAGGTACTACCATTTCCATTTTCCACATGGAGAAACAAAGACTGATGGAACTGGTGACCGGCTCACAACCAATGCAGAAAGACAGCAGAAGAAGTGGGATCAAATCAGGGCTCACAAACTTCTGATCTTCATTTCCAGGTTTCTTAATCTTTACCACGTAGTCCCTGAATTGAGCTGTTTTATGCCATTTCCCCAAAACTGTTACATGAATAATTTCTTTCAAGTCTTAAGAGAAAGAGAGGAGTAGTTATGTATGAGATGATGTTTCTTTGAGGCCAAGGGGTTTTTTTTTAATTCTTTAGTAAAGTCTGTTCTTCAGGAAATATATATTTAACCTAAGAAAACCCACAGTATTAAATATATCACTCAGTGTGACTTAATTTTGCTCTTACAGTGTTCTATAGATTTATCTAGACATGAAAATCTACAGCACATTCATTTATATTCTTCTTTCTTGTTCTGATGGTCTCAGGCTCGGCTTCTCCATTTGACGCTGCTCAGCAGCCCTTGAAAAGAATTACTTCTCACACCTCCTTTCCCCAGTCATTACAAGGTATAATGAAACACTGGGGTAAGCTGCCTGGAGAGCTCGTGGGAAGCTCAACTTTGGAGATTGTTAGGAAGAGGCTTCACAAATATCTGATAAAAACGACAGAGGTGAATCTAGTCCTGACTTGGAGAATAAAGCTGACCTAAATGGTTTTATGGAGACCTTCACTGCCCTGCAGTTCTGCAGCGTATCAATATTCCTGTAACATCAACAGTAATTGGTTGTTGAAAGGAGTAGAACTAAAAAGCTTTAGTGCATTTTCAGCTGCCTTATTGTATTGCTGAGGCAGAAGCTAAGCTTGTCCCACACATCAAACCAGCTCTCTGGGGACATGCAGTGACTGCTCCACTGGTTACTGACCACAAGGAAGGAGAGAATCTGATCTCTAATTCATACCTAAAAATTTGATATATCTGCATCTCATTTTTTCTGCTCCCATTCATACCACTGAAAGCTCTGAGTTACGCAGTAAAAATGGACAGAAAATGGGCATCATCACCCACTGTGAAAATCTGACAAAAGGATTTACCCCTTAAATTACAAACATTAAGCACAAAGCAAGATAGAAAATGTGTAAAAAACTGTAAGTCCTACAATGACTTTATGTAAAATAATGAAAAAAAGGTAAAATAAATCATAGAAACATAGCTTGTACAAACAGATTGAACTACTGAACGCTCAGCACTATAAAGCAGCTTTTAGTAAGATTCTCAAACACACCCTTTTCCACAGAATGCATATAAAATCTTACAGAAAGCTCAGTTTAATGTGAATTTACACCTACAGGAGATTATGTTTCCATATCTGTTCTTATTGCGGTTTTCGTCTTCCTTGGCTGTATCCCAGGATGCTGTCTGGCCCTCGGGTAGTGCCTGCAAAATAAACAATAGTGGAGTGTTTATAAAAATCTGGCCAATGCCTTCAGGTGGATTAAGATGACTGAGCAGGGCAAAAATAAAGGTGCTGCATAATTCAGTAGTCAACCAAGCAAACAGCTGTTCTTGAGGAAAGGGCACATCCACTAATGCAAAAAGTGGAGCTTGGTGCAGCCATTTGCATCTCTTGGCTTTTGCCAATGAAGAATCATTTTCCTCCTGCTACTTTCAGATCTAAAAGGATCAGGGGAATTTGTTTCTGGCTCCACAGTCACAGGTTAACCTCATTTCCCTATAGAACAGGTTTTGTGGAGATTTCACATATATATACTTCTAAGAAAACCCAGATGGCTGAAACACAGTGCTCAGTCTTTCATATTTAAGTTGAAAACAGATACAGTGGTTTCACCCATTTCTATATAATTAATAACGGAGTGATGAAACACAAATGACCCGCTGGTTTTCTCTGGGGAAAAATGAGAAAGCTCCAGGTTTTAGATCGCGTATAAGGAAGAGAGGCAAAAGGAGGTAAAACATGCTCATGAAGTATGAATAGTCATTTTCCTAAAATCTGCTCTTTTAGCAGAGAAAGGATGGGATAAAGAAACTGGCAACACACAGTGCTACCCTGCCCTACAGGGTGGTCCTACAACTATTCCGAACACACTCAAGTGAGCCACTTTCCCCTTGAGACACATCCAGGAAGGGTCTCCAAGGCAGAGCCAGGAGAACAGCGGTTGTTACGGGATCTGCCTGGCGGATGGTCCTTGGGAGACGGCCCGGCTGCCTGCAGGCAGGATGACCTCTCTCTCCCTGTCTCCGGACGGTTGGGGACGTCAGCCCAGGCCGATCACAGCAGCAAGCACAGCAGTGCAGCAGCCCCGGCTCCCTGGGAGTCGCCGGCACCACAACTGGATGGAAGGCCACGACCTGCAAACCGCTGCTGCGGCTGCAGCCAGCCAGGCCGTGACCTGGGCAAAAAACAGGGGTAAGGAGAACAGCTCCCACAGAAATCTGCTTCCTCCAAGATCTGCTCCTTAACATGATCCTACATTACTAAAAACACAGCAACATCATAAACTGTATTATTTATGGTCCCTACAGACTTATGGGGGTTTTATACTGCAATCATTGTAGAATCGTATCTGCCTTAGCTAACAGCGGGTAGTTTAACACAGCTGTGCTAGAAAATGAATTTATATTCATCTTCACAAACCATCCAGGTCTGTTACAGTGCCTGAATGCAATAGCAGAGAGACACAATTATTAGGATCTACAACACTGACATTACAATTAATATGAGCAAACCCGTGGCAGACCAGATCGTTGTGAATTTCCCCCGAAGGGGTTCCAGGACAGAAAATGTCAGGCACTGCAGCACTGCCACGAGCATTGCTGACAAAAGACAGGGACAGTGAGCTCCTACTCAAAAGCCCAAGAGAAAGAGTAATAACTCTGTAATTGGCGAGGGCTTTGATCACACATGTATTTCCTTTACAGATAGCTGTTTCCAAATAGAAGCTCATCTCCTGAGCAAAAAGACCCCAACCAACAAACCCACACACAACAAAAAAATCCACGAGTAAATGACAAAAGGTGAGGAAGGTTCATTTTCATCTTCAAAGACTGAGGAAAAAGGTGCCTTATTTTTCCACTAATATCAAATTACAGCAGATTGACCAGAGAATGGCAACAGTCATTAGACATCTAATCATAGCCATCTGAAAAGAAAAAGAAAAAAAAACAAAGAAAGTCTTTTCTCATGACTTCCACGTGGGAGAAGCTATCTTGGCCAAAGAAAATACATTCAGGTCCAATAAATCCCTTTTCAACAAACCCTATCCTTTCATGCGATTTGAAGATGAAATTCTCTATTGAAATGGATGTTTTTATATTTGCCTGATATAGCCTCCAAAGATTTAAGAGTCCAGGATTTTTCATCTCATTCAATACCAAAGAAATCTCTGCTTTTCACAGAACTATCCATCTCTGAAGAGAGGAAGCACAGCTCTGGCTGGTTGAGGAACATAAACTACCTTTGCACAGGTGTACCTTATACTCCTACTTTTATAGACACCAGATGAATTAATTGGAGATAATTAACTGCATGTACACGGGTGGTACAGCACAAATATTTTTCTTGTGAGATCACTAAAAATGCACCACCAAAAACTGAAACCACATTAGAAATATAAAGGAAAAAATATCAGTTATAATTTGGTTGCGTCCAGAAAAAGAGGAGCATACCTAATGCTTTCTTCCTTCAGTTTTTGTTTGTACAGTAAGTATCTCTATAATAGCAAGAAGGGTTAATATTTCTGTTTCTCTCTGCATTATCAGAAATGGTAAATCAGGACAGATCACTCAGGCAATGGTATTTGATCCGCATTTCACAGGAAACACTTCCCCTTCTTTCTTCGATTTGTTAACAGCAAAATTTCAGTGTTCAGAAATCCAGACTTTATTTTTAGGTTTTTCTTACTTTTCTTCTTTTAGAGAAGTTCTGTAAAATTTACACTGAAATATCTTTCCAGTAGTGGCATTTATGTTACAATGATGCTTTTTAAACTCAATTGTTCTAATTTTTATCTGAAATTACAAGGATAGATCTCTAAAAGTCAGCTTCATCTCAATCAAGCTTTCTAAGCACCACAGCCCAAACATAACTAAATTGTTCACATTAAATTGAGGCTTATTGCAAGCCAATTTAAATTTCCAATGGATGCATTTAGTTAGTTCACTGTTTGTTTTTAATTTAAATACGAAAACTTGAATCATTCATCTGCACTGATCTACCCCAATGCTGCAGTATTGCTGCCAAAGGCAACAACATCAATTAAAAGCCTTGCTGCTCATCTCAAAGTGTGACACAGAGTCCTGGCCCTCTCCCTGCAGTCACTATCTTCTCAACAGTGATGGCAAAACTGTTTCCGCAACTCTGTTGTAACCCAGGGTCAAAAACTGCTTTAGCAAAAAAAAAAAACCAACCTGGGAAGAAATATTTCAGCCAGTTCAGTTCCCTTAAACCAAAATTGTCCATGGACAGCATCTACAGTAACACCCTGCTGCCAAACCTTGCAATGTCACATCACAGACTGAACCACAGGATCTATTCTTTGACCAGATAGAAGATGTGTAGCCAGACAGAAACAAAAGTGTTAAAATCCATAGATCACATCAGTAAGCTGGAGTCTCAACACTACGATGCTTGAGGAAGGAGCCACAAAATCCAAAATAACTAAATGGTCTCACTAATGCAGCAGGCAAATGTGCTTTAGTGACATCCTAAATCATCACGGAAAATGAGTTTCTATACTTAAGCTTATTATCTCCGCAGCCAGTAATTGGTGTTTGCAGTTAAGTCTGTGGGACTAGTCTTGCACAACAAATTGGGGCTGATACGTTCTGAAAAAGGGACAGGTGACACTTAAACATGTTCTGTTTACATGTTTACAGCTACGCCTAATCCCAGATAGTGCTATCTACACCCAGTGCCAGTGATACAGTCTTCTCTTGTGGTCTACATGTTTTATTACTATACAGAAGCAGCAGTCAAAAAGGCCCAAGTCACACTTTGGCCTCAGGTGCAGCAGGCAGACGCAAATAACACACACGGCAAGTGCTGACAGATTCCCACGTTCACACACACACAGAGTTATCATCCATTTCACACCAGCAGTGACACCACTTACACAATCACATCCTACTTTTCATCTCAGTGTGGAGTTACTGAAATATTTTTGTAGATGCCCTTGGTAAAACATGCTGCCTGTGCTCTAATGGTCTGTAGGTGAAGGTATACTTTAAACAAATATCGCATGTCATTTCCAGGTTATTCAGTGAAGATGAGTCTGTACAGAGAAGAGAGATTGTCATGTGTGACTGATACACTCTGTTCAAAGCGATTTTTCATGAGAGTAAAATTATTTGGTAACATGTCACTAAATAGGCTGTAATTTATGCTATCAATTTGCAAAGTAAGTAGAAAATCAGCTCCTTAGAAGAAAAAACATATTTGGAGGTGACACTGATATTAGTGTATGAAAACACATTTTAAAAGAGACATCAAATTCCCTTCTAAGATCTTATCAACCATCCTGCAAAACGTTTTGCAAAGCCGGTTTTGCAGCTTTGTGTTCCTCTAGATTCCAGCCTGAGACACCAATCTCAGCCAACTTAAACCTCCCACTTCCCGGGAGTTATAACACTCCTTGACATCCTCCCTGAATTTGTGGTATTGCTGGTGGTGGCTGAAAGCTATCTGGAACTGAAGTGCTGCCTGTGTCCCATGCTCTAAAATCCAAATTTCACCACTGAAAATGACTGCTCCTTCAGGCAATTACCTCTGATTGAAGGGTAGGACAGCGCATGTGATTCGAGAGCTTGTGGCATTCTCCAGGCTATTTCTTGTGAAGAAAGGAATTATGCAAATCTATATAATGTCATCATCATTATATACATATGTAGATAGCACTTTCTGGGAAAGGCAGAACTTGTGGAGCTGAAAGTTGCATTGACATTTTTCATGCTAATGTGCTATTTTGATAATTGCCAATGCCAGTGCCAGAAAATTACATATATGCCAGCACCTGTTTTCTTCTTGAACATCACGAACTAGGTCTCAGGGCAACTGTAATTGAGCTGAATGTAGATCTGGGTACTATTCATGGAAATGGAGGCCAAGGGGGAGCTAAGCAAATCTCCTAAGAGAATTATTACCCTTTTTCAATATTAAACAGAGCTCTTTATATTGATAGTTTAATTAGCGTGCTTGATTGTGGGGCATGAGTGACTAGACCTGGTTAACATACAGTTACCAGAAACATTTATTATGACAGTCTTTGATGCCATCTGATTAAAAAAATACTCCCTGGTGACAACCAGGAAAAGATTGCCTCTCAATTACAGCAAAATCCAGAATCAATGATACAAACCCCATGGACTCTTACTTGCAGGGTGGAAAAGTGAGCTGTTTTCATTAAGTAACTTATTTTTCACAGCTGTTATGTTATTTTTAAGTAGTTTTAATGCCACTATGCATATTAATTGCTTATTGCCTTCCCACAAGCTTACTACATTCATTATAATTATCACTTGCTAGAGCAAAGTCTCACATATGTTTGATGCTACTTCCCTCTTCTGTTCTCTCTGCTCTAAATGTATGTTCCCCTTCTAACTCCTCCCCGATGTCATGTTTCTTCTTGTCATTTGGATTACATTCCTTGCCATTCCAGCATGGGGGGGAAGAGGGCCGCTTTCATTTTTGAGCTTAGTCTTTGCTTCTCTCCTCCCATGGAGTTGGAAGAGTAAATCAGTCGCACATATTCTGAGACAGAGGTTTGAGCATACTGGAAAACTCCACCTTTATTTAAGGTACACAAGATCTTTGCCTTTGTAATTCTGCATTCAGGTCATTAAATTGTGATTTAATTTGATCAATTGTTACAGAGGCTCTGGACCTCCCAAAAAGCTCAACTAAAACCCTTCCTTTCCTTAAAGCTTGGCTTGCACTATTGTCAACAAAAGGACATCAATAAGTAAGGGACTATAGGACTGCAAGTCCTTCATTGAGTTCAGCACCTGTTAAATATTTATTGTCTGCTCTTCATGGGAGAGAGGGCACATGCTAACAGATGAGCACAATGTCATTACCTTACTGCTGTAGTAAACACCTTTTCTTTGGACTAGAGGGCCACCAAAGATTGCTAGGGCTCTAAAATCCTACCCTCAGAAACAGAAATAAGATGGAGAAAGGATTAAGAGGCTAAGGGAATTAAGGAAAAGCTCTTAAAAACAGTTATCCTCCCCTCCCAAGCACAAATTCTTTGCAAGTGTAACTTCTGTACTCATTCATGTGAGTGAAGGTTCCTCTCACCTCATACTCCTCTTTAAATCCATAGCCCTGTCCTCGCTTCATCTGGGTGATGTGCTGCAGCAGGTCGGCCACTCGGATGGCTGGCTGGAACTGCCCCCGGGGGTAGGACATTTCCACCGGCTCGCAGCTCCGGTACGGGTGGGTCTGGATAGTCAGGGTTGGCTGGGTCATCTCTCCATGGCTACTGTCTGTTTTAAAGACAGGGAGGCAAAACAAGCTTTCACCTATCTGGTATTTCCAGTCTCATTCCTGCTTTGTTTGGTTAATCGTTTCTCCACCACCCCACAGGTTGGTGCAGGCAAAAGAAAGTAATGAAATAAGTAGGAAACCCACCCTTGCCTACAGCTGCCTAGAAGGACCACATTGAATATTTTTTGTGTCAAGGAGACAAACGCAAAGAGATAGGAACAGAGTAAATAGCCAATCAGGCTAATGAGGATACAGCACATAGAGCGAAGTAGCACATTTTGTAAGGGTGAGCTCTGCATAGCAACTCCAACTGAATTACATACCTTTCTTCACAAACCTGCAAACACGACTGAAAGATACATACAGATGAGCGTGATACTGAAGAGGGATTTGGGGTGTACAGTAAGAGATAACTGAAAGGGGACCAAGTTAATAGCAAACAAATTATTAGCATTTCAAATAAGTCACAGAGGATGTTAGAGGGAAATTAAACTTTTCTGCTAGCTCAGGTCTAAAATTTATATGTCAATTACAAAGATCTAATATTATCAGAAATAATAAACAAACCAGCATATAGTTATCATGCATGCAGAAATTTAAATTTCAGATATGTAACTTTTCTTTTTGAAAAAAATGGATTAAAAAAATTCTCTATCACTATGCAGATGGAATTGTAACCTCTTACCTCCCCAGCAAAATTCTTATATACACAACAAAATATTTCTGGTGAACTAATAGAAAAGAAATAACCAAACAATTGACTGTCTATTCAATATTTATTTTTAACAACAGAAACTAAGATTAAATAAAAAATTCAGTTTCTTATCTGCCAGAGTTGACACAATTTAAATAGTTGTCCAAATAAACCACTGGTTTTTCCTTGATTACAGGCATATGAGACGCTTGGGTTCTTTCGCGCATACAGGCCTTAACATTCTGCATCAATTCTTTCCGGTCTTATCCAAACCCAAAATATTAGTAAACAGAAAATGTATCTCCCTCAGATTGTTCATAAAAAACCCTTTAAGATTGCATAGACAAGGTTTGTTTCTTACAGAAAGCTTACTGACAAAGCGCCTAAACACTACCCCTTGTCAGCAATACTACAGTCACATTTCTGAATGGATAAAGAATAAATAAATCAAATTGCAATTTCAGGGTGATTTTTGTGAGGCAGACATATGTCTGAAATGCTACTCTAAACATTGCTATCCTTGAGAAATCGCCCTGGAGTTTTGATCAGAAGCAGTCAGGATCTCTGCTGTGTCCCTCATTGCAAAGGTGGGTAGGAGCAGAGAGATGCCTTCTCAGCAGCTGGCAAAACAACATGACAAAACACAACAAACAATGCTTTAGCTGGTTTACTGTTATATTAGGGGGAAGATATCAAGACAGGCATATGCTCTGTTTTGATGCTGCAGGACTATGAAGGAGAAAGGAATGCCAGCAGTGGACACTGCTGCAGGGCAAGTTGATCTCCATTGTGAGATAAAGAAGTCTGATGGCTGATTTATCAGAGATGCTGAACACATCATGCTTCTTCTGAAACAAATTAGTACAAAGCGATCATCTGCTCTGAAGATTAGGCTACTGAATTTAAGGATTTCTGAATCCCAGGTTCTCATAAATACAGTCACACTCCCAGGACACCCAAAGATTTACAGAGCTATGGCTCTAGCGAAGCAACCCTCACATACAAAATGTGAATAAATTTGGGATTTAAGGAAGAGTAACATCCAAAGCATTTGTATAATCATCCCTAATGCTCCGACTAATGACAGTGTGAGAACTCTGAACAGAGGGAATTTCAAGGCTTATTAATTCCCCTAGTTGGATTCGCTTTCCCAGTGCATCTTTCCTTGCCTATTCCCTATTAACCTCCTGTAATGGAGAGGAGAAGATTTTTATCGCGGACCATTTCCGACAGACGTACTATGCTTAATTTTCCATCATTAGGTTTAATACAAACCCAATTTCACAATTGGCTTCTCTGAGGAACCTGCAAGTAATGCCACATTTTTATCAGCCCCAATTAAAAAACATTACGATATCCCTATTCAAGAGGGAGTCTTAAAACTAATGTGTGGTTCTAGTGCTAATACAGTAAGGGCACATGCAGAGCATAGGCTACTTGTAAAATGTAGCTCAGATCAGTCAGCTCCTTTGCAGGCAATTATTAATGTCTCTCTTCATCAGATCCTTTAATTCTGGTGTGCTTGGCTCTCTTCACAGAAAGAAGTATCATGGGGCGAGGTGAAAGCCAGAAAGCCATGCCCCCTCCTTTCCAGTGTAACTTCCCTCAGAGTAGGCATCCAACTCAGGAAACTGAAGGTGCTCAGCAGCAAAGAGGGATCTGACTCTGGCCTTTGAGTTTATAGTGACATCTGTGCTCCTGGTCTCTGGTCAGACAGATAAAAAATGGTACAAAACTCACAGACTGTGGTAGTAGCTTTAGCAGCATGGTCCGTGGCACCACACCATTTTGCGTGCCTCTCACCTAGCCAAGTGTTTCTACTTAAAAAAAAAGTGTCACACTATCTGGGTCATCCTACTCTCAACCCTATGACATACAGAACTGAAACTAGGCACAAGATCACCTCCTCTGGACATCCGTGACAAACACATTTGAATGGCCTCTGCACTACCTGAAAGAAAACCCAAGCCTAACAATTGCACTGGCTCAGGACAGCTGTTGGTTATTCCCACCAGCATTTTATCTGAGCCAAGGGAAGAGTGGAGGGGCTTTTATGGAGACAAATTGCTACATATGAGGCGAACCTAGCATTCTTAAGTTCTGCTAATAAAGCCTGATGCAAGAAACATATTGTTCCTTCTCTGTCTAATCACACCATGACCATGAACCTAAGCATGGTTAATGAGGCGCTCACGCAAGGCACGACACCTTCTCTCAAGATGTGCTGTTTGCAGCAATTTTGTGAACAATTCAAAATGCAGGTTGGAAGGGAGGTAGGCAGCAAACTGATCTCTCACTAGGACAATCAACTAAAAGAGTCTTTGGAGGGCTTGCAAACAGACCTTGCTTTTCCTGCAGGTTGCAGCTATAAACCACATCTCATTCCTTTTGGCACCGTTACTACTGTAAAGGACAACAAAAATACCAGTCCCTCAGCAAAGTCAGACTTCTGCTTTAATTGTTGCACTAAAGGCAAGTCACAGCAATCTTTCCCAGTCCCTTCTCTCTGTTCCCTTCTCTTAAACATGCCCCATTCCCTTGCTAATGAGGATGAGTTCGTAGGACAAATTGGCCAAGACTTTCACTAAAGTTTCAGCAGGGCCTCTAAAGCATGTGTGCCTTTTATGAGTTTTCAGTGAGAACAGCAAATCAAGAAAATAGATTTTTTTGAAAAGATGCTTGAAATTATTCACTCTAATACTCAGAAACTACTAAACATACAGAATCGTGCAGCAGGTTTTTTTGGATTATATTTTGCATGCACATCTTATTGCTAGTCATATGTCCTCATTTTGTTGATAGGAACACATACCATCATATTTCACTGCACACCACAGATGGAATACAGTTCCAAGAAATAATCCAAATGAAAACATTTCAAGAGATGGTGATTCTATTCTGACCCCAAAAATTGTGGCAATGGTTAATTACCCTTGCTGTCTAAACATTTCTTAATTGCAATTTGACTTTGCTTAGCTTTGACTTGCAGGCACTGAATCTTATTATACATTCTGTGAGATTAAAGAGCCCTCTGAGCATTTGAAATCTTGACCCATGCAGGCACTGATCAAATCACTTCTTCAGTTTCTCTTTGATAAAGTAAATCAATTGAGAGCTTCTGAAGTCTCATTAGGGCGGGCTGTTCAGGGCTCCAGTTTCTTCCTCGAACCATTTCCAATTTTCCACAGTTCTCTCTGTGGAGCTGTAAATAAAACAGGTATTCTGCATGTTGCTGGAAACATGCTGTTTGTAAGAGGATCATTTCTAATATTAGCAGCTGCAATAGCAAAATATGTTGTAATCTTGTTTGTTAACTTCTTTTAGTGCAATACACTTGCTCCCCACACTAAGATGTCTGTTGCCAATGCAGATATTTTGATTTCTGGAAGCTGGCACTTTCATTATCAGCCTCAGAATTCACAGAATACTCTGAAATTTTGTGTGAGATGTTAAATCAATGATTCATTGGCTCTCACATGACTGTCCTGATTGGGAAACTCTTCAGACATCTCAGCATATCTGTTTAGGGTGTAACTGCAGATAATCAAATTTAATGATGTTGATGCCACTTTTAATATTCACAAACTCTCCCTGCTTATGAAATGGTGCTTCTTGTGCCTCTCTTCTTTGCTGGAGAAAAAAACATGAACTTGCTAAAGTAAACTCTGAGGTCTGATTCTGTCAAGGGAAACTATTATGTTTATATATATTATATAGAGTCCAGTATGCAGAGAAAGTTGAAGCAGAGGCCAGCTAGGAGACATCTTTCCCCTAACCCAGAGGGTGAGATATTATTGTCTGCCTGCTGCTACACCACCTTGTATTATATATCTTTTTTGCTACCCAGACAAGTAAAATAAGTATGTCTCCCTCCACAGAAAACTGATAAAATCCTCCACAGATGTCACAGATAAGATGAAGAGCAGCTGAGAAATTAGATTCCCAGCCTGGAAGTGGCTCTGTATGATCAGACCCCTGTGCAATGTCCCAGTAAGCCTGGTGGGAGGGGACCTGCTCATCCAGAGCAGCTTTGGGGGATTGAGTCTTTAGATCCTTTTATAGATGTCATCTTGTTTCATACAGTTTTGTTAGCCTGAGAGATAGATATCTGGACACAGAGTATGATGTTGTCTTCTGACCAGAAAACCAGACTATGCCTCAAACAACTAAAAGCAATGCAGCACCGATGTGTCATGTTGTGTATGAGAAGCTTCTTTCAAAATGTTTGCTTTAATATCCACAAATTCCTTCTGTGTCTGAAATGACAGGCCTATCATCTCTGCTTATATTTTTATTCTCTTAGCCTTGGCAAGTGTGTAAGATGATAAGGCATCCTTTGCACAAAATAAATTATATTTTGAGTGGTGTTTGTGATGGATTTAATTACACACATATCCAATCTCTCTACACTAGAGTAAGGGTTGTCAATTATTTGACATCTTCCAAGGATGACTACAGCATGGCTAATATCTCTTCCCCTTACACTAGGGATATGGTGCGAGCTGGTGAAATTAACTTACTTTTTTATGTGCATCAAAGCTTTATTATATTATAAATATCCAGTTATAATATGCTATATACAATATAAAAAGTGGTATGGCAAACCAAAGTCAAACCATCATTTGTCTAATGATATCACCTGAGCCATAAAAAGGCACGTTCCTTTAACAAAAAGCCTTTTGACATCAGGTTTGACAGAGAGTGGAGGATGCATCTTTCATTTCAAAGGCTATGAAGAAGCCACATGTGCATTAAAAAAGAAAAAAAAAACCACACTGGAGAAAGCAATTTTCACTAGATTGTGAAGAGATTTTTAAGAATTGCTTGGTAAATACCTTGCACAAGTGTATTCTAATCTTATAAAAACTGTTGCATACATTTGTTTTCATCAGCATAGAAGAAAATTCCCTTACGAGATGTAAGGAAGATGCGTTGGTGAGCTGGGCTAAGACCTGAGACTATTGGGTACATGCATATAACAGTGCAGCTCTTTGAATGCATGGACTTCACCAAATCAAATCTTTCTTTGCCTCCTTGGTGAAAAAGGCTGTCACAGATTTACCTGCCTTACAGAGCAATTCCTTACTTACAGCTGAAAAACTGTTGGTAACTTCAAAACAGCACACAAAACTAGAAGTCACTAAATACTGGAGCTTTCCAAGCCACTCGATCATCTGCAGGCAGAAAGAAGTGCAAGAGAAATTCAGTTCAAGAGCCTACAAGGGTATGCACCTCTGTTGTTCACTCTGCTGAAGGCCAACATTAGCACAGCAAACTGGTGTCAAAGCCTCTCCCACAGCTCCTTAGAGGCTGACATGACCTGGAAGGCTACAGATACAATTGAACAGATCAAGTCACTAATTTTTCAAGTTTTCATTGCATAAAAATAACTCATCTCACAATTTAAAAAGCCAGTAATGGTAAGATTTGCTAATGCAGCAACATCATCTTAGTACTTTTTTAGTTCTTCAAACATTAGATTGTGGATGTACCCACAGCAGATTAGGCATAGGCAAAACCCCATCCAACTGCAGAAGCGTGAAATTCAGGTTAAATTTCTATTTCTTTCTAAGCACAAGGCAGTTTTTGTGTGAGATTTCATGACAGAGATCTTTCTCTGCTTGTTCTGCACATCTGTAAGTAACTAAAAGGCACTACAGTCCTCATCCTCTCTGAAGAGCAGCAACTCTTGTTAGGATCCTCTTGAGCAGCTGAAATGAGAACAAGGGTAAAGGTCCTTATGTATTGCCAGGAGATATTAATGGCTGTAAGGGAAGGACACACTGGCTCCCCTGAAGAGACTGCCCTGATGGCCCCTGCTGAACAGCCTTGAGAGCTACTGGCCATGCACATTTTCTCCAAAACCAACCTATAAGGTTGTAATACCCCTCTTCAGGTTTTGCAGTACTGGTACAACATGGGCCTACTGAAGTATAAAAATAGGGAAAACTACCTCCTTTATTTGTTAGTATTACATATTTACTTCTCTAGTGAAGATACTCGCACAAAACATTTAAATTGAGTTGTCTACAACTGGAAGAGAAAATTAAGGAGCTAAAAACATGCACTACACAAACCAGTATTAAGCAAGCATGGGATAGGGTAGAGGCAAAACCAAAATCCCCTATATCTTACTATCAGCAATCAAATCACAGCCAAGCCTAAGGAGCCATCCACTATTGCAGATACACAACATTTATTAGCAGAAGGTGTAACAGATGGGAACAAATAGCACTGAACTGCAGGTAGTGCCCAAAGACAGATATTGGTATTGGGATGACTGATGCCCTTTAAAAGATCTCCTTTTATTTCCCAGAAATTAATATTAATAAGAGTCAAAAATTAGACTTATTTTGCTCATACAGAAACATCCAACGTCTGGTGAATCTGTCCGACAAGCCAGAATGTCAAGGTTTTAATTTGTCTTCAACTCACAAGATAGAAATTTCTTCAATGCCAAGGGCTTCACAGCACCTGTGGCTGTTAAATAAAGATGGAACTGATGCGTGTTTTAAAAGTACTCTGTACTTAAATAGCGCTCAGTAAGTTTGAAAGAGTTTTGAATACACAAGCACAAGACCGGTTTAATTCCTATTTCCTCTTTTTCCTCTCTAAAATCTGGGATTTTGAAAGTTTGGGGGGCTTTTTTGGCTTTTGCTTTCCCATGAGAAGTACGGATTCAATCTGCTTATTGCTCCTTGAGCTTGCGAAGGGTGCAGTTCACACTGTAATTGTCACTATCACGACAGAGGTGGGAAAACAGCTCCCTTAAATGAGGGTGCAGTTTTCACAGATGCTCAGTACCAGACTAAGAGGAGTGTGACATCTTCCAGTAAACTACAGGTCTGGGCCCTGTTTCTAAACTACAGCCAGAAGTAAATCTACTTTTAGACTTTTCTATCGACAATACCAAGTCTCTCGGAAACAAGAACAAACCTTCTGGAAAAAGGACTCCTTTCCTTCCCGACCTTGTTAAAAAAGATAGCAGGATAAATATGTGTATTCTGGCAGCCCCTCCAAGCCTCTGTGCCCTGGTTGTTAGTCTGTAAGCCAAGGCACTTAAGTGATCAGTTGTAATTTCTTCCTGGTCTAACTGTGGGCATTCAACATGCTCAGAGTAATGTTTAAAGCAGCCATGGTAGATTCCTGTGCCTGGAAGTGAACATTTACTGCAGGTAATCCAAAATGACAGGTCTGATAAATACCACTGGTTAGATTCTGATCAACCACACATCATCTTTCTGATTCATAGTGGAGGAATTGCCTTCTTCAAATTCCACACGCAGGCAGCATCCTCCAGGGAGAGCCTGAAGTTGTAGGCTGTTATTACTCACTTTCAAGGGAACACCTCCAGTAAGTTTCTGGATAACTTCTTTTATCAGCTAACAGTTTCTGCCGATTTTGCTGTCTCTGTTAACTTCCTGTAAAAATGTATTATTTTTAAAAATCCAAAAGCTAAGAGCTGCACACTGGATGCTTTATTTATCATCCGAACAAGAAAAGTTAATTTGCAGAGATGCTGAACACGAACACCTCCCTCTAAAGTTACCAGCAGTCATCGAACAGCCTCTGCCTCTCAGAACCTGCCTTTCTGTTTTCCTCTCAAATCTACACCAGACTGCTTGAATATTTAGCATTTAACTCTCAGCATACACAGAATGAAGTGGGGCCACCTGCCCAAACCCAGCCTCTAATTTCTCCAAATAACCTTTACACTTGCAATTGAGTCCAAAACTGTAGGCTCCCACCTGCTTAGGACACACAAATCCTCACTTAAATTTGCAAGTCTTGAGACAGTTTGGAGCTGAGCCTCACTCACAGGACAAGGGGTAATGGTTTTAAACTAAAAGGTGTAGATTCAGACTAGATATAAAGAAGAAGTTTTTTACCATGAGGATGGTGACACTAGCACAGGTTGCCCAGGGAAGCTGTGGCTGCCCCCTCCCTGGAAGGGTTCAAGGCCAGGCTGGACGGGGCTTTGGGCAACCTGGGCTAGTGGAAGGTGTCCCTGCCCATGGCAGGGGTGGGGGGTGAAACTGGATGATCTTTAAGGTCTCTTCCAACCCAAACCATTCTATGATCCTGCGCCAGCTGCACAGGCACAACCACCTATGTGAGTTAAAACTAAACCGAAGGCAAGGCGGCACGTGAGAATTTGGCACAAAATGTCAAATTCCATTCACAAAAACAAACAATGAATACTTGATAGAACCCCTAAACCTTAATTTTTGAACTGTTCTTACCTTTAAAATAAAATAGACCAATTAATAGCAATAATGAAGCATGAGTAAAACAAAAGGCTTTCTAATTAACACAACATATGACCACAGGATTAATTATGATTTTGGAGCCCAGCCACTTAACAGCACTCTCTCCAAGTTGTCTTCAAGACACAATGAGTGTGTTTGCTCTCCAATGAAGTGCAGTATGCCATACCTGTCTTCTTACCTAACAGCGTGGTCGATGGAACAGTGTCTGATGATACTTTGAGATGGAATTCCGTTCACCCACACGACACGGATCAATGGAAATCAACAGAAGATCAATAGGAAAAAAAGTTACAAAAAATGAAAACAAGGTTAGCTATATCTCACACTCAGAAGATTCAGTCTATAGGTCATATTGGGAAACGTACAAAAGCAAAGAAAATTTAGAAATGAAAGAAAAGTCTGGCACTAGTACCTGAGTAGTAGGAATTCAACAAAGATTTGCTCTGAAGGGTTTTGCTTTGGACAGAAAATGAACAAGGAGAGGGTGATGCTAGGTAGGAAAGACATAAGGAAAAGACTTTAGACATATATTAAGAGAGAGAAAGAGAACAGGGAGAATGTTCCTCAAAGAACTCAGTAATATGGGATATATAAGGCTTATCAAAATGAATTATATTTTTCATCTCAACATGCATATTACATTTATTACATTGTCATCATGATGGATTTTCTTTAATATAAGCACTCCAGACCCCAAATATAGTATTATAGTTATTGTAAATCAATGTGTTCTTACATAGGATACACACGTGGGACTATATTCTAGATATCCTTTTTTTAACAAAAGGTACAAACTTGTGGTTTTGTCTCTAGGAGAAAGACCCTTAAAAACAACCCCCAAAATAAAAACTACAGAGACTCAAATGCAGTATTAACAGTAAAATAAGCCTGCTCAAACAATGTACACTAGTACCACAAAAATACACAGGTAGGGTAGCAATATTTTTGTTAAAACAATACAAGATAACGAGGGACTTGTTCTTCAACCCAGGACTGTTCATAGCAAATCCTTAATCCTTTCCCCTGTGAGATGTGTTCTTTCAGCAGGACAAGCATCCCTCCTTTCTCCCATTAAAACGTTAGCTTTCTCTGGACACGAATCCAGAAATTATTTCCATATTAATCAAATATTTATGGAAAGGAGGTAGGGCTCAACATCTTCACAGTAGACTCTTTTCTTGATAGTAAATTTATGAGGCTGGTTTATATCTGCAATACAGTACATTCTTACGGTAATCCATCATTTCTGAAGGCATATTCTTTTGTTATCATTCTGCATTCACACTTAGAGTCACAGGCATTTATTTACCTCCTCCTCAAAATGTTGGGAAACAGGCTAATGCAAATCTCAGTACATCAGAAAGATGACAATAGATAACACAGGAAAAACTATTCCATAATCCAATAGAAGTAGATAAAACTCAGTATACATCAAAGTAATTTCAGAAGCAATTTTTTGTATCTCTAGAGCAAACACCACTTAAAAATTTCAAGTTATTCTATGGGGTGAATGAAAGAAGAAGTCACTAGTCTAGGAAGTTTCATAAACTCAGCAGAATTATTTCCCAAGCAGTTTATAATCATCAATAAATGAACTCACTTTCATTCTCCCGCCATATTTTCAGACTTACATCACTTGAAAACACATTAAAATAATCAAATATCTCAAAGCTTTGTCTGCTGGAGTTCTGCCCCAGCTGCCTTCAAGCCATAAAGCATCTCTCCTCTGGGGCCTCTTTTTTCCCCCCTGCATTTGTCAGCCTAAATCAGACCCTCCTCTTATTGTGCTTAGAACATGGTCACTTTTGCAGATACATAAAATAAGGTCTAAAATGAGTACTTTGTTTGCCCAGGGTCACTGAGCAAGTCAAAAGTCAGGGCCTGGAGCAGGACACAGATTTTCTGAAATTTGGGAGTATACAAGAACACATTGGGCCATACTGCCTTTCCAGGAATCGCTAACGATAAATTACTCTGGCAGCTGAAGATATATACCTCACTTCAGTGAGTTTGATTAAGAAAGTTACCAACTGAGGTTTATTAAATGAACTGTATTTGTGAGATAGGGAGGTTATTTCTAGATTCAGAAGAAAAAGGGGGGTAAAAATCCCCACCAAAAAGTTTCCCAGAACTTTGGAGGGCTCATTCCCAAAATCAGTCAGGTGGTGGCTTGTATCATAAGAGATGTATACACAGTGCTGCTTCCTAACCAGAGGTTCTAACAAGCACTAGTTTCACAGGAAACACTTCCAGAGAGGATTTCACATCAGGGTAGAGATTAAGATTTCATCAAAAATTCTCTTTGTACTCCCTAGAGAGGCATGTGAGGCCACACAGATCCCTCTAGTCATGCAGAATGGTGGATGCTCCTTCCTATTCTGAAAATGGTTCTCATTTTTTATAAGATTTTCCTGAACTAGCAACCCCCCCCCAAAACCCCAAACCAGCATGAAAACCTGTAAAAGGGATTTTGATATCTTTTCCTTTTATGCCTTTGATGAATTGTGGCTCTGTTTTTCATTTTTAAATTAATTTTAGAATTTTTCACTAAAGAAAACATCTCACAGTCCTGATCCTACAAGTCCTTGGACTGTATTTAGCAAATAACCTAACTAAGAGTGAAAATTATCTATGGGGTAAGAAAAAGAGCAGATCTTGATGTAATTGTCTGTTGTGACTTAAAACAAATCTGAACACCTTGGCATTTCATTCATCACAAAAACATGCGGGATATGGAAAGGTGTAAATTTAGATGTTTCTTGGTTAAAAGCAATCCTTAATGCCCTGAGTGCCACTTTCCTACATCTTCCTCTTAACTCCTTGATCTCACTAGCAAAGGTACTAACATGGTAACTGCACAGCAGTGCCCACTAATGCAAAACTCAGTTCCCTACAACTTCCAAAATGCTGTCTTCAAATTGTGCTTCTGCCTGTAACATTAAAGCCACCTCCCTAACCTGTATCAGTCTCACTCCTGAAGGCTGTCTGGAAAGCAGTCTCCTCCCAAACTCAGATGTCATAAAAATTAAGCACACCCTAATAAATCAGTCTCTAGCAAAACTGTCATCTGGTGACATGGCATTCTCCTGGACAAGCCCAATCCATGGTGTTCTAGCACTGCAAAGCCAGAAGATCAGTTCCTTTGTGCAGGACGTACCATTATGGACAGGGTGTTGGGCCATCTTGTCTAGACCCTGCTTTTGCTGAGAAAAGCTGGACCATGTGATCCTTGAGGTCCCCTCCAACCTGGTATTCTATGATTCTATGAACATTAGTGCATCACTGCTGAAATGATATACTACTGCTTCTCCCATCACATGGACTGGCTGACAAACTGTGCACAATTTATGTGCAATAACAGTGCCTTGCACACCCCTTCTGGTCAGTGCACAGATACTGGTGGACAATTATAGGCCCACCTTGTCTCCAATTTGTCATCTCGTTTCACAATAACCCTGTCAACAACAATGCCTACAAGTGACTGTGCTGTGTCACTCAGTGGAAAACGCCACTGCTTCCCAAAGACTCCTGCAAACTGAGGATCAGGCTCAAACACTGCAAGTACCATCATCTACCTTTAATGGATTTAGGATATATTTTTATTTTTTAGGAAGCAAGATATTTGAGAAAATGAACAACTATGATGAGCCTGCGTCACCTCCACATAATCCCTGGGTAAAACCAGACAAGCTGGAATAGCCATGGACTGATCTGTCTTTCAGCAGACACCTAATCTGATTCCATATGGTGTCGGAGACAGAGGCTGAGTCCACAAAATCTCTTCAGTTTAAACTCCAGTATGTACCAGTGAGAATTCTGCCGCAGTATCGACTAATATTGGAGAATAGAAAGAGGGATGAGGGGCTTTGCAACGGGCCAGGAAAGATAAATGCCCATTTCTCTTCCACTTTTCAGCAAGACCTGAGGTCTCCCCGTTCCAGATACAGATCTTCCAGAATGTAATTACATTTGATAATGGACACCTCTACCAAATGACAAGATTCAAAACTATGAATGTCCAACAGGCCTGTGTGCTCCTGAGCACTGCACTGGCCTTGACAAGGACTCTGTGGCACCCAAACAGCAATGACTTTATGGATGCTGCCATTTGTACGAGTTTATACTGAAAATACAAGCATTTTCCCCTAAAGCACTGAGAGAGAGTATGTGAAGAAATCTGCATTTTTACCAACAGCAGAGACAGGAGGATGGTAACTCTCAGTGGTGAAAGAACCACTGTTACTACACAGCAGATTTTATTAAGACTTCCCTGTATCAGTGGTCAGGCCTGTGTCTCCTCAGAGAAGGAGGGGCTGATAAGCAGAAAGACAGTTGCTCATCTGTGATGTCTTTCATGATGCACAGCACCAGGCAGCATGCTTTACAGTTGCTGGACCTGTCAGGTGGAAGCTCCCTGTGGGGTGACAGTGCTGCAGGCAGTAAACGGGGAGGCTATAGCAGGGGGGCAGCTGTAGGGACTTACTTTTTTTTTTCTGCCTGAAAAGTCATTAGAATTATTGAGGCAGGAAGGAAAAACTAGAGGGAAGGACACATGCCCTGCAAGGACACTGTCATCTGGAGATAAACTTGTTTGCAAGTCGTTCAATAATTGTGAGGTATCCTACTTAACCAGCTGTCTTGTTCTATTTTATTGCTTTTGTGAGATAACAAGTTGATCTTGGAATTGAAAACGCTTAGCTTCTCTTGGTGGACTTTCTTCAAAAAAGAGAAGGGTATTTCCATGTCACTACTAAAGACAACTCGAGATCTCATAATTGAGGTCAAGACGGAGAGGATGGCTACCTATCCTGAGGTATCTGCCAATGTTATTCACTGTTGGGAGGCAAAAGAAAAATTTTAGAAGGAATCTGACTGCTGCTTAAGACAGACAGCTGATTTCAAAAGCTAGGATGGATAACCTCCTGTAAAACTCCGTTAGTTAACAGGAAGGTTAAGAAGTAATCCTATTACGTTATTCCAAAGTTAGAGTAAGCCTGTACAGAAACCCTCAAGCATTAAACTCTATTAAGGCAATTTTTAAAAAAGACAGTCTTTTACCCATAAAATTCCTGTATCAGCATGTGTACACTACTTCACAGAAGAGAACTTACCTCCAACACCTCAGCATCCTGGGCTTGGCAGTAAAAAAGTTGGAGAAATCATGAAGGCTTACTGGTAATTGTTTCTCATGGGTATAAAGAGGAAAAAAGAAAAGAATTGACCCATGACTTCACTCAGGCTGTGTTACAGAGGGAGGTAGTGATAAAATTTGCAGTGATGTCAAACAAGCAAAGGACTAACTGATTAAAAAAAAAACAAACCTGGAGGGATGCTTTTTTACAAAATTAGATACAACATATTTTCTATAGTTGCCATTTCAAGTAAATGACTCAGCTATTTTAATTAGTCTCTCAAAATACCAAGGGGAAAAAAAAATGAGGCCACATTTCAAGCTCATCTCTTCTCTTATTTTCTGGTTGGAAAAAAAATCCCTGAACTTTTAAAAATCCGGATTCTGAAGAAAGTGTTAAAAACTTCATTTTCCCCATACATTTTAAATAAGCTACCTTGCTGTTTCTAGGATGCCTGTTACAATGCTGTCCTCTGCTATCCCATCTTTCAAAGATATGAACCACTGACAACTCCTGCTGTCTGTTTAGTAGATATAGCTACTCAGCACCTGAGAAAATTAGATCTTGACTCAAGTCAATTTAAAATCAGAGAGATGTGTTCACTTTCACTGCTAGCCTTGATGGTCCCAAACACCTATTTATCCATCTCACTAGTATGTTACACAGAGTGGCAGTAGCAACACATGCAGATGGAATTTGACATGACCCATAGATAGAGGGAAAAGAAGAATTCACTGAGCCTATCCCAATCAATCTGAGATTACAGAGAAAGGTTTCAATGATAAAACATACTCTGTACTGTAAGCACTTTGATGTTAATAATTAGGGGAAAAAACCACTTCACTGAAGATGTTTTAAGAAAGACAGAAGAGTTTTAGTATGTACCCATGTTTCAGAGCTGTTCCCTATTCAAACTAGCAGACTAAGTGTCAAAAGAAAAGTGACATTCCCATAGTGTCTAAGTTAAAATTTATTTAATACGAAAAAGTTTACAAATCCACGATGCAATCCACCATGCACTCAATCTGGATCTAGTGAGGCTAGTATGACAAAAAGTATGACTTTGTGCCGCTTTACTCACAAAACTCTTCCAGCTACAGATGTCTGCGTGGTTTACAAGTATTAACTAAGATTAATTTTACTGAACTCGTGTGAAGAATTAACCAAGGACACAGACAAAAGAAGAAACACTGTCTTTCCATACCAGTTCTCTAAACCATGCTTTCTTTCATAACAATTTCATACAGAAAATGGTATTTCATCCTACAAGTCAGCTAAGTGATTGCATTCTTCTACACACAAAGGAAAAAATGTTTCTGTAGAACAAATAAACATGTGCCTTTTGACTGTCTGATGTAGTTACTAGAACAGACTTTAAAAATTATTCTCAGTAGATTTAGAGCCAGAAGGAATGCTCTCCACCTATCTGACAGTTAAAATAGGGGCAGTGTTGGAGACACTACAGACAACTGATTTCTATCAAGCTTTTGCAACGATCTCTATCACTGTAATTCCTAGCTCCTCAATATTGTGCCCATAGGAATAGGTCCTTTTAAGAACCTAGAGCTCTCCAAGGGGGACATATCCATTGCAAGCAAGTTAAACTTACTGAATCCATTAACATCTTGGCAGCTGGAAGAAAAAGCTTCTTCATTGTGAACAGCACTGAGTTTGGTAGAGGTCTTGTCGGAAGTAGCCACGGGACCCATCTCCCTCTGTGTGCTGGTCTGAGTCTCCTTCTGCTTCTTGGCTAGCTTCCTTTAGGGTATTTTGAAGAGGGGAGAAATTAAGGTCAGTTTTCCCTCATTAAAAACAAAGCAATGACAAAATATTTTAAAAACCACGCTTATCCCACTTGGTCAGACATGCAGGGCATGTGGTAAGCCGCATGAGAGGAAACCCCACAACTTTTCAATGTAACTGTTGTGGAGTAACAATAAATAGAGTGATACCAGTCTTTGAGCTTAGCTGTCCCTCCCAGTAACTTATCTTGCACAAACCTGCATCACCCCAGCAGTAGGAGTGCTACGTCATCCTTGAAGAGGGTGGCATAGGCAAAGCCCCTGGAGCGGGTGTCAGCCACCCCAGGGTGAGCAGAGGGCAGGGGTGAGGGCGGCAAATGAGACGTCTGGATCCATCCCACGGGGGCACCTGCACCGGGGAGCTCCTCTGGGTGCTTCGGTGAAGAGTGCGACCTGGCTCTGTGCAACCTGAGCTGGAGCAGGAGTTCTGCCCTGTGTCCACGCAGAGCAATGAGGACAGCAGCCTCTACTGAACTTTGACACACACCCAAACTGCACTAAGGATCGACAGCCAGTGAAGGGTGGGGCAAATTAAAGGCTGAGGTTATCTTAGAGATGTCCAAATATGCCTCTGTTCTGGGAAAATGGGTCTTATTTTGAGGAGATGTCAAAAACGTCAGCAAAAGCAGAAACACTGCCTGCTCTGAAAACACTAACAAAGCCAAGAACATAAGAGGCTCCTCTTTTGCAAACACAGCTAATAATAAGAAAATGGAGAGAAGCAGAAAAAGTGAGCTGCTAAGCTTCCATTGACATTTGACTGCCCTGTGCTTCATTCATATCAGAGCGCAAAACTGTTTAAAAATGAATGTGTGACATTCTAAAACCCCACACCTTGAAAAAATATCACACAAATCCCTAGTACCAGCAAAGAACTTTGCTTACACGACTTCCGTAGATAAGAAAATAAAACAAAATAAAAGGGAGAAAAACAGATTACTGTAAGAAGGAGCTTTAGTTTTCTTTTTTCCTCCAACTCAAAGAAAAAAAAAATCCTAACAACTAAATCATTTTGCAAAGAGGTTTTTCTTCACTAAAATGACATGCTTATGGTAAGTCCTACCCATCTTTCAAACTTCATTAGATTCTTAAAAGGATATTCCTTGCAACATATTCCAACAGGCTTTATTTATTCACAGCACATGTCAGAGTGGCATTTACAAGCAAGTTCAAGCACATAGCTGAGCCCCAGCCCTTCGTGAGATGGGTAGCTAGGCCATTTACACTCATTTGCAAGGAAGGGTCAAAGAGAACTAAAACCTTTGCCTATGTCTGTGGGAAATGACTACTTTAAGGCAAGCTGATAACCCACACCAGGAAAGCACTGATTTATGGAGAAATATCCCATGTCTGATGCAAACTTTTGAACAAATACATCTGCTTCATCTGCTCAACCAGTTGAGGCTTTTACAGTTAGTGGTTTCAATTCAACCCAATAGCTATTCAAATTGGGTACGTAATTACAGAGTGCATATTTAGATCTCACAAAATCTCCATGGCATATCCACTTCTGCAGATGAAGATGCAAACAGAGAAACTGTCCTTGAGTGATGAAGCAAAAAGCTGGCATTTAATGATGTTAAAAGCCTTGCTTCCAGTGTTCAGCAATGTTAGCACAGTCAGATTTATTAACTATGAGCTGCACCATGGGAGCCCCCTTTTTTTGTGCTGTGGTACCTGAGGTAACAACAATAGTCTTGAAGTGTATTAACCCTGCTGGGCAGTTATTTTAATCCTTTAGATTTGCTAATCATACATGGCTATGTGAATTCTTTGGCCACAGGAATTAAAATTTCTCAGTGGGAAACACTAATCCAAAATGCCAAAGTCCTTAATAACAAGCACTCTGGACTGCTGGGGTGAGCCATTACAGACAACCACTACTGATGTTTAAAAACGGTGAGTCAAAAAGGGTCACTTCCTTATTAGATCCAGATTAAATTATTTGTGGCAATCATTATCTGTAAATCCCATTGCCTGGTATCTTTTCAGGGATGCCAACAAGCTGCAAAGAGCCGGAACTGGCAAGCTCATTTTCTCTTTCATTGAATGAGCAATAACATTTCTGCATGTTCTAGGCAGGAAAAAATAACCCCAAACCCAAGCCCATTAGTCCCCACAGGCCTGCTTACAAAAGCCCTAGGCAAAGCAGTTCTACCTGGTCCTGTAGAAGACAGAGAGGCCCCTAAAACATTGGCTTGAATGCCTAAAAAGAAAAGGTGACATGAGTTTAAAGTTCTCAATCTAACTTGCACACACAACCAGGCTGCTCACAGGTGGACCAGCTAATGCTTATGCATGTTCAGAGAGAAGCCACATAGAAAATTGTTCTGCATCTGAAAACGCTACAATTTTCTTTCAACAGCATGTTATCAATTTCCACCTTTCTCCCTCTCTATTCCAAGAATGTAAAAATTCTTCATCTAAATTTAGAGGGAAAAGGAAGACAGATCTCTTTTGAGGATTTCAGAGCTAAGCTTGCCAGACACATCAAGGGGCTCTCGGCTTCTAAATGTGCCTTTTCTGCCTCCGTTACGTGTCTGGATAGAGTGGCAGCACAGGACTAAGCCTATTTGGTCCTTACCATCATTATAATTCATTTAAAGGATTATGAAATCAAATGACTAGCACTTTCTAGAATGTTAGGGATGTGACTTAAACCCACAGCTAGGTAGAGGTTTATTTCCCAGCATGTCAAAATGTCTTTGGAATTGGAAAAGCATTTATCTGGAAGTGCTGTTTCCAAAAATACGGCACTTCAAGAGATCTCTGTGCACCACTGACAAGCTGCATCAGTGACACGGCTCCTGCTCTCCTTACTGACCAGCCTCCCCTAAACACAACACTGCAACACCCGGATGAAGCTGCTACCAGTGCATCAGTCACTGATGGGCCAGCTGCGGGCCAGCACGTACCCAGCACCGTCTGGCACCAGGCACCAAGAAGACACTTTGCGTCTCATGCATTATGCAGTTGGGAAGGGGAAGAAGTAAAGGATCAGGCAGATATTTGGAAGAAGATTCTGATACAGTCAACACAGGGTGAAGAGACTGAAATGTCAAAAGGTGAATAAGGTGATATTAACGGCCATTTTACACTTAAGTGTAAAGAAAATGTGCAACGAAGAAAACCGGGGTCCATGGATGGGGGTTACTGGGTTGGCCTTTTCAGTTCAAGAGTGTTTGTGAATGAAGAGATGATGTTTACAGGCACTATACACACACAGGAGGGATGAGACAGAAAGATGCTCAAAGCAGAATAAAAAAAATGAAACCAGCTGTATAATCAGGCAGTTGAAGCTAACCCAACTAAAGTAAGGATAAGAACTGTTGGCAGTGAACCTAAAGTAAGTGTGAATTTTGAAAAAAAAAAAAAAAAAAAGGATGGAGATTTGATTCAGCTATTTTTGAAACTTCTACTGCTATCAGAGAGAATAGATATAAAATGCTGAAGCACTATAACAAAATTGTGGGAGTTCCAGTTTAATAGTCAAGGAATGCAAACTTAGTATCAAGTACAAAGCGTTTACTGCCATGGGCATTAATCTGAAAGCTCAAGCAACATTTTCAGTTAACGAAGTATCTGCAGGATCGGATCCCTGTTTTGCAGAGGTCTGGATAAACGTCAGGGATTATATTTTAAACGCAGCTTCAAACTCATCTCTAACTTTTTTATACCAATTTTACATGCATGAATGTTAAATCTGTAACTGCCACTCTTAAAGAGCTCTTGTACGTTGACAGATTTAATTTTAGATGTTTCACAAGGATGGATTATATACACTATAATGTAGATTTGCATGCACAGGTAATTTAGACATTAGGTATAGATCACGTAAGTTAAACATGAAATTTCCTCCTACAGACAAGAATTGCCTATTGCCCTCATTTTCAATAAGCAATTTAAGGAAGCTACAAAATACAATTCCTTTTAGATATTTGTGCGCAGCAGCCTGCTAGGAGCACACGTATTATTTATGATGAAATTTGCACAAATTTAAGGCAGGCAGTGATCAGCTGTGCAAATACCCAACTGGGAGAACTGGTTAAACAGCAGTTCTATTGGAAAGGATCTCTGTCCCCTAAACCTGTACTAAATCACAAACTCAATTTGGAAGAACAGTTTCATGCTGGTGCAAAAATAAGGGAGGGATTATACATGGCACTACGGTGTGCAAGCCACAGGTAAACCTTTTGCTCCAACCAAAGATCAGTAAGGCCTCTGCTGCAATCTTGCACTTGAAATAAGATGGGTGTCAAAGGCACACATACAAAGGCAGAACAAGAAATGTAAATCTAGAAAATATGACCAACAAGCAAAGGCCAAAGGAAATATGAATCTTTAATCTAGAGAAAAGAAAATTAAATAGGGCTGATAGGTCTTCACACATATAAAAAGACACCACAAGGAAATCGTTCTCCCTGTCTACAGGGGCTGGGAAAAAAGCAGTGGGGCTAAGCTATAGGAAGGGCAGTTCATTTTAAACTTTGGGAAAACTCTGTGCCGTAGAGACTGCCCATCTCTCAAGCTGAGTGGGCAGGTAGGCTGTGAAACCTTGGTCACTAGAAGTCTTTACACAGAGAGCAAGAGGAAGGAGAGCTAAAAGCAGTACAGGCTTCTGGCAGCCTCGCAGGTGGGGTATCCTTCCCGTGCTCCCACGGTCCTGCCTAAGACCGCAGCTCAGCACACGCTGCCTTTGTGCAAACTGTAACCTCAGCAGAGCTGAGAAATATTCTCTGGCCTAAGAACATAGGCAGCTTACTGCTTCTTACAGCCACTGTAAGGGCAAATCCTCCACTTACAGGCAGGTGTAGACAGTTTTACCTGCACTTTTTTATCGGCTGCCATGGTGAAGCCAAACGCAGAGCAGGTTATTGTGGCAAGCAGAGGGAATTAATTCACAAGGGTGAAGGTGAAGGGTAAGGACCAGCTGCACCACTTTTACTTACAAACAAACATTACCTGACACAAGAAAGCGATGTAACATAGATAAAAGTCAAAAGATGCTCTGAATATGTTTTACTGTGTGTCTACAAAGATGGAATCCTGAAAAATGTAGGTAGGGCTATGCTCTTGAAGCTTTACTTAATCAAATTAATCACTATTTGTGGAGGACATTTACTTACAACCATATAAATTTCAAAGACAGGTGCAGGTAAGAGCCATACAGTATAAGTATACGCTGGTACAGACAGCCAGCAAACACTGTCCTCTGCAAAGTTTAGGCTTGCAATCACCAGACATGTTCTAAATAAAATCTCCCTCATTTTCTGGATTTTAATCATAATTTTTTTTCATTGCTTTCATTAGGCTGGCATAACCATTGATTTGTGATTCTGTTTTTTCCAGCAGCTAATGAGATACCAGTTTCTTCTTGAATTCTGATTTAGCAAGCTGACCTGTGCAGGCAGATCCCACCATCCATGGAAAATATATGGAGATACTTATGTATGTATATGGTTATACAGTAGCATGCCTATAAATAAAATAATGTTTTATTTCTTTTCAAATGTCCCACAGACGGTGGAAATAAATTCAGCACAAACTCTGTTATTTCAGAAAATGCAACATAAATTTAGCTGAATACCTCTGACAGAACCTCTCCTGTGAATAGAAACTGAAACCACCACCACAATTAAAATTGATGTGAAATTATGATAGGAGTTGAAGGGGCTTCCTGCATTGCAGTTGCATCCTCAGTATTCTGTCCAGTTCAGGGGAAAAGGAGAACAACATATTGGCCATTGTGTGCCCTTTTCTTATAAATAACATTAAACTGAGTGCTTGTAACACACACACAAGTCTATGTATTTCCAGAAATACTCCTCTGGTCTGATACCACTCTTGATTAAATTTCATTCTGCAACCATTACCCAGCCCAGGAGAAAGAAACAAAACAAAACAACCCCCACACAGAAAACATCTCAATTCCTTTTCCTGGTGAGGAAATAAGAAAGCCTTGATAGGGCTTGCTGCAGTTGAAAATACTGTTGCAAAAGAGGTGTCTGTCATTAAATGCAAAACCTCCTTTAAACTGGATGAATTGCTGTCTGTGTTTTACAGCTTCAGCTAGGAAAAGGAACAGAAACTTTCAGATGTGGATGGGTTGCTATCTTACATCGCACATCGTATCTTACATTGCATTAAACTTAAGTGCAATGTGACAGAGCTGGCAATTCTGTACAAACCTCAGACAACATTTGTATTGGTGTAAATACAGAGTAACTCCCCTGAAAAGGTTCATGCGTCACCCTGGCGACAGTGATGCAGTGAGTGCACCAGGACAGGAGCTCCTAGTTCCACATCCTTCTCTTCCCATCACAAAACCATTTTCTGTTCAAGGATCTCAAATCACAAGCAACTAACTTTTAATGATGGGTAAACAGAAGTACATAAAATGATGTCAATCCTGCACAATGACCTAGCAAGTTAGGAATAGAGGACTCCTGGATTTCTATTTCCACTTAAGACATGTTACAGATCTTTATGCCCTTCTCTTTCAGCCACAATAATATCCCTTCCTATATGTTGTAGGAAGTTTTTAATTAAGTGATGCTATATAAAAATCCCGTAACTATTTACCCATAACTATGTATGCACAAAATGGCTAAAAGAGCTGCTCTTACAAATGAGTATTTTTTACTTCTGTTTCACTGAAGCTGCAAGTACTCAATCATCTTACAGAATCAGACTTTACAGTCCTGGGATTGCAGCAGAACACAAGACAGGCTGAAGGCAGAACTCCAGTCTAAAGATTACTGCAATGCTTGTGGCTCATCTCTGTAAGAAACATGATATAAGTCTTCGTGACTTTATAATAGACACATCGTTAAGTAGAAGAGTTAGGGTAGGTGATTTTGGTCCCTAACAAGAAGAAATGCCAGTATAGCAGGTGACAAAGAGCTGAGAGGAATTATCTGAAAGCAGATGAGAATTACTCTAAGCAGCACAACTTTGAAGTCCAGAAACTGAAACTAAAAATAAAGTGATGTAGTCCATATGGTCGGCTTTAAAGGTCTGCCAGCAGATCTATTTGAGAATCTGCTTTTCAATACTGGCAACTCATCCAACTGAATTTTGCTTCAGGACTAAAACATTCATACAAGGTCATAGCATGGAAACCAATTCTACCTAAATATATATATACACACACACACACATATTGCTGCTCTGATTTCATGTTTCAAATAAACTTAAATCTCTCTGCTCATAAGAGGTTGTAGCAATTTCTACCAGCTTTGGTTAAGAATTACACAGTCCTTAGCAATTTAAGATTTTCACCTGCAATCACAACGGAACATCCTATTTCACGTGAAACCTGAAACTCAATAAAACTTCATCATACGCTCCTTCATGGATTCTCCTGCTTTCCTTCCTCACTGTTGGAACATCCCTTGTACCTTGACTATTGCTCAGGGAAAAAAAAAACAAAAAAACAAACAGAGCTTGGTTTTGCCAGATCAGGGGACAGGCCAAATGTCAATCTGAAACCAAATGCTGACATGCACAGCCTGATGATGGAAGTATTTACTGTGTGATTACTATTTATGTGTTACCTCTACTATACTGATGCTCCAGCTAGCAGAGGTCATGCTTGGTGGGGCACCTGGGACACCGTAAGTACAGAGCACTCTGCAAAAAAAGTTGGGTGCAGTACTAGGGAGATATAAGATTTTTGTATGTTGAGTTTGTATCTCCGTCAAGTGCTTCAGTGGGCTGATATGAATACATAAACTTGTCTGATGATATGCTTCATGGTGTACATCTGCCTTATTAAATCTTATTAAAGCACTTGCTTCTGCTACTGCTGAAGCTCAATGCAACTTTGAGCTTAGGTGACCTCCACAGGTTGTCTCTTTTCTTTTCCTGAGACACTCTCCAGTTCCTTGACAAAAGACTTCTAGTATATTGATCCACAAGAGCCCTTACAAGACAGCACAGAGACTGCTTAATGATACCCTCACTGTCTCTGTAGCAGAGTAATCCTCAGCTGACTGCTTAAAACAATGTCGTGCAGTTGTAGAAAGGGGTCACACAGGGCTCAGAAGTTGATTCATCTTTTTAAATACACAAATCTCAAAATAAAATAAAACAGGGAACATTTTGACCACATACTGCCTGCTGGAAGGACATAAAATTATAACGGAAAACTAGGGACTGAATTTTTCAGGCAGTGGTGCTGAGTAGTTGACGGAAACCAAAACAGTAGAAGAGCGCAAAGGGCACTTTCCTGAAGTTCATGAGAAATGTGCAGAAGAGGAAAGGTTGTACCAAGAAATGCAACTAGCGAGTAGCACCTATGTCTTAAAACTGTCCCCTTCTTTAACACTCAGTAAAACTTCTCTTGAAATTTGACTACTTAAGGTCAAATTCCATTCTTGGTGTGAAGTCTACAGGAAATGGAGTTACTCTGCATTTACAGTTATGAACTGGGGAGACCTGTTTCTCTCAGCAGTCACAGTTGCCTTCTCCATCCCTCCCAACCCTCTGGTGGCAGCAAAGGCATCCAACTCAATTCTCTAGGGCTCTTTCCTCAGATCACTGACTCAGTCCTCTCTTCCTCCTGATCTTCAGACAACTACTATCATGACAGAAACAGCTTGGCCCTGATTACTCTCCAGCCCCTCGATCTTTAGACAACAGATGGCTCTGGAAGTATTGATGCGTGAAGAATTTTCATGCACCTTAACAACTGCCTTAATTATGCAGCATTGTCATTAGGACTGGTCAGGTGATTTAGATCTGAATATCTGAACCACTTCATCATCTAATGGTCTAAACTGACACTCAGAACCTGGCAACTCCAGGAGCAGGGATGTTTGTTGAGATAATGTGAAGTCCTAGTTGTGAGAAACCTTACATTTTTAAAAAGCTTATATCCATGGATGAGAAATTCCCAACAATAACTTTCAGGTGTGAATTTTCCTGCAGTCTGGCTAAATACAATGGACAATTAAAAAAGGTGCAGTTGGGACACTCTGTATTTGTCCGTTAGCATTTGAAGAACTATAAACCATAACTGATCTATCTGTAGACATGTAAGTGTTTGCAGGCACAGTTACAGGTGCAATGGTAAACCAGGGAAAACATAACAGTGTGAAATGGAGAAAATAAACCACAAGGACAAATGGAATGGTAAAATTGGTAAAACAAAAGAATATGACAAAGCACAAAATTACCACAGGGCGTGTACACTCAAGAAACATCATTCCCAGACAAGTACTTACAAGTAATAGGAGTAGGAATATGCATTTCTTCTAAAAATTGCCGGCCAGACAGATGAACAAAATATCCAAAATGAGAAAAAAAGAAAAACACATAATTAGATTTATATGAACTCCAGGATTTTTCTCAATAAACACAGTATTTGTGCTGCCTCTTGCACTGAGCTACGAGTCTCCTACACTGCTTTCAGGAGCTATATGCTGGCGAGGAATGAATACTGAGCTGGAGACAGGTAACACAGGTTGTGTTTCTACTTCTGCTACCGACTTCTGACTTGTGTCACTATGAATAAATCCTCTCACCTTTTTCTTCTTTAACTTTGCCATGTCAGTAACACGGGTAATGAGACTTACCTTTGCCTGTAAAGTGCTTTGAGATTTTTGGAATGGAAAGAAATATGTAAGAGCTATTAATATAAAAAACAATAAATAGGAAAGTGACAATGTAAGAACACCACAATTTTGGAATATTTAGCCAATGAGCAAATTGTGTAATGATAAATCAAGCTTCATCAAACTGAAATGCAAATAGTTCATTAAAAATTCAAGCATCACGACATATTTATAGATGATCACTGGAGGTATGCATTAGCTTTCTGCGTCACTGTGATTAAGCATTTTCTATTATAGTTTTTCAACAATACTCTTCAGAACTTTTTGATATATTTTTAAGCAGCGCCACAAAACAAAACTTGGCAATCAGTTATAACTGAAGAGGTGATGTCTTCCCTTTTATAACTGGAAAGGGCTTCTCTGAAAAGGCCATTTCACAACAGATCTAGAATGTTATTACAGATTAACAGCAAGTCATAAGGGAGCCTCAGAAGCAGCAGCTATGGTCAAGACAGGGAAAACCAATGGAACACAAACTTCAACCTACTGCACCAATCCCATCCTTGAAGACACTACAAATACTAGGAAGTACTGAGAAGTATAAATGCAGGTTCCAGTGTTCACTTTTATAGTTACTCTGAACACAACTTTTGTAAGCACACACGGAAACCAGACTCAGCGCAGTTACTCTCTGTGTCCAATCACCCTCTTTGTTATGCACACACTTGAGTAAAGGACAGTGACTTACAGACGTTCAAGAGGATTAATCTGAAATGACATGTTTTGCCTGGTGGTGGCCCTTGCTATAAACCTGAAATTCTGGCCAGATTTCTGATATATGCCAAGTTATTTGAATGACACCGATTCCAAGATACGCGTGAATGTATTTTTAACATAACAGTACTGTCTCCCAAAATCCAGAAATTCTACATGCCATAGCAATGCATCAGTTAAGGTGCAGTGATTGCCACTGAGCTTCACTGGGAAATTCCAAGTTCCTCTGAACCGCTAAGCAAAGAGAAAAATCACCAGGATGTGGAAAATGAGATCCCACAGAGCTGAACCCCCTACACCCTCAAAATTATTCCATTAAACCAACCCTTCTGATAGACCAGTGCCAGGTTTCACACAGCACTATCAACTGTAATTGTTCCATTGACCATCTTGCTGTACTTTTCTCATGTCCTGCCCAGTAGGCACGTGATCGCATGAGACTCTTACTTCTCATTAAAAAGCTGCGCATCCCTCAAGGCTGCAGAGGAAAGCTCAGACAGACTTACTCTATAAGGACAGAAAATAAAGGAAGACATACAAAAGGAGGATCATATTTTGGAATTGGACAGGCCATTTTGGTTCAAATTCTCCCCAAATATGCAACTTAAATTAAGGACTTCCTAAGGAATATTTCAAAAGTAACTGCTAAAACTGGTCAGTGTTATGGAGCACTAAAAACATGACCTGATCCTAGCATGTATCCTGAAAACCCTGCCTGTTGTCCACCTTAAATATGGACACAGAAGGGACACAAGCCACTGAATGTGTAAATATCCCTTTGTTAATTCTATCCTATAGCTTGCCTATCTTCTGCTCAAGAGGCTTTCGGGTTTTATTTAATTAGTTTAAGGTAACAACCTAATCCAGAACAAGGAGCTGAATTTTCATTGAAGAAACTAATCCTAGACCCTACATAGCCCCAAATCTCCTTTTTTGCTACCAACAGCAGTTTAAAGAACTTATTTACAGTGCACCCATGACAGGCTGTCTGATCCTATTTATTCAGTCTTATACTTAAAGAGGTCAGTAGAGGCTTTGTCCGCTCAAACACATAAGCCTGCAAAGTGTCACATTCTTCACTCGAGGGAAATGCAAGTCTGGACTTAAAACTGTCCAGATGAAATCAGAACTGACCAAAATTTAATCCTTTCGGGGGGCAAAGTCAAAGGGTATTTCCTCCAGAAAAGAAGTTTTAAAATGTCTTGTTTTTCTTGTTTCAGCTTGTTTTTACTAACCAGTCCTGTATTCTCTATTACACAAAAATATTTAACTAATATTGAGGACAAACAAACAAACTTGTTAATGAATTAGTTGATACAATAAAAATGAGGTATGCATCTATTAATAAAAGAAAGAGGTACTCCTTATGTGGACAAATGCATCCATGTGGACACTGATCACCACCTGTAAATTAACAGGCTAAATTATGTTGCAGCAATTTTAGTGTCCATATACATATAATGATACTAGAGATGAAAACATGTAACTCATATAGCCAGTAGTTTCCAAAATCAAGAAAACAAATTTTGCTAATGGTTTTGATTTTAGATACTCTAAGACAGTCATATCTGAAAGAGAAATTTATATATACACACACACAATTTTTACATAGATACAGACATACAGAAAGTTTTGCAGACTCTAGGCAACCCCAGGGTTCAACTAAAACTTTTAGCTAACAAACGTAAAGACAAACCGAATTTTTCCAATATATAAACATGCTGGCTGGCTTAATTTAGCTTCACATATATGAATAAACCCTATAAAACATTGGCAGCCCCCAGAAATTTGCAAGTCACTAGAGTTTTTGCAGTATGGCCTATTGAAACTAAAAGCAACTGGGCAACACTTGCTTATGCCTGGCATATGAAAGGTTCAGGAAAGTGCACTGATTTGGTGCATCTCACAGAAATAAAAAGCAGCTTCTGATGATTTGCCTAAATTGCAAACCAGTATCCGCCTTCTCTTAGTGTTTCTGTCCTCCGTTGCTCACTGCACTGGTTAACAAAATGCTTCATTCAGGAAATCCACTACTGTGACTATTATCAATGAACTATGATGCCCTGGACCATGAACAAATGTCACTGTGATATTTTTCAGCTCCATTTGAAGAAAAAGCTTCAAGTTTAATTAAATTATTTTTTCTGCATTGTTGCCTTGCAAGACTACACTGTGGCATTAGCCTTAGAGAACTGAAAAGAGGAACTGTTTCTAAAGCAAGGTTAATGCAAAAATTGAATGCAAGAGCTTAAGCTCACTCCTAATGTTACTGTTTATAGAACAGAAAGAGAACTTTGTTGTTAAACTGTTCTCTCACACAAGTGCAAGCTTTTAGCTGTGCTCTTCCAGAAGTTCAAATGCATCTGTGGTCCAAAGCAGCCTTTCCTTTTATGAAAACTGGTCCCAACCCGCACTGGTTTACAAATGAAATGAGCCTGACAGGCTTAAGTTCACCTTCAGGGAACACCTGTCCGTGTGCAGCTCCAAGCCTCAACTGGACATGACTGACTGGTGGTGCCTGTTCAGGGGAGACCCAGGACTGATGCAAGCAGCAGGTTTGTCAGCGATGCTGCAGGTGTGCTACACAGACCTAGACAGATTAAGACTCCAAAAACTCTTTCTGCACTGTTATAGCTTCTAAATTGCAAAATATTTTAAAGTCGATGAGCCAGGTTATTTCTTATAATAGTGGGTATTCCAGTGGGTAACCTTGCAAACGACAGCAAACACGCAGAGAGATACAGACTGCGGTGACTCTGCTGTTTGCACTAGGAGGTGGGGATCGACACAGAGGAAAATGTAATTTTCCAGCTCCAGAAAGACAAAGGGGAGAATTTATATTTCTAATACTCCCACTCACCACCTTTCTGATTTTAATTTTGAAGATGCCCAGGTTATCAGAGCCTATGGCATAGCCAGGTATCGCAAACTTCTGTCCATGCATTTGGGACCCGGCTAGTTCTACAGATGTGCACTGTGTTACGGGGACAGCTCTGGCCAGCACTAGCTTGGGAGTTTTTGTATCAAGCAAATGGGTCCTCAGTCTCCAGCTTCTAGAATCTGCTCTGCATTACGAGTATTTTTGATTCTGGTTTTGTGTGTGTTCCTCTGTCTATGAGGTATCAACTTATATTGCTGCAGTCATGACAGCTGAAACCTCAGAAGAATCGAATGTTGGAAAAAGCAGGATCTTTATAGATTTCCCCACCATTTACTTACCTGAGCTAAAAATACATCAGAAAAAAAAAAAAAAAAGCTCAAATCCATTGATTTTATATACCTCCTAACTAAACAATAATACAGTCTCTTAAGTTTTCTCCTGACTGCTAATAAAAGTTTGTTATATTATGCAGAAAATATGTAGAGTCCATTTAAGAACAAACAAGAAGATCTGAATAAATGGTAAATTTTTACTTTCTTCTTTGAAAAATTCCTACATATTGATAACTTGGCCTTTTGTTGGTTTTCTAGTTTCCAGCGGAAGATAGAAGATTAAGCAAAGATGTTGTATCACTGATATGTATCAAGACATCTCTATATCAATGCATTCATCAGAATGAGAACAATGAAGATTTCTTCCATAGTGTTTGGAGGAAAAAATTACTTGCCCATAATTCTACCCCTGAGAAATTTCTTGTTTTCAAATTTATACAAAAAATAGATTGGCAGCAATCACAGTGTTTAACAGCAAGAGTACCACATTTACATTTCAAAAGATGTAGTAGACTGTTTGGGAATATGAGTTTGATGTGAAATCTGAAAATAGGAAAAAATGGCCTGTGGAGAATGAAGTAGTGAAATATTCTACACACATAACTGACTGAAAAGAAAATGAAACAAATTACGGACAACTACAGAAATTCTGACCTATGGCATGCAGACAGGGGATCAACATTGTCTGTGCAAATCCTGAAAATGAACCTACGGCCTACTGCAATGAAGATTTGACTTTTGGATTTCCTCTTTGATCCAAATCTATTGAAGATATCCCTCACACAGGAACAACCATCATGAGTTTTACTGTCTTCCTTCTTTCTCACTGAAGCATATGTAAACGTACATACAATGACAAGCTGTCCAATCATCCAAGTTCTTCCCATTTTGTACTTTTAACTCCATATTTGAGAAAATAAAGAGATGATGTGCATTACCTCCTTAATATTTAAAGTATATTGTCTCGTTAGAATATCCTTACCTTCCTGACTTAGTTGTTGGCAGTTTGTACCACAGAAAAACTGTCCTCAATAAGAAATTCCTTGTAATCATGAAAAAACATTGTTTCTTTTCTGCCCAGCAATATACGTGATTTATAATAATAATACATTACGGGAGAGAAATGCTATGAACTTTTAGTAGCTTGTGAAATACACCAGGATGTTCAGATGGGACATTGCTCTGATAGCTTTCCTTATAAGCTTTATCTTTCAAGCTGAAAATAAAAGCTTTTCTTAAATAACTTTTAGGAAGGTAACAGGAATGTATGAGGGTTGGACATTAACCAAACCAGAAACCCAACTCGAATCTTGCTGAAACCCTTTTTCTGTTTTTCATTGGAGGCATCTGATTTTTTTCTGCTTCTGAACTGGAAAGCTCCCAGGGGACTGGAGTCAGGAACACTGCTTGGGTTTAACACTGACAAAACTGCAGTACATGTGACTAAAACACATACACATTTGTCCACAAAATCTGAATTTTTTACAAACAACAGAAATTGGATTAAAAATCTAGACTGCCCACATCTTCAGTTGATTCAACAGGAATTCACAGTAGTCAGTACATTTGCAATCAGTTTTGTAGAATTACATCATTTGGAAAGGTTTAATCAAAGGACACCTAGTCCAACCTCCTCCTTAAACCAGTTTCACTTGCAGAAAGTCCTTCAGGGCCTTGTCCAAGTCAAGTTTTTAGTTTATCCAAGGATAGAGATTCTCTACCTCTAAACCATCTTGCTAACCCTCCTCTGGACTTGCTCTCATATATCAGTGCCTTTCTTGTACTGAGGATCCCCTGACTGGACACAGTATGCCCAGAGCAATTTCATCAGTGGCTAACAGAAGGGAATAATCACTTGCCTCAACCTGTTGGCTACACTCTAACCACGCTGCCCCAGACACAGTTGATCTTTGCTGCAAGGGCACATTGCTGACTTGTGTTCCAGTTGTCCACCAAGACCTTCAGGTCCTTCTCTGCAAACCTGCCTGTACTGTTGCATGGAGTTACTCCATCCCAGATGCAGGACTCTGCCTTTGCTCAATTTCATGAGGTCCCCATCAGCCCATTTCTCCAGCCTCTCAAGGTCCTTCTGCCCTGCACTCAAGCATCTGTAGCACAGAGCTATTCCATTTGCCTGTGTGCTCTGGATTAAGATAGAGGAGGATCATATATAGATTTAACTTCTGCTCTTATTTTTGGGAGATATGTGACTGTTTGTCATAGAGATAAGACATCTCAAAGGAACAGAACTTTGCTTTGAAAAGCTGCATGCCCTGCAACAGACCAAGTCAAATCACCAAGGCTCTCGCATGTACTACTACCTACACTCTAGACAAGGGGCTGCCAGGCTACCTAGCTCCTGTTTCAATCAGCATCAAATTTCTGCTGAAAAGTAGGGTTCCCTTCAGAAATATGACTGGTAAAAATAGATACAAAATGCATCCTTTTCTCAAGAAAACCTCTTGCCTAAGTGGTTTTCTGAATCAGTATATTGCACTGTAAATATAGAGCTCCTAAAATAGTGGAAACAACAACAGTCTTCTTCAAAGTTTAAGTGCAAATGGTCCAAAAAAATTCACACAAAATAAACTGAACAAATTTCATTACTATACATGATTTGTCCAAGTTTCATTCCCTTTTAACTAAAGCTAATTCTTGGAAAGATTCTAACCCTCAGCAAGATGTAATATTCCAGCTGAACACTGGTTGCAAAGAAATTGCTGTGTGAAAATATGTCTCCTCAATGATCACGTCATTTTAAGACATTCTTTTCCTTGACTAAGAATTCTTGTCTTCTATTAGACCACTGTTGTGCTACCTGCACAGGCTCACAAGCCTACTTCCATTGCATCATTATCACTTTGTACTTCTCCATGAGCTAACTCTTCTTATTAAGTATCAATTAATTATCATTAACTCTTTGCAGTAACAACCATTCTTTTGTTGCTCATACAGTATCTGCCAGAACAGGCATCTCAACTTCTTAGTGATAGCTGCCCTCTGTAACACAAATGGAATGTTTTCTCTCTACCAATTTCATTCTTCTTTTTGAAATAGTAACACTCTAGCCAGAAGGTCAAAGATGGAAGCAAAGCAGAAACTTACCTTCTCTTGATGGTAAGCATTGCTCCCAAGAGGATAATAACAAACATCAACAGACCAGCTATAACTCCAGCCATTTTCACCGTGCTGTCAACTTGTTTTTCTGGTTCCACTGCATTGGAATTCTGGGTGGAAGCTCCTTAAAAGATTCAGGCAGAGGAAGGAGGAGATAAGAAAGAGAAATTGTAGAAAAATCCAGTGATCCACTTTAAATATTCATTTGAAAGCCTAACAACATATCTGCAATCAAATTGCAACAGACAATTGTCCATCTAACCAAATCTGCCTTTAATAAGAGCTAATGACAGGTAATTCAGAGCAGTAATAGGGTGTAAAATCCCAGTGTAATGCAACTGAATAATATTTTACCATATTATACTGTAACGGGGAATTTACTCTTCTGAAGCACTCAGCATACACCCAGAAGCAGAAGAATTAATAGCAGTTATAATTTTAATCTCAAATAGTTTAAGTGAAGGTGCAATCCTTACTCATCGAAATAATGAATGTAAAAGTTTGCAATAACATATCCCATAATATCACTTGCAGAAACTTTTTTTCTTCTAAAATCATAACACATTTTTATTTCTCATTGTACCGGAGGCCTAGGTTTTGGAAACATACGGTTACAATTATGCATGTAACAAGCATTAATCCAGCGCCCAGAGCACCCTCCGCATCATCTAACATACTCCATGCATGAGTTCTTCTGCAGCCCCAGCAAGACAACAGAATTTCGATCTCAAATTTGGGGGTTTTTAAGAGTAAAGCCTACTCACTTAAAAAAAACCCCAACATATTAAGGAACATTATTTGCATGGTATTTCTTCATTTACTTCTTTACACAAAGCTCTGTCCAGCTCTGGGACTCCCAACATCAGAAGGACACGGACCTGCTCAAGCGGGTGCAAAGGAGGGTCACAAAGCACCTCCCCTGTGAGGACAGGCTGAGAGAGTTGGGGGTGTTCAGTCTGGGGAAGAGAAGGCTCCAGGGAGACCTTACAGTGGCCTTCCAGTACTTAAAGGGGCTACAGAAAAGGTGGGGAGGGACTTTTCATTAGGGGGTGTAGGGATAGGGTGAGGGGTAACGGTGTTAAAGTGATTTAGAGTAAATGCAAGGAAGAAGTTTTTTATTGTGAGGATGGTGAGACACTGGCACAGGTTGCCCAGAGGAGCTGTGGCTGCCTCCTCCCTGGCAGGGTTCAAGGCCAGGCTGGACGGGGCTTTGGGCAACCTGGGCTAGTGGAAGTCGTGTCCCTGCCCATGGCAGGGGGGTGGCACTGGGTGATCTTTAAGGTTCCTTCCAACCCAAACCATTCTGTGATGATTCCTTGTCATGATCTGACTTTAAGAGTCTTTTGCACCTGTAATAACTGAGGACACTGCAGAATGCTACCCCCTCCCCTGCTGCTGGGTCTATTTGTGCAGTGCTTTTGATATACCTTAGCTCTGCTGACTTTACTTCCTGTGCAGAATTTTTCCAGATACAGCTTAAACCACTGAGCTTCATTTAGAAAGCCCCACAAGAATTGAGTTGTGGCTACTCTAAAGATTAAATAAGTCTATCATTATATTTCTGATATACTTAACTAATCCTAAAAATATCACCATTGCATTTAATGAAGTTAAATAGATTTATGTTACATGAGATCACAATCTTATCTTGAGTTTCACCTTTGCTGTTCAAGTCAGTCAAGTCTTCCTCTACAGCTTAAACACAGTAGGAAAAGGGAATCAAAGATGAAAACAGAGTGCTATCATCAGAAGACCATAATGTTTTGCTCTTTTAACAACTGTGTGTTGCTGCCCTTCAGGAAAAGCTGAATCACTTCTGTTCATGAAGTCAATAGCTTGGGGAGACAATATTCCATCAAGTCCATATGTTGGCAAGATTGTAGAAAGCCTCACTGGGTTATTCTTTTGCCCATTTGCCACATGTTAGACTGCATAGGCTTTAAAAGATCTCTGTCTGCAAGGATGAGTCCTAATGGTTACCATGATCAAATCATATCACCCCTGAATACAGGGCTTTCTGATATGTTCTGAATAGGGCCTTAGCTGATGGACTTCCAGGGATGAGGATCTGATCTAGAATAAAGTGTTATATTCTCCTCTCATCATATTTTGAAGGGTATATATAGAACAATAACACAGTAAATGCAAAACAAGAAAATTCACCACACGCAGTGATAAAAGTGTTATTTCTCCTTTCCTACAGCTAAGCCGTTAATCTATTTTGCCACAGCAAAACACAATATTTAGCAAGCAAAAATGCCGGCTGTTTCAAACACACATGTAATTTTCAGCTTTTTGTCCCTGACAACTCTACTGCTCTGCTGCATCCACCAATTTTCCCATTCAGTTAAGAGTTCACTGGTAACTTCTGTGCTCATATGTCTGAAATGCATTAATGGGACTCCTGAGCATGAAAATAAAATAACATATCAGTTACATATTACCATCTTTATCTGACAACATCTCTTACAATCTTGGAGCAAATCTGACCTATATACCATCATACAGGCAATCCTGACACTATCACACAACAAAGTAGATGATAAAGGTACAATTTTTCCCTGAAAATGGCTAAAACTCTATTTGTTTGAAGTGAAACTCAGAAGTACTCCAAATTATCCTTCACTTGAGTTGCAGTTACTCCTATGACCCTAAATAGTAGGTGTTGGAGAATGGTTTTCTACCACAAACAGCACAGTCAGACCCTCCTCATTTTTGTGTCATGTGAATACCCTCATGAATTGTGAGCCACATTTAAAAAAAATTAGGATGTGCTGTCAACTCCATCCTCTAATCCCCTAGATTGGTTTGATTTTGTTGCTTGTTACTACAGGCAATGTGTGGTCAGTGTATTTTTACCCGATATTACTTATCCCATTGTAGGCTACTGCAGTTCTAAAAAGAGAATTAAAGCTTATTATCCATCCTGACACCTACACACTGTGGTGACTGATTCACTTGATTCTTCTATGTAACTCTTTCTATCTATCTTGGCAAAGGCCAACAATTCCTTTAGGCTACTAGTCCAACCATTTGTAAGTTGTCTCAGCTAATAGCGCCTAGGAATTGATAATATGACAGTATCGAAATTCCTGGGTCTTGGACTCTTAAAGCTTTGCACTGAAACATTACTGCAAAAGTCCCTTGTTTTTCTGCCCTTCTAGTGTATTTTCCTTGCAGATGCTTAAATCTACTATGGTTGCTTGCACTTCCACTTGCACCACCACCTGTAGGTAAGGACAACACTTCTGATGTGGCAGAAGGAGGTCTGTGAGCTGCTACCGTACTTGCAGAAGATGACTTCTGCTGCTCCTGAGAGTAACACTCTGAATTTTGCTTCTCTACCAGCATGCAGGCATATCTGAAATCCTCTGAACACAAAAGCCCATAAAAACTGCCCTGATGGCCATTTCATACAAATGTCTTTAAATACACTTGGAAAGCTCTGCACTACTGTACTTAAGGGCCCATCCCTTTCTTTCTTAAAAACAATGTTTATATACTACTGACACTAAAAGGGAAAGAAACTAAACTATAACCATATATTCTAGTGGTTACTTCCACCACATTTCGTGGAATAAATTGCTCCTCATAACTGAAGTTGGATACTGGAATAATAGGATATAGAACAGGTCACCACTGTTATTACTGTGTGTATTTCAGTGGCACCCAGAGCCTCCGCTAAGGCCAGGACCCCATTACACTGTACAAACATGAAGTAGGACAATTTTCTGCCCTAAGCTTACTTTCTTAATAAGGAAGGCAAATGATAGAAGACAGTGCCAGAAAGCAAAGACTGTAGGTCCCTTGGCTCCCTATCTCTGCATTATCTACTAGACCAGGCAACCCAGAGATACACATTTATGCACTGTACAAAATGCACTTTCTAGAAGCTTGACCAGTGGCATGAATCTGACTTTCACAGGCATCGGTGCTCAGCCAGCACTCCATGTTCCATTCATAGCTATTTCAAATTTCAGTCCTTTCCCAGCAACCTAATTTACTTTGTTTTTTCAACCCTTTCAAGACTCCCAGAGATCCAGCATCTTGCAGTGAGACAAAACACATTACAGGCAGCACATTCATGGGAGATACTGTTCTGGTGATGTTGCAGAGATGCAAAGTGAGCAGAGCAGTGGCAAATGGGTTCTTTCCCAGAGTCGCCTGCCTCACCAGCCCACGAGAAGTCAGGTTTGTGGATCATCAAGCACTGATGGGGGTTCTTTTGTAACACACACACAGGCACACAAGGTCTAATCCGACTATCCTGCTGTGGATTCATAAATACCTAAATCCCAGACTAGTTCAGCAAGGTGCAACTACTGGAAGCATGGTTTCATATTGTGCCAGCTCCTTGTGTCTTTCAGTGTTTTAAATTCCTCGTTGCTTCACATCATGGCTAAAACTGGCCCTGCAGAGGCTGATAACTTAAGGCCAAGAGTTTTGAAATCCCTAATTAATTTCAGTATAGAGGGCTGCCATTTGTATCCCAGAGTTAAATCTTTCAGAAGATCTCTTCAGCTGAAAGTGTTTCTGTCCACAAGGAAGAGATGACATGTTGAGCTACTCTGAGCTGGGAGATGGTTTGTAAGTGATTCCAACAGCCTAAACTTAAGTTTTTGCCAGTCATAACTAAAGAGAAGAACCTTGTCTAAACACTAAGAAAGTGAAAAATCATCCACTTACCAGCAAGCATTCATACATAGTGCTATACACTCCTAGAGCAATATTCATATGTACTTTAAATCCTCTTAATGCTCATGCAAGGTATGTAATAAATTATGTTATTTACTTTATAGATCTGGAAAGATTAAGGATATGCCTTTGGCATCATAGGCACCCAGGAACAGAGCTGGGGACTGACTTTCCTGGACTGACACCCTGTGGTAATTCCATCAGACCACGCAACCTCTCACAGATGGGGCGAGAGGGATGGAGGGAGAAACAGCAACGGCAGCTAAGTGAAAGATAGCATGGCAAACTTTCACCCAGCAATTTATGCACAGATATATTATTTGAAAACAATAAGCCACCAGATATAAAGTGACCTTTTCTGTGGAGGCGGCACACTGAAGAACATCCAGGAAAGAATGATTATTGAGTACATGTAACTAAGCAGGACCGATAATACAAGTTTCTTCTCTAAAACCTGTTTCACAAACTGTAATTTGAAATGTTCTTTATTTAAACCAGCAATTTCAATACTGCATTAAAAAAACGTAACTGACAGGAAAAAGAATTCAAAAGAGTCATAGACAGGAGGAAAAGATGGGTATTTATGTGAGATTTCCAACTGGCGAGGCATAAAGAAGAAAGTCCCGTGATGGAAGTGGTACCCACAATCATCAGCAGACGTACCACTGCAGAGGGGAAAGAGCATCTGATACCACAACAGGAGAAGAGAGAGCAGCCAAAATGGCTTTAAGGACAGCTGGGTCAAACACCTGGGGGCAAGAAAAGGTAGTGAAAGCGTAAATGAGGGAGGGACAAAATGAGACGGGCAACACAAGTAATGGGAGGTTCAACCACATCCAGATGATAGGAAAGACCCAGAAGTGGACAAGTCAGCTGGGCAAAGACTAGGTTTGGTTTCAGATTTTTAACACCTAAGAAGATAACTCCTTTAGGTAGAAAGTCACTCTTGAAACAAAAACCAAACAGAAAAACAACTTCCATGCATTATTTAATCCAGAAAAATGTATGAAAAATAATAGGTTCCAAGTTATTATGAGTTAAAATAAGCTGCTCAGAGTAATTTCTTTGTAGCACATAATGGCCAGGCAGCATGCTGAATGTAAAATTTCCTAATAGACCTAGAGGCTTATTTTCAAAAGACAGTTATTCTCAAATCACTTGTAAACACGATTTTGTTGTTGTTGTTGTTGTTGTTGTTCTTATGGTGCTTTCTATGCGAGTGGCCTACAAATTATTAAACCATTTCTACAGGTAGAAATGTTTTCAAATCCAGATTATATCTATACTTCTGAAACATAGCCTCTGATACACAAACACAAGGGCAGAGAGATAGCTCTAATAACGATGATGTTGAGATAAAGGTGCAAGGGCACTGCTTTACTTCTTGATCCGGAATACTGGCTAGCCAGCACTACCTAGCAACAGCCCTGTGCCTCAGCTGGCTGCATGCATGGGTTGTGGAAGACACTAGTTTGCAACCTTCAGCACTGCATACCAGAGCACTGGGCCTAAGAAAAGCTACACACGATGCCAGTGCTCCTGCATAAGCCAACAGTGAAACAGCTCACCAAATCTGAAAGACAGATTCCACTTTGGTTATTTCTTTGTTGTAATTAATTATAAGAATGAATACCACCAATAGTATCATTAAACATAACATCACTACACCAATTTTCCACCTCCAGTTATTGCAGACAGCAAACAGCACAGGCTTAAGGCTACAATGAGACATTCTCATTTCCTTAAAAAAGCTCAAAAGGAATGGAAAGAATGATGAGAGCCAAAAGCTTTCAGCCATATTCTGAACGGAGAGAGCAGCAAAACAAAGCAGTCCTGGAGAGAAAGACAGACCAGAATTTATATGAGGGATTATCAGGCATACAGGTTGAATCTGTAGGAGGATGAGAGTAAACACACAGTGAGGAATCAAGATTAGCATTACTAAACTGAATGAGAATTAAAAAATAGCAGTAAGAGAATAATTGATTCTGGAGATTCCAGGTAAATCCACCACAAAGGCTTTTCTTTTCTCCTGTTTTTCTTCCTCTCTTCAGAACAGAAGCATTTAATTTGTGCTAAAGGCAGATATACAGCCTCCAAGAATGAGAAAGGTTATTGCATTTACTTGAAAGAAGAGCTCAGATAAAGAGCAGCTGTTGTGATGCCTACAAGTGATGCAATGGTTCAGAGGGTGATAGTATGGTTTCATTTTAACTCTCCACTTTTGCAAAGCTATTTAGAAACTAGCTTGAAATGATAAAAATGGAAAACAAGTAAAATTCCCATTATCACAAGTTCAAATTTACAGATGTGACTTAATTTTTGTATGGTCTTAAACAGACGCAGGGAGATCAATCTTTGGACTGATACAGGCAAAAACTTTACAGTGCATGACAATGCTATGGATGTATAATAGATTTGTTGCACCCTGTGAACAAAAACTAATTAACCTTTACACCAGCCAGTCCCCTCTAAGCAGTTACTCTGCTATCATGGTTATCATTAAAAATCCACAGACACACCACCTGCAGAAATTACAAAACCAGTGAGCAAAGTCCAGAGGTGGGTATAAAATGAGTACTGAAATAAGGCCACTTTCCAAGCCCGGTTGGTCAAAGGTGCTTTAAGTACCATGGTGGCCTACAAAAACTGTGCCCGATAAGGCTTCACCCTCGAGCTGGCTGAGCAGCATGCAAAGGAGGATATTCACCATTTTACAGTAAAAAGGGAGTCATATGGCAAACTGTATTAAGGAGTCTGTGCATACACGCTCTATGTGTGCTGCATAAAATACTGAGAAACTTTCTGTACTTTGCCAAGTCGAAGCAGCACTTCCAAGCATGTCTTGAATGAAGATTTTTCTTTCCTGCTACAGTGGTATTATGAAACAGTCTCTTGCATACCTACCTCCTTGTGGTATTGCCACATATCCTAAAGCTGCCATATAGATTTTATATGTCCAGTTCCTGTAAGAAACTGAGAAGCTAAATGCATTAACAACCATGTTTCTGAACATTGGCTCATTGAAAAATCCATTTAAGGAAACAGAGGCATAGTGTATTTATAATAGCGTTGGGTTTGTCATGCCTTTGGAAGTGCTGTTTAAGGACACTGATAATCTGCTTATGAAAACCTTTTTAAGTGATGCACAGTACCCGACCTGATACACCTTAGAAAGTATCTCCAGATATCATGAAATGGAGGAGAAATACTGGCTACCCAAATAAGTTGGTGTAAGCCTATGAAGGTTAGGAACAACTTCTTCACCTGCACTGCTCCCTCCTCTGGCCCATCCCTCAGCCCCTGTGCAGAAGGCTTCAGGGGCCATTCAGACAGTTCTTCCAACAAACCTTCAACCAGAAGAGAGGGGAAAAAAACAACTCTGAATTTCACAAGCGAGTCATCATGCATTGCTCCTTGCATTAAAACTAAATAAAGCAAACAAACCCTTTCTGATTTGACTTCACTTCTGGCTTTAATGTCCAACTACTGCCTTTTTTCTTTCCCCCTCCTTTGCGTGGCTACCACTTCATCTGCAAACAAAGCTGATTGCAGAACCTACCAGCCACAGGCACAACACATGGCCAACAGCATCCTTTCACACCAGTCGGGTCTTGCAAGGGGACAACAGCCTCCACTATACTCCAGGTAAATCTACGTCTGCTTTGATTCCAGAAGAGCTTGGCTCACACACCAATAATCAATTTTATTCTGCTTTTTCTAAAGACCCTTCTTTTCTGAAGCAACCCAGTGTATTCCAGCAGCAGATGCTTTGGATTACAGAGGCGATATTTTCAGTCTATTGTTGCTGATCTATGCCAAATTCTACCTTAAATGTCGTGCCTCTCCTAGCCTCTCCCCTCCCACTCTTATCTAAATTGGGAGCCCAAGATTAGGGTCTGTCAGTACAGCAGAGCTCTGGAGTAGACAATGTCCTCTAGAAACTGGTCTGAGGTTATCAGACTCTGTCCATTTCTGGACTCATCCAGTCTTGCATCAGGTACTTCACTATTTCAAAGTTGGTTCATTAGCTCCCTGGGTTAAGGAGGCCCCTGAAGTCAACATTTTAAATCCCTCTAAGTAAGTCTTGGTAACAAATTCAGTGAAAATAAAGATGCTCACTGGGTTAAGTGGGCATTTACGTGTTAGGGAGTTTGAGTCATCTTCTCAGTGGAGAATATTTTTTTAGTAAAAGCAATGTGTGTCTGTTATTAACAATTAATTATGGTGATACACAAACTTGTGCTAAAAAATAACTTTTAGGAGGCAGATATTTGTTCAGGGGAAGAAAACAAAAACAAAACAAAAGTAACCCCACACCATTTTCATGCATTCAACTTAAAAATTGTGATAAAACCCTCTGAAATAAATAGCACAAACCAGAATAAACCTGTCCAAGGAATATCATTGCAGTGTATCAGAAGACAAAATGCAATAAAAAACAGATTTGAAGTGGGATTAGATCTGTTTAAAAAATACACAGTCTGTCTATAAAACCAGAATATATTTCAGAAAACAGCAGAGCCCTCTTAAACTAATTTGAGGGAGCAAGACCTATTAAATGAACAGTTTTCATATGCAGCAAACCTGTGGTAAACAGTAGGAATTTTTTTCCTCCTCATTTTCCACTGTTTTTTTCCGGTCTCCCTCTATGATTTCACTGGTCACCTTTCAGACCCAGGTTCATTTCTGACGTCTCAAGATTGTTAAGCACTCATCTCCCAGGAAGTTCTCTTTTTCAGTGCTGATGCACTACAAAAAACCAGGACCATTTCTCTCAATCTGAAAGGCACTTGAACTTCACAGTAATCCCAGTTATCTTTTTGCCCCTGTATCATTACAGTTGCCCTAATGTGTAGCTAAAATAATTCCTAGGTGAGGAAGTAATTGCTAGACAGGAATATAACCATGCAGCAGCACTGGAAGAGGAACATTCCTACAAAAATGTAATCCATCTCAAAACTAAGAAACCAGCCCCCCTTTCCCCCTCCCTTTCGTATTCATCACATATAACTCTGTTACATCCCAATATGTCATTATGTGCACAACAGGCTGAAGCAGAAGAAACTATTTCCACAAGCTGAAAGGATTTCCTCTCTATATCTAAATTTTCAGTTGTGAAGTGATGGTATTGGTCCCGGTGTTATACACAACTAGGCAAGTTTATGATACACAGACCTTCAAGTTCATTCTGATGGAAACTGCAAAGTCCTTGAGAGTTCTGAACCTCTCCACTAGTGATCTGTGTATGACTTTACACAGTCCTACTGAGGTTTGATTCTGCAACACCTCTGATTCCAGCAGATGTTTTTATACAGAGGCGTGACAGAATCTAGTTTTCATTTTCCTGCCGATCATTTCTTCAACAGTAGGACTCAGAGGTCTACGAGTAAGCGTAATAATCAGCCCCAGAAAATGCCGTAGCTATTATACTGTAATTCAAAAATGCAAGGTAATCTCCATGCATGCTCAAGGGAGATAGTCTCTGCAGAAGGCCAACAAGGGATCTGTGGGGCTCTTCAGGCATGCTCAAGTGCTCCTATGAAGAGTTAAGTGGTGTTTGGACCTGCAGACGACCCTCTGCACAGGCACATAGCCACTTCAATGCACAAGGACTGACAGTGTAAGGAGTGCCCCCTTTATACTGTAGTTAGAATCATTGTCAAAGTATTTTCCCATGCAAACTGAATATGACACAGGAAGTCAGTCATGAAGCTGCTGAGACTTCTGGAAGTTTGAACAGTTTTCCTTTTCCTGAACTGATAATCACCTGTGCTCAAGAGGCTGGGTGGGTTTCGCGTGGTCACCTGTTGCCTACCTATTACTGCTAAGAACAAGCAAAATCGTTCCCAGGCAGCATGCACAAGAAAGAAAAAGGAAAAAAAAAAAATGTACCTCATAATGATTGTTAAAGTTTCATTCTTTTATTTGCAAGAATTCACATTTTAAAGAAAGAAGAAATGAGTATCAAGAGATAAGGAACCATTAATGAGCCCTCTGCCTTGGTTTCAATTACACTGTGAAATTAATTTAATGCACTTTAAGAATACAAGAGGTAATCGTTCTCTCTTGGTAAGAGGTTGCAATTTTCTCTAATAAAGTGTCAATATAAATATGTTGCTTTAAGACAGGGAGAATAAGTCAGTTAATTCAGAAAGAATGGGACACATTAAAACAAATGCTATCAAGGAAACCAAATGGCAAAACTAATAAATAAACTGGCTGAATGGAAATTGTATGGCAGAGAGCTGGTAAACAGGGGTTTAATTAGAAACTTATTTCTAAAGAGTATTTTATGCTAATGATATGCATCCAAATGATTAATGCTGTGAAAGATGACATTACTCCAGTAATTTAAAAAAGAGGAGTAGCCCATGTGAGGAGAGGTTTTTATGGCTGGAAGTGGTAAGAAATCTGAGACCAATTAATCTGAAAATAAATACATACGTAGATACAAAAGGTTAATAATGCTTGTGGATTTAAAACATGCTGGCAAAATGTGAGATGACTACACAGACTGGACAAACGCAGAGAGCTTTCTGATGGATTGTCAAATGTCACCACAGCAAAGGCTGACAATGAGTCCCTGCCACTGGCCCTTTCTACTGGCACCAGCCAGCTCTTGTACTGAGACGCTGGATGGAAGGAAATGAGCTCAACAGAGGTGCTTGCCCACCTGGGTATCTATTAGCTCTGCTCTGGAGGATGCACTACTGGTGTCATGACCTAGTGCTCTGAAATGCTGACCCGTTCCTCCTCCGCGACATTTAATAAGCCAATACACAAAGATTTGAGAGATCTTTCTTGCAAGCACAAGAATCAAGTTCATCTAAGAGTGCACCACTGGGAGAGATGGGCAACAGCTCCTGCATGGAGCTGAGCTGAAAAGGGATCAATTTGAACAATTCATTTCTTGCTAAAAGGGGAGGAGAGAAAACTACAAAATCTCAAGAACTCCCTTTAATGGACTAAAACACTTTAAAAAGAGTTGTCTATTTTCATTTTCTTTGTTTTGAGGCAATGGGACATACAAAGCAAAATGCCTCCCAGCCTGCTGAAGTAGTGACAGTGGAACAGCCTCATGCGTCCCTCAAGTAATTAAAGCTACTCAGCTTCTGAGCAGGTGCCTTGCAGCAACACCCAAGATGTGTTATAATCCCCCAGTAACACACTGCCTAACACATTTTATTGCCTAATTACTCCCACACTCACGTTTAGTGCCCTTGTTAATCCAGTACTTCAAGAGAATACTTGCTTTGCTTAAACATGTCTTGATCTTTATCTTCCTGTCACTGGTGTAAATCAGAACTCATTTCACTGAAGTTAATGGAACTACTGCAGTGTCATGTCTAGGAATGGAGAAATTAGGCCTATATGCCAAAATGAACATTTAGTCTGGCACCGGTAGTATGTATTTATTTTCTTGCGTCAAAACAAAATATGCTCGGAGTACCAACTCAAAGCAGAGCTTTTAAGCTGTCAATGCCGAGATTAGCACCATCTCCAAAAAAGTGTTTTTTTCTGACTCTTACCAAAGACACCACAGCAGTGTCTTTGCTGCAGCTCTGATTATTTCATTCAAGGGAGACTACAGGGTCTCTCATTCTACCTTCAGAAAGACAATGATGAAAATAAAGGCAAATACAGGGCAATGCCATTAAAGATAATCAATATAATGAGTAGACAGAAGACAGCACAGACACAGTAGGTCATCTTGAACATCCCAGCTATCAGCCTTTGATCAGGTCACAATGTAATTATAGTTTCCTGAGTGTCTCTGTCCATTGCCACACAGCAGAGAGCGGACAGATGTGACACTCCTCTTCAGGGGCTGGGATGTGGAGTGTCTGAGTCCTTTTATTCATATGGAGTCAACATATGGTGGGAATTCAGCCGCAGGACATACGGAAATCTGAAACTATGGGAAAGCTCCAAACCACAGAATCACGTTGTTCAGACTTCACAGCTGCCAGCAATGGAAGATACTGTTACGGTATCAAGACTACAGATTTCAGTTGTGATGCTACCTTGCTTGTGAGCTGCAGGCAACACTGCACCTTTCAAGAGCTAAAACTGCATAAAATTAGCCACAGCTGTGCATATTCCAGTGCCCTTGCTAATGGTCAGACACTGAGAAACCTAACACTCCAATTCACAGAGTGAGGATAAGAGAAAAAAAAAAGAAGGAAAAGAAAAAGTTTCCACAGAGATTTCTACACTCCACATATAGAAATATCTGCCTATAAATCAACAGTGATATCCATTGAGACAGTGAGAATAAAGACTAGAATTGCCATCACTTCTTCTCCTTTTTCATGCATGTCAATCAAGAAAAATCCCAAAGAATAAAATCACCAAAAAGCAGTGGCTCTAGGCATCCTCAGGCTCTACTCATCTCTGTTGTGTCTCTAATCAAATTAACATTAGTGGATCCTTTTTTAAAAGAGACGACATTCACAAGCAACAGAATGAGGGTAGCTTATTGACACTTCCTGGTGACCTAACAGGTTAATGAAAATTAAATCAGTCTGCAGAAGCCAACTCAAGGTCAAAGACTTATGTGACACTTTTCTTGAGTACCCAAATCAGATAGTGCAAATCAAAAGGTCATGCAAGAATGGGACTTTTCAAGGTACCTAGGTTATTTTTCTTTGAATAGTCACAGAGCAAATATGACAACATTCTTCCACCAGCTCCAGAAAATGGAACAACTGATACAGAAGAAACTACAGGTTTCCAAACATGAATCAATCCAGTTTCTATGATCTCATGAAGAGACCTCTAGTCATGCTCAGCCCTGAGGAGACTCATTTCACTCAGACTCATCTTATTTAGTTCTGCTCTTCCTACCACCAGAAAGCCAAAATAAGGTATTCAAAATGGTCACGTCACTACCAACTGGAAAAACTGAGGGGCAAGGAGGGGAGACTGAGACACACAGAATGTAACTCAAATTAATTAAAAGAGTTTACAAGGAACTTTTAAAAAGGGAAGCAACAAGAGGATATGGGGAGCACCAGAGCCACGGATGAAAAGGAGAAAGGGGAGAAATGGCTCATCCTCCTTGGCTTTCAGTGGTGACACAACTACTTACAGCCCCACCAGTTTGCATATCAGGTCTCAGCAGTGAAAACTGGGAAGTTCATGCAGCACTGCTATCCCAGCGCACGGCCTGTACAGACTGGGGGATGTCTCCATGTGAGACAGATAGAAAAAGTCCTCTGCTGCCACCCAACAACTCCTAGCTTGGGTTTCTTTAAGCTCTCCCAGCCCCTCTAAGTGCAGATACAGAACTGATCAGGAGAAAGTACCTAACTTCTGTTACTGCCACAAGACAGAAAGAAGTGAAAGGAATTGAAAAAATGGGATGGTGCCTCAAAGTGGAAAAAAAAAAAAAAGGTCACAGGTTCCAGTGAATTCGGTTTAACTCTCAGAAGACTCCACAGGCAGAAATGTAGTTAGCCCACATTCCAGCAAGGCAGCAAGAGCACAAGATGGCAATCCCAAGTTTTGAAAGTGGAGAGCTACCTGTAGCACGGCCCATGGCAATTACCCTATCATTTCCTTGCAGCTCATTCTGAGGCTATTACATGTGTTGAGGAAATCTTTATACAGCCGCTGCTCTGTGTTACAAGTAAATTGGTTTGTGACACCTTTGCTTGCAAAGTAGCCCCTGGGGTGATTCTGAAGTCCTTAGAAGAGTTGTTAAAAGCAACTCTAAATTTGAAGGAACCCAGACATTGTCATCATTGGTCCCTCAAGAGCTACACCTTGTGAAGCAACCTGGGGATCAATATAATAATATCTGAACAATAACAATATTTGTCTCGGGTTTGCTGGGTCTGGTCTATTTGACCTATCAGTTAGGTCTATTCTGAACTAACCACAATGAAAATAAGGAATGTACTCTACTGGTTTGTTGAATTACACCATAAAAATCGTGTGATATAAGAATTGTGCCCTGTGGTGTTCAAAGTTAGGCTTACACAAGATCTCCTCTTACTTATCTACTTTACATAGTTGCAGAGAGGACGAATTTAATAGAAGTTAATGTCACTTTTTCAGTGATGTTCTGCCCATAGCAAGAACAGTCCTCAGGAGAGGAAAGCTGTCAACGGAATAGGGGAAAGGAGAAATGGCAGAGGCAGAGAGAGAAAGATACCCTGTCTTAAAGAAATAACAGAGTCCACATGTATAGTGGAGTGGTTCTGAAAATTCTTGTTCTGCCTTTGTAATCCACCATATGTTAAAAAAAAAAAAAAAAAAAGAGAGGAAAAGCAAGAAAAGAAAAGGAAGAGGCTTATTCTTTGAATAGTAGCTGTAACCAAGTTGTGTCACCACTGCAGCTTTGACATTACTGGCACTGTGCTTTGCAGGAAAGAGAGACCCACATACCTTTTGTTGCCAGCCGGACACAGTTGATTTTTGTTTCCTGAAAAATAAAAATAAAAAAGAAGAAAACATCAAGGTGTGCAATTTGCCCATCTACAATAAATATACATTCCTTTAAAAAGGTACTAAAACAAATAAGCATTTTTCTTACACTCCACCTCTGAAAATACCACCAACAGTTTCAGTTTCATAAAACACTCCATACTAATGGACTTGCCTACAGCTGCTTCTCTAACTGTTGAGAAGCTAAGAGTGACAACATGTTTCCCCACACTTGATATGTGAGTGATGGGTCCCGCGTAACTGCCTGATTAACTAATAGAATTTACCAGTTAAATGACCCGATCTGTAATAGGCAGACAAGCCCTAGGTCAAAAGTACATGCAACTGTACATCTAATTTTCATGCACCATTACTGCAAATTTTGCAAATTGGGTATTTATTTAAACATACGGCAAACAGACACCGAAGTAGTCATTTGAATATTTCAGCTCTCTGATATGTATGTGAAGCAAAACAGCATGCTGCATGGCTAGCTCTGCCAAATGAGCTATTCAAACACAACCCACACCACTGCAGCTTTTCATTGCAGAGCTGGGATAAAAACCAACGCTTTTGTTCAATCCACCTCAGAGCCTGCAGATCTGCATGAACAGGAGTTTGGATCGGAACAGCAATGTTGTATTTGGCTTAACTAACAGCTCAAAGTCGGCAGCCTTCTCAGGCTGCCTCCGCTGAAAACACATCCTTTCTGGTATCCCCAGCTCCTCATTCTACAGCCCTTATTGGCACAGGTTGCTTCTGTCCAATGCACGATTCCTGTCCAAATCTTAATGTGTTGCTTTGGTTAAAAAGCTGACTTTGTCAGGCAGTAATCTACTGCAAGGTTTTCATAGCACTTTATGTCTTTACACGCTCTTGTACATGTCTCAGGTGTAATGAATACTGCATAAATTACTATGTGTAACAATGCTACATTAATATGGATGCTGTCTGTGCTCTGGAAACAACAGCCTAGCAAATGCATTGCTGAGCACCCCATTCCATCCTCGAGCAGTAGAATGAATACTGTGAAAGTCTGAATTTGCTCTTGGAGAAAATTTGTTCCACCTGTGACAGACCCTCCTTGGCCTGAGCAGAAACACACTGTCCCATTGTGCCTTTCTCCTCACACTTAGGTTGCACATAGGAAGGGGACAATTGCAGGATCCACACCAGGAAACTCAAGAGCAATTCCCTCCGATCCCTTTCTATGCACCCCTCAAGATACCAGTCAGCCACACTATCTGGATATAAGCAACTTGTGGGTAGTCTAGAAACCACAAGATATTCACAAGAACAAACTGTCCCTTTGATCTTGCACTCAAACTCTCCTAACAACTCCTGGATCACCAAGGACAAATCATATTAAGGACACCCTCTCCCAGCCACACTGCCCCCAGACTGGGACTGAAGCAGCTTCTCCCAGTAAACCAGAGGCATCTCTCTTTAGTGCACCAATCCTTCTCTCCCTCAAAAATCAACTCCCCTACACTACCTGTACAACCGTCAGCACTGCAAAGTCAACACAGATGTACAACAGAGCTCCCCATTTGTCACTGCCTCATGTATAATCAGCTCGAATTGCCAGCTATTCTGGAAATCCAAAATATTTATTGTTAGTGATGATATATGAAGCAGGAAAACCACAGCTTTATTTTTAGAGAACAGTCTCAGCACATAATGCTGGGAATTATAAGACAGATCCTGATGTAGTTTATAATCTACGACAAGGTGACCTGGAAAATCAGCGATGAAAAATAAAATAAAAACCATCAAGATAGCATTTTTGCAGTCTAAAAGTAGGTGGACACTTGCTCACATTTTGTTGAGCAAAACTTTGTGTATTTGTTGCTTTCTGCTAGCTTCAAAGTGCAACAAAAAACTGGAGAGATTAGTCAGTGCTGAGAAAGAAGAGGTGAGAAAACAAAACCCGAGATCTTGTTAATGATGCTGTAACTGATCTCATTTGAGCATGTACATTCCTGCACATTACCTTCCCACAGGGTAATTGGAGAAGACAGGATGCAGTGTGTTCTGTTTGCATCCACATCTACTAATTGCTGCATTTAGCACAGACAATCACAGTTATTACAAGACCATGATCTGGCACTGCCAAAAGCAACAGCAATCCATCACTAGAGGAACAAGACATCTGGACTTCAGAACTCCATTTCAAATTGCAACTTCTGAGAAGGAAAACATAAAAAACCTGCACAGACACCAGATGTCCAGCTACTAGGGATGCTAAATTTTAAAGACTTGAACTTAGTCCATATTCCTGATTATGGCTGATTGTTCAATCAATTTCCATTGATGACCTAATTGATCAACCCACTGCTCATCAATTTGGTGTCTCAAAAAAATGAGATCTCTTTAAATTTACTCGATTTTTCTTTGATTGATTCGGAGAATGCTGAGAATTGGGAGTTTCTATGAAGTTTTCTACCAAGAAACAGAATAAATACACTTTTTCCCCCAAAAAAATCTCAGTAAAACCATTTTCCCATAGTCACATTTGTCTTCTGAAAAATACTACCTTTGACTTTGGTTTCCTGCCCTCAGTAAAGTAAGGTGCCTCTGTCTAGCCAATAGTAAAGCGGGAATAAACCACATCAGTAAGTCTCAATTATCCATCCAGATGGCTGAAAGCAATTATAAGAAAAAATAATGAAATAAAGAGATAACTAAAAAGTTTTTAAAAAATAAAAAAATATTTCCACAAATTTTACTCTGTGTTGTTTTTGAATGTTCTTTCAAATGCTCTAATTCCCATTTTATGATATCACAGAAGTTTTACAATGCCTTATGTCTACAACAATCTTAATGATGACCCAAGTTCCTACACATTCAGCATATCTGTTTCGTATTATGGCTGAAGTCACAGCAATAATTCAGTTCAAGATCCCACTAGCACTACCACTTCAGCTTTCTATCACTGCCAGATTACGGCAGACGTTGAGTATCCAAACAGTAACAGAACAATGTGGGCATACTTTAACCAAGATCCTGGGAGAGGAAAACACTGATAACTATGTCCTACAGCTCTTGATCCAACCTTTGCTTTCCAACATGCTTTGTACCCAGAAATCTTACTGTATATTAAGCCCATCTACATATTTACTGGAATGTATCTATGTAAGCTTGCTTTCTGGAACTTCTGTATCAATAAAGCATAGTTACAGCATACCCTCACTCTAGGCTGAGCCCCAGCTAAATGTGCACAGACCAGCGGAGGCCTGTGGCTCGGAGAGCTGGCAGAGTGTTCCCGGAGGGCAGAGGCAGCGGGAGACCCTCTGAAGGGAACACAGACTGTGCTGAGGAGCTGGGTAAGCCCTCCTGCTGATACAGCTCCTGCATACAGCCAGGAGCCTGTTTTAGCATCCCTCTGGATTTTCAAATTTTTTTTTAAACATTCTTTTAATATAGTTAATTTATTTCTTTTTCAAAGCAAGGTAGCTGATGCTGTCTGCTAATTACTTAGGTTCCTAAATGCACGTTTCACTCAAGTACACTGGATGATAACCAGACAAGTTCTGCCTCTGTCTCTTCAGTGTTTGGATGGGAACAATTTTCTGCAGAAAAGGGCTATGAGGGCACCAGGACATACGTTTATGTGACAGCTGCATCTTCACAACCTAAAAGGACGAATGATTTTTTTTTTTTTTAAATTTTTTTCAAAATAACAGCTTGCTGTTTACAGATTACGAACAACAATAAAAGAAGCAGAGCTTTTTCATCCATCTGTTTGCACACCCACAAGTTTTTCTTTCCTTTACTAGTATTATGCTTTGCAGTAGTTAAACAGTGCTTGCTTTGCCTGAAGAACCACCTGTCAGCACCAGTGAGACCTGCTGTCCCCAGATGTACCGTTCGGGGCTGCCCTGCAACAAGCAAAGTTTCATCAGGCAGCTCAAACCAGGGAGAGGCATTTTTAACTTTTGCTGGTGCACAGACAAGACAAGTAATTACCAATCTCCACTTGGCCTCAGTTACAACTTCAGTTCCCCATGTCCCAGAGCTATACACTAAGCATGCTTGTTGGCAACCTGCTTCACGCAGGATAGAAACCATGGTTCTGTTCACTGGACATCTTAAGGAATTATTTTTTTGGTCTTCAACAAATTTTGCCCACGTGCAGGGGAGTTCTAGACTGTGTGCTTCTTCATCCCACTGAAGCCAACTGTTTGCCATCTTTAAAATTGTCTGTGCAGGGTCAATAGACTCCCCTATAATTCTTACTGACAGCTTAAGGAAACTGCTAGTTCTGCAAGAGACTAAGCAAATCTTGTACTGCCTTTCCAATTATCAGCTATTTTTAGAATCTGTGTCATTTGGAGAAGGGAGGTTTAACAAAGTGGTTAGGGCTTTATTATTTACAACAGAAAGTTATTTCAATGACATACAGTTAATCGTTGAATAACCCACACCTTTTGAATGTGAGGTAGACTGGAGCATGATTTTATTTACTACCCAGAAAACACTCAGATCCACAGGTCCTGGCCCAAGATGGCCAACCAGATGTGGAAACAGGGGCTTACAAAGAGTGATGAGTTTCCGCAGCTGCTTTATTTCTGCTCCAGCAGCTCCAACATGAGATTAAGAAGGAGTAAACGTAAGTGAACAAAACTGTAACACCCGAAATCCTACCAAACACATAGCTCCTCAAAGCTGTTTAAAGCCTTGGTGCCACTTCATTTTTCAGAACACGGCTCGTGTTGAACTGTAGTATCTCACAGTTTTTTTTCACAAGCCATCTCCACAGGGATGAATGCCACCTCTCTGCTGGCATCTGTATCCATACCTCCACAATGTCCCAGGAGAGGAATGTTGTGTACTGTGACTAGACTTGTCAGCATCTAGAAATCCTGCCTGAAGTCCCCTGATAATAATGAACTGCCCGATTGTGCATGTAGTACAAGTCATTAGAGAGGAAAAAAAAATCAATAAGAATCTCCTTAGAGTCTGTCATTCCCTCAAAAATAATATTCTCATTGATTCCTGTGGTGTTACTTTTCACAATTCTGGCCTGAAAACATCATTCACCTGTTGGACCACCATGCTGCAGGGACAGCTGGCAGCATCTCCCACATCATGTCCAGCTGTGGTACAAGGGCTCCTGCCCCATCTCTCAATTAGAGGAAAAATGGCCAAAAGTTATTGATTGCAACTGTGCTGTTACAGTTAACAGTTTAACTCAGTGAGGTAAAACGCAACTCCAGGAAGGGTTCTTAGGAAACTCTCATTTCTGAGCTGCTCAAAAATTCGGGCAGGTTTTACACAGCAGCCAAAAAATTCTCCCCATTTGAGTGTGTTGCTGGATCAGTAACCAGAGACTGTCACCTACAATGACCCAGATAAAGAACCTGGGGACAGCAAAACCTGTAACACTTAACTTTGATTATTAAGTCAGTATAAGGATAAGAGAGGATAAGGAGTAACATGGTGTTGACACCCTGGTGTCACCTTTCAGGGAGAGAAACACTGAAAGGGCTGGTGTTTAAAAGGGGCTGAGCTCAGGGAGGTTTTTCAGAGAAGGAAAACTTCATGCTCTGTCAGGCAGCCATCTGGAGCAGGTGGCACCAGGACAACCAGCAAACATCAGTTAACTACCTGGATGGCTGCGACAGAGTGTGTGGAGCTCCTGCCAGAGGCGAGTGAAGCCAGTTGTCCATTCTTCCTGTGCCACTTCTTGTGCTAACTCCTTCTAACAATTAAACAGCAACTAACAGGGCTTCGCATGCCCAGTTACAAAACCCGAAGCTTCTGTTTTCTTCTCCCTTTCTTCCCCTCTTACTTCAAACTCTGACACATTTCAGTTCAGCATCTGGCTTTCAACAGTCCCTAGGAGAGAAATTCACACAATTTGGAAGCGTTTTGTATAACAAAGCTGAAAACCAATCTGTTTCACACATGTTCTATTTAGACCCCTCTCTGGAAGCAACACCGCCTTGACCAAACTTCATGCAACTTTCCACAGAAAAGAATTCAGCCAGCAACAAGCAACAGCTATCTCATTCAAACTCTCAAACAACAACATTGCACAAGAGAAGGCAGAAAACCTCGTGATCTGATTTTGCAGCAATTTGCCACACTTGTTTTGCATCCAGCTGTTAATTACATTCCTTTCACTGTAACAATCACGGCTAATGGCTGCAGAGCAGACGAGAACACCAAATGAGCACAACCCGCCAGGCACAGAGGAGCTGAAACAATGCGGAACTTCGATAACAATTCTACCTCCTCCTAATCAAGCTTTTTGACCAAATACAGAATGTTTCTTCAAATTAAACTGTCCCCAGAGTCCTGCATTTCCAAAAGAAGATGCTCTGGTTCACTGCACAAAGATTTCTCATTGCAGGTTCCAGGTGTGGAAAGAAGTTTCATCATTCCGCAACTGTCAGTGATTAATGAAACTATAGAATATCCTAATTAAAAAATGAGTGGCAGTGTTCTGTTAAGTTTTTCATGTGCAAGGGAACATAAGGCTATATTTTAATTGTGCTAAATTGTTATTGTTTCAGATTTTTTGCAGGTGTGCATTATCAAAAATGCCATGATGTGGCCATAATTATAAGGAGGCTTTACAAAGACCAGTCAAAGCTGCTCAGGTTACAGATATAAGTGAAAACCCAGAACTCTTAAATATTAATTATACCTGTAAACAATGCTGGGAATGAAATAAAACTTATCACAGCTGCAAAAGACTGGATGCAAATCAAACTCTAATGTTTGAAATGTGGGGCTTAAGGATTTTATCATGAAACAAAAAGCATCACAGCTGCTCCTCTGAAAATCCACATTCCACTCCTGGACATTTCCTCTATATTTTTTCCCATAGCACTACACTGAGGATATATAAGCATATACTGTACCAATATAAATTTTTAACACAGGAGGCAATTGCTTGCTCAAACAGGAATTCACTTTGTCTGGCAGAATATTTCTCGTGCTGTCATAAAACGTGTATTGTTGCATACAGACTCTTTTGACTAACTTATACTTTAAAAGTCCTTTACAATCTCATGTTCCTGCCAGGACAGCCCAAGCAAGTCATCCTTTTTTGAGACCTTACCACTGTGTATGTAGTGTAATGCAACCTGGCAGCTACAGTAATCCAGAAAAAGCAGGAACCACACATTAGTGCTGCCTTAATCCAGAATGCCAAGGGATGCCTACGTTTCCATTCATATAACACATTTAGGGCATATTATATTGTACTTAAGCAAATAAAGTTTCTTCTTCCCTGGGGATCCATTCACTAGCAACTAACTATCACACAAGGGGGAACTAACTAGACACAGAGAGACACATACATATATTTCACAGTTTCCTTTATAAAGGCAAATCCAAAATTTAATTAATTGAGTTGTGCTGTAAGGAAACTGTATCGACTAGAAAGGAAACGAATGTGAAAACCAGCACAGTATTGAAGAGATCTATGCTTGTCAGCCACACAGCAGAAACTCTGCAGGAGAATGGTAATAAATGAAGGTAGTAAAACACCAAGATATGTTGTGAACATTCATTGGCATTGCTAGCCCGTTAAACAGTGCACAGTCCTCTGTGATGTGTGGCTGCATTTTGGGTATAAAAGACACTATCCCAAGTGGAGACCAAAGCCTAAACCTTTGACTGATTTTTCTAATTTTGCTTTCAGAGGTAATGTCTCAGAGAATTTATCTATGTTAAAGTTAGATTCATGAAAGCACTGGCAAATGTGCTAGTAACAGACTCAGCTACCCAACTTCTTGATGCCATGTTAATGCTCTAGGAGTCTTCAAGAGGCCGGAGTGTCAAATTGTATCATGTTATGTGATAATAAAAAAACCAATGAGAGGAGTCAAAGGGGAGGAAGGTTAATGAATGATTAGATCTGGCCTGGACAACGTTAGCTGAACTGACCTGAAACAGGAGAGTTAAAAGAGAAGGTCACAAACTATCCTAAGGCTGGAACAGAAGAAGGGAAAAGTGACCTTCCCTCTTCCTATGACAGATAGGTTGAGGCATTATGTGTATGTCATTTCAGTCTGAGAACAGGGCAGACTAGGTTTCCTGTGCAGTCTCTATCTTAAATGTAGTATCACAAAGTAAGTAAAAATATAGTCCAGGGTGTTCAAAAGGAGCAAGACAGACATGCACATAGTCCCCCCTGTAGTACAAATTACTCAAGGTGAAACTCACAACCGTAAATCCTACATTACGATGTGACCAAATACAAGCTACAAGGTAATCCCAACCTCATAGCTTTTAGGTAGGTCTCATCTCATAATGTCTCCCCCAGAATCACAAGTGCTGTGAAATGGAGACTGCCAGGATATTGCAGTTATATCTTTTAAAAGCACAGTAGCCCCTACTCTGACATTCATGCATATGCAAGGAAAAAAATCCAAATGCTAAACAATTTGTTTTGTAAATCGCATGCCAACATGTGCCTTTACAGAGTCTGACTCCCCAACAGATCCTCATTGGGTCTAGGCAGCAGAGAGAGACTTGAGTGAAGGACAAGTAATGGCATGTTTAATTTTCATCAAATTTCTGTAAGAGGGTAATAATAAGGAGGAGTTAAACTGGTATCCAATGGAAAAAGAAAGAGAAAGATGAGGAGGATAGACACAGGTGGTCCTATGTACAGATCCAGTACAATTTTCTCTGCACTTACTCCATTTGCCTTGCTAAGAGCCTGGAAGTAAATGCTGTAGCTTTTCAGGGGAGAAAGTGGAGCATTCCAGTAGCCGTTGTAGGTTTTGTTGTCACCCACTGTGAATGGCTGTGTGACAGGCAGGTTGATGGGTTTCAGCTCGGCTGCAAAGTAGTGTGGTGAGTCCAGACTGGAAGCGTTCTTGTAGCTCACTGGGACAGAGAAGCATTCAATGATGTCTGCAGCTCTCCGTGCTTTCTGCAGCTTTTCCTCCTTGACAACAAGTTGATAGACACTAGGAGGGAGAGAGGAAGGTAAGATTAGAGCCCCAAGAGCCTTAAATATCACAAATGTTTTCAACAATTAATGGAAAAGAGTAAAGCAAAGTAAGAAATACACAGCTAGGGCATCACAGCAAAAGCACAGTTTGTGGCACATCAGTAACAGTGGCAGCAGCCGCTGAACGTTGCTGTGTGGGCAAGATGCTGATCGCTTGCTCTGCTGATTTAGTTGAGATAATCAACATACACCTTGGTGAAAGTCAGAATAGATTTCTATCATGTCACTCTCTGGCAAAATGAATAACTAATAAAATATCCAGTCTATAATGAATTGCTAACATGCTGAATATTAGAAAGCAGATTCTTCTTCAGCCACCAAGTGGAAACCTGAACTGCTTGTTCAGGCCAAATGGTGATTGCAGCAGAGGAGAGCATTAGCAGGTGGCAATGGTGTCAAATCCCGTTTGAAATGATTCAGGGTGCAAGAACCAGTTTGGACCAAAAACATTCTCACATCTTCTAAGAAAGTAACTTTTTTTGGCCCTCCCTTCCATCTCTTTTTTGGAATATATCCTGGGATGTAGAGTTCTCTAACATTAACTCCTGATGGCAAGTATCCTCCTACCTCCCATCACTAAAGGGCTAGCTTAGATACTGAACAGGTGGCTTTATAGCTCTCCCAATTCACTTTTGTGAAACTATTGTTTCAGGAAACAATAACAACTCTTCATATTCTTTCCAACTCTATGAAATGTTAATCCTTTTTGATTCCTGCTAAGCTTTTGGCCTCTCTGATATGTAATAGCAATCTTGTTATTTCTAGCTTACTATTCCAGGCTCAGAGAGGCTGCAAGGCATTCAAATGCACTCTGCTTTTTTTTTTTTTTTTTTTTCTTTTTTTTTTCCCCTCAGGCAGTTAACAAAGCCCTTAAATTCAATGCTGCTACAGCTGAGGCAGGTTTACTGTCTGCTTAACACCACTCACCCATTTGACAAAGAAAGATACCGCTGCAGTCATTTTACTTTTTGTCAGGATATTCACATGTGCTGCCCTCACCTGTCTGTGTGAGACTGGTCCTTTGTTTAGTTAGACAGGGGAGATCGATTAAAAGATTGGAAACAGCCAGCAGTGTATCATTCTCCCAGCTTTCACAGGCTCATTGTTGCAGAAAGATTGGTCTGAAAAATTTCTAGCATAGCAATAGCTCATCAATGCTGCTGTGGGAAGTGAAGTTCTGGCACTTTCAGCAAGCAGGAGTGGAACAAAACCTAACTCATGCTTTTGAATTAACTGTTACCTCAGGTCTGCAGGTATGTGGCACACTCACTGTTAACAATGAGGCGGTCAGTGAATCACTTGGAAATCATTTGGCTCCCACTGCTACCCACAAAACCAACTAATTTTTATAAGAACGACCAATTTATGAATTACTCAGTACTGAAGTTGTCCTTACGCAGGCTCCTACTAGCATTTGCTAATGCAGCAGAAGCACCCAGCAGACATACAGACTGCAGCTTTGAACGATGTCGTGTCAGCATTTTGGAAAACTTCCCTCAATCCTACGGTTCATCGGAAGCTTTAATAAAATATTTTAGACCTTCTCTGATCTTTATTTTACAAATTTTAAAAAGATAAATAGGTTTCGCAGCAACACCTCCCCTAAACTCGCTAATTGTTACAGAATTTACTTACCTTTGAAGACATTTTCAGTTCCTCCCTTGATGACACTAATATATGCTCTACCAGTACAGGAACCCTTTTTTATCATGAGCAACAGTTTTGATACAGATAGGACCTAATAACAGATACTCTTTGGCCTGTATTATTTCACATTTTCTCTTTTATACTTAGCCATTAACGCACTTCTTCCTGTCATGGAGATAACTCAATTTTTTAATGACTTGAAATTTTACTTTTAACGTTTATTCGTTTGGAATAAATCGAGGTGTCTCTGGAAGCACAACAGTATGTTCATGAGCATTCAACTGAAATGTAATAGATGTCCTATTTGTGTTCAAGTTAAAACCCTGTTGATCTCCTGCTCAAATACTGCCTCCTTTTCTACGAAACAAGTATCTGAGTTAGTGCTGCTGTCATTGTTCCCTCTGTCTAAAAATCCTACTCTGGTGAAATTTAGGATGAGTGACTGACTGCTTTCTTGGCGTTTTTTCCTTTATGCCCCAGCTCACACCAACTGACACAGCACCTTCATCTCTATGTGCTCTCCCTGCTTGACTTGGTGACCGTCATTTTTTCAGCCTCACTCTTTTCTCGGAGTCTCAGTTATTTGGTGGTGGTCAAGTGGCCACTCTCAAAGGAGGTGGTCAAGTGGCTGAGAGCATGGTTGATTTCAAAGATTAGTCTGGACTGAAGACTACCACTCCAAGAAATTGTTTCCATATCAAATGGTTACTCTGGGTCTTGCTTTCTGATAATTTGATCCCAGTATTTTGATCTGTCTAGACCCTCCAGAAGCTGAGGATCCACAGTTCACCAGTACTTAGTACACAGATTGGTACAATCTAATTTTCTTTTTTCTTCTTTTTTGCCATATCTTTGTATTTCACCTTACACTCTTTTCCTCATGTTTTGTTTTTAAGTAGGAGCAGAATTTTCCTGACTGCCTCTAGGGCATTTTCAGAGATCAACTTCTCTGCATTAACCAGTGAAGTGCTGCAAGGCACATCAAGAGCTTCCACACCCACTACCACTAGCATTAAGATGCTCTTGTAACTGTTGGCCTTTTCATTGGAGCAAAAAGCCAACGATTCCAAACGGAATTCCTGTGGGAACTCTGAGTAGCAAGCATGCAATTACCCACCCTGAAGTTTGTCCAAATCATCTGCATTACTACAACAATTCTCAAAAGAGTAGAAGTAATTCAACTTTGCTCATAAGATTATAACTTTCTATGATACATTATGACCCTTAAGATTGTGGTCGGGCACTAACTCTAAACAAACTCTGAGCAGGATCTGCCCTTTTGGCCTGCAAACACATTTCAGCTATCACATCTTTGTTTTGGTGCTGATGAGGGTCAACCATTTGCAACTTGTTACGACTGACAATTTTGTAATATGCAGCAGTGTGATTGCAAACAAGGGAAAGAAAGAGTAGTTTTCCAAAATGGAATGCTAGAGGGAAGGAAAAAAAAGTGGGCAATGGGAGTGAGGAGATACCCAAACTATTCTAATAGCTCTTATTCTGGCTACCAGGTAGGCAGTAACATGAATCTCCCGGGGGCCTCCTCATCTCAAGCTTCAAAGTTACTGCTTCCAGCCAGGATCAGCTAACACTTTCAGAGCAGGAATCAATACATCAGCTGCAAATGCCCAGCTAGATAAAAGAAAGTTTCAGTGTCATACATGAAATTATATTAAAAGAGACAACAAAAGCAGAGCATTAAAACTCTCAACCCTATATAACAAGTTCAGTACCAATAAACTAAAAGATGATACAGTAAAACTAACTACTGCGTTTCAATTTTTAATATTCAGCCACATTTGCAAACACTGCAATCAAATCCACACATGTGCATGCTGCAGGGCAATAGAAGCAGGGGTCTTGTGTTCCTCATGCTAAGCTACTCCACACCACCGCAGTGCAGCCAAGTTACACTGCTGTCCCAGTAAACAACAGGAGAGGACTGGTTTGCAAACATCCCTAAGCTCTGCTCTCCAGAGAGCTCTCTAAGGGTTCTCACACCTGGGCCACTAACCAAATGCCTGACTTCCTAGAAGGCTGGGGAGCTGACTGCCCTGTTGTGCAGCTGCACACTCTTCTTAGAAAGGGAGGCCAAAACTGGGGTCCTTGATAAATTTCACAGGTCTTAGATAGATAAATCTACATTAATAGAAACTTTTAAAAGTTTCTGACAGCTCCATTCTACATCACTGATAAAAGCACAAGCCATAATGGTACACACAGCACAAATGTTGTCTGCAGAGGAAGAAAATGTGCTCTTATCATCATCTACAAGGTAATCTTTTAAATGATGAGTTTTCTATTCAGAGTGGAAGCACAAGTACAGATAATCAACATTCCAAATCACAGCCTGTTTCCGTGCAACTGAGATCTCTCTGAGCACCGTCAGGTTTCTTCTTCCCCTGCTCTTGATTTTTCTGTGCTGCATGCAGCACAATTTGAGGATGGACTTGGCATGCACTTGTCCACAAATCTAGCCGTGTATTTAGACCAGACCAGACTCAAGTTTTGGATGTAGGATGTGCATGAATATAGAGAGGAAAATCTGAGTCAGAGCACCGCATAAAGCATTCAACATCTGGTTGGTGCACTTTTGTATCCTGACACAGTACTTATCAACAAGGTAAAATCTTCACTATACCCCTGATAATGGTAGGCTATGAAAAGGGATATAACTTCTTTGTACACTTAACAGTGATCCCCTCACCTGACTTAAAAAAGCTTAAAAGAAACAATGCTTCTGCAGTTTAGTACTCCCTCTGTACCAGTTCTGGTACTCAATTTTCTTAAACATATCATATAAAGATTTAATATATTTTCATTTAATTTTAATATTTAACACATAAATATATTATGAGCCATATATTATTTCCGATAATATTTTTTCCTGGGGAACAACAATAAGGGGCAATTAGTACATCTTGATCTTGTCATACATTTTTTAGCAGACTGTTGTGAGCCAGTTTTGTAGATCACCTACAGAGAACAAGAACTTTTCATTTCCAGCTCAAATGAACACATTACTTTCAGAATAACTGTTTCACAGGCTACAGGAAATAAGACAGTACCAAAGGGTAGTGGTTTCCTTATTAATGGTTATCTTAATTCAAAGAATAAAGGACAAAAAGGGGCAACATGAATTAAGGATGGAAAAGACTTGCAGCTTCCAATAGCTGTGTCATCTCAGATTGAAGGCATGTGGGATGTAGCAGCCAACACTGAATTTCCACCACTGCACCTATTCTATGGCATTAACAGATTCAGCACTTCTGAAAATGCTATCCAAAACCAGGAAAATCAAATCCAAATACTACCTGACCAATCCACAGGAGTAAATGCTGCAGAGAGGTATATAAAAGGCTTCGGATGCATATGAACAGGGACAAAGGTACAATAACTGGAGAGGCCAACAACCAATTCAGCTTCTTTTATTTACAATGCAAATGTTTTTAAGAAACATGCTCTTAAGACCATGAGAGCATTGTCAGCATGCTGGTTCATACCCTCGGCAAGCATCACGCAGAAGCCCCAGATACTAAGTGCTGATTTCCTACTGCACAGCTCTGCAACAAACAACAGAAATCAGATATAACTTCAGCCATCAAACACCAGCCCTGCCCACTGGAAACGTACCCTCAGACCAGTTTCCCTGGATGTTATTTAAACATGGCAGTCCTGATACCAGCCAGCCTTTTTTTTTTTTTGAGAGCCCATTTTTTAAGTTAAGTCACTGAAGCCAGGCAATAGATAGTTAACAATAGCTTTTTTATCATCTAGTTTTCCATTTAACTTATGATCCCAGTAAATTTAGTTGTGCCAATGTAAATATATTTGTATATATCCATGAAGGTTCACTGCCTTTATTCTGACAGCATGGAGCCATCTCGCAGGATACTTGAATGGGAGAGGGTCTGATGTGTTGCCTGACACCCACATTTAGAATTCAGATTAGCTATTGAATGTGCATATGCTTGTTTCATGATCTCAGGGATGCAAACAGACATCAACATATTTATTTTCTCTTTCTTAAAGATACCTAAACAAAAGCCTGAATTCTGCCACACAGATAGTAAGAAATAAAATAACTGGAAATTTTGAGGAAATAATAGGGATGGAAGCTAGAAATATCCTATAAAAATCTATCAGTACTCTATAGAGCTTTCTCTAAAAAAACGAAATTAAACAGCTCAGGAGATCTTTCTCAGAGTGTGCCTTCAGCCCTTCCATGAACTTGCATAGAAGGGATTTTGTAGAAAATTCAACCAATGACCACTAAACTCTAAAAAAGATTTATATAACATAAATTCTACTAAATTTTTCAATAACTAAATGGATAACTGCCATAAAGCCTGATGCTGAGATTTGCTATTCTGAGCATTCACTGCATCTACAGCACCGCTTTCCTTTGGCTATAATGGTGAATATTTTCTCACCTCCTCCTGCAGTCCTGTAATCAAATGTTCAGGCATTCAGAATCGACTCTGCACATAGTTTCCAAGTTTAGAAAGTTTCCTAGGTTCAAACAGGTGGCAATATATTCCTCAGAATTGAGTTATCACTTCACATGTTCTAAAATGTCACCCTTAATATCTTCAATAGCACTTTTAATCAGAAGCTCTGAAACTAATCTACAAAACATAAAGAACTGTGTTTCATAGCCACCTACGATGTACATACAAGACCCAGTGCAGTGTTCTGCAATTTTCTGTCTATTTAAGAACTGATTTGAAACCCATTAAAATCAATTAAAGACTGCTACTATTCCCATTACACTTTGGAACAGCTCCATGCAGAATACAATATGCTGAAGTTAAGGTTAGCTTTCAATAAACATTTTAATGCAGAAAATAGAAAAAAAAAGATTGTTCGGCGATGTCATCTCCTGGAGTATGCTTAGCTATTACAAAGATTCAAAAACTAGCCCATTATGAATATTGGGCTGCACTGTCATCAATCAGCTTGTTCACATCTGCAAAGCATTCACAAAAATAAAGCTTATAATAGTGATGCTACTCGAGGAAATAGTCTCTCATATCGCAAAGTTATTCACACCAGATCCTTCATTTTGAAGTTATTTTTGTGTGTTCTTTTAACATTCATTTAAAATTAAACAACTCTTCTACTACATTCACTGAAGTTGAAGAATACCAACAAAATGTCCAAATTCAGCCAAATTTGTAAAAATGGCATAGAAAGAAGAGATGGTAATTACTGCCATTGCTATGAAAAAAACCTGCTGAGATAGAGCCAATAATAATAATGTAATCCTTTTAATCAAGAAGGCTGGTAAGAGTCATATTTTCTTGTACTGTGAGAAGATCACATTTTCTTCTACATTCACATTCAGTTCAGTAGTCTAGATTTACTACCAAGGCATGTTGTACCCTGAAATTCATGAAACAAAGGTTAGCGATTTCACACTTGGATAATGCTATTTAGAGTCAGAGCTTTCACATGGGCATTCTTTTATCACTAAAATTTCAAGCTTTGTTAAATTTCTATAGTGATTGAAACAGACTCTAGAAAAAGTAAGAAAGTTTAAAGACTGCATGCTCCTTGCATAGAAAGAGAGATGGTCTCGTATTCTCCCCAGTCAGTATCAGTAACTGTGATGAGCTATCTGTGGGACAGGTGGTGGTACCTACAAGAAACTGTGCACTGTCAAGCTTAAAAAAAAAAAAGGCAAAACCAAACAAAAAGCATCCTGCCAGCATCACTATATCGTTACCTTTGGCCAGAATACTTTGTGTGAAATTTCTTTTCAGTCATACTGCAGCATCACAGCAATTCCCAAAACTGGGAAAACTTACTAGAAAGTAGCTGTGGGGTGTTTTTTGTTTGTTTTTGTTGTTGGCTGGGGTTTTGGTTTCGGGTTTTTTCATAAAAAGAATTGATAATGTCAAATGTAACATCACATGGCCTCAGACCCTAGGTGGGTAGACTTTTATCCTGACAATCCTCAGAGGTCTAACACATAATTGCCAAACCACTGCAGATGTATAAACAGTGGCACGGAGAAAGTGCAGAGCATGACTTGTCCAGCATCACACAGTATCAGGTGTATGTACACAAATACCCACATTCTTGTTTCATATTCCTACTTCTACCCACCAGTCAATATGTCCTGTCTAATGAAGTCTGGAGTTTCCAACCTGAACACATGATAAACCTACAAAGTGTTTCAAAAAGGCAAAATTAAAAAAAAAAATTCTACTTCTGGGCATCACTCAAGATGTGACCTGCAGAGATGAAGGCGGAACAGACAGGGCTGGCAAAGTGTTCTGGAGACTGTCTCTTTCTTAAAACCACACCACACAGAAAACACAACGGATTGTCAAACTTCCACGAATGCCAGTAACAATGTTGTGCCAATATTCAGGTTTAATGATGGTTTAAACAATCAGCTGTGTGCATGTGTGGGCATCTAAATACCTTTGTGTGTGCACGTACGTGTGTATCTACACATAAATACAGCCATTAAAATCAGTGCTTCCAACCTCATAATGCTCCACTCACCATTAGTCTTCTGTGAGTAATGGCCATGTTGTTCCAAGGAAGGACAGCTATTGGAAGAAATCTAAAAATGCAAATATTCCCATATAGTTCTAAGCAAATCTAATCATCACTGCAGTGTCTGTGCACAGCAAACAGAAATGTGGTAACATGCACAAAATGTAAGTAGTTGTCAAAAAGACAACTGTATTGACTGTCAGCATTTACTGACCAAAAAAAAGGATTTGTGTGCTTAAAAGCCCATTTTCCCCAGCTGTATCATTTGGTCTAATAAAAGATGCTATCCATACTCACAAAATTACCTCCTTTCCATTCCCAGACCCCCAGAACACTGCTACTGCATCTATTTACTTATATTATATATGCATCATTCTTTTAAATACTTTAAATTCTCTCAGTTTAATCTTCTTGAAAATAAAAATTTTTAAAAAGGAAAGAAAAAAAAAAAAGAAAAAAAAGGAAAGGAAAAAAAAAAAAAAAAAAAAGAACCAGAGGGCATTTCAAAGCTCTGTGTTCCATTATCTCAACCATCTCCATAAACCTGACCTGGCTTGCAACACAGATTAGACATAATAGCTGCTGTTCCCTGGTGGAACAGGCCCAGTCCCTATCTCGCCAGTTCAATGTTATTTTGTGCTGGCAGATTAAAGATAATGAGTGCAGACAGATACGGCTTTCACTGCAACAGGAGCTAATGTTAGTGGCTTTGGAGGTGTTTTTTCCCTCCTGAGCCACCTGCCATCTGTTTGATCTACAAAGAAAACCAACCCCTTTTTTGTTCATGTCGCTTAGCATTAAAGAGACCTTGCTGACTGAGGCCATCGTCATCCTCAGCGTTCCCTGGTTTAAGACAAGAAGGAAGTTTCAAGGACAAGAAAAGCCAGAGTGGTTCTTGAACAATCTGCAGGACAATGTGCCATGTCCTTCATAAAAGAGGTGGCTCGGACAAGGGGATGGGTATATTTGCATATATTCTCAGTCAGAATTAATTTGGGTATTTCAAATAGCTGCCATGAAATTAGGTCCATTTGGATGCAGAAATAATCTAGTTTGGATTTCAAAGCCTTCTCTCCCTTTTCCACAATCATAGCTACCAGGCTGTGGAGGGAAAACCTCTACAATAAGAATCTGACGTATTTTTTAAGAGAGATTATTAGAAAAATATTTTTGTTGATTTTGTATTTTTTAAAGTAAAAGGCTAAGAAAAACACAAGACAGAAAGGGGGAACCTGATCTGTTTCTGGCCTCAGGAGAAACTTCATTACTAGACAAAGCCCATATGGTCAGATAACAGTCTACTCACAGTTGTATCATAAATGTACAACAGAAAAGATGAGCTCTCCTGGGCAAGGGTAATAGCGATTTTCACCACCTGAAGCTGCAGGAGTATCAGCCAGATTCTTTACACCTTTTCTGAACACTTCGTGCTCTTGAGAAAGTGCAAAGCAATCATGCTTCTGGCCCCAGGGAGAGGTCTTACATGGTACCTTCAGTGCAACATCTGCCCCACAACAAAGGAAAATTGAGGATGGAAAAAGGGAAGGACTTCTTTCCAATTCACAGACAGTCTGACATGATCTGGAAACACCTATTACCTCCACGATAGTTGGAATGGGGCAGATTTAAACATTAAGATGCTGTATCTGATAATACTGTAGTTCACCAACTCCCTTCAAACTAGGTATATTTTTGATACAAGAGAAAGCATTAAATATAGGTTGCATCCTTTGGCAGAAAAAGCCCTCAACCTGCATCAACATCAGATCCTGCAGTTACCTGGGGATCTATCAAGGTGGGCAACAAAGGAATTGCCTCCTCTTCCATTTTGCTGTCAGACCTTTCCACTACAAATGCTGCGCGCTCTGCTTCTCCTCACCTTCCTCTTCTGCACCATGACTACTTTTAATTAAACCAGTCCTATTTCCCCTTCCTTTTGCACAGTAAGCAAATCCCTCACCATCTCCTAGCTCTGCCTTGTGCTTTGGAAAAGTGCTGTGCAAGGAGAACTGAAATTACAGAGAGGCAGAAGAGCATCATGGCTGCAGAGGTTTATTCTTCTGAATTGTCTGGCTGCACTTATGATAATCCCTTCATTCCATCTGCAGCCCACGCACTGGTGCAGCAACCCCCTTTTCTAGTTTCAAGAAATTATGCATTCATTATGGAGGAAATTAACACCTCAAAGCAAACTATAATTAGGAATTCTTCAATTCGGTTTATGCTTTTTCAATTAGGCCCTCTATAATTTTAATCACGGGAGCATTAACATGTTTCCGGAATTTATATACCTGTAGTATAATTAAATCCTGAAATGCCTTAGTCTGCAACAGCAAAGCAGAGCTTACTCATCGTCCCTTTTATCGCATTTTTGTGTTATTACAGACACGTTGAGGGGCACCTGCTAGCGTAAACATAGCCTGCCATATGCAACAGAGAGAGCCCACTTGCTCTCTGAACTCATCATCCTCACTCCTGGTAGAGGGATTGCTGGCTGGATAAAGCTTGTGCACTGCTTCTGAGGGGTGGACATTTGCCAGGGACTTGTGCCCAAACTCATCCCATCTCATTTTAAGTACCTCAAGGAGCTGCTTCAATTAAGTAAATCATCCTCTGTGGTCTGCAAAAAAGAGCCAAGCTCCTTCCTGGGGGCTGCTCTGACCCTGAGTAGCTATGGTCAAGCTCAGTTCATCCCACTGAAGGATCTGATACAAGGGCTCTCACAGGCAAAAGGAGGCTTGGCTGTATGCCTCAAGAAATCCAGACCTTCTAATTTTGAAAATCTTTTACGCAGTTTGCTATTACCCTTTCATTCTGTGATAACAAGGAAGGGGCATATTGGCTCTGGGAGCTGTGAAGCAAAGAAATATCTTGGAAAAAGAAACCTTCAAACTGGCAACCATGGGTATTTTCTCCTGTTCCCTCATCTTACTGGTTGACAGCTTGATGTGAGAAAATGGCCATCAATTTGTGATTCTCAGCTTAAAGTTCAGACTTCATTAACCTTTTGATTGCTGGAATTCAATCTGACAGTTACGTGGACAGCATAAAAGATTTATGCAAAAACGTTCACTCCCCCACTCCCAGTATCCTCAGGCCTTTATAAAACAAAAAAGTGTTAGCAAAAGCTTCACTGTAGAGCTAATAAAATGCTGCTTGACACAAAAGAATTGCCTATATGTGTAATTTGATTGTTAAAATATTATCATTACAATATATGCAAATTTTATGGCTTTTCTCTCCCATTTCTGTCTACTGCAATGGTTAGTAAGACACAGCAGGTCATCCAGTCTCAGAGAACATCCACGTTTCTGATGGCTGATAAATGGGCAAAAGCAGTTTTATGACCTTTTAATGGACAGTATTCTCAGACGAACAGTACACTGATCCAGTGAGAAAATGCATTTCCTGTACCAGATGAGAACAACTGACCCAAAATGCCCCTTATCCTCACTTTTTAGGGCCAAAGCCTGACTTCAGGAAGAACTAAAAAAACCTTGAAACACCCATTCAACTAATTATGCCATGCTACATAAAAGACTAAATATTCCTTCCTGATACTTACGGTTGTCACCTTGCATCCTAAGGCATTCCTATATCTCCATTATGTTTCTCTCCTGATACAGCAGGCAAAGCACTTCTAAGATCCAGAGTAACTTTAAGTGCCACTGAAGTTGTCTGATCATGAATGAACCAAACCCACCATTCAAAGACTCCAGCTGAGGTGGAAGTGTCTGCTCAGGCTTGCAGGTGCTCTGGGCACCTCATCAGGGTTTGGACACATTAATGAGGTCAAACCTCAAAATACTTACTGTGCAACCTTATTCTGTTCCTTTTTGGTATAACAAACATCATGCTGATCTACACAGCTGGCATTATTCCAAGCCTTTCACCCAATTTCTTACTTTCATTCTCACACATTCACACATAGTTAAAGAAATATCAGATCTGGGGAAGAGAAAAGAAACTCCCTCATTTACCTTCAGACTCTCGCCTAAATTAAATGCAGAATGCCATGCAGGAGAAACCCAGCTTGAATGATTTCAGAACAGTATCCCTGAGGTATATTATAGGAGAAGTTAATTAATACAGATAATTAGGCTTATAGTATCAGAAGCCTAGATTGATAAACTCATTCCTCATTAGATACTACAAAATTAGAAGATCTAATGTGAGGACTGTTTGCCCTGTATTCAATCAACCAAGTCATGTGATGCATACATTTGAATATCAGTTTAGAAAAAGCAGGCCAGGAGTTTCATTTCCCAGTTTCGTTTTTATTGTTTCACTGATCCTTGATTCCAGTCTTTATTTTTAAACAAAAGATACAGCGCTTGTGAGTTTTAAGAACAAGAAATTGCCACCCTTTCTTGCCATGAATGAATGAATTATCAACATAAATGCCTGAGGCAAGGCTCATGTGATCTCCATATAGCTATGGAGATCTATATACCAAAGTCACCATCTGTAAGACAAAAACCCCGGCAAATTTTGCAAGTTTATAGCTTCCTTGTCTCATTCCTCCTCCACCACAGAATCAAGGTCACTAGGTTTGCAAACCTCTCCTTCCTAAGGATGAAAAGAACTACTGGGCATTAAAACCAAAATCAAAATAGGGATGATAGTGAGAGGGATATAGGAAAGGTAAGCTCAGGAAGAACATACGATGCCTGAAATCACAAAACAAGAAAGAATTATCTGGAGATTGAAGTTCTCACCTATGGTTCCAGAGATTCTTCTTCTACACACACAAGTCTATGGGACCGGATGGGACACACCCGAGGGTGCTGAAGGAGCTGGCTGGGGGGCTCGCCAAGCTGCTTTCCAGCATTTACCAGTAAGGAAGATGCTGTTGGTTGCTGCTTTTTCTTCAGGTCTTTTGAATTAAAAAGGCCACACTTAAAGAAACATGTTGGCTACAAATAGGCCCAAGTTGGTTCAGAAAGACCATGGCTGGGGCTGTGCGGGGCACTGCCGCGGAAGCGTCCCCACCGCGCCGCAGAGCCGATGCTCCTGCAAACCCTGCACACACGGACTCGTCTGCCAGCAGCAGCCCTGGCGTGCAAAGGCAGGCGTGCAAGGCCTGGCTCCGTGCGCCGGCACTGCAAGGCTGAGGCCAGGCTGGGCTCGAAGACAGGAGCCCGCTCCGGCCCCACCCAAGGCTCTATTGGGGGGGTCCCAGCTCCCTGGCACTGCTCAGCCCCCCAGCACAAAGCGGCCCAGAGGGGCCAAGAAAACAGCAATTGCTGCAGCGGGAAGCCCAGCACTGAGCACAGTTCTCCATCGCCTCGTCCCCACCGTCCCCGTCCCCTGCAGAGCTGCCACCCGGGGACAGCCCCTCCCCGGCAGGGCAGGGGCAGAACCCCCTGCCATGGGAACCACCACCTGTGGGCTCAGCCTGCCCCTAGCAAGACAGGTCCCTGAGACGGGACATGCAGAGCCACGAGCACCCATGGGAGGCATGCGCAGCTCCTTTTCTGCCCTTCTTGGGTCATTCTTCCCTCTCCCCCTGCTGCCGACTCCGCAGAAGAGGCGAGTGGCAGGTGTCAAGCGCCATCTTCCCAGCAGGAACCTCATCGGCGTCAAGGCCAAGGTAAAAGGGAGCGTGGGCGAGCAGGGAGGTTTCTGGGGAGAGGAAAGCTCTAACACCATGTGGGGACAGCACGTGGCCGCTGTACTCACAGAGAGCCCCTAACCACCTGCTTTACTTTTGGGACCATGTCTTGGCCTCTGCCCGGCGCAGCAGAGGGTGCTGGCTGGAGCCCCCGGCCTGCCAGCAGGGCCAGGGCTGGAGGAGAGAGGCTGCTGCCAGCCAGCGGGGTCCCATCGCAAATTCACGGCAAACGCTGCAAAGGACGGGCTTGGGGCAGCCCACCCGCAGGCTGGGAGCCATCAGGGCTGCAAGGCTTGGCTCTGCTCCCAGGCAGCCACGGCCAGGGAAGGAAACTGTCCCTCTCAGAGCCAGGGCCTGCTTCACCTTCTGCCGCCCAGAGCAGCAGTTGCTCCCACAGACACGCGCGGGGCGGCGGGGGGGTGGGGAGCGGGTCCCACCACGCTGGGACTGGGCAGGGGCAGAGGACCTCATCCTGGGCACCCTGCCCTTCCCAGGCAGGTCCTCCTTCAGGCCAGCCAAAGGGGCCCATGCTCAGCCATCGCAGCTGGCCGCCATCACAGCGGCCTCCTGATGGTACAAACCAGCTCCTCACTGCCCACTCTCCCCCATCCTGTAACAGGACACACCTGACCCTGGATGCTGGACGCTGAGATGCTCGTGTCTGTTCCACCAGAGATGGGAGCAGAACAGCGAGGCAGCCTTGGCAGGGACAGCAGCTTCTGGGTGCTTCAGCCCAGCGCCCAGCAAAGCTGCCACAGAACATCCTGGGGCACCTACAACCTGCCAGAGCAAAGGGGGCGCGTGGAAACTCTGTGGCTGGAAACATCAAAGTGCAGCCGAAGGCAAAGAGCTGACAGAGGTTGACCCCATGGCCGATGATGAGCAGGAGGCCATGGAGGTTGACCCCGTGGCTGATGACGAGGAGGAGGCCACGGAGGTTGACTCTGTGGCTGATGATGAGGAAGTGGAGGCCACAGAGTTCGACCTCATGCTGATGATGAGGACAAGGCCATGAAGGTCAACCCCGTGGCCGATGATGAGGGAGAGACGGTCATGGAGGTCTACTCAATTCCAGCAAGCTGGCCTCCAATGGTGCTTCCAGCCTGTGCCTGAGAAAGGGATCCCCCTGCACTACGGGGGTCTGATTTCATGACCCTAGGATTCTTAATTTCTACTTTGTTGCAGACTGAAATGGAAAGGACATTTTATCTAGTCAAATTCTTCGTTCTCCAACATAAATTGGAAGCAATATCATCCATTTCATCACAGGAAATTTTCATTTATTACTATATGTGCAATTATAGAAGTACACAGATACATCATATGGGATTGTTTGCCTTGAGAATAGTTGGAGCATAAAACCAAAAAATATACTATTTTTAGGGGTTCTGTTAAATAACACCTTTGTAGACCAAAAATGTTTCCTTTAATTCATGCTCGGGAGACCAAGAATTGGATGAAGATACTCAAGAGTAACAGGGAGCTCAGTCCATATAAACTAATTTCTCCTGCTGTCTGACGATACAAAATTATTTTTTTCACTTTTGCTCAGTACTTATATTTAAAATACTTAAACTCTCATTTTCCTATTTAGAGTTACTTACTTCCTTTGAGATGTACATTAATAAACTGACAATAGGACAAAACAGATCGAAGAATATCTGAGTGTATGTTATTCCTATTAGTTTATATGAAAGCGTTATCAATGTTATCGATAGATCCTTAACAATGCCGAGTTCATGAACATTAGTTATAAACAACCTCACCTAAATTATCTATCATGAGCACTGGGGAACATCAGAAGTGTCTTAGTGTTGGAAGTCACTTTGGATTTGGTGTACCTGCATTTCAGATGATGGAAATACAATGAATCTTGTTTTATTATTATTTATAATTATATTATTTATACATTCTATAATGTAACTCTAAAAGTGATCCTGCAGACCATGCTCCCATCTGTATGCTGCTCAGACTACAGCAGAATGGAGGAACACAAGTCAAAGTCACATAACTATCATATGTATTGATACCAGTTTACAGTCACATCCCCACACATACTCCAACTCACCATCCCCAGCTTAGAAGAGGAAATATTAACAGTAATTATTCTGTAGTAATTTTTTTTCCTCTTCACAGTTTGGGAGGACTATAATAACAACCTGGAGCACTGCGGAGCTGAAACTCTGGGTGATGATACAGGGGGTTGACTGTACTCCTGCATAGTGAAGGATCTGAGTATCAGAGGTTTTATAAGAAGGTGCGAGGAAAATCTATTTCAGACTACTTTCAAGTACCTTCTCAGACCCATCTCAGCAGGCTGGGATATGAAAGGCCAGCGTGCAAAAGGGAAGGGAGCTAGGAAAGGGAGGCCAGGAGACCAGGCATCTCGGCAGCATGCTGCATCATGCGGGATCCCCTCCCGTCACCTCCGCGCCACCTCGCTGCTGCACATGGAGATTTCTCATCATTTGTCTTGACTCTGGGTCTGCATTAATGCCCTCAGTAATTGCACAGAGGATGGCATCGGGCTAAGAAGGGCTCTAAGTCATTCAAGTTGGTCTCAGAATTTTAAAGCATTTTGAAAATCAATTTTATCATATTTAGAGATGAATGGAAAATACTATACTTGTGAAAGAGAACTGAAACACACACAATCAAATGGTAGAACAACTAACTACACAACAATAAAGAAGATATATTGGATCTCAGAGCTTGAACACAAAACAAACACTGAGGAGGAAAAAACACCTCACTCTTATGTGTTAAAAGAGTGTCACAAGCAGTTCACAGTGTGTTATTCCTCTCATCTGCTGGTGCTGTTGAGGCCTCTAAGGGAACACTACCTGCTTTTGGATATGGAATTTTGAAAGAAACTACACACCTTGGAGAGTGTGCAGACTGGAAGAAAAGGAAAGAGACTTGGAGAATCTAAGCTTGCAATAACGATTGGTTGTTTGCTAGACTAAGAACAGTCTGTCAAGTTACACCGGGAAAGGTATTCACACATTCTGAGGCCATCATAGTTACTAAAAAGCTAAAATTCTCCTCAAGACCCCTTCCCCCTCCATTCTGGTTGTCATACACACATTTGAAAGTCAATGAAATGGGCTCATAATGGGAAGTAATCTTATCACTTAGTTGTGGCATGAAAATGTTGCACTCTCTGCAAATGTGTGCAGAATAGGCTACAATGCAATTAAAGAAACCAGAGTGAAAATTTATAAAAATCTCTACCAAATTTTTTATAACAGATGCATTTGCTGGAAAAGTCATTATTCACTGAATGCAGTTAAAAGTATAGTAAATTAACTTTGAGAAAAATCACAAGACTTTTCAATAAAAAGAGAAAATAGCAACACTCTTAAGACAGCAGGTGGTAAAACGAGATACAGGAATGTTCCCCCATATAAAGAAATAAAACAAAACAGAGCTGTGTGATTTTACTGCTCTTTTCCAGCAGAAAAACATCCCTAAAGGACTCAGAAAATAGGCTCCTAAATTCGCTCATATGGAGTACCAGAGATTGAAAGAGAAACTTTAAAATACATTACTCAGAAAAACTAGAAAAGGCATGGTGCTAAGCCTTAAAGAGCAGGTTTTTTGCTTGAGAGTATCAATGCAATTTGGGGGAAAGCTGTGACATAGGGTGGACCACCAACTGCTACAGGATATTTCATTAAATCAGGCAGTTTACATCTGAGCAATTTGCTCCTGAATACTTAGTGGGACATCCTTCAAAAGCACTAAGAACTTGTCAGTGGGGTGTACAAACCCAAGTCACTTTGAAAGAAGGGACTATGGGTTTTTAAAATACCACCCATAGGAAAAATTTCAAAAGTCTCTTGTGAAAACTGGAGGTAAAAGCCTGAAGAGCCTACTGGGAGGTAATGGCTGCTGGATACCTCTGGAAAGCTGTATCCACTATTTTTATCATAAGCAATTCTAATTCACGCTCTCAGCTGAGGAGACTGACAGGATGAATGACCAACTGGCACTTCCGCCAGCAACAGATAAGGCAGTGCCAGCTCAGAAGGGAAGTTTGCTCATCTGTGCTGATGCCTTTTGTCATGTACAAATTCAACCAGAAGGAAGAGAGCAATGAAGTACGGGCCTCAGCCATATTTCCACAGTCAGGGACCGATCTGCAGCTGAGCGCCCCATTTCAGTATCTCATGATTAAGAACTAGACCCAGCTCAGAGACACTCTTCTGCAAGGTCTTCGCTCTGTTCCACTGGTGTCTGTGCAGCTCCCTGCCCCTGAATCCTCTGCTGTGCCAGTGGAAACTGCTTGCCTACAACTGGCAAAGTCTCACTAAACCAGAGATCATCTTTTCTGGACTAGATCACTACATTATTCCACAACTAGACCAGGAGCAATAGCTGGATTATAAAATGAAGATGTGAGGAGTTACATCCAGAATCTGAACAAATGCACCCGTAAGTATTAAAGATAGTTTGGGCATTCACACGATAGTTACAAAACGGCCTTGTCCATCCCGGAAGAGAAGGCAGGCGATGGAGGCCTGAAGCCTCCCCCACCTTTGCTCAGTTCACAGTGTCACAGCACAGACCGGCACGTAGGGCTGTACTCCAGTGCTGCAAAGGCATCCAAAGTGATGCTGAAAGAGTAAGAACCCCGTGCAGTGCTATCAGTAGTCCTTCCCGGAGGTTAACAGCGGGAGGCAAGTAGGTTGAGGCGTTTACAAAAGGAGACTGTGAAAGGCAGAATCAACAGCAGAGTTGGCCTTTTAGTCAGCATTTGCTTTCAGCAGTTACATTATCAGAAAAGAATGAGAGAGGCGTGAGAGAAGCCCGGGGAGGAAGGAGAAGGGAGAACTGTGAAGAGAAGACAAAACACCTACCTGACAGGTGCTCCCCGGGACTGAGCGGGCTTCAGCATAACAGTGATGGTAGTGTCAGTCTCATTCAGGGGGGAGTCCGTGTCGTATTCTGGCATCGATGGTGCTACAGCAGAACAAAGAGCAACACGTTAGTTATACACCAGTTACTGCCTTTGGTAGTGTTGACAATGTAATATTAACATTTCTTGGAGACCGTTTAACATTTCTCACATCAAACATCAAAATATATCCCAATGTTATCACCAAAACTGTCAAAACTGCTTAAATATTTGTACACTCTTTTCCTATTAAACAGGAATTGGACACCCGAATCTTCAAGCTGGCTTCGAAAATCCTGTCTCAAATTTTTAAGACTTAGTAATCCTGTGAGATAGAATCACTCCTTCAATTTCAAAGGTGAAGAAAGAAAGAAAACTGCATGGTCATTATAAAAGACCACTTAGGTTGAGTGAATCGGTAGCAAAGCTAAGAATAGCACCCAGGAAACCTGGCTCTTGCTCACTGTTCTGGTCATTGGATTAGACCTCCCACATCCTAGATAGATTTTTAATACATAGACTTAAGCTGTGTCTCCTTGATCACCTTGAGGCTGCATTATGAAGCATGAAAGAAGAAAAGAGAGCACAAATGCCAGGTTATTTTAGCACTCAAACCCATGACATTTCACCCCAGTGCTTTAGTGATATTGAATCAACAGGCAGCTGCACGGCTCCCACCAGCATTCTTGGGCAGTACCCAGCCTGGCATCCCCATCGCTTCGCTGACATGTTCCCCAAAGCAATACAGGACACCACTGAATATTCACATGTACCCATAGTCTAATTTCTACTTCTGCTTTGTTATCTGCTATTAAGATCACTTCATGACAGCAGGATAGCTTTCCTTAGGAAATATATTTTACTTCTCACATTACTTCTTCCTTCCCCAATAGCAGATATCTGTTTGGGACAATTTTACTGTGCAAGAACTGAAAAGATCACGAGATCAAGCCAGCATCAAATTTATTCCAAAGATGCAAGTTTTGTTGAAATACCTTTAAAGTAGAAAGCAAACAAAAGAATTCATACAAATAGTTCACCTGTAACTCACAAGGGCAAGCTGAATTGCAGGGGAACCCATATTTAATCCTCTCACAGTGATTTCTACTGCAACCCTGTTTACAATTGGGATTTTCATCTAAATGCCTGTCAAGAATGGTGGTTGCTATTATCAGCTCAGCTACTGACTTCCCTGTCAATAAGCTGGCAATGAATCAGACTGAATGCCAATTCCTTAACGAGGATTTCTCTGAAAAAGGTGCTCTGCACCAAGGGGAAGCAGTGTGAGTCATTTAAAGAAAATGCATGTCACCAGCTGTCTTCTATACAAGAGATCACTCTAGTTGCTGGAGATGCCACAGCAAGACTTGTTCAGCACCTGCTCTGGCCAGAGGGGGATGGTGCTAAGCACAACACAGTACTAACAAAAAAGGTTGCAAGGCCAGTTTGGACACCAGAAACAGGCCGGGCTCTGCCTTTGCAGGCTCCATCATCCTCCTTCAAAGCATCTTCTTCTAGCCTAGCTGCAGCACTGCACTGGTGCCACTACATCGTTTCTGATATGTTAGCTAGCTTGGATATCTCCTCCTGGCTGTGCATGAGACCTCTTTAGTTATCTTCTATGTAAAAAACTGCACCTGCCACAGAGAATTTATAATTTTTCTTTCAGACACCATATAGTTAAGAAGAAAATGCAAGAAACATAGATCTTGACAGGACTAGCTAATGGTACTGAGTATAATTCAGCGATCAGAGTCTGTATTAGCCACAAGGTGCTGAAATAAGATATAGTGCTTTCTTGCGTACTCAACACAGAGCAGTTGTGCAGTTCTGTGCTCGATAAAACTACAATTAGCAGTGATATCTCTAAAATAGCAAACACTACTAATCAATTTAATGCCTACTTTGCAAGACCCCAGTCCTGCCCAAAGAGAAGTCCTCAGGAATTCTGCCTTTTAACTGTGATTGAGACCCGAACAGATGTGTCCACTCATATAAACACATACTCACACATTGCTACAGCACAGGTGGCTTTTCATTTAAAAATTTATGAAGTCTAATAGCGACATGACAGTCAATGCAAAAATCCTTCTTCTCACTACTAACCTTGGGACTGTCTCTTAGAGCAAGTTTAACAATAATTTCCAAATTACACATATAGGACTGACCATGCAACAAGACAATCTAATGTCAGAGACTACCCCAGTGCCTGCATGGAGTCTGTACCTACCTATTGCGAACCAGATCTTTGGAAGATGGAAAGAAAAAGAAAAAAGGCGATAACCCAAGCTCAGTGTGCCTACAGTTAATAATCATGCAGGCTTCTAACACAATTTGGGCACTCACTGAATAATAAAATAAAAAGAAACTGAATCAGAGGGAAAAATCACTACCATTACTGTGCTATTTCATTTTTCTGGTCACAAGTGAGCAGCGTGCATGCTGTGCCCTCCCTTCCCAGCAGGGCTGCAGAAACCCCAACAGTCCGTGGAGCTGTTAGGACAGCTAATGGCTTTACTTCAAGTGGCTGAGACATGGGCTTTTGCACTAAATGTTAAGGTTCAAACCATGCTGATGGTTAGTGGAGGGAATGGATACATTTTACTTCCTTAAAATTTACACTGTCACTTACTGCTAACAACTTTTTTTTATTAACCAATTTTGAAATCGGGCAATGGAAAATATACACTGTTGTGTACACTCTTCTATGGCACCCAGACATAATTTCAAGTGTTACAAGTGTCCTGAATGTTCCAAATGTTTATTTTGGCTTTCCTGAAAAAACAGTTCAGTTATTCCAAAAAATGACAGCTTTAATATCTGTTAGAGAACCTATTTCAGTGCTATCAATTAAATGTTAAAGTTTACATATATCTGCCCAATATAATCTCTACCACATCTTCATCCATCTTTTTTTGATAGCTAGCCCATTTCCTTTTTTTTTCTAGAGACACATGCGCCTTCTCTTTGCAATACCTCCTGATTTTAGTGCCTTTCATACACTTGTCTGCCTACCTCAAGCACTCCCTCTGTGCTTACTCAGAAAGAAAACATAAAAAACAGCTTTCCTCTATTTTTAGTCTCCTTGCACTATTAATTCAATTACTTCATTATATCCATTTTGGTGCATTCTGAAAATAAAAGCCACATTACTGAAGGAGCTTCCCCAGCCACACAGATAATACTAACAATTATTGCAGGGATACTTCAATTGTAGAACTAATGAAGGTTCTCATTTAAAATGCTCCACAAAGCTATTCATGGATATTTAAGATATCTACAAATTAACCACTGCATTTGTAACTTGAACAAACTTGATTGTGGCCGTTTTAAAAATTTGCCTTACAAAACTTGTAGAGAGACACTAAGCTGAAGACCTTTTTATTGTTTTATGCATCATCTCTGGGTGTAAAGAACAAAGCCCTAGAAAGCTCTTTTTTCTTCTTCTCCAAAGCAGTACCTGAAATCTTAGTTGCAATCCTTGTTGTGATGGGTGGCCCAAAACCCTTGACTGTGCTGGCTTTGATGGTGAATGAATACGTAGTCCCTGGGTATAATCCTACAAAGAGGTGATGTGTTTCATTCCTTAGTTTGAAGACTTTCCCTCTTTGGCTGGACAGCTCAGCACTGGGATCCAGAGACCCAACGGCCTTGTACGTAATCTGCAAATGAAGAAAAAGGAAAATAAGGTCATAAGGGCACCTGGCCTTTCTCTACTCCCCTCTTCTACCATCTCTTGTGACCAGACATTGAAAATACAAGGACAAATATTATTTCAGTAACTCCAGCGAACAGTTCTGTTACTGGATGTCGTCAAATAAACAGAACAATTTTTCCAAGGCTTTACTTAGGACAAAACTAATTACTTCTCTCAACTAAAACCACAGCATGTGCTGATTTGCAACAAAAGATGCAAATAATTGCTTTTTGTTCCAAATCTCAGAATTTCTGCAGCCAAGCCAAAGCACACAGCACAACCAGCAGAATTTTCATGAGAATTTCCCATACAATACCCCCACAGCATACGAAAACTTCTGGTGCAAACATGGATAAATATTCCATCAAGTTGATTCTTTTTCTTCTGTTAAGCGGTCTTCTCATAAGGCCACTGAAAACAATGGAAGCCTTTTACTGACAACAAAGGTTTTGGAAATCTTTTCATGTGTTAAAGAAAAAATGCTGAAATGAAATGGTATGTTTAAATGAAATAAATATCATCAGGTCTTTAGACAAAAGCCCTTTTCTTCTCTAAGCTTGTAAACCAGTTTCTGACGTCATTTTCCTGTCCCTGTTTTGAGCCTCAGTTTGCATACACGTGGTTCCATGCCGGGTTTTTGTGGAAGAGAGTAAGTCAGCAGGGTTACAGACCTAGAGAGCTGTTCAGGAATATCCCTACTGCTGGTGCCAATGTACCTTCAGAGGCATCCAAGCTGAAAGCACACCTCAGAAATTCTGCTTGAGCACCATTCTGCTTATCCATGGCAATTCTGTTGATATACAGACACTTGCAAGTAAAACTCATGACTTATTTACCAGCCAATTCCTTGCTTGCGTTCCAAATTCAATCCAAAGGCAGCTCAATTTCAACTAAGCTGTCAATATAATGTAACGTGCTCCACTGCTCTCCTAACCTTTCCTGATATTATGAGATCCTTGCTTATTTGTAATGAAACACTATGAATAAATCAATGTATGTTAATACACAAAGTCTTCAATTTTTTATGGACTCCACAAGAATCTAATTCCCAGCTTTGCTGAAAGAGCCTTTGAAAATTTTTAAGTCGCTTGGTTTATGACAGAAGGAAAATGTTGCATTTTGAGGAAAAATAAATATACAGTGTTTAAAAAGGGGATCTTTATTAATATCAGGATAAAAAAGAGACATAGACTGATGCTACTGACACCAGAGAAGGGGGTGAGCATGTGATTCCTATTATTTGGATAGAGAAGAACAATTTAGACAGAGGTGACACCCAAGATGAGGCAGCATAACAGAGAAGGGCTGTGAATTACACCAGACCCACAGAACAGCAAGAATTGCAAAAGCAGAACACTTAAAGGAATTATAATTAAACAGCTTGCGGGTGATTTGACTGAAAACCTACTGATTTTTCCAGGAATTACAACCTGGTTTTAAATTCTTATTACTTCCCAGGAACATGAGAAAGAGAGAGATCTTAGCACAACAGTCATTAAGGCAAAAAAAAAATAAATGCAGGAAGGAGAAATCTTTACACTTGCTTCTTTTCCTTCGGTAAGGTGAGGACCATGTAAAGCATCATGGCATGGGACAGTATTTTGACAGTTCCTACGGCATCAAGGTACTCTGAGGCAAGGGAATCTGTGTAAAAACACCATCAGAGGTAGAGTGAGCATCAAAGACCTTAAACCCAGTCAATGCCATAGCCAAATCCAGAAAGAAAAGTGTATTTAATCTGTTATGTAGGAATGAACCGATGCTATCTGTATGCTCTGTTTGCAAATCAAGTGCTAGAGAAATAACAATTCTATAACATTCCAAAGAGGAATCAGCAAAATAGGACTTTGGGAAAAGAAAGGGAACTTCCTATTGTCGGGCCACTGAAAACAACATTCACAGGATACTCGGGTAGTAGCCTATGCAAAATCAGTGGTATTTGTTTTCAAGCACATTATACAAAAGGCTATAAATATAAATGGAAGATGCACCTGTCCGTGAACTCCACATAAATAAAAGTATTCAGCTACCTTCACCAGTTCTAAAATCACTACAAAAAGAGGTGGTTTTTTTCTTCATTAAGAAAACTATCCCCTTAAGGCAAATAGAGCTAGAAAAGCTTTCAAGAGAGAGAAAAAAAGAAGTCACTGATTTTAAAAATAACAGTTTTTATTTTTTCTGTTGACTACAGCACAGAATATGTGTACAAGGGACCTTAAAACACCCTGGGTCAACTCACAAAAAGCAGGGAAGGAGAAAACTACTTGAGAGAGAGAATATCCCCAATTTGAGATTGTAGTATGGGTCAGTTTTCAGAAAGACTGCTCCCTCAAATCAGACTTCAGTAAAAACTTTTTTTTTAGGATATATAAACTACAGTAAAGAGATTCATTGCATAGCCAAATTGCAAGATTATTGTTTCTGCAGCAGACTCATGTATTTCAACAGACATGAACCCTGATCAAGCAGGTGATGTGCAGACATTCAGAGAAAGCAATTCAGAGAAAGCAGTACTTGTTCCCAAAACATAACATTTAACTTTAATATACGAGCAGTACCTGGATGCAACACAGAGAACAGCAAAACAATAGTACAGAACTGTGCATGTGGTCCAGTTTCATTCAGTCCATAAGCAGCAGTATTTAAGGGACTGGTAAGAGAAATAGTGCCCGCAGATACAGCTAGTTACTAGCTTATTACTCTCATCAGAGTTAGTCTCGAGCTCTTCTCTGCTTTCCACAAGAGCTCTGAGTGACCGAGGTGGTGAGGAAACTCTATACAGACACTGCCAGGAGAGTCTATGGGCGCTGTGCCCACTTCTGCTGATGACTTCCATCATGACCACGATAAGCTGAAGATCTCCAAGTCCCCATTTTGTCATTTATAAAATGAGGGCTATTACACTCTTCTATGAAAAATTTTCTGTGGTTGAAGGATTCTTTGGATTCCTGTAATTGCTGAGTGCTGATGGTTAAGCAGCAAAACCAAGGTGAAACAGATGAGGTAGCCCTGAAAACAGAGCTTTCTATTCAGAAAAGGAGGCAAATTCGACTCCAGCTCAGAAAAAAAAAAAAAAAAAAAAAAATTTCTCTTCCAAGTGAGATACCTGCTATTTATTAGGTATTAGTGCTACCCCAAGTGTGGATTAACATCTGAGAGCTCTGTCTCAGTCTGTTCCTCTATGAGCCTCCCAGTACAGCTAAAGCATCTGCAACTTCGGGCAGAGCAATAGCTGTTCTGTCGGAAGAGCTTCCTGGGGCACGGGCTGGCTGCTCCCCGCTGAGCCACCACACACCCCTACTGCCCAAGCCAAGGCTGCCCAGCCAGCTCTGCAGCAGTTCCCACGGCCAGCATCATCCCCAGGTGCTGAAGTTGGTATTTCCTCACTGGAATATCCGAAAAGTTCCACACTGTATGCATTTGCGTGTATGCATGTCTCTGTGTCAGAAGATTTTGCCTATAGCAAGAAAAGATGCTGTAATGTATCACTTATATGTTGGTTTTCATGTATAAATGTATCAAATTATAATCAGGTGAAATGATGACACCAATAAGTTGTCACTCTTCTCCTTAACTGATTTAAACTAAAATTTCTGAAGCAGAGAAATTTCAGGGAATCACACACTGAAAAATGTTCAAGGAGAAACTATGGAAATTTCCAACTCCGGAGTAAATTATAAAAGCACTGAGACACATCTGGAGAAGAAATACGGCACTTTCTGGGAATAAAATGGATACTGAAAAAAACACCTGCTCTTCTCGTTGGTATGCTGAGTATTTATCTTAATTTCTTCTTCCAAGTGTCAAACCATTTCATTACAAAACAAACAAGAGATTCTAATCTAGAAAATGAGATGACTCAATCACTAGAAAGCAGCTGTTCTAAATTATTTTAAAATAATCTATTTTAAAGACAAGCCATGTCATATAATACATCTGTATTCTGAAAAAAAAAGAAACAATAATATTAATTTAAACATTTAAAAACCTAGACAGTAAACAAACAAGAAAATACTCAAAAATATATTTAAGGATTTCAGTCTGATTGAAAATATTTGTTTTTATTCTGATGCAGAATAAATGCAAATACAAAGATGAGGAAACTTCTCACAAGACTGAAACTCTATGTTTTTTAACCAGCTCCCTGGTTATCTCCTGCACAGCAGGCACTTGTCGTAAGTTGAAAGCTGTCTTTCCTCTCCAAACTGGAACAGCTGTCCAGAGTTTGCATATGTAATATAGAGATTACATATCGTCTCCAGGGCAACTGGATGGTCCCAAGAAAAAGTTTAGTGGCCAACACTGCTATGGTTCTAATCAGAGCAAAAAGTGGTGCAGGCTAAAATACATCAAACCCAAGAAATACACATTAATAAATCCTAAATCTTCCTTGGAATCTCCTTCATTGAGTTAATGAAATGGTTCTCAAACTGAAGCAACAACAACAGTAAATTTGAGGTAATTGGAAAGTCAGATGGCACAGGAACTTGGAAGGATAAAGAACTGCCACATTCCCACCATCACAGGAGGGATGAAACACTGAGCCCAGCATCCACCCACCTGGACAGAAATTATTTACTCAGGACATGCACAGATGATTCAAGTCTCCGGTCAACTGTGCAAAATTTGGCTACACAAGTCCAAATTCTTTGTAAAATGTAAAACATGTCAACAGTTTACTGTCAAGTCTACTGGAAACTACCAAAAAAGGCTTTATATATTTAACTTCCAAGTATTCAGTGACATACAATTGCTGGGATAGATGATGGAGAATAAAATAACAACAGATCAGTGTAAGCGATGGGATGGTCAGTGAGTTCAGTCCTTGTTGTTATTTAAACAGAAATCCAATCTACGCCAGTGCACCCTCAGTGCCCACTAACAAGAAGCACCCCCTCTTATTCCATCCTCCCCTCTGTTTTTTATCCATTTTAAAAATTCGGAATATTAACTCCTTGAAATCACTGAGAAGATACCACGCTAAAAACCATGAAGATAAAGATATAATATTGAGAGCATGAGCACGGCTCTTTTCTCCTTCACAGAGCTTAATTTAACACAATTTTCTAGGGAAATGTGAATACTTTGCTAACTGTCATCATCTGTGACTGTAAAACTTCTATTACAATATGAGAACTTATAAAACTTTCATTGTGAAGGGAAAGACCACAGAAGAGGTATTAACTAAACTAGGAAGCACAAGGCTATTTTCCACTGCAAATTTCTTCTTTTTTCTTCTTTTTCAGAAGAAAACACATTAAAAAGTTAAAAAAACCCTCCATCCTTAAGCTACTTAGATTGTCCCACACCCCACAGGCGTATGGGCAACTGTGCATCCTCAAAAGCAAAAGGTGATTGTGGTACTGGAATATATTACTGTACATATAATAACCTACTATACATAACATATTATGCTCCATCAGTTGTATCTTGAATATGTCTGTTTAGCTTGAGTATCAGCCATGGACCAGAGCACAAAACTCTGCAAGGTCTTCACAACTGGATCAAGAACAAGTGGTTCACCCTCTACTTTAGCAGCTCCCACGTGTCCAGTGCCCAGGTGCTCGCTGAATCTCTACACCCTGCTTAGTAAATACAGACAATAACACAAGTCTGGTGAATTTTATTCCATCTCTGCGTGGTGGAGGCAGGAGGGGCTTTATCCTGTGCTTTTTAAAATAAAAATACGAGTAAATGTTGTCGAAAACTAGAGGTTTAAAAAAAAAAAAAAGTTTCCTGTAGTAAAAAAAGGTACATACTGTTAAAAATGTGGTAATTAAACAGTGAAATGGACTGTCAAGCAACATGATAAATTACCCTTCGGGTTTAGACATTCCTGTGGAAGAATGTATTATGGTACGATCATGAGGTCCTAAACTTAATACAAGAATAAATTGTGACAAAGATCTCATCACTTCATTGTAATGGTCCTTCTTGCCCTCCACTACTAAAATCCTTTGGGAACTCTGGATGGCTGTTCAGACTCTCTTTAATCCTCTTAAATAAATAAATTAACAAGACAGAATATTCTGCTCAAATCACGGCTGATGTATCCATTTAGCCTTCCCATACATTTGATACATTCGAGTAAGCTTTCACACTGATGAATAACTGAGTTGTCAGGATTTCGTGTGTTCATAACCTTAAAACTGAGGGCAGCAAACTCTAATGTCTCGGGATTGAGAGCTTGCCAGTCAAGGCAAAAAAATATGCTCATATGTTTCTTCCCACAGCAATTGATCCCAGTATACACACCACTTTATCTTCTATCTTTTGTCATACAGAATTAATCAACCACAGCGAGCAGAATTTTGCTCTCTACAACCATATTCACCATCAAACATTAGGACTTTAAGCTTCCCCTCTGATTTTAGCAATTGCAGCCCGTTTGAATGCAAACGGTAAGTACTGCTGTTAAATCAAATATTACTTTGTAGATACATTATGCAACCTTATATCTATTTTCCAGTATAGTGACAGCCTGCATAGCAGTTTGGGGAAGGCATCTGAAACCTATAAATCCATTACATTATCCCCTACATTCCCATTGATGTTTTATGTCCCTGTCTTTATAAAACAGTTCGTTCTGCCTCTCCATACCCCTCATACAAATTAAAACCCCTAACTTCTGGGGATGCTTTGGAGCTGACAGCTAGCTGCAAGAGATCTATTTTTTTTCTCCCCGCCTTTTCATTTACTAACGCCTCAAGACTGAAGCCATATCTTGCTATGGACAAGAGAGGAGCCAGAACTAGGAACGTTACACAGCCACTACATGCACGGCTGTGCTGGCGGCAGAAGCTGGGGCTGCTGGGACAGCCTGACTAGTGTCTCTCACGTTACTGAGCCAGAAGAAAAGGAAGCTTTGCCTGACTTACTGCTGTTTTTTGAGCTCACTGCTGTCTTGTGAAGCAAGACCTGGAATCAAGACTTTTTGAATCCACTGGTTTTTATCACACCATGCTGCATCAGGGGCAGGGGGCGGGCTGCCTGAGGAAGGGGCACCCGGAGTAAGGGTCCCTGGTGACTGTCACAGGTGTCAGCTCCTCCAGCGCTGCTCAGCAAGCAGATGAGGAGGGCAGCCTGCCCACCCACCCAGAACAGCCCCGCACCTGAGCTGGGCTCAGTTCTCCCTTACGCCGTGGGACCCACACGCTGCCACCATGTCCCGGCCAGCCCCACCTCCAACTGCTTTAGCTGATACAAAAAGCTGGTATCAAAACCACTGAAATAAGAAAAAGCTGCTGGCATCCCAGAAAACAAAACCCACACACCTTTAATTCTTTTCTATTTTAAAGGGCCCCTCATTTTGGAAACCTCTTAACTAGGGAGACGTTGCTACTTCCCAACTACGTGAAATCCTCTCTTGAATTAGAATCACTTCTATTTAAACAGAAGACAATCAGGCAGACTCAGTGGTGTACAAGCCTGACTTAGTAATGTTTAAGTCCGACTTATTGGAGCTTTAGAAAAGCTCAATACCAGTATCAGCACCCAGTGCATTCCCACTCTACTGGCGAGCAGAACATCTGCCTGCCCGGCTGTGGTCCCGCCTGCCCAGCACCCGCAGGCTGCAGAAAACAGCAACTTCCCCCGGAGCTTTCCTATGCCACTTGCTTCAATTTCCTAACAGGGTCGGCACAACATTTCACAAATGGATGAGAAGGAAGTTTGTCACAGGCAAAGCGTGATTTTCCAGAGCTAGAAATCATTATGCAATTCATAGGAGTGCAGAGATAAGGGAGTCAGGTATCCGTGGAGAGCGCGGGATGTGTTTCACAGGCTTCAGCACTGCAGGAGGGGAGGGGGAACCAACTGAAAGGCTTCGGGATTGACTGTACCTTGGGAAACAACAGGCTATTTAGTTTTTAATCTTGCTTTACATATTCCACTCCATGCTCTAATAAAGCCTACAAGAAAACTTCATTTTCACCCCATTTCTCAAAAATAAACACAAATAAATTGATGCATTAAAGTCTTGACAGAAATATCCTTGAACTCAAAGTTACCCAAACATTTCCTTCATTTCCAGAGTTGCTGCCTCAGGGAAGCAGTGTTCCCCAACCAGGTGTTAAGAAGCCATGTGTAATGTGAATTAACTGTGCAAATGACTTTTTGTCGTGGAAGGAAACCAGCTCTAGCTCATGGCATCTCCTGGAAATGTTTTCTTTGAATTCAGCATGTCCAGAGGGTGTACAGGGTGAAGGTGTTTTACCAAGCATCTCACTTGGCACCATTTCAGGCACCACTGACCTTCCAAAAATTTTGCAAGACTTCTCCCCAATTCATACTACATCTGGGTTACTCTCATACAGTCAATACCAAGTTTTTGAAACACCTTTTTGAACCTGAGTGTGTATCACTGGCAAGATACCTAACAAAGGCAGCTTCAGATTTCAGTGCAAAGAACAGCAAAGAACAGCTATTCCCAACCACAGCTTTCCCTTCCTACTTTCTAGCTGGACCTAACAAGAGGATTAGCAAGATGTTCTTAAAATTATACATATATTCCTTACTCAGATCAGCCCAGCACGACCAGTGAGTATGATGTGGCTTCTCCCTAGTCACTGCACATCAGGCTAAGCGATGGAGATTTAATTGACCCGTCCTCTTCAGTGACATCTCTTAGGATCAGGACTTAGGCTGAATAACGACAATTGGCACTGCAGAATTCAAACCTGACAATCCAACACCTTCTCCCAGCCTGAAATTTATTTCAGAATGAAAATCAGCTCTTTTCTTCCCCACAGCCTCTTGCTCAGGGTCACTCTCAGAACCACACTTCCATGGTAAAACACCACTGCACAGACAACTACCCGATGTTTTAAGAAGCTGATGCAATACAGGGAGTAAATTACGAAGTAGCATCACTGTCAGCTGAAAGCAAATAGCAAAGAGCAGTTATGGATTCATGAGGCAGAGACAAAACTTACGTTATACGGATTTTTCTGCAGAAATCTTTACCTTCTGGTATTAATCCTACATTTAATCCTGGCAAAACTGCAGTTTCAGCAGACAATTAAAGATCTTTTCTTTTGCTTTCCAAAGGTGAAACATAATTGTTGTTTTGTGTAATTTTAAGTAGCTTATTCCTCCTGCTACAGAGATTCTGCTCCAGGTTCCCAGCCACATGAAAACTGGCACAGTCCCCAATCCTGTTTACAACATCACCGTCTGGTAACACTTGCCACTTACATTTCCAAGGCTGGTATCAAGCAGAGTGCAAATCATAAACAACCAGGGCCCCGCATGTGGGCTATACATTTGATTTCAAGTTCAAAACTGAGAGTGTCAGAGGTGGAGGACGCAGCTCTGTGTTTTACATCAAAGCACGCAGATATTTTGTACAGCTCACCTCCATCTTCAAGTTTCAGCACGTCTCACTTAGGTGTGAAAGACAAGACATGAAGAATGTCAGGAGCCCCTTCTTTTCCACAAGTATCATCAGAGCAGCTTGCTTTCTTGAAGGGAACAGGAGAGAGGCATGATCCCTCTATAATGGCCCTCTGGCTGTTGCTTGCTGTGCTTTTTTAAGGAGTGCAATATGAGAGACTGTATTCCCCCAATTGCTTGAGGTTACCTCTGTTAATATGGTCAAATCAACCTGATACCTACAGGCATTACAAGAAAATAAATCTGGATGTAGGCTAAGGAAAGCAGGAGTACAGTTCAGCATGCAGTGATGGAAACGGGGGCACATGTGTGGGGCCCAACCCCCGAGATGCTGAGGAATGCATTTGCTTCACCAGAAGGAAACAATAACAAGTGGTAAAAGCCTTAATTTGGTTTATAAATCAAACTAAAGCATGCACTTTTTTCATCAACATACTGAAACAAGTTATCACATCGAAGGAGGAGGGGAAAAAGGTGTCAGATCAGCTAATTCAAGTAAGGTGCATATTCACAGCTTCCACAAAACGATCAGCCCTGCAGCAGACAGAAGATGACCAATGCAGAAGCAAAAGCAGCACGGACTGGTCACAGTTAAACCCCACACAGTTAAACCCCACACAGCTTAAACCCCAAATCAGGCCACATGAAAAGACTCGATGTTCATAAGGAACAAAAATTGCAAGAAGTCTGCCTACACGCCGGACCACAGCGCAGCAGGGTATTACCATCGGTAAGACTATACAGTACACCAACTGGAAGCACCTAAGCACATGTTCTGAGCCCAGCAAACCACTCAAACACACATTCAGCTTCCTTTACTGCTAACGGAATTTTAAGTGCAGGTCTACACGCTCATCTCAAAAGCAGAGGATAAACAAATCAAGTCCTGATCTGCATTCTTACCCTAAGATCAACCTCTGAAAGCTCACACAAAAAATTAAAAATTTATCTTCAATGAAGGAATCACTGAGCATTGAGGATGAGAACTCACTTGCAAATCAGTTCTGACACAATCCAGGACCCAAATGCTCGGCCTAGCTTTCCTCTTTCTCACAAACATACCTAAATCAAGACTTAATTTTAGATGTTGATTTTTTGGTCTCCCTTTTCTGCCTGGATCTTTCAATTTTCAGACTTAGAGCAGAACTGAAAATACTGGCATCTCAAACACCAATTACCCAGGACTAAAATGTGTAAGAGTGGTCATGCTTTGCTAATTATCAAATAATCTGAATTGCCTGTACCTTGCCATGCTCTTCATACACCAAGATGCCACCATCTTGCCATAGCACGCCAGAAAGGCAGGATGCATTTACAATGGAAGGTACAACCATTTTTTGGCATTGTGTGTTAAGACAATGACTCTGAGTGCTGTTTTTACAGCTGTCTCTCAAGTTACGCCATCAAGTTGGGCCAACTTTGGATTTTTATCACCAGAACTATAAAAAAGCAGCTGTACAGAGTAAGTGAAGGATGGAAATAGGCTGTATAATTTCCAAACACATTTTTCTATTTTTTCAATTAAATTAAATTTTTTTGTGTGTATGTGGTTAAGTAAAAAACCAGAACTCTCCACCCTTCCTGTCTAGCATAATTACCAAAAATACAGGCTGGCCAGTTGCAAAGATTTTGAAAACTGCTGAAAGTCTAATTCAGTCTTAGGAAACAGAAGGAAAGACAACCTAGCTCTCCCACTAACACACACCTGTCATAAATAAGAGAGCAAGAAATTCTTCCTGAAGCCAAGTAAAAAATCCTTGTTTTAATGTTCTGAGTAATAGCAAATAAATCCACCTGAACTGCTTCAGCCAGCAAAAAAGCCAAGTTGCTTCTGCAACATTCTAGCAGAAAAATGGTCAGCTTTGCAGTCAGATAACATTGAAGAAAATAAATTTTTATATGCTAAATATTTGCTTGGAATTTAGTGGCTAAGATGCTGTCTTGCATATTAGTATTTATAGCAAGATGGAACATATTTTCTTGAGTAGCCTTGCAAAGGGAGGCAAGGTTGAAGTTCTCATGAATATTACTTAGTTGTTCATGTAGCTGGAATTTGAAGAGTGGACCTGCTGGCCCCATCTTGCTGCAACAGCACAAGGAAACGTTAAGGACCCTGACCATCTCACAGCCCTGGGCTTGGGGAAATGGAGAAGGGGAGGACAGGCCCTGGCAGAGCTGGTACCACAGTGGGTTACACTGGGAATGCACCCCATCCTGTATGCAGCATCTTCTCTGCTGAAACAGAGGGAGGACCTCTGGGAGTCAAGCAGCATTAGGAAGCCCTGCAGCCACACGAATAACTAGAAATACCACCATGGCTGAGGCATCAACCCTTGCCTGGGTGTGACATGCCCCCACGTCTGCGAATACCTTTGCAACGGGTGGGTGTGAGGCACCCACGACAGCCTCAGCACGGGTGGGGTGCCCAGACTGTGCCACACCAGCGGCTCCGTGGGGGAAGATGGGCACACGCCAGACCACGGCAACACAGACCCTGCTTCACAGCATGCAGATGCTGACCATGGGGAGGAAACAGTCTACCACCCCCCAGTCCCAAAAAACTTTTCTGACAATGTTTTTACATCTCAGTGACACACATTTTGTGTCATTTAAACCTTACAGGATTTGTCCTATGTTTTCATTTGAAAAAGCCATTCACAGTTCCCCTAAACCCATGAATTCTTAGTCATCACGTAACATCCTGTTTCTTCCCACCCTCGCTGTAAAGTTCCTTCTCCCTTTCTCACCCAGGGGCATATGATTTTACACTGTGATTTTGCTTTCCACCCTAATCCAAATATTTCATCAGAAAGAACGAATCTTGCGCCTGATATATCAGGGCCTCTAAAGAGACTTCACAGTGTTTACACCCAGAGGGCTTTCATTTGTGCACAGGATGTTTATGACTTTTGCTGAAAAAAGTCACTGTTGCTGGTTTCCTCTTGAATAAATCCTGGGCCGGATTGTCTAATGTCCTGGGGAGAGTCCACAGTCAGAAGAGAGCTGGAAATCCTCCATCACCTTGGAAAAACAACATCCCCTGTTCCTGAGGACATAATTGCTTTAGAGCAAATACCTCGGATATAGCTTTTGCAGATACTTTAGATACTACATGAATAAAATCCTATTACTATTGCAGAAGAGGTCGTCTCCAATCAGGTTTGCTGCAGTAAGTTTTCTGGTTTATTCACCTGAACTATATTTTCACAAAAGCCAGAGGCTGTAAAATGCATGGTGTATAAAGCAAGATAAAAATTCCTACCAAAAAAATGTTTCAATTTTTTTAAGTGACTTCCCACACAAAGGTGTCTCTGAGCTATACATTAGCTGAAAGTGAGATATGTCTCATTGAACAACTAAATACTCTTTGTAGAGGGAAAAAAACATGCAGTAGCCTACGTTTAGAAAATGTGTTCAGAAGTCCAAAGCTGAAGCAACGCTCCCTCTCAACTCTTCACAGTGCTGCAGTATCAGTGGGGGCATTTCTCCCACCCTGTGCCCAGGACACTGTAAAGAACTGGCCAGATGGGACTGTTCAGAGGATAAGGCCTAAAAAGGTGAGTGCCCACCAGCCTTCTGCCCCCTAAAAAAAGACTGTGGGAGAACAGTGCCATGACCCACCTCTCCCTGTGATGTTCTACTGCTGTCTCTGGGCAGAAGCGTTCCTGTTCCCTGTGTCTCTCCACTGCCACCAGTCAACAGACAAACCATCGCGTGATGCCCACACACTTCTCTTTCACAGCATGGACATCACCCTGGCTCCTCCTGAGTGCTGTTGTCCCACTCACCCACTCTGAGTGGCTGAACTAGGATCCTGGATTTATTTTGAAGCTTGGTGTAGCCTCTCTTCATTGCTGCACAAGGTGGATGGCTCCAGTGAGAAACTTGAGCAGAGCAAACACAAAAGCAGTTTATTTTCGAAGACTGAAATCTTGCTTTCTTCAGATATTACTGCCTGGTCAGAAGAGAGGGGTATCTGTCCAAATGGGCAAGTCTGAGAACTGCATGACTGATGGCTGCACACAGAGCAAAGTCCAATTTATTTTGTTTGCACAAGGAAAAACTAAGCCAGCTTTAGACACCATGTTACATTGATTTTTGTTTTTTATTCAATTTGAGAAAACACAGCATTCACTCAAGCACTGACTAGCACAGAAATAACTGTATTATGTGCATTATAGTATATTTTATGTTGTAAGGTGGGGTTTTCCAGCTGTATTACTTTGTTTTCTGAATGCATATTTGGGGGACCACATGAATGAAAAGTGAACTATTAAGATCTCCAGATACCTCTCAACTCCAATTCTGGTTTTATGTCCTGTAATCAACTTCCAATCCACATGAAAACACATTTATTGCACTTTTAAAATGTTTCGAAAAACTCTTGGCATAATACACTTGCTGTACTCCGTTACATTTGCCTGCTCTTGAATTGAAATCGAGTGAAAAAAAGATACATTTCTGTTCCCTTTCTTAATGGCCTGTTGGATTGTCCTTTTACTTCATCTGTAGGAATATAGTCAGTCCTAGATTGTGTTCACATCAGATAATCCATTAGATTGGCTCAAACTCCTTTTCTTTGTTCTCCACACTAGCAGCAATATTCCAAGCAGCCTTCACCCCTCTTTTTCATCACCAAATTCCTCGTGACACTCCAAGAATTCTTTGGATTGGTTTAGGTTATATCAAAAAGCATCACAGCTAAAAAAGTCTCAAAAGACAAAGTTTAAAATAGTCCAATTTATTGTTCCAACTCCCTCCCCTCTTAGGATAATCTAGCTCTGCTTCTTTCCCTTTCACTAACGAGCTGTAAAATCAAGCACCAAGCTGTCAGATGAGTCTGACTGGCTCCATCTCTGCTTTATAAATAAGAAGCAAAATCTCTATGAAAACTGTACCTCAACTCTCTGGTCCCCCTGTTACAGCCCTCCACCTTGGCAGGGATCTTTCCTGGCCTCCACCAGCACCATCGGGAACCTGCACTAGCTCTGTCCTATTTGGTGCAATTATCTCCCTCCTCTCCCTCCCCTGAACTCTTGAAGCATTTCAAGGGGGCAGAAGTGGAAGAAAACAGCTTGGCTTCTCACTGACACTGTCACACAGTGCCAAGAAAAGCCATGTTGCCAACATCACTGCTGTGTCAACGTCTGGACACAGAGCTGGAGTGGGTGGCAGAGAGGCAAGGCAGCGGCACCTTGATGAGCAACCAGAGGAAGCCAAGAGTTTTTAACTTGTCATGGTGAGGAGGTGAACAAGGTTAATTGCCACAGATGTAGACTTAAACTTTGCATGCTGGGCATCACAGAATAAAACTAAACTTGAAAGGCTCAGGCACTTTTCAAAATGTACTTCATTAGGTTTCAATTATAAAGCAAAATTAGAGGACCAGAGAACAAGAAACAGTGGATTTTTTCTTTTCTCTGATGAAGAGGAAAATATTTTCTCCATCTTTAAGGCATTTCTTTTAGCACTCTTTCCCACGCTGTCCCGTACTTCCAAACGCTGTAACCCTTAGCCATGCCTCCTACACTGCCAGATGACAGCAGCAGGGCAACAGGGGCAAAAGGCAGGAAGAACACCCTCAGGCTCTGAACTTGTAACCCCAGGCAAGTATGTAAAGGACACTTAGTCACAGCAATTCATGCAGCACATTGTCCTAATGCCACCCTTCCCTCCATCCACCCAGAGTACACTTTCCAAATCCTAACTGGTTTTTTTTCTCCCTATGGATGCTTGACACTCTGCAGGCTATTTTAAAGGTGACTAAGAAAAGCAAGCCAGCCAGGATAGTTCAATTTGCTGCACTGTGGTCTGCACCTGCATAAAAAAAAAATTCAGGGTAAGCAAGTAGTCCAGGGGTTTCCACAAATGGGTAGAGTATGTACACATTCCTGTTAGGACTTACAAAAAAGGCAGGACTTACAAAAAAGGCTTCAAAACTCTAAATGACAACATTAGAAAACATATTTATTTGTGGTCAAGCCTGAGCTGTAACTTCAACAAAAAAAAAGCCCTTGATGAGTGCAAGCCTGTATTTTCTGATAGTCTCAAGTGATTCATGGTTTCAACCTCAAAGCCTATAGTGGTTCAGCCCCCAAAACCATGAAAATAATTGCTTGTTATTGGGCATATCAAAGTTGTGAATATGGTACTTTGTCCCAGGTTCTTTAGGCCAATCTCAAGATTTTACAGACTCCCGTAAGATTTCTCCAAATCTAGTACATCAGTTGAAAGATGGCAATAGGTTTCAAAAGAAAAGCATAAAACCATGTTTCGCCATGTCTAAATAAAATACCTTCAAGTGGCTGCTGCCTAAACTTACCCTGAAAATAACATCAGGGCATTTATAGAAGGAAAAAGATCCTATATTGACATTTTGAGCTTGCTACAAAGTATAATTCAAATAGACTTACCAGCTGCTGCTGGACTTACTGCAGTATTAGTGCCTTTTACCAACAAGCATTCAGACTCTGAATAGTAATGATGAGAATGTGAATTTGAATGAGGCTCAGCTTAGGTTCCTAAAGTCTAAAACATAAGTAGGGTAGCATCAAAATTTGGCAAATTAGAGTGCAGACACCTGGTCCTGCAAAGTCATGCAGAAAACTTAAGTTTATACTGCTTCTCCTTGTTTCTTATTAAAATAATTTGGAGGCTTGAAAGTGAAACAGATTTATGAATTCACTAGGGAGCCTGAGAAAGTCATCACACAGTAATGGAAAGGCAGATTTTTTTTATTGATTCAAATTAAGGGTAATTTATTGAAAAAAAAGCCATGATTTGCATGAAAGACGTTGCCTAAAGACACAGCAGGCTAAGTGTGTTTTGATATAAGTTACGCATACACACACACACAGACTGTTCAGTGCAACTCACGCTGCCAGCAGAGGGAATCAGCTAGCGGTACTGCTCCGCAGTCATTTCTTTAGTTTATTATTGTCCAGCAAGATAAAACCAATTGGTCATAAGACTGCTCTGAGATAACTCAATCCTTAGGCACCTCAAGAGAAGTTTCTCCCCTCTTTTAAATAGCATGAGCAGTCCGGTCATTCTTACCTACTCTGACCCTCCCAGGCAATGAAACCTAATCGTCCTCTGGCTTCAGAGAGCCCCAGGACCCCTCGTCAGCTGTCTCTGTCCTGACAGGAAATTTGAGGTGCCTCTGCTGCACCGCCCTTAGCCCTGGGAAACAGAGCAAATCTGAACTATCCCAGCGAGATCAGGTTACCACTGGGGACATTTGAGCATAGGTCTCGGTCCCAAAAACATTGGTGTTTTCTGTATCAAAACTGTTTGCTAAGGGAAGCATATTGCTCTGTGGGGAAGCTCAAGCCTTCCAGGTTTGGCATTTTTCAAACTTAGGTTTCAATCATCAATGATAAACCTAGACAAACTGTGATGTCAGAGAAATTACAGCAGTCTTGGAGAATCTCCAGGGCACTCAGTGCACCTCGACATACGAACCCACCAACATTTCCTAACGATATGCTCTGTCTTTCAGTGGCGGGTTCCCGGCAGCCAGTTACAGGGATCGTGGCACTGGCTACAAAACACCGTGATTCAACTGAAGTACCAGTAGGACCAGGAGGACATAGCACTGGTGATTAAGAACAGTATCTATTTCCTCATTCTCCTCAGCTGTGGCAAGAAACAAGATTCCTGGGCGCTCCTACCACCATCAACACTGGAACACTGGATTACCTTCCCCAGCTCTTGAAACAAGCCCATTTTTTCTGGAGCTCCTTATTACAAAGCATTCATATTTATGAGAAAATTTGTTGTGAATAACTGAGCGTAAAACATCAAAAGAAAGGCACACCACATCTACCTGCCTTCACCACGTTACCCTGCTGTCACTGCTGCTGTCAAGACCACAGCTATTTGTGTAGCGTATGGGGCACACATGCACCTTACTGATCTCAGTAAGCTCAATTTTCACAAGGGACTTAAGCCAGTTTCCACTGACGTGTACGTGCTCTGAACGATCAAGGATTTGATAGAAGCAATTACTCTCCCCGAGTCACAGAGTGGCTCGTTTGAACAGACTCCTAAGTTTGCGTTCTTCCATTTGCATACGTACAGTTTAATACCAGAGAAACACGTAAATGAGAATGTTAGCTTTATGAAAAACTGACTTTTTTTGGGAATTGCTCTGTGGAAAACAATAGTAAAATGCAGGATCCAATGTAAATCTTACAGTGAAGGGGAAAAACCCCATTTATTACAAAACTAGGAAAACTGCATGAAATGCAGAGGAGCCTCTCACAAAGGCAAATTATCACATGGCATAGATGGCAAAGGGATCATTTACATTCCCAGTTCGTAAAAAGCAGTGACTAATACAGCCAGAGAAAATGTAAAATTTAATGAGTAACTGAAGTGTTCAAACAAACTGCTAGTTTAATAAAGCTGAATGACAGGGCCAAAATGTTGGGAATAAAATTCCAAGGTTCTGTTAGCAGAGAGAGAATTCATGGATTTAGTGAGAAGAAAAGGTGATTTAGCATCAAAGGAAATAATTACTCTTCAAGTAAATAAGAATTAGAATGAACATTTATATTGTCTTTTCTTCCCCTCAGAATGTCTCTAAAACTCAAATTCATTTTAGTTTACATACTTAGCTAATTAAAGCTCTAAAAATAATATAAATTTTTATGGGCCATTTCTGGAGAAAACTGGCATAACTTAAAACAGACCCAGGCACTTTGATTACTGCATCAAGTTTCTATTAGTTTTCATGATGCAATAAATTTTTTAAAAATTGCTTTCTACTGATCTAATTATGATCCTATTTTTAAGCAATTTTTAAAAATTAGAAATGTATTGCAGACTTTCATTCTTAATGGCTTGAATTCCATTAAAAAATGCATTGAAGTTTGCAAAGAAAATACTGAACCTTATTCTCAGCTGAAGTAAAGAAGGAAACCTTACTGAAGTTGGAAGTTAGCAAAGTTGCGCTGTTTGCATGAGCTGGTCATTTTGCAAAACCATGATCTCTCCAGCTGCCAGTCTTACAAATTCCCTTTTTAATCTAGGCACCAAGCCAAGTCTACCTCTTCTCATGTCTTGCTAATGTTGGCTCCTGCAGGCCAAATCTGACCCATGTGGTTTTTTTTCAAACCCTGTTTCATTTAATTGAGTCACACAAACCCAGTGTGACCAGTACATGAAGAAGAACCACGGGGAAGCACAGGACACTGCTGTAGAGCGCTGGCTGTGTAAGGCTAACAACTTCAAGTTTTTACTTTTCACAACACGAAGCTAAAATGTCCATGAACAAGACAGGCCTACTCCCTCCAGAAGTACTGGTTTACACAGACATTTCTCACAACTGCATCTATCCTCCCAGACAACACCCATCTGCTATGAACAAGCTACATACTGTCACTAGCAGATCCATAGAGTAGATCCATTCATTACTTGCATCCCGCAGGTCCAAACGTTCCGGTAACTATTAGAATGACAATGGTGAGACAGATCTAATCACAGCATGCATAGGACAGCATTGTACAAGTCAAGATGCAACATGAAAACACGTCCAGCATGGAAGCAGACTGACCCCAAAATGCTGACAACATTAACAGAAGGAAGACAAGCCAGAATTACTCTTCAGAAACTCTTGAAAAGTACCACTTTGCATTCATTCAGCGTGTTATTATAACCTCAGGATACCTTCCAAAATAAGAAATAGCACTCCCATAATTAGGATACAGCTAAGCATTTTCATTCCAGGTATGTTTATCATGTTAGAATTGTAGTACAGTGAGTACTCTAAGTGGGAAGAGAAGTAATGCAAGTACAAGCGCACAAGCTGCACTCTGACACGAAGTCATTATTTTATAGTCTCTGATGTCTGCATGACCTGCTGCTCACAAAACTCATCTACAGAGAGAGCACTCTTTCCACTCTTACAGCAACGAGGACCTGCTTAATTTCAGATACTGGCAGGTACGTGGGCTTTTTGTTCACCCTTTTGTCGCTCTCAAGCACAGTTACTTTTATTTTTACTATTATATTGACAAAAATCAATGAACTGAGAACACGGTTGCTAGAAACACTTACGTTACAGACACTTGGATACAAGATAAGGACCCCGCACAGACTCTCCCTTTGCAGTATCTGTAACACCCAAAAGAGGCAGACAAGATAATAACATTTCCTAGGAATGGTACTGGCCAGGGATCACAGCTACAAACCAGGTAACAAGGGAAGAAAAGCCAGTTTTGGTTAAGAACCAAGAAAAATCAACCATCAAACTGCGAGTCCACTGTTACAAGGTAAGTCTATCATCATAATTAATTAGAACTTGGATGCAGATGCACCCAAAAACTCAATAGCCAGGGCTGTTCTTACAGTGTTCTGAATAAAAGTAAGGATGCCAGAAATCTCTCTAGAAGTCAGACTCAAGTCAGATTCAGATAGATTTTTACATACACACCTGCAAAGAGCTTTAGGTTCTTGAGCTACAAAACTGTACCTAGCTATCAACTGATTTTCCAGATTTTTAGAAGGCAGCAAGAACCCATCAGCTCTTAGGTGGTCATCTCTTGTCCCTTCCTTGAATGCGTGACCCTGGTTCCTGGTTCTTGAAGTGATGCTAAGCTTCATACGATAGCAGAAGATTGCAACAATACCTAGCAATGGTCCCATCCACTGAAGCATTTTCTTCTCTAGGGACTTCAGCATGAAAAGGAAAAGCTGTTGAGAACAGAAGGCAATGTATCTTCCTCTGCATTTAAATCCAGGGACATATCTGCTTGCAGTGGCAAGAATTAGAAAAGTGCCACCTCAGAGCAGAGCGTTGTCACCTCACCTGTTACCTTCTTCAACAAATCATAGAAAGGTTTGGGTTGGAAGGGACCTTACAGATCATCCAGTTCCACCCCCTCTGCCATGGGCAGGGACACCTTCCACTAGCCCAGGTTGCCCAAAGCCCCGTCCAACCTGGCCTTGAACCCTTCCAGGGAGGGGGCAGCCACAGGTTCTCTGGGCAACCTGTGCCAGGGCCTCACCACCCTCACGCAAAGAATTTCTTCCTTGTATCTAATCTTTCCGTTTAAAACTCTTACCCCTCATCCTATCCCTACACCCCTGATCAAGAGTCCCTCCCCACCCTTCCTGTAGCCCCCTTTAAGCACTAGAAGGCCACTCTAAGGTCTCCCTGGAGCCTTCTCTTCTCCAGGCTGTCCTCATAAGGGAGGTGCTCTACCACTCTGATCATCTTTGTGGGATTGCCTTGACCCATGTGCAGGACCTTGCACCTGGCCTTGCTGAACTTCACGAGGTTGTCTCATAATGCTAATAATAATGGCTCTCTGAGGGGCAAACAAGGCTGAATGGGTGTTACTGGATTGCAATGCATTTAGCTGCTGGCAATATTTATAATCAGCAGTTTATATGCAGAAATATTTATAAACAGAAAATTTAGAGATTGACATGTTGCTAAAAGCTGTACTAACCATGTCACGGAGTATGCTGCCCAAATCCTGCATCCCCTTAGGTGAGAAGTGTTCTTCCCATAAATTAGTACTTGTTGTTTTTTAGTATGAAATCCCAGAAACATTATCAGCAGGAGCTCCCACATTTTCAGGAGGTAAATAAATGAAAAACAAAATGTATCTCTATCTTCCAAAATGCCACCTTTCTCTTCCAACAGTTAATGTGGGGCATGAAAATTAATTTGAAGCTCTTAATTGCTTTTGCAATTATTTTATTTCACTCTGTTTATTCGAGGAGAGAGGTAAGAGACATGCATTACACATGACGCAAACACCTGAGCGCTCAGGGACAAAATGTCTGCCTTTTGCTGTAAAGACATACAGCAAGCAGGTCTCCTAATGAGATCAATATAGCACAACAGTAACCCTTTATCAGTTAAGAGTGTCTGCCGGTTTTCCCATCTACACTGACATAGTATGTAAGTTCAGAAAAGACCTGTAATAGACTTGTGAAAACTCAGAGAATCTCCTCACCAGATGGCAATTCAGCCAACCTTATCCAGGACTCAACCTGCAAACAGCCCAATAACACAGACAGATCAGCAAACACATTCTCTTAACCACCTATACACAAACTGTCCTGGTCTGTACCATAAACACTACTTACGGTACAAGGAGGAGGCTTTCTCCAAAAAACAGATGCTGTCATTCTTAAAGGACCTACTGTGCACAGCAACAATTGGGAGAATATTTTATTTCTAGGCCTATCTAATTTGAGACAACACTGAAAAAAACTATATGGAACTGTAAACAAGTACAGATGTGTGTTCACCTTCAGCATGTTTCGAATCGTCTACCAATAGAGAGGAAGCACTGTTGGGTTTATCGTATTCTTAATTGATTAATCACAGGCAACACTTCCACAAGCAGTGTGTGCCCCCAGCATATCATTAAGGATTATGTTCACAGATACTCTGTTTAGACAGCACTGTGTTAAATCCCAGCAAATAATTTGGTCACTGAGATGTGCATGGAGCCCTTCAGGAGTAAAGCTGCTAAAATAATTATGCGATGACATGAAAAAGCAGTGGGTAAACTGCACATTTTGATTCTTCTTAGGCAAGAAAGCTTCACCAGGGCTTCCTCTTTATCTCAGATTTGTTTGGGAAAAGAAGAGTCATTGCTACCATGGTTCCTCTATTAGAAACATCAAACGCTCTGACATAATTTTCTTCTCATGCCACTGAGGAGCTCAGAGTAACAAGGGAAAACGCCGAGATCTCCATGCAGGAGACAGAACTGCAGCTCATCAATACCATTTTTTCACATGACAGCTATTAGCAAACCACTAACTGCGAGGAATTTCTCATGATTCCAGAAAGGCTGTGCCAAAGGTCCACAAAGTCAACCGTCTTTATTTAAATCTGTCAGTAAAGCAGCTAGAAATAGATGTCCCTCTGCTGCTGAGATTACACAAGTTAAACTAGTAGCAGGTAACAAGGGATTTCCTCAGAACTCTTTCATAATCAGCTTTCTTGGTACTTATTACCATGACAGAGGAAACTGAGAGTCTAAGAAACTCAGCTGACAGCACAGCAGACCTTTGCCTCAGGCAAAGCAGAATGAATTCCCCTCGTTCCCAAGTCAATGTAATTTATAGCCCAGGGCTGTGTCTCATTACTCCTGCCCAAACCAAGGTTGTTCGAACTTCAGTGTCAGCTGAGCAACAGACTTGTCTTTTGCTGGCACTCCTTTGAACGCAGGAGCCGTTATTTTATTTAGCTGGAAGTCTGGTCTACTGTACAGAGAAGTTTGGAAAGACGGGAGAGTGTTTCTGGAATGTGGAGCATTACAAGACAGATCTTATAAAATATAACGAGTGGGAAATATTACAGTATCCAGGTAAAGGACTGAGTTCCATCTACCAAGCAGCACTGTTTGCTCAGCAGCAGCATGGATAAGTCCACAAGGTTCATCCTTAACCAGGATGATGGCTAGGTGAGGATGTAACTTTTGTCTGGATAACCTGAACAATTTACAATTTGTCCTAAATAAGAAAATGGCAAGTTAATAATGCTGTATACGCACTATTTTGTTTCCCTCTAAATTTAATACAAGTTTAACACTGTGACAGAGAGAGAAAAATTAAATAGCTCAGAAAACACAGCGGAAAAACGAACCTTATCAAGCACTAAAAGGAAAAATGTCCTAGACAGTGATATGTGGGAGTCATGACTTGTTTGTATTTTTCTTCCCTAATAAACAAACTAATAATTATTCTGCAGCCACAAGCCCCTTGTGGTCTGCGCAAAAGAAAACAAACCAAACACCCCACTGCATCACATTGCTCTGCTGCCAGTACTGCAGCTACAGCAAGAGCTGGGGGTTGCCGGTCGGAGCAACCATCATTCACATGTGGAAGCCGCCCTGCGCAGGAGCTCATGGAGGAGAAAAGGCCTGAACTTGCCCAGTAGTTTGGGGGACGACACTTCTGACTCTGGAAAAGTCACCAAAGTGAGCCTTAAGAGAAACCTCATACCTTCTAAAAGACAATATAAATCTGGATAGAAGCACCTTTTGCCGTTTCTGCAGGGTTTCCTGTTTTGTTTTGGTGTGTACTTTTAAAATTATATATTTTCTAGCTTCTGCCCTCCCTCAAAGTTTCTGTCTGAGATATAGGCCTTGTAGGAGCATTTTAAGGATGACAGCAACAGCCTTGCTTTTCTTGATTCCTTCTTGTGAACTTTAGAGTTAGCCCATGAAAGCCCAGGGACTAATGAACCACTTCCAGCAGAAGCAGCATTTCAGACTGAAGAGGGACCCTGAATTAGTGTCATTTCAACACAAAATACAAAAATGCTGGAGATGTTAAATCTTCCAGAGATGAGACTCAGGTTAAGAAGGAGCTCCCAGAATTTTCACTGGTGGGTTGATTTTGGATTCTTTTTGAACGGAGTTTCACTTATGTTGAATGACCAAAATATTCCTGAAACGAGGGAGTTTGAAACAGGAATTAAATTCTGTGAAGACAGAGTCAGAGCTTCTCTGCAGGTATCTGACGAGGAATGTTCGTCAGTACGTCAAGACTATCTTCACAGCAGAGGAGAGAAGCCGATTCCAATATTGCAGAGGACACCACATTAACGAGACACTCTCTCAGCTCTCCTTTCTGTCAGACTTGTATGATTCCTATAGCTCTTTGATTACCTGGTCATCACCACCACTGGTTTTGTCAGGCATCCAAGCTCTCTTGTATGCAGCCAACAGCCTGAGCATCTTTCTCCTAAATCACCACACTTTTCACTGGATGATTAGGAAAAGAAAACAGGGCTGGCTGATGTAGCTATGCTCTCAAATTCTGATTTCAAGGTGATTTGTGCTCCCTTCCTCCTTGGTTGTGAAAATGGGAGAGGAAGCAAAAAGCTCTCTTTTTTTGTGTGTTTGGAGCCAAATAAGGAATTAACTTGCCCAGCACAGTATCTGCTCCAAAGTGTATGGTACGTCGGGGGGACAATCAATTTCATGGTTCTATAAAGCTGATTGAAACATGATTACACAGCAAGCAATGGGCTCCTTTTTCTAAGACTCACCAACCGCTTATGCTTCTTAGGAACAATTACTACTGCAGGTGACTTCAGACTGCAGCTAGGATGGACATGCTTTTCAATCTTATCAGGAAGTTTCAGACATTTGGGGTACAAGACCAAAGTTAATTGCACCCAGTGTTACACAAAAGGAATCATTTGAAGAAGGTTATCTTCTAATGAACAGGAAAGGGTTAGTGAACAGGTTAGTGAACAATCCTTCTCCAGTGCTGGACTTCAGAACTAAAGAACGTATTTTATGACCAGATGATTGGGCACATTTTCCATCTTAAAACTCAGTTTAAGCCAGTCAATTATTGCTACTTTCATCCCTCTCCAGCCCACGAAATTTCATCCAGGAAATAGGAGGAAGCAAAGGCTTTTCATTTTTCCATTCCTGTATTACTTCTTTTGGGAGAAGGTTATGGGAGAGTTAAACAGCATTTTTGCAAGTTATATTTAAGGTTGGCAGCATGTGAAAGACTAAAAGCCCTGAAGAATAAAGTCCTTTAATTTAGTCACAGCACAAGCACAGCATAGTTGGTAACAGTATAAAAAGCTACAGCACAGCTCTAGGAATGAATATGGAAGCTAACCTAGGGAGCCCCCGTGAATAAAAGAGGCCCATTTGCTCCCTTGCCTATTTACTGAAGTCACATAAACACGGAGTCAATTAAACCTGAATACAAACACAGACAACATATATACAAGACAGAATCTAACATGGTCCTACAGCCAGCCTTTCTCTTGACCAGGAACAAGGATAGTAGAGCTGAGAAGACTCATCTAATCTCCTTGCTCAGACGCCTTCTTCCAGTTCGTATTTCCTTGGGACTTTATGGCTTTTTGTTTTCCATAAATAAAACCAAGTTTAATGTCTTTGAGAAAGGGAGGAAGAATGGAGTAGGTAACAAAGCAATTGGGAGTGCCTCAGTAATGTATTCAGGCCATTAAGGATTTCATTAGGTTTACTAAAAGGTCATTAATGATAAAATATCTTCTTTTATTTTACCTACTTTCTAAACATTATAGTCTATTCTGCCATTCAAGCTTGCACCCCACTGACATTAATTAGCATGCTATATATTAAGGAGAGTTTTTAATGAGCTGTTATTTCATATGATTTTATTGGAAAGCCTCATTGTTCAGTTTAATAGCAGAAAATGACAACTATAGAAATTGCTTTGATAGGACTGCAGCATTGAGGCGGTTACTCAATCTCCATACTTGTTCCTCAGTTAGTCCTTGATGCTGAAAGCACTGCTTAATATGCCTTATGGCTGGTTTGCCATGCTACACTGTGCATAGCAAAAGCTGTGGGCAATGAACAAAAACTCAAACGAGCACAATAGAGTATTAACAACATCACTTACAGCTGCTCTGTTTGCTATACACCATAAAGTAATGGCAGCAAGACCCACATATGGATAAAATGTTTTTGCCACATTTATAGATAAAATACCAGTCCTAGCTACTACTGTAGCTGATAATTGTAAGACTATATATTTTTAGTTACTTAAGTCTTATTATAAACTATCTATTTGTGCTTATTTTCCAAGTCAAGTGTCTGCCTCATCCTAAGTTGCTTTTCACAATTTCAGACAGAGATGGTTGAATTAGAAACAAAAGTGAGAGTAAGGAATCCAGTTGTTCCCCCAGTGCTAAAACTTAGTAGCTGCCAGTAGCCTTCTGAAAGCTGTCCCACCCTTGCTGTCAGCAATACAACCTGGACAGCATGGAGAACAGAAATCAGGAAAAAATAGTGGCAAAAAGGGAGGGCAAAAGAAGGCGGCAAGAAGGGAGCCAAGGGACTCAAAACAACAGAGATTAGTAAAGAGAGTAGGGCACAGGAAACTAAACCTAATCCCATCCTGTCCCCTGGATAGCAGGATCATAGTTAAAGACTGGGTCTAATCCACACACAATTTCCCAAAAGGAACCATAAATCTGGCATCTCTGCCTTTTGAAGGCAATGAGAAGATCCCCTTGACTGGCTTTTCCTTTTACACAGTTCCTCAGTTGCACCAATTAATAAAGAATAAAGCCACCACGTCTGGATTTTTCAATCCTATCTATTTGATAAATTAAACAATACTTAAGATGAAACAGAAATAACCATCTAGGAAAGAAGTACAAAGACATATCATAGTTTGCTTTCAACTTAGTTAATTACTACATTTTGGTAAGCAAGATATTGTAAGATCTGAATATGGAATTGTTAAAGAGAGTTATCTGTATCAACATAACTGCACAGGTACGTTGGCCCTTGAAAAGATTAGACAGAAGAAATGGGATTAAGAATTAACTGGTTTGCTGGATGACAATAAAGAGAAACAGCATGCCTGAATGAAGAATAATAGACCAAAACTGTATTTTTTCTAGGAAGGAAAATAAAGCATTGGAAGGCAAAAAGACAAGATATTCACATATCCACAAAAGGATTTTTTTAATTTGAACTTCGTTATAAGAAAGAATAAGTTTGGGTGGTTTTTTTTCAGTTCTTATCACTTAGTTTAGCTTAGAAAGAGCCCAACATGAACATTAAAATAATCCAGTTCCTTCCTTTTTTTTAAAAAAAAGGTTTGTTGTAGCCAAATATCTTTTCTCATTTGCATTGGATTTATATTGCTGCAAGTCTAATGGCTTCAAAAGAACAATAAAAAGGTAATCAAAGAAATTGTTGTGCTCAAGGGACTGTATTATGCTTTTATTTCTGGAAAGCTTGATCAAGCAATTTTTTTTAAACAGTTGATTCATACTATTTATAACACAAGTATGCTATTTACCTGGAGGATGTCACACATTGAAAAAAACCCTGACATCTGAGTTTCTCAACAAACCCTCTCATTTTCTCATCAAGATGTTACTGGAAACGTAAGATTTAAAAGAGCATCATCAACAAATGCTTCCAAGTTAAGTACATCTTGCAAGTAACAGAGTAAAGCACAAATAAGAATCCTGTATCATTCGAAGAAGTTTGTTCAAAAGCTCTTTAAGGTGTTTATTCAGAGAAGTATCTCTAAGCAGAAAATCATTTAATCATTTCCTAAGTTTGAGGCTGTGTTAAACGAACTGGGATAGGATGGAAATAAACAACAGCAACAAAGATACAGCCAGCTCTTTTCAACAGGGTTTAGCACGTGAGTAAACAGCCAGTCAGCCTGTACCTGGGGTATCCTCCCTGCTGCTGTCCTCCTTGGCTGTGCGGAGCATGAAGAGCCAGCAGCCATGGCCCCCCGACGTTCTGGACAGATAGAACAAGGCCTCATTCCTATTATCCCCCCCATCGGCTAAAAACCAAGATGGCTCCAACTGACTTCTATATTATTGTGCACGGGTAAATTAGGTTTTCCTTGCAGCATTGGAGAAGCCATCTTACATGCTCTGTGTATGGCAGAGGGGTCACTCAAGCACATACTAGAATTCTAGGGCTGACAGGGAGCTTATAAGCCACATTACTTTTTAAAGAGCATAGAAGGGGGAGAAAGAGCTCTCTGTGGGATTCTGCTGACTGAAAGAAATTATATTTCTTGTCACTCTGTGCTCCTAAAATTTCAACAGAAAGCTGTCTCGCTAAGCCCTGCCTTGTCCCAGAAACAGAACAACCAGGTCTGTGGCTGACACGGCATCCCAACCTGCTGAGAAAGTGTGCAACGCCCAGATTTACAGCTTTTCTCTATTGCTAAAAAAAAAAAAAAAAAAAAGATCAGTGCAATCAGCATCATTCATTTTCCAAATTCTGGCCTCAATCCTTCATAAGTGGGGCCTAGAACATTGGCAGCATCTAAACAACCTGTCCACCAAGTGCTCAGTAAATACTACAGTCAGCAACCATATAATAAAGAGTTTCTCTTCAGCCAGCCCAGCCCTCTTCTAGTGCAATTCTGCACAAAATGCCGTAAACTACAGACCTAATTTAGCTGGGTATATATGCACAGCTTCCCTTACATGTCACTGAGAGGATGACGCTGCCTACTCTACAGCTGACTGAGTATCAAACTTAGATTATATGTGGCCACATAGTTTCATTGCTTGTTTAGACTATTAAAGAATTCTAATTCAACCTAGTACAGATTCAGGAAAACACCTATTCTTCATGTAATTGACTTTCATGGACTCTGGACAAACAACATATTGCAGTACAAGACACTGTATAAATCCAGGTGCTGCAGATGAACAGAGGGTAATATCCGACTGCGTGAAGACTGCATTGGCAAATGCCTGTACAGAAGAGTGATAAAGCTATGACCGAATATACAATCCTTAATTGATCATTTCCTGGGTTTTGAGCACTTAACAGTGTCTCCTTAATGTTCTCTTAATGTTCAGATAAATTCAGGAGCCAGCTGTGTGTAGCATGGACTTCCTTCAGTGCACACTTAGTGAGCTTAAGTGAGAAAGCTTTGTCCCAGGAGTATCGTGCATCCACAGAATGCAATTGAGAAGCTGTAACATGATTGATTTTCATGGGAACATTCAAAGCCACTTCTCACTGAAGGCAATTTCCGAGAATTGTCATTTTTCTACTATTTCGACTGTAGAGCTTTATATAAATTGGTTGCAAGATTTTGTGGTTGTTGCTTTTCTTCTTGTGGGAGCCATTTTTCACTCTTCTTAACCAAAAAAACCCTTCAAATAAACAAACAAATGACTAAGCCAAGTTGAGTCCCCAATCCTGTCAGCTTTTGCAGGAAACGTTTTTTTGCTGCACCTTTTAGCAGGGAAGATTTTATCCTAAAAATGTCAGGTTTCATGAATAGCTTAAAAAAGGGTTCTGAATAGAAATGCATGCATATCCATGCAGTGGATAGCTATTACGCCAGATAATCATGCTTTGTGTTACAGTAACTATGCACTTTCAGGGGTCAAAGGTGGAAGAAATTTGTTTCTGCCCTATCGTAAATGCAGGCAGTGCATCCCACAAATAATTGACCTTATGCATGATCTTCCAAGAGGCAGTTTCCATGTAATGACCTCTCCTGCAGAGAAAAAGTGTGTGAAGCGATGGAGAAGAAATGTCATATTGGCAACTGGAGAGATGATGAAGGGCAAACTGCAATTTTGCATGGCAACTAAGAGGATCTGTAACCTCTGAAGTGCAATTTAGACTCAAATCCACTGGGATTAGAACTACTAGGCTCCAAGCATCCCATTAAGGAACTAAAATTGTGTATGAAAGTCCGTTATATTATTATTCCTGGCATCTAAATAGAAATTTACAGCATTTCAGAAACAGTGACTGAGAAAACTAGCTAGTTAGAAGCTGCAAATGCATTCTTATTTTTCCCAAGACCCATGTGCAACCCACATGGGACTTAATCATCATAAAGATGAGAACATAAGTGATTACAAGACTACACCTCACAATGTTTAAAAAGACAGCTTCCTGTTTAAACACTGCCTTTAGGCATGGCTCACTGAAAGGACTTCAACAGCCAGAGTCATATTTCCAGCCAAGGAGCTGAATACACTGTAGCCACCCTTCAAATGCTTCTAGGACTGTAATACCTTACCTAATGCCTTCCCCCAAGTAATGTGACAAATATCTTAGACAGGAATGCTAGGTGGGGTTTTTTTCCCTTCTTCCCTTTAAGGGCAAAATATTCTAAACCTCACGATTCTAAGAGATTACATTCAAAAAATATATTTACAAAGGTGAAAGCCACCGTCACTTACTGAGTGCACCTGTAAGCTTCCCGCTGCCCAAATGAATAGTGAAATGCATATATAAATAACTTCTGTTTATTTACATTTTCAAGATGCAAGTTTGCACAGAATATCGGGGTCCATGCATGTACCTGGAGCACTTCAATACAGATTATGGAACAGACATCCCCATGTCCTCTAAAAGCAGGAGAATTTAAGTGCCAAAGCTGGTCCATGACCTTAAATTAGATTACTTGTTCCTGCAGTCCAATGACAGCATAGGTCCTTCTGCTGTTTGATGGTGGTTTGACTTTACACACACTTAGGATAAAAAAATTGTTTTAAAAAAAGTATCTTTTTTGCATGTCTTTGTACACAAAGTCTTTGAAGCTGAATTCCCACACAGTATAAGCACACTAAGCAGCATTTGATTATTAGGGATTTTAAAGCATAGCAGCTTTTCAGGATTGATAAAAAAAAAAAAACAAAAAAACAAAAAAACAAACCCCAACTTGTGGTGCTTTCAGTCTGCCAGAAGACTGAAGGGGGGACAGGACTTATTACAACATCATTACATTCTGCCAGTCACAGCTCGCTACAAGAGACAGCTGTAATAACGCCTCTTTCATGAATGCCATATGCAAAAACACCTCTGTAGAGCACTCGACCCAACCCAGTGTACCAGCAAAATCCATTCTCACTGTTCAGATGTGTTTCAGAACCCAGACTGATCTACTTATCTCAGGTAAGGTCCTGCACCCTTGAAGCTACCTGGGGACTTGACTACAGCTGGAGCTTTTAAGCTTTATCTCGGCTGCACGGCTTACTTGCAACAGCAGCCTGGGCCTCTCCCTAACGGCTTTCTTGACTGGACAGATCAACTGACACCTACTAACTCAGCATAGGCTCGTGTTATTAACTGCTTTGTTGTGCTCCCCTAACATCCCCCAGCATGAACAGTACCATCACTCGCTTTCTGCAAGGCTCATATCCTAATCTTTTCAGCATACTGATTAACTGACTTGCAATTCCCAGAGCTTTGCAAGTTCTCTTGAACAAGAGGTTTCTGCTCCCTAGAAACAGACTGCAATTACATACCAATTTGGGGATCTAGAAGGTTCCTTTGTTTAAAAATCCAGCTGTGGCTGTACCCAGTGAAACACTCAATTCTCCAACTGAACGCAGGGGGTTTTGAAACCAACTTTAAATTCAAGGCTATTGCTGCCTTTATTAAAAAACTACAATAGCATTTTAAGGATAAATATCAATCAGAAGAGACTTGCATAAGTCAAAAAGGTTCATTAAGGTCCTTCCATTTTGGTTAGGCTCTTTAGAAGCATTCAGTCATTATGAAATTAGTGATTCTGGCTGCCAAATGACTTGCTGAAGGTTGTGCTGCTGAATTTCAGCCCAGTTGGCATATAAGCAGTGTGCAAGCAAACTGCAATGGCAATTTGTGCGATATGGAAGTCTGCCTGGCAGGGAACTGCAAGAATGATTAGGGATCTGAGAAGTAAATCTGTCCCAAGGAAAAGCAAGTGGTATGTAAGTAGAATACACAGTGTGATTATTTGGAAGCATTTTAGAATACAGTGAATCAGATCTTGATGGTGATGGCAAGAAGGGAACTATTATTTAGGAGGAGGAGTTTTTAAAATTTGTTTTTATTAGGAGGTCCTGTGCCCAAAGGAGTCTGAGAGACCATCACTTGTATGATACCTATGTGTGAATCTTAGCCAGCTACTTCCAGGTGTAATGCAGAACTCCTAACCACTAACTCAAATTCATAAAGTGGTATTTCTTGATTCTGTACATTGCAGGGAATTTTTCATTAATAGAAGTTGGTAGGCTCTTGGGTTTGTTTCTCCCTAAGTACAACAACACAACTGCAGAATTTCTAGATAGTTTTAAGTTTTCTAGCACTGAGCCTCCCAGCTCCTCCTGGTGACAGAGCAGCACTGCCCGTCCTGGGCTGCAGGAACTCTGCTCCCTGCAGAGACCTCTTTAAAGTAGCACTGCACAAGTTCATAGTGTGACCTTTTTTCTTCTGTTGCCTTTAAAGCTTTCTGATTCTACCTGGATCGGTGCTGTAGGTCACAGGAAAGAACTGAAAACCTCTCGGAGACTAACCACTGGCTTTTCTTTATCTCTTTAACCAGTAGGTCAGCTGAACTGTGTTAAAGCAGTGTAAGGCCATGATGATGCTGAAAAATGAATCCTGTCTAAAACACCACTCTGGAGGTCATTACTACTGAGGAATTACTTTGGTCCTAGACACATGGCTTGAAATCTTAAAATAACACCAGCAGAGACAGAGATGAAGGTTTAAGTATCTATAGTAAGCTAGGGATTAAGTAAGCAATGCAGAAGATGCAACTACCTGGACAATACTGGAAATTTCTCTGTATTTTTAGAAAGATTAAACTTCGGTTGTAGGCAGCAGGATGAGATGTTTCTGTGCAAAGACCTGTACGTTATTTACCGAGCAATTTCAAAACTAGGATCTCCTGTTACTTGGAAGAGATGCTCATACCTGCTTGTGATACAGACCTAACAGCCTGACAACTACCCTGAGAATGCTTTGCCCATTTCTCCAGGTTATGTCTAACTGCTCATCTGTATTTTTCTCTCCAGCTGATGAACTTGTCACACAGTGACAGCCAGTGTTAGCAAGGAGATCTAGGAGTAACACGTTATAAGACACACTGTTCCAAACCGAGGAGCTGGATGGGAGGAGGTAAGGAGAACAACCTCACTGGTGATGGCAGAGTTGCTTCTTGCACCCATGACTTTTCCAAAGCAAGTTTCTATGTTCACCCAGCATAAAACAGGAAGCAAAAAAGTGGTTCTTGCCTCTCCGTATCAGAAAATGCTGCACAAGCCCACAGTGCTGATTCTTACATCACTGTAAAATCAAAACATTTTTTTACATTTTTTCTAACCTTACTGTGGTAAATGCTGAACCTATTCACAGAAACATGCTCAGCCAGCACTGGTGTGCCAGTGCACTTTAATAAAAGTGCCTTTATCTTCTCTCGTAGGACTGTCTTTTATTTCACATGATCCTCTAAAGCAGTCCTCCATTTATATTCCTTTTCTGCACCTTTGGGTGTACATGACATTATGGACACAGTCTCCCCAGAAGCACATGACAATGGTAACGCTTCCTTACCTTAACAAGAAACATCTCTGATACACTCTAAAATCACATTTAAAGGGTTTTTTCATCCAGCATAGGATGGTCAGTGATCATCCTATAACCTCCTGTATATTTCTTTTGGCAGCCGGGAAAGTGATTGGGCTAGATAGATGTCTTATTGAAAGATTGAATAATAACACTAAAAGATAAGACTTAATGGCTATATTCTGCTGAGATTACCAGGAAGTGTTATAGCTATTGGAAAGGCACAGAAGAGTTAGTTTAGGTATTTAGGTATAAAACCTAACACAGAAGTTTACCTCAAGAAAGAAAAAAAAACAGATCTTGGAGATACTGCAGAAGAAAAAAGTGCAGGAATTGAACACCTGAGACATGGGGGAATATTGGTAAATAAATCTTTTCTTTTTTGAACTAGAAAACTTTTCCAGTGATAGCAGCAGACTATCTTGAAGATTCTTATGTATTTTAATCAAGCTTCTTTTAGCACCTGCTGAAATCTCTCAGAGCTCAGGATTGGCTTAAATACATATGACAAGGGCTCTGTGGCATGTATTCCTTGACAACAATCTGTTCTCCTTACCTCATACAGTGTAATGATGCCATTTGTCTCATTTGGAGGCTTCCACTGAACATAGATCTTCTCTTCAAAAGGTCCTCCCTGGATGGATTCCAAGGGAACTGGTCCAGGAACTACAGGGAAAAAAAACCAACAAAAACCTGTGTTAGAAGCTACCACCAGCTCCAGATGCACACACACCAGAAGACACCAAGAGGCCACGAGACAGGAAGTTCACAGCTGAAAATTTAAAAAATAATAATAGTTAAAAAACTCAACACAAAACCCCCTCAAGGCACTACCATTACCAAGGCTCTCTCAATATGAAAGGTCTATTCTGAAACTTTGGTTCAAGTAAGAGTACCCTAATCTAACCACTAAGTGCTAAACAAAATCAGAATCCATGAAAATATGAAACTAATTTCAGTACATCCTTATTCGAGTACAGCACAGTAGCAGCAGGAAATTTAATTTGTCCTTCTCCGCCCACACAAGAGCAAAGCTCTATCCACTAAACAGCCAGATTGCACCTTGGCATAAAGATGCTACTAGGCTGCACACCTTTATCAATTGAAAGATTTATTTCCTTAGCAAAGTAACAATGTAAGATTTATATTTCATTATGGCTACAAGGCCAGCTAAAAAATCCACCTACTCAAGCAAAATTTTAATACCGTGGAAGATAACTAACTAAATGCACTCCCAAGCCTGTCTGATAAAAACCCTGTTCATTTTTCTGAAAGATCTGCCATCCTCTTATGTCCCCCCCGTATGATATACTGGACTGCAAGAACCACTTTCAGCTGAGAGAAACTTAGGACAGCAACTCCTTACAGCTCTGGCAGAGGAAGAACATTTTTAACACACTGGACAGGATGGAGCTTGTAGTCTATGAGAGTCCTCATAGCTCAGATGGGATAGTGATACTTCAAAGCTTTCCATCACTACTTCCAGAAAACACTTCTTTTGTTTTTTCTTTTGTTTTCAAGAACAGAAGAGTTAGCACCAAATTAATTTAGCTTCTGAGACGAATATAAAATGCTGTATCCAGATCAGTATTAAGAAAAGTTACACTCTGGAAAGGAAGACATCATACTTCGTTTTGGAACAGTGATGTGAAGGCACAAGAAAAATCAACAAATGCCAGGATTACATTTGCCCATATGATAAAGAAGCTTATCTGTGGGTCCTGGGTAGTTCAGAACACAACTTCTATAGAATTAAACCTACCACTGTTTGGCAGCTGCTCAGACTGGCGTTTGTCATTTCCAAGCACTTCAGGGATCCCTTCCCCTTCAAGAACATGGCTGTGAAATGGAAATTGTTTACACCTACAGATTTTACTTGCGTAACAAACACACACTGTCCAGAGAAGACGCTTATAAGTCTATGGGACAAAGGGTTATGCTGTTATTCACAACTTAAAAATATGTCTTCTCCCAAAAAGCAAGCATGCAAACAAACCCAACATAACTTACCATCTTCCTCAGTCTGTACAACCAACTCCTCACTTTCCATTTTGCCTTCTGGGTTAGAGAGGGCTAACCTCAGTCTGATGGTCATGAAGGGCCGAAGACCTCGCAGGGTGTAGTGGGAAGAAGTTTGGATGAGTTCCTCTGCCTCAAATTTTTGCTGGTTAAACACATACTGGTACTGGACTGTGAGATTGTAGCTGTGGCAGCGGGTCACCGCATAACCAAAGGGCTCCCACTGCAACGTCAGCTGCCGGGAACGAATATCAACAACTTCTACATTTTGAGGTCCATGTACAGGATCTGTGAAGCAAGCACAGAAAAAAAAAAAAAAAAAAATTACATTAAAAGAATTCAGTTATCCATTAATAAGGTTCCTTCTAGAGTATCCAAGTATTTCACAGTTCTGAATGTTTTTGTCTTTACAATGTATAAGTGATGGGCAGATGAATGTCAGATCCACAAATGCATTCTGGTTCCTGAGTTCTCCCTGAAAATCCCCTGTCACAGTGCCCTGAACAGTGGTCATGCTCCTGATTCCTATGAAACCTCACTGAATCCAACAGTGGCTGTAGTGTGAAAGTCACCTTCATTCACACCACAAAAAAAAAAAAAAAAAAAAAAAAAAGGTAGCTGATGACCTGCCTGAAAGTGCCTAAATGCCTCGGTGAGTTCAGCCCTAAGTGATGCAGATACATAGGAAAGGGCTGCCAAAGAGAGAATGAATTGAAGTCTCTCAGATTTCAATTTAGCTACTTAGTCCCTACACCGTCCTGCCGACCCTGAACACATTCTGCTCAGAGAGTAAAGCACACCAGGGTTAAGAGCCTGACTGTTAAGACTTTCAACATCTTAGTGCCACTGCTCCCTCAATTTTTTAAACTCGTGAACATTTTGGCAATGGGGCATACGAGCAGATTTAAGTTTTTGGAGTCATATCACTCTTGTGTCAATAAAACTTCTATTTCAGATCATATCAGTGTCTTGGCCCCACCAAAGTTTTATTGCTCTCTATTATTCTCTCTACAGTATCTGACTGAGGTACAGTTTGAATATTCATGTGTAGGAACCATCCTCACCTGCTGTTCCTTAATTTATTTTTAACAGTGTAGCTCAAATGCTCTGACTACAGACTTCACCCTTTATATAAAACATAAATGCATGCACTGCTAGACATGTGGATATAAAGAATGAAGGATGAGTGAGTAAAATCAGTGTTTGAGATATGTCAGATGATAATAATACTACACATGTCATAGTTTATCTGACATTTCTTCAACTTGTGTAGCTTGTTTCCTTTTTTGCTTGATATATTATCTAAGCAAGGTAATTAGAAAATACATAATTTCCTCTAAAGTTACTTGATTTATAGCACAATTTAGTGTTTCGCCCACTTCTCATGTTCTCTCACGATTCAACCTATGAAAGGAGCAGAACATTTTCATGGGAACAAAAAAAGTCACAAGGACTCCCAAATACTTGTTACGTTTCTTTGGAAGACAATTAAACTGGAGGAAAAGCCTTCTAGTAATTTTTGAAAGTAAAGCACGCACCAGCCATACTGACTTCAATCTAACTAATGCATAAGTGGAAAATACGCTATAACAACCAGCATATTCTGTCTTCTAATAAAGCCCTAGTGTCTGGCAATGGGAAAACAGCTACTTCTGAAATGAACACTGTTCTGAATCTTTATATAGATACACACACATGCAGCCAGTTTTGTATCAGGACGGATATTAAATGATCAGGGGTCTAAAACTAGCAACTGGTTTAGGTTTTCATTTAAGTCACGTCAAGCCCTTAGCATCCAGAAATCACCTCTTAAATGAGATTCTTTAGTACTGTATGTGTCAAAAAATTCTAATTTAGAAATTAAAATGCTTATATGCATAAATATACACATATGTACTTAGCATTACATGATAATCATTCCTTTACTATAAACTCATGAAAAGAACATTTCTGTAGATGAATTGTATAGAGAAATAAGGTGAACAAAAGAATATTTCCATGAAAACTTTCAGCCTCTGAGACTGTAAAGGTAAGCACAAGTGTCATTCCAAGGTGCAGTGAAAGGAAAGAAAACCAAAAGCAGATGCAGATGCTTGTCCTTCTGGACTCACCACTACACCAAATAATCAACTCTGGATCCCAAACCAAAATGTGGCTGAGACACAGCAAAAACATTTCATGCCAGGACAACAATGCAGCTGAAGATGGCTATTAACCTCCATGTTAATGCTATACTGGTTCTTTAAATCACAGCTATTTTCTTTAAGTCAGCCATGTTATGGAATGAATGGATAATTAGAGGGTGTGTGACATTTGTTGATATCAGATGTGCTGACTTTATCAGTGGGTAAAGAGCAGCTCCGATTCAGCATCATCTCACCACGTTCTATGTCCAAAACCTGGACTATGGAAGATTACCTGTAGTTTTAGCTTGCTTTCTCATCTTGTTCACATTTGCCCTTTCCTTTCTTACCCCAAACTGTAAGTCTTGGAAGCTGCCTTGTATCGACCATTTTAAATTCTACTTAAAATTGTATTGTAAATGCTCTAAGATACATCCTGAGGCCTTTCTATGGTTTTGCAACACAATCTTTTCAATAGAGTAACCAGCCTCTTAACCGCAGATGACTAAAAATCTAAAGAAGCTAAAAATACAGATTACAAGCATAGTCCAGACCTCACTACATAAACACAGAACATGCCACATTTTCCCAAGAACGTTATGTGCTCAGGCTAATAATCCTAAAAAGTGAGATTTTTCAGTGCAGTGAAAAAACTAGATCATGATTCTGTACAATCACAGTGACAGCAGGAAGGGGATGCAGGTGTCAGAAATACCCATAGTCTGAGGAGTCTCCTATGTCAGATGTGGAGACTTGACAACAAACAGCCTTTTGAGCAAAGGAGGAATAAGTAAGTAAAACCTATTTAAACTTTAGGTTCAGAGAGGAAGAAACCAAACTGGCATTAAATCAACAAATAGAAGCTGGACATGAAAAGCTTTATATTCTCTCTGGCTGCCTTCTCTCAGTTTCAATCTCCTTTTTCTGAAAACTGAGACTACGTAATTTTGAAAATATTCTCCTTTGCCACACTGATTTCCTCTGCAGCATAAGTCATTGAAACTCAGTTTCAAAGATGAGATTTTGTACTGTTGTTTTTAAAGGACAGTGGTGCCTACTACCTTCTCCATTTAATTCCTTCCACATTTTAGCTTTAAGCACACAACCTCAACAAGTCTACAGAACCTATCCCTGGGAATCTACTGTCAAACATCACTGTTTTTTCATAATGCCATAAAGATTCATTTCCCCCCCCAAAAAAACAAGAAAACTAAAAATGTTTATAATCAATCAACAATCCTCTAGTAGTGGTGCATACCTGGAACTGGACAAACATCTCCATTTCTGTATTCTTGGAATTATAGCTTCAAAAAAACACAAGAAAAAACCTGAAAACTGTTAACCTTGCACTTGGTGAGTGTAAGAAAAGCTGCTAATAGGTATCTCAACTTTTTGCTTTACAAAAATACCTACAAAAGCAATACAGGAACAGACTGGCCCAATTTGAATGCTTAAGAGATCACATATAAAAAGACATTGGTGTAACCTGAATAAAAGGAAATAAAAATTTCTAAGTGTCCTGAAACCTCGGAAAAACCAAAGGAAATTCCCATGAGGCAGGAGCAATGAAACATCTGCCACCAATCTATTAAAACTAGTCTTGAACCCATGCAAAGAAAATTGCAGTCTCTGGGATTTCACTGTGCAAATGCTGTATTTTTATTTCAGCCTGGTTGAACTATTAATTACATTTTGAAAGTTCACAACCAAATCATTAACTGAACTGTATTTTTTAATACTGCATCTCCCACTGATGCTTTGATACCTCTCATTACTCTGGTAGGCTGATGCAAACTCCACAGGCCAGGAACCTTTCTCAAGCATTTGTGATGTGCAAGTGGCCCAAATGAAACAAACTCTCCCAGGGATCCTTCAGCTGTGCTCTCAGTCATTAGTCCAGGTAAGCAGACATTTTTGACCCAACAGTGACCAACAGTGACCTACAATATTCAGACACTGCATTTTCTGCTATCGCAATTTTATGAAAAAGTTGACTTTTATAGCTGGTTTTGCTCTTTCCTTATTAAGTGTTACAGATTTCATTTTGTTCACTATAGTCTTCTTGCTCAAGGTGAGGGGTAGAAAAGCAAAGGTTGATTTAGATTATTAATAACAATTATCTCTGCTTTATACCCCTCCATCAAGAGAAGAACAGAGAGGAAAGGAAGCAATGGTGAAACACTGGGCTTTGAACAAGAATCTCAAGTTGAGCAGTGAAGTTAAATAGAGACAATCAGCTGTTGCCCCCAAGTTAACTACCTGCTGCAGGAGCCGAATTGCGAGAAATTGTTGCTGTCAGTGAAGACATGACATTGAGCAGAAGACGTCCATACTCGTCTGAGGCCCCATGCCCATGTCCCCTGACCCTACTGAGAGCAGGAGGCAGAGTTTATTAGCAGTGCAGGTGTCCACTGATAAAATTCTGTTTCTCAGCAGTAGGTTACAGAGACTGAGAATTCACAAAGGCAAGAAAAATGAGCGTGACAGGTGTAGCAGCTTTCTGTGAGTCCTGAACAGGTGCTTTCTGATACAGAAAGAGAAGGAAAATAGGTGTGAGTATGATTCCTGCCTCCCCCTCAACACACCCACAGCTGAGCCAGTCACTCCAGCCAGAGCAGGTCAGCCAACATCGGGACACCCCAGTAAGGTCCCCATCCCCTCCTTCTAGGCAGACTGGGAGGAGACTGGTGCATCAGTAGCTGATAAGAAGACCATAACTTGTGTTCTTCCAACTACCAGCATGGTATGACCTCTCTCTGTAGCCCAGAAAACATTTAAACTCATTTCAATTAGAAAATACAAATTTGGTAGTATCACAGAATGGTTGAGAACTTCATAGAATATTTCGCTCTCACAATAAATTGAGACAGTGGCCACCATTGCTGCAACAGCAACAGAACTACTAATGACAGTGAATCATCAGAATGTTTCCTTTGTGTTTTTGAAAGATGCTGTTCTTGTTCTACAGGTGGAAAACCAAACAGTAATGTAATTTTTCTGACAATGATTTTACTCCAGATATTAGATTAGAGCTGAAGCCTTCTCTATCTCACCTTTATTCCCTCTTCCTCCTTAAATTTCCACAGGATGAAACAAGTCCAGGGAAACATACCTACCATCAAAAAACGCTGCAAGATAAACAGAGCAGAAGCATTCAAGTGGTTTGCCTTAAATGCACAATTCAAGTGTGTGTGATGGTTCAGGATAAAACAACCAACTCCACAGTGCATGCTGTTCATCTCTTCAAAGAGATCCTGACAGATGAATTGTTTCATGAACACCTTCCATATCAATGTCCTATACGTGGACATTTCAGAATGACGGACAACTCTGTCCATCCCTGAAGTGCATCATGTCTTTCTGTGACAGAGTTCCTTTGCCGAGCGTCACAGCTCACACAGCTGCTGCCCATCACATTTCAATGCCTTCTGAGCCTGAATGTGGTATAAATGTCTTTTCAGACATGACAGATAAAAACACTGATTAAATAGAGTTCACTAGTCTTTCAACACTGTAAAAGTGTTTTGGCTTTGCCCTTTTCTCGAGAAAGAACATCTCCTTAATATTTGGATATAATTTTTTTATTTTTTTAACCAGTTTGGATATCATCACTGGTCCAAAGAGAACAGACAACACTGAAAGCAGGCAGTTAGATGGAAAGGCATGTTCTGAGAAAAGACTTGCAACAGAGAGGAGAGAAAAAAAAAAAAGGAGTGAAACTAATACAATAAAATCACCACTGAACAAACCACCTGTTTGTTGAGATACCTACAATCAGCTAAACCCCAAGTCATACCCAAAGACATAGGTGTCATCACAGCTGATGAACTGAAAAAGGCTATTTCATGGCATTTTCCGAGCAATGAAGAAGGAGGAGCCCTGCACACAGATGAATGTATTCTAAAAGAACGATGAACTAAGTGAGATAATGGAGTATGTGTTTAGACAGGCCAGGGACTGAGCTCTCTCAACAGTTAACATGACCATTTACTTCAGTTCACAGCACAGCATCTTCATTTTTTGACTGATCTGGTTCCATTTCAGTTACAAGTTTTACCTTGTATTCCATACTGAAAGAAACCCAATATTTTTTTTTTTTTTTTTAAAAAAGAAGGAAAATATTTGATACATTACAAATCCCATTAAACATCCTCTGATTTCATAGTTCAACCTTGTTAACCAAAAAAAAAATAAAATTAAAAAATCAACCCAAATGCGTTTAAAAATGAGCTCAGATCTATCTGATGTTTAAAAAGCCTGGCAGACCTTTCGTTACAAAACGTGCCTGTCAGGCTCACAGAGTAAAAGCCTGCACGCTGGCACGTGCCCAAGGTCACCCAAAAAGCAAAGGGTGCCGGGGAGCCCGGCCACAATGCGCTGGCACAGCCAGCTCCCAGCGCCTGCCACAGCACTGCCGCCCTGGGCTGGCCCCACCTACACCCAGAGCCCAGCTGCCAAGTCTTCACTTGTAAACAACTTCAAGATAATTAAGCACTAGTCTTTAAAAAAGGTTTATTAGCATCTGTTTAAATGGATTTTTTTTTCATTACATTGTGAAATGGTAAAAGGAAAGCTTTCTTTCTCTTATACCTAAAAGTATTGTTCCCTAACAAACTTAAAAATAATAATTTAAAACAACAATAAAGGGTAATTACTGATTTTATTAAAAACATCTATCATGGATACACATAGCAGTGGTATTCCATGACTGGGAACAAAATGCACATTATTGAGCATTTTGATGATTAAATGCAAAAGCATAATTAAATATGCTAATGACAGTGAGATTACAAAGCAGGTAAACCACTTGGTTTTTGTCAAACAAAAGTAAAACGTGTTTTTCACATATTTATTTTATTACATATAAATAAAATATTTAACTATTTGTCTTATTATCGCATATGTGCATTTATTTTTACTACCTCTTCCTCTGTGTACTTCTGCTGGTATCACAGAGTCACAGAATGGTTTGGGTTGGAAGGGACCTTAAGGATCATCCAGTTCCAACTCCCCTACCACGGGCAGGGACACCTTCCACTAGCCCAGGTTGCCCAAAGCCCCGTCCAGCCTGGCCTTGAACCCTTCCAGGGCGGGGGCAGCCACAGCTCCTCTGGGCAACCTGTGCCAGGGCCTCGCCACATTAAAGAATTTTTTCCTCACATCTAATATAAATGTAATTGAACAGGTGGAAGAGATTAGAACAACATACAAGCTAGTTCCTGACAAAACATAAATTATCTCCATAAAAATAAATAAGGTAATTGAAATAGTAGGTAAAAGAGAGGCTTCCTCTACACAGTCATGGGCATATTGAATTGTTTTAAGTAGCAGAGAAAAGCACTGCTCTGGCAGATAGGCTTTCTCTCATTTGTAACTGTGGCCTCCTTTCATGTCTGTGTAATCTGCCAGAGCAACTCTCTAAATTCTTTTTGAAATACTGTCTTTCAAAACCAAAATTTAAAAAAAATAATTTTCAGTTCTACTTGCACATGTAGCAGAAGGAGCTATCAGGTGATGAAACACTGGCTTTGGGGGCAGTGCTGAGATATCCTAACTGCCCCTGAGGCTTGTCCATTGTATTGAAGATTCAGGAGCAGCAGCAACTCCCTTTTGCATCAGCTATCGGCAGCACATGAGGAATCTCCGTGTGATGAGGACTAGCTGATTCCCTGTACTTGATGACATCTAAAGTATTTTCTCTCTTTATTGTCAGAAGAGGAAAAAAATAATTCAACTGCTAAGAATGCTAAGATTGGACAATTACTTAGGGCCAAGTAGAATATGTCACAACTATAATAATAAGGTTAGACAAATGGAGAGTCCTTGGGAGCAGGTGGTTGGAAACTGAGCTAGTGGAAACAAGGACAGAGGCTCTAACTCTGTGTCAACCAGTTTCTTTTCCCAGTTATTCCCTTAACTAGACCAAGAGACTTTCAAATTCCTGCAGCTGAGTACTGGTGGCAACGTATTCCAGAAATACATTTTTAGAAAGGGCCTAGATAGAATTAACAGCTGGTCATAAATTATAATTTCATGCTCATGCCTGCCTTCCACTAGGGTGTTGAAGTCAGCAATGCAGTGCCACTAATGGCATGGATGGTTAGCTCTTATGTGAATGTACATATTTGAACAAATGTTCATTTCCAAATGCTATAGACACTCTTTGGGATAGTGAAGGACAGACAAAAGTTTGCTCTGAACAAAATCAATGCACTGCATTTAGCTCAATAACTGCTCTTTTCCTAGGATACGGTTGCGCTTTTAGCTCAACCAAAAATAAAGCAGAGTAACTTTAGGCCAGATAAGAGTGCGAGGAGAGCAGTGTGAGGAGCAGGACCAGCACTTCTTAAAACCATTTATATCTGATCAGTGTGCCACTAAGAAAATACTCTTAAAGGATTTCAATACAGGCATGACATACGAGAAAAAACAGATAAACCAGTTCTTCAGAAACACTGTCAAGCCTACAGACTGTAGCTTCCAACACAGGTAGGACTCCTAGTGTAATCTGAACATACAAGATCATAGTGTTGGGATTACAGCAGCCTCATTAATACCCCCAACACACATTTTTAAAAGTCTCATTGAAATTCAAGTCCTTCTTTTAGCCCAAGTATACCTTTTTAAACTCAGCAACTTTCTTTTTTTTAACATGCAACTGGTTTAATTGCCTGTTCAGAAAATGACTCAATTCTGAACAATCCAAATTGTTCCTAATACCTCTAATCTCCTTGGTGCCACATGACCCCGCTGTATGACCACAGCTTTCTGTTACCAGACACACTCAGGTTTTGCTCCACACTGCAGGAGGCATGAATCTGCAATAGCCAAGGTACTGCTCCTACGGGAGGGCCAGGGAGTTGGTAGAGTCTCCACTATGCTCACAGTAGAGCCAGGAAAATCCCCCAGGGGAACTTCAGATCTCTTGCTTAATAAACTTCCAAGAACTTCTGGTTTTGTTTAAAAAAATAAGCAAAAAGCCCACAAACCCCCAAGAAGTAGGATGGTTCGCCAAAAAATACCAAATTATTGCTGTTCTCTTTTGCTCAATAATTCTTTTAAGAGAAAGATGTACTTCCCATTCCCTAATTCCTATTAGCTGTGCAGGCCTGGACACAGCCTTTAAACCTCAGCTCATCTGTATTGCAAAGCAAGCGATTAGCAGCCAGCTACAGGTTTTACAAGAGTATTAGCACAATTTAATGAACAGTCATGGGAGTCACTTCCAAGGGACACCATGGCATGAACCTGTGCATATGCCCACACACCCCCTCCCTGCTCACAGCCAGTTCTGCCTGAGGAACATCTACAGCTCCCTCAGAGGATGAAAGTGGAGTCTGCTGCGAGGAACCTTCCCGCAGTCTTCATAAGGGAAAAAGATGAAGGATGTAATAAAGACTGATACCTATGCAAAGTATGTTGGTGTTTAGTTTTTAAGCTTCCTTACGAAGTCCTGTACTACCGATACATTTATCTTGGAAGTAAAAATCTAAGCCCTGGTTTTAATGAGCACAGGAAGGTCAACCCTAATGGACCTAAAGGTACAGGCATAGCAACGGCCTGGCTGGGTGACAGAAAATGGTCATGTCCTCATATACAGGCACATGGAAATGAAGAGGCAGATTTATAGCTCTGCTTACTTTCTTCATCTCCCATAGGCTGCAGCAGGGAACTGGTCTTCCACTCGCTAGGAAACTGGATTTACCATGACCAAAGAGCTGTGTGTTACTACAGCCAACAACTCGGACACAAAACCGAGCCAGCTATGGAAGATCTTGGGCTGTCTGCTTGCACATGCATCACAGCTGAAGTGAATGACGCAGGACTGCCAAGAGCCACATCTGGTTCTGGGGCTGCATTGCCCTCATCTCTGGGTTCTGAACCACAGAGAGTGAAACAAGGTTTACAGCAGTATTCAAATTACAATACTAATGAGGAAGTTAGTCATGCCCTAAAAGTTAGGGAAGGTCTCATTTGTCCATATCAAGATCTTTAGAATGTGTTCTTCTGGGTGAATTAAGACTCTTGCACTGACCATTTCTTACTGCATATATAAAAAAAGAAGTGGAAAAAAAGAGGCATGTTTTGTTTTCAGCAACTATGGCTTGATTCTTTGCTGCCATGGCTTTAACAAGGCGGCTAGAAGGAAGTAGATGAGCAGTCATGTGTGAAAAAAAAAGCCTGTGTTTTAACAGAATCAGGCAGCTGAGCTCATTTCCACCCCATTAGGATCAGTCTATGACAGCGCTGCCAATGAAAGCGCAAGAGATTAGTTTTCCCCCCACTAGCTTAAGCAATGCTCTGGGCACCAAATACAGATCAGGACATTTTCAGGGATATTGCAATGCTTGTGCAGGGAACTGATCCAGATCCTGCCTTTCAATTTCTCAGGAAAGCCATTTCCACACAAATGCACTACCGTGCCTTGAAAGAGTTTATTTTGAAATGGAAAGAGGAGAAAGAAGGTAGATGCTTATTGGAAATCCATTTGCTGAAAGTGTGTTAAGGAAAGCTAAGAGTTTCTAAGAGAAGATCTGTTAATATATCACTGAAACATTCCAATAACTACTGCCACAGCTTGGCACCCCAAGGTCTGCAAGTTGTAACAGGATTTATGATGAGACACACTTTTTCTTCATTTAATATACCATTGAATTTATATAAAGAAAATACTGTGTTCCTAATTTCATTTTCCTCTAGTATTTCTACCTAGAACAACTGCCGAAAAAGTCAGTTTGATGGTTGGTTGTCCTCCAGCTATTAATGATTTCTCTTCTGTTCGGAGCAGAGGGCAAGAAAGAAGGGCAGAGGAAAAATAGTTACTGCTTTGCTATTAAAGTAACAATATTCCTACTAGAGACATGTTAGCATTTGCTCCCTAGATGGTTGTAATTTATCTCGAGAAGCAGATTAGAAACGTCAGGGATCTCCAACTGGCATCCATTCAGCTCTAGTCTCTCAAGATTTACAAATAGAACCACTTTCTCTTCCCGTGTAATCTTCAGAAAGCCTCCTGTGAAACTTCAAATCCAAGAGCATTACAGCTACAAAGTGAAGCAATCAAGCGTTGGGTCCAGTTAGAATTAAGGTTGCATGTGCAATGTGAATTTTGTGTTATTTGTGCCTAAGCACTGTGCCCAAGGACTTAGAGAGATTTTTAAGTGTCTAACAGTGTGAGGGGACTCAAAAGAGCCCATCCAAGCCCCGCAGTACCCTGGGCTCTCAGGGCAGCCCTGGCCTCCCCGTGAGGGTTGAACTCACCCGCAGCCAGACGCGGCCGCTCACCTCCGCCCTCCCCGGGGAAACAGGGGAAGGACGAAAAAGGAAGAGAATTCGTAGGTTGGATAAAAAGGAAGAATTTACTAAATATAACAAGAGAACAACAGTAACAATAGTGAGTCCAGAAAGACAGGGGTAACATGCAGCAGTGGCTTACGGAGCACAGCGACCGCCCCCACGGCAACACAGCCCTGGACCGGCCCCGAAACCCGCCGGCCCAAGAAAGCCCGGCCCCTGCATCCCCGGGCATGACAGCACATGGTCTGAAATACTCCAGTGAAGGTTAACTTCATTCTGGTCGAAACCAGGACAAAGGGTAAAAACACCTGTTCAGGCCTGACCATCGTATCTCTGTGCCTCTTGCCCCAGGACTACTATACTGAAGTAGTATTTTTCCCCACAGGAGCGCTGTCTCCCCCAAGTACATGAAACATCTTTAGTTCTATGTAAAACAGATGCAAGTGTCAAATACAGCCTGTCTGTTCAGTGAACTAATGATCTGACTAGCAGATCGCAGTAGATTGCAGCCATTTATGTTTCAGCTGTGCCAGTGGGTAGCAAAGGAATCACAAGATTTAATTTTGATTGTGGTTGAGAACATTTTCTACCGACTGCCTGTGCTATACAATCACTCTTCCTTGCTCCATATCTTCCACTATAACTGTTTCTTCTGCCTACCTCAGTCCAGCGTTTTCTCCACTCCAGCATTCTCAAAGTCCTTAACTATATCTGCTCCTAAAACTTCTTATTCCAGTCTGAACTGCAGCTCACTCCAATCTACTCTCCATCAGGGACAGTCGTTCCTCATCAGCCTGGGTTCCTGATCCCGTCAGCCACTGGGTCTCAGTCTCAGACCTTGCTCGTATGTTCCTCCTTCATCCTTAAAAGACATCCCAGCTCCCTCTCCTGCTGTTCATGCCCAGCTGCCCTACACAATCATCTTTCCCACCTTCTTCTCCCAATTCCTCCCTAAACGCACTTCCCCGCTTCCCTTCTGCCAACACATCTCTCAGCTCTAAATTCAAGTCCAGCAGATTTCTCCTCCAGGGTGACTGAGCACAGCAGAGAAACCATTTTTGCTAGAGGATTAAGGATCCTTTCACTGCTAACATCGAATTTAACCTTGGACAAGACAAGACCAACTTAGAGCAACTGAAGTCTTTTGAAAATCTAGCTATTATAATCTGTGAATTTTCTACTGCATACGCATGGACTACAATTTTTCCACTTAATCCCATTCAATCACACAGACAGATTGTGCTGGGTTTTCATGTTGACAGGAGAAAAAAAAAAAAACAAAAAACCACACACCAAGAAAACCAACCCCCCAAAAAACTCACCACCCTTCAGAGGGGAAAGTTAGCCACATACATCAGTTGCTTCCTCCAGAAGGCTTAAACTTAAGAATAAACTTGAACAAAACCTATGTTCCGTTTATCACCTTCCTGGAAATGGTTGAAGATTCCAAAGCATTCATCATGTTGGGGGTTTGCTTACCTTTAAGATTTTCAGCCAAAATTATAAAGTTTGACAGGCCCTAAAGAGATGGTCCTTACACAGGACCATAGAAAGTTTCAGGTAACCGATCGTATCATCTGCTCCACCTCCAACCCTTTCTGGTATTTTCCCTTTCCATCATGGTCTGGGCTATGGAAAGGGCCTTAATGTACATGTGAGGCAAACTTCCTGGGTAGTCAAACCTAGTCAAAACTCTATACAAGAGAGTAATGATCAACTTGTTCTTATATACAGACTTTCAGAACCTGGAACATGTTTTCCCTTTCTCTATGTGCCTACTGTAGTGCCTCACATGAAGGGGAGGGGGACTATCAAATTATTTATTAAATAATTAAACAATTGATGACATTGTTAAAAAAATACATTTCAAAAAATTTAATATAAAAAAAAAAATATCCAAGATCACTGGATAACACTACAGAGACAAGGAATACAAAAGACCAAAAATTCCTCCACCCACCACAGCCAAGATAAAAAAATGCTCAACAGAGGAAGTTTGCCTAACAACTGCCTACATTACTGCTATGTCTAATGAAAGCACTAGCCCATTGCTTTATTATACTTCCCAAAAGAACACAAAAATGAAAGGACAAAAACTGACTCTCAGCACTCAACTGAGATTTAGGATGCCAATCAAAGGAGGTAAAAAGCTGTACTTGTTCTGTGATACTCAGAGAGTATATCTGCCTTATTCATTGTCTGTGTTCCCCAATCTAGGCATTGCTATCTGTATTAAAGATACAAGACCACCTAATGGAAACCTAACAGCTTGGGGAAGTGTTAGGTACCAGTATACTCATCAAAAAATATTCTCCTGTGAGAGCAGTTTATTGATTTGTATATTTGACTCTCTTTGGGATTATTGTTCAATTACTTTTATCCTCTGCAATGAAAGCAGCTGAATGTAACATCAAAAGCAGATAAAAAAGTCGCATGTTTCAATTTTTCTTTCAAATCTGCATAATATCCATTACAGATCTGATTTTCAAGAGAACCCTCTGAGAGCAACAGTGGAGAGTAACTCCATCAGACATACAGCTCTCATCTACGTTTTCGTTAATTATTCTGGCTGAAGCTAGCGTATTTCCGACAAAGTTCATTATTTGTCCTTGAGCAAGTGACAATCTGCAGAAGCTATCTGACTGCATCTCCTTTCATCAGGTGAGCTGCTTGCTAATTGTTGATATGATTAGTAATTTATCACCACTTACAAATACAAACACAGCATATAATTTCCACTGCTAACTTGTAGCATCACTGAGGAGCTTAAAGCATGGTGGTGGTCAAGAGACCATGAAAATGTCATTTTCATTCATTCTTCACTAAAAGCTTTTCATGCTCTGCTTGCAAGAAAAAAATTAGGTATCTTTAATCGCCAACCCTCTGTTTTCACTGTGGGACGTGGACTCACATCATTTCTGTTTTGCTGCACACATCACAACCAATGCAGTGCCTGGAATCAAGATCCTGCTGCCTTGTTTGAGGGGCACATGTTAACAAGGAGCTGACCTGTGCTCCCTTCCATCTGCGTGATGTGAGCTTTGCTGTGCAGTCAGCAGACAGAACTGGCTTCAGTTCCCCAAATATGAAAATCCACACACTCCAAACTTAAAACTCCAGTAGGATGACTGTATAATGAATAATGCACTAGGAGAATCGTTCTTGTGTTTTACGTGGCAGGGACATTACCGCCATAGTTCTACTTGCAAATGGTACCCTTGGTGATCACAACCCTCAATTTTAACACTCGTTGAACAGATGACCTTACTAGCAGCCACATGCCCACTGACAGTCTCAATGTGAGCTTTGTTAAAGGTAGATATGTGGTAATATGGTCAATTTAAATAAATACGTGCACCTCCCAATTTGTATTTTGGGAGAATATCTGTTTCCTCAGCTCTAAGAGGAACAACCCATTTTGTAATCCAAATAGTTCGGCTAGGCAGTGAAGCTGCTAGCTGCACTCTCTTAGGGTGGCCTATATACTCACCCACACAGGTGTGAGCAAGACTGTTCTTTGAATTCACAGCAGCATCAGGGTTAGCTATAGACTGAACCAAAAAGCCACTTCGAGACCAGGCAGAGATGGAACACTGGAGTTCCAGACCACTGCAGCTGGATTTTTACTATATTTGAGCTATTCATCTGCTCTGGCACTATTTTTGTCTTTGCAACAGCCTGTTGTAAAAATCAGGTCTTTGCAAAGTTCTTTCAGACAAGGACAGCCTGCAAAGCACATTGGTTTTCTTTTAGTGATGCAATTACAAGGGGAATATAGTCATGAATATTACTGAACTTTAAAATATTGTTTCTAGGGGCAATAGATTTTACCCGGAGAGATATTAGTGCTCCACCTCGACATTAAAAAAAAATCACTTTAAAACTTATAGCAACACATTTAAAGTCCATTAGTATGCATTTTCAAATGTCACGCCTTGAATGTGACAGTCAAATTCCTGAATCAATCAGCCAAACGGAATTATTTTACTCAGAAATTATGTGAAGAGAAAGTAGCAGAAAACAGTAAAATGTAGAATAACTTTATGCTGTACCTTAAGCAATTAAATAGGCTTTTTGGGGAAATAAGCAGCAAAACACTACGTGTATCTGCTTCACAGGATGATGAACTGCAGAACATTCTGGGACTTTTCTTCTGTAATAAAACAAGGTTTGGGATTTTAATTTGTGATCTGCCCTACAAATACTGCCTGGGATATTTCCAGGCATGCACACACAGCACCAGGTGCCTGAACACTAGCTCGCTAGCTGGGTGCACATTGGATACTGGGGGCGAATATGGCATGTGCCAACTGCAGACTGTCTACAGGCGTGGCCTGCATCTCTGTTTTTGACATTGTGCTCTTTCCCAGCTAAGTTTTCAAATATATGTATTAATTCATATGCAAAATAGGCAAAATCCTAGTTTCTTCAGTTAGAAATTCTGCTCTGGAGCATCCTTATAAACCAAACCACTTAGACTCAGACAAATGGCATGGCAGATTCTGTCCTAAGCAGTAAAGAAAATTAGAGCCTATGAATCCCTTCCATCCTGACTAACATCCCATTTTCCCAACAAAGCATATTTAACATATTCACAAGATGACTGGCATTCATCCGAATAGTTCGCAAGTCCTGATGTATAGCATTGATGGCTTTCAGATACAAAAGTGAATGAACTCAGCAAGCTATCTCAAATAATTTACCATGAATCATGCTGCCCTTCATCTCCAGTATGGCATTTGTGTTAATGTCTTCTATTTGTTTTACCCTCCAGTAATTCCAGCCAGGAAAGATTTTTTTCCCATAAACAGGGAGTTTTGGTGGTACCTTCTACGTAAAAGACAGTATATAATATTGATCAGGATCAAGAGTCATAAGCTTCATTTCTTTCCCCAGTATTCTCACAATTTTAGCTGGTCTGATAGGCAGTTAACCCAGATCAACCACTGGAGGTGAAGCATCTTGTCTAAAAGAAAAGATGAATAAATAATCTAGTGACCTGTTCCTGGGGAAGATGGCTGGTTGAAAAAATGAAGGGCCAGCAGTAACCAATAATATACAAAAAATACACTCTTGTATTTCCAAATGCTAGGAGAAATAACCTGATTTAAGTGTAGCTAAAAATAAACAATCATTTTAGGTTTTAAAGTAGACCTCAGTAATCGTATGAAAAAAAGATTTTACATAATAATGGGTAGCAATATGAGGCGATGAGATTTGAGAGTGTCAAACACTGTTTGGAGTTAGATGAACTGCACTGAAAATGTTAAAAAAACTGAGAAAACACCTTGAAGTAAGTTACAATTCATAACAGACCCATCAGATACAGCTCAGACCTTTTGTATGAACTAAGTTCTGATTAATTTTTTCTGACTTCTTGTTCTACATTAGAATGCTGCATTTTTTTATGTTTTCAGTGATTTGTGATACTGCTGGGGGAAAGCCACCACAAAACTCAGAAGTAAAACATGGAGGCTCCCCTTCCCGTATATAACAATGAGGAAACCATCAGACCTAAGACACTCATTTTAAATGGGAACTGGTATCTATACATTTTGCTCAGAAGATGACCTTTGCCATTATACTGACACACAGAGGCTCAGGCTGAGTTTTGTTAGATAACTGTGCCAGGCATCAACTACTGGAGGGAAAAAAAAAAAAAGTGCTACTTTCTCACACAGTAACTACGATGTGATTATCAATTTAAGAAAATGTGTATTAGGAATGTATTGGCATCTGGAGTCAAGCTCTAAACTGAAACATCATGTATATAAACTAAAAAAAAGAAAATCACTGTAGTATCATTTCAGTTTTGCTGGACATCTTTCTGAATGTTTCTTACTGCCATACTACACTTTGTACCAACGACTACACTGCCTGGATGTGCTAAAGATGATCCCAGCACTGTGTATTTAATAGGAAGGCACATAAGGGTTAATGAAGGAGAGAGAACAGTTTCAAAGTTATAGATTACCATACAGTACTAATCTCTTTATATACTTCCATAGCAACTGCTACAGCAGTACACCAAAAGAAAAGTTAATGTTATTATACAGGGAGTAGTATAAGGAGATTTCTATACCAACTCACAGCAGTTCAAATTTGTAACTTCAATTTTTGTCAAAAGTATTCCTGCAACAAGACTTGCAGTCGATTGGAATAAATTCATCAGAGTCAGTTTGAATAACGTATCCACTTAAGGCTGTCTCATTAGAGGCAATGTACCCAGCCATGACTCCCAGGGTGTCAGCTGGAGAACAGAAAGCAAAGCAATAACCTTTTCACTGTGCAGGGTCTACCATTGAGCTAAATTCCTTAAAGCTATCAATGGTAGGGGCTATAGGCCTCAGCTTAATAAAACTAGGAACTTCCTTGTGCCAAAAGATAAACCTCCAACCCTGCAAGCTGAAGAGGTCATTGTGCCAGATGAGATACAAGAAATACTGCTGTTATGTGTGAAATCCCCTTTTACATGCCCCTGCATAAAACATTTCAATTAATGTTATTGCTTAATCCATTTATATCTAAAGCAAAGTGGCATGAAAAAGAAGCACTGATACCACAACAGCCTATGGTGATAATTTGTAGAAACTACAAAGCAATGAAGAATTTCCCGACATCACTGTCAAAGCATACACACATCTGATAGCTTGCTAAGAAAGGTTCCCTCCTTTCTGTTCCTTCCTAGAGGAAGGAGATTTTCATTTCCAGGAATGAGGGTGCAAAGCAACATGCCTGTCACCTCTCAATCATGCTTACCTACTTACTCATACCAACCTAGCTTTAAAATGCATAGATTGGGCATCCTTAATAGTGCAACCGTTGAAACTCCATATACACTTCAAGTGCCACTGAATAAATTCATTAAATACAGCGATATTTTCTCCCATTGAATCCCACTCTCTTCTGGGATATGTTTTCAACAGGTAGTTTAAAGCTAACTTGAGCACGTCTCCACAAACAGTAGGCAATTTTCTCTTTTCAAAGAGAAAAAAAGAAAGCATAGCATACTGTAAACATACAGCCCATCAGCCATAAGATAAGTAATGTATGAAGAAAGAAGAACCAGAAATGAAAAACCAGAAATTTTCAGCTACAGGGTTAATATTCATGTGAAGATAATCCTCCTATCCAAGATGTGACAAATCCAACTTCCTGGGAGATGGCTTTGAGACATGAAATAAAGCTGCATTCAGCTGCGGTGGACAGCACGTCTGGTGCTTCTATTATAAGCAGAAATTAATACCCAGGTAGAAATAACCATAAATCAGTCTTACTTAGCTCATCAGCTGAAATACCAGCCTTTACATAAGAATACATTTTTGGCATTTCCAATCTTACACTTCATTGTGATAAAAAGCCAGACTTGTCGCTTAATCCTGGTCTGCTAATGGGGACGGGTGGGAAGCTGAGAAGTGGAGCATCCCTCCGACTGCTCGGAGCCTGAACCGCCAGCACACGGGAGGAGGATCTGCTCCCCTGCGTGGGCATTCGGCACCAGCTTAGAACCTGGGAAGGAGGAGAGGTACATCCTGAATTATGTTTGAAAGCGACAGGCTTCTGAGATGCCAGTTCCAAAACTAAATACATCAATAATAACTTGATAGTAAAGCAGCTCAGCAGTTCAGGCCTGATTCAAGAATTGTATGGATTTTCTTAGGCAAGTAATCATTGTATATGCATAAAGATCCACAGGATTCAGATAGAAAACAGATCAAAACTACTTCAATACGTTAATATGATAAGAGTTTTCCTGGGAGGATAACTGCTATAATTGGGATCAGACTATAACTGTACTCTGAAAAAGGCAGGCCTGTGTATTTTTGCCTACAATACACTCAGTCTGTTGCAAAAGGATGTAAGAAATTTGACGTCTGTGCTTTGAATAGAGACATGTAAGATCTAACATGTTTGATAAAAAGTCTGTAACTGCCTTTTTTTTCTCTCAGTCTGTGCCTAATGCTTCAAAAGAAATAAAAAAGAACACACCAAATTAGTTGTACAGCATTGTATGTAAGGAGACATAGGTGGAGGCTGCATGCTCAGAAGCTGATGCTCTGAAGAACAAATTTCACTCCTGGAATAGGAGTAAGGTTAAAAAGCTCTTCCTGTGTGTTGGTTTTTTGGGGGGTTTTTGTTTGTTTGTTTGTTTTTTTTTTTTTTGTTTTTTTTTTGTTTTGTTTTGTTTTGGTTTTTTTCCCCTTAGAACTTTTAAAGAGAGTACTGGAAAATAATAAAATATCTGAAGTCTGCTGTCCATCAGTAGCCCTAAGTGAGCATGACGTGCAAAAAGGGAACATTTAAATGGCTTTAGCTTTCAATTTCTACCTATATCCAGTAAGAAAAAATATTCTGCAGGTTGAGCAGAAAAAAAAGGCTTGGCCCTTTGATACAATAAATACTGTAATCATTGTATTAGAGACAGCCATTCTCTGCTTCATGCTTGGAAGCTTCCAACTTACCCTGACACCATGACTGCTGTAACTTGATTTCTGTTTCATCTAAAATTCTTGTAAAAGGTCACAGAGTTTGGGAGAATCCTGCTGCTGAATCAGAAGCAGTAAGAATACACACTGGTTATCTGTGGGAATCTGCTCCCCCTTCCAGGCCCTGAACTATGCAAGAGCTGAGGATTCTGCCTCAGCTACTGAAGTAACTCCAATTTTAACAAGAAAGGCTCTGGGGTCAGCTCATGACTAAAATTAGACATTACACAGCAATAGCAGGAATGAAGTGGCCTCTATAAAGGAGCCACCACTGAGAAAGAACTTAGGCTACAAAAAGCTGTGTCTGGGAGCATGAAATGACAGAACAAATCTGCCTTGTGTACTGAATTTGTCATTTGAGTATCAACGCTCACAGAACTCACATAGTCTACAGATAACCAGAGACAGAGGGAAAAAAACCTCTCACTCACTAGTGATAGTCTGCTTTTATCTCTAAACTTTCTTTTCCTAGTCCAAAACCACAATAGTAATCAAATGGGAATAAAATAAGTTTTCTTTGATGGCATGTCATGCTGATAAAAAGCAGCACTAGCCCTCTTTGTAGACAAGAGCCATAAACATTAACAGACGTTGGCATTTAGAGCTTCTCTCTGTTGTGTGGCAGTCCTTGAAGGGGTATTTTTATGAATGAAATTCTGCATAGGAAGTGAAGGTGCTGCTTAATTCTTGCCAGTGCTTTGCAGGAGTTCAGCTGCCCAGGGCCATCCCTCAGCAGGTCTGCAGATCCGCATCCAAGTTCATGCCAAAAGGGAAAATCCTCAGTGCACACTTGACCTACATAGCACCTTTGCCTGGGTCTCACTGGTCTAGACCCAACCCTTTCTTGCCAACTTGACTTTCTTGCTTGACCTCAGGCTTGCCTCATCGCTATGGAGTTGGTGGCAATTTGGGCTGTCTCCTGACCCCAGGTGCCACCACCTGACAGCTCAGCTGGTCTTGTCCAGGTGCTGGGGTGCTGTGCCTTCCTCAGCGAGGGCTCTGCCTGGCCACCTCCCCGGGCTCCCGGCTCCTCAGCCCTTGCGGAGCAGCCCCCTCTTGCTACTCCCTGAAAATTCTGTATTTGTCATTGAATTCCGGGATTAAGACAAGCCATAATGTTCCCTTTATTACTATATCAGCAGTCTTTTCATCTCCATGTTGCTTTCTGTTGCCTTTTCTTTAGCAAACTTCTGTTTAGTTTGTTTTCATCATTTTTAATAGGAAGGTCTGAATTTTGTATTCAGATGTTATTTTGTCCGTACCAGGCGAAGCTTTTGTCAGCTGATAATCATAGATGTTGGTGTGTTTATATTGACCTATTTAAAATCTCAAATGGTTATAATAGAATGTGAAGCTTTTTAAAAGGCACTTCTCTGAAGTGTTCAAAAAGTGTAATGGTCCCATTTGTCAAAAATGCAAGTTTGCCCTTTAGCACAGACCTAGTTCATAAAATAGTCTTCAAACTCCTTTCAAAATAGCTGCTCTCCAAGTTTTCAATAGCTGACATTGCCCCTAGTTCAGAGGGCAACCATTTTGTTTTAGCCAGCTCAAGAAGAAATGAAATTTGATTGTCTCCAGCTCCTGCAGCGCCCACTGACTGCTCTTCAGATTTGAACGTGCCCTTAAGGTGTCTTCAATCTTTATAGATTTTCATATGCAATAAGGAAGAACAGGGCAGGAAAACCCTGAGGAAGGAAACGCCTGTGCATGAGACGAAGCACAGGGTAGGTTCCAAAGCGAGAGCCACTGTCAAGTTTCTGAGGTTTCCACGCTGCTTACAAAATATTTTAGATGGTGTTTTAGTATGACTGCTGCACAGAGCAGGTAACCTTGGAGATAAATTGTTCATGAATCAGCAAATACTTGCGTACGTTCTTAAGATTTTCTGAAGTAGGATATTTACATCCTTATATAATCCTAAGAGGAAACAGGTGGCTCTTCAATGTACTTGTGGCTTTTCCAATTACATGCTTAGGCTCACAGGAGGAGGACTCGGGGGTGGGTGGTTAGTTGCTGTGTAATTGCCCTGCTATGGCAGGCAGTGTTACAAAAGCACTGAAATCTCCCTTGCTAAACAGGAATGCACTGGATTGCTTGTGTGCAATTTGTAGTACATCTTGAATAGTTTCCTTTTGCATTTCAATGCAAACAGAACGCATTTATTTCTATCTACTTTCATAAGTTACTTTGCATTCAAATTACAGGAACTTGTATGTGCATTATGCTACAGACTAAACAATATAAAAGAGGCGTGTGCTGGAATACATAGAGCAACTAAAACAAGAAAAAGGTCTAAATTTCTCACTTTTCTCCCAAGGTAATAGAAAGCTCTGTAGCCCAGATGTGACCTATGCAGACAGTACTGAGATTATTACATCAGAAACATGACCAAAGAACAATAAACCTCAGGGTTAGGAAGCAACATATTCAAAAAATTTCATCAAAGGGGCCTTAAAGAGTACATGCAAGCAGTAACATAAGGAAGGGTTCGATGGCATTCTGACATGGCTGCTTTATAATGGTCCCTGGACAATGCCTTGGCTATTTCTCTGTTCCAATCAAGATAAAGGCACTCAGATTTTCTCATTACAAGTTTCAGAAGTTCTGGAAACTGCAAGGACATTTGTAAATTAGTAGCTACTGACTTGTGATTGACCTTTGATGGGTGATCAATAGCATAGATAGTATCAGAAGGGAAAAGACTAAAGATGCCAATTCTTGGAAAAGGTACGAATGAGATCAATCACATCATGACTGGAAATCCTCAAGCCACATGTCACAACACATACTTTTAAATACAGCTTTTCCTTATAATTTTTTTTTCGGTCACCTGTTACCCAAAGAGTTTTAACTCAAAAACTGAACAAGCTCAAGTGTGTGGTACACTTAAACAATGAGCAAAGGCACATACCATCATGCATTGCCCAATTATACATCACATCCATTAGGCTTCCATGTAAGAAGTTCAGAAGCACAGTCACTAAAGGAACAAGTTTTGATGTGATACCCTTCTAACTTGCCAACACAAATACTCATGTTGCTATTGGGCCTTGGACATCAACAAATAGCAGAAAAGGTGACAGAAAAAGAGAAATATTAATCTTTTCCCAAGCATTATTTTTACATGAACAAAGAAGTTTAACTTAGAAATGCCTCAGGACCACAGATCATTAAGATAATCTTCTCTGCCTTTGTAAAGCATACTGTAGGAAATGATCTGGCACTGCAATTTCCATTCTAAGCTTAAATGCCCCAGGCAAAGAGGCTACTAATTCTAATATATTTCCCAAGACTGAGGTTTAATAGAATTAGTTTGCTTTTTTCTTTCTTAATTTCCATTCAGCTATTCATAGCTATATTCTTGGTATCTCCCTGCATTCTTCTTCCCCCTAAGTGTTTACAAATGCCTAAATAATGTATCTATTTTTTTCTTTGTGCCCAGATGTTGCCCAATAGATGCACAACATGTATGTCTAATTAAGTCTTTACAGCCCACAATATCTCCTTCTATTTTCCTGAGCATTGTGAGCACGGTTATTTCAAATCCCTCCATTTTTTCAGCATCTCAAAGATAACGACTGATTATTGTAACATGTTCAGGAACATAGTTTCCTCCACCTCTCTTCATGTTTTGAATCTGAACATTAGATATACCTCCTAACTCAGAAGATTGGTAGGTCCAGAAGTCGTACCTGGAATATTATGTAAACGTCAAAAAACATTCTGAATTCAATTGACACAAGGAAGACAAGAAAAAATAATCAGCTGGTGAGAAACATAGTCTTGCTGATTACCAACATTATAGTTATGTCAGGATCACTAGCATTCCCTAAGTGCTCTGCCTGCAAAGTAAAATGAATGCAATAAATGAAATCATCTTATATAGAGAAAGTCAGAAAACAATTTAAGTGAGGTTAAGTGAGCAATGGAAGACTCAATTCTTATCAAGGAGCATTTTTGCTGTCTTTCAGGAAATTCTTGCACACAGGGGATGTGTATGTGAGGAAGATTTCTGGAAGAACCAAAGGAAGCTAGCAGGTACTCCATTCACCCTGGGAAACAGGCATTTACAAGCCTGAATTAACTGAAAGAGGTCATATTTATAATGTAAGGATGAAATTCTTCCCTGTGAGGGTGGTGAGGCCCTGGCACAGGTTGCCCAGAGAAGCTGTGGCTGCCCCCTCCCTGGAAGGGTTCAAGGCCAGGCTGGACGGGGCTTTGGGCAACCTGGGCTAGTGGAAGGTGGCCCTGCCCATGGCAGAGGGGGTAGAACTGGGCGATCTTTAAGGTCCCTTCTAACCCAAACCATTCTGTGATCCCGTGATTCTAAGCCTCTTTTTGCCCTCATTTTGAACTCAGTATCACAAAATTCTCTGGGAAAATGTACTTGAAGACAAATTCTAGTGCACAAATTTAGGCATTATTTTAGGAATATGAGTAAGCAAAGAAAAATGTCACAAATAAACATTAGGAAATGAGTTTAGAAATCAAACACAGAGGGAGATGAGATGAGCGCTAGGCAGAACATTTGCAGAGCCACAAGAGAAAGGGTAAGATGTTTCAAACACTGCAGGCAGAAACAGGGAGAGCTTGGAAGACACTTCTTTTTGGAAATGGCAAGGAAATACTAATCTCTCCCTTTCAATCACTTACCCAAAAACCTTTCCAAAGTTTGTTTATTCAAATGAAGCAGAACTTGAGCCAAAATGTCATCAAAGACATTTAGTGCATCCCAAATCTCAGTTCTAATTCTGAAACAGCAATTACATCTGTGCTGAGAAATGCCAGTTTTGCATTAAAAAAAGTGAAACCTAGGATTCTGCATAAATTTGATTGAATTCAAAGGTACTTGTCCTACCTTCATTTCTCTCACTAATATTTAGAATAAAAAAATTAGCATGCATCCTATCCTGGGAGCACAAATTGAGCTTGTTTCCTGTTGATCTTACTAATAACTTCATGAAACTTCAACCTCACTAAACACCAAGGAGCATGAGACTCTTGTTTAGTCCCATTTTTATAGTGTCTAATTCTCATGTCATTGCATGAGGTTAATAATCTACTTTCTTTTGATGAGATGTTTGTTTCACAGTCAAAAATCAGCACATGGTACACGTCATTCATTGAAGCAATCAGAAGAACACACTCCAGTCAACACCATTTATCAGTGTCAACCAGAAGAGCAATTATATTTCATCCAACCAAAAATAAACAGACAGGCATCACATCTTTGATGACAGGCAAAACTATCATCTGCATAGCGCTCATCAGGTCCCCACTGACGCAAAATTGTACATGGGAATTTGTGCTAGTCTAGGAATGCATTACACTGGAGTAATCGGAAAACAAGATTTTAGAGAGACATTCTGGGGATGTGCATGGGAGCAGAGGGAAATTAAGAACATAAATCTTGAATGAATCAAAAGGGAAAAAAAACCATCAAAATGTATAATGGTTTCATTTGTCAAAATATACTACAATGGCTTGATTATTTCAGATTTCCTACATGCCTGTAAATCCAGACTAACTCCATTAATGTTAGAGCTCTGGTGGAAAGCTGGATACAAGAGAAAAGACTCTGATGTTGGTTGTTTTATGAAGCGAACACATAGAATCACAAAGGTATTAAACATTCAGCACTCTTCTCTGCTTAATACCTACACAGTATGCTTTATTGCCTAATGCTTATCCCAAAGTGGTGCCCAGAGAATCCAGTTAAGGTTAACCCACTAACATGCGTACAGAGCTCACAGAAGTCACAGGGTCTATCCAGTGACTTAGAATATATTAAGAGAAGTCTTACAGAATTAAAGATAAAAATTGCACGCAAGGGGCATATGCATTCACCTACATTTTGTTATCACATATAAGGATCATATTATTAGGTGGAATATACACATAATTCTTTGGTTTTTGAAAAAATGTGAAGGGAAGTACGAGAAGGGATCAACAGGAACAAGGTGAAAGCGAGAAAAAAATTATTAATGTTTTCAGAAACATTCTAATGCTTTATTCTGCAACTATCTAAGACCCTTAAAACCAGCACTGTCCCTTTAGATAGTCTTCCTAAATTAGCACAATAAAGCCTGAAATGATCCTCTGATAGTACTCAATATACCTGCTGTTGCAAGAACCCTAAAGCTTTCAGCCACACCTTAGTCACATTGTATAAAATTCCCCATAAAATGATGCATTTTCCTTGGGTTTATGTACAAGTCTATTTCTCAATGGCAACAAAACACTCTAGACAGCAAGTTTCCAGGTATTAATGAATTTCTCAGGTGGTTTAAGCCACTTAATCTTTGGCCTCATGCCTTAGAATACTACCCAAGTATCACCCCAGAAATGCATTGCCTGATGTGTCTTTATTGCTTAATTATCAAGGTGAGATACTCATATTTAATTGGGCATTTAATTATAGGCACACAGATCTCTAAGCATTACTACCAAAAAAGTTCACTTAGCTAAAGAGTATAATTTATCTTTTTGTTGTTGTTGTTTCATTCTTGCATGATATTAAATTATACTTCGGAGGATAGTTTTTAATTTTGCCAAACAAATCTTGCAGCAGAAATTGTCTATCAAGCATTGGCTTTCACATATTAATGTCGGGTCAAATTGATTGTCTGTGAAGCCAACTCATATCCAAAGCAAAGTTATCACAACCCCAGTCAGTGAACTGAATCCAAATCTCTTTGGGTGGAAGAAGGAAATCCCTTCCTCTCAACTGCCTGCCCTACTGCACTCGTCTTGGTTATGCTGAAAGAAGTAATTTATTGAGTTGTGACCTAAGGAGGGAAGATGTGGGTCTGTACATCAGCTCCAAATGGGTGAGGCGTGCCCTGCCAAGCCCTTCCCTCCTAGGCCTTATCAGCATCTGTAAAACTACCCACTTGGCAAAAGTACTACCATTTCATTAATCAGCAGGCTGCAAACGATCTGTAAGGCAGTTTGATAAGACATGCAGAAAAACAAGATGGGAAAGAACTTTGCTATGTTATATATACCATAATTATCTTTATTTCTGTCATTCCTGACAGGTGGCTGGCTAAATTCTTCTTCAGTAATGTGATGTCTGCACAACCTCCTCACACACTTCAGGCCACTGCTTCAGTAGCTCTAACCTTAAAATGTTTTTCTTACAGCCTAAACTGAAGCTTTGTTGCTGCTATTTAACCAGATTACTTCTATTACTATCCACCATAGACATGTGGAAGAGACTACTCTCTTCTTTACTTTTATGTTCTTGAAGAATATTATGTTCTTTAGGTGCTCTCATCCAGACAAAACTGTTCTAATGATTAAATCTTGCCTTCCATACCCCTGATTGTTCTTACTGCTTTCCTTTGGGCTCTTTCTGTTGCTTTCCATGCCTAACTTTGCAGAACTGGATTTGGTTCTTCAGTTGAAACTGAACTCTTATTAAAGTCTTATTACAGTCAAGAGGTAACTATGTTAAGGGAAACTCTGCTCAACAGTTTCACATCACAAAATAAAACAAACAAACAAAACCTTTACAGAGAACAGAATAATCAAGCATGCAGATATCTAGTAGGTGTTCAGACAGGCCTGCTGCTAGGACGACAGGCAACATTTTTTAATTGGGTAAAAAGGATGATGATGAGACAGAGTTTCTCTTACAGCACGTTCCAAGCAGATTCAAACTAAGAGACACTGTACTGCAGGACTTCCAGAGCCTCTTAAACAGTGACTGCAGCATCTGAAATTTGGCTTGAAGCAACAGCTGACAGTAACAGTGATACAGACAAAACCTTGGGGGAATACTTACTCGATTTTTACACTTTTGTGTTGTTCCCAAAACACCCGCAGGCCAGGTTTTCACATGCGCTTCAAAGACTGGTCTACAGTGGGTGATGTGATCTCTTTAGGATCTGCTTCAACTACCATGTATCTAGGCAGGAGAGAGGAAATCTGCTGGAAGAGCTCAAAGAGTTTGCTGGGAGAAGCCTGTCATAAAATACACGTGGCCAGAAATGTAGCCATTGGGTGTGGAGCTCTTGCTTTTGGGGCTTTGCACCATCCTTATTTTCTTCCCTCCTGGTTAATAGCTCACTCTCTTGAACAAGAGTTCAATTCGATCATTTTAGACTTTAAGGTACGGAACAACGAACATATTCCAAGGACAGGTCTGCCCAGGTAACACAGCACAGAAATGAGATTTGCATTTAATTAATATCTCATTAACATATTTAACCAAAGACAGAGAAAGTCAGTCCCATGACACTGAATGAGTCAGAAGGGGCTGCTGTTTTTGTAGAGTATCAGGAAAGCAGCAAGAACAGTAGAGTTCAGCCCTCATACTCTGTGGTGGCCAAAGTACTGATGACCCACTTCAGAATATTTGCAAGATTCAGGATATATTTAGTGAAAAAAACAGCAACGACTTTTTAACTAAAAGAAAAACACAAATGGATTGTTGCTCAAAAAATATGGTAAGCTGATAAATTTGGAAGGTAAAGACACCCAATATTCTATAGTGCTGAATGAAGGGAAACAACTGCAAGCCACTTCGTCACATGCTAGAGCAAGCAGGAGCACTGTAAGGTCAGAGGACATAAATCATGGTGGGTTTACCAAACCAGTGAAGGATGTTATTGATCTACCCCTGCCATTAATGCAGCTGTTCTGTGCTACTCCCCCTTCTCTCTTCATGCCCCTATAAGTACTACAGGTCCACGTTACACCGGAAAACACAGTCTGCCCCTTGTACAAGTTACCACTTTTCTGCTCGACACAGTGAACTATAATGGGGCCATTGCATGTTGTGCGCTATCTGATGCAACCAGCAGGTTGTCTGAGGTTACTAGAAAGGATAATCTTCCCTATCTACACTTCAAGCCTCCAAATTTACGCAGAACTGCACAAAGCACAGAACAACATTTTAACATCTTTCTTTTACACCCTAAAGTACCTCAGTACTTCAGGACCCACACTTCTTGCAGAGGCTAAAGCCATTTTCTCTTCAAAGTTAATGGTAAATTGAACCACAGAGCTGCAAATGAGGCTGTTACTTTGGAGGCCATAACTTTCATGTCAAACCAGGTACTCTTGACATCTACAGGTCCCCATTTTCTGTTTGTGTGTTTTGAGTTGGGTGTTTTTGCCAACTGAATAAAGAGCTATCACATTTGTGTCAGAAAGAATAATAGTATTATTTTATTAATTGTGCGACTGCCTGCATTTTACATTAAATAGCCCCAAAAAGTCAGGAACAGTCCTTAAAACCAAATGTATTGTTTCTGCCTAAAAAAGAAGGACCACATGTATCTGAGCATCTGATACTGCAGACTAATGACAAAAGTAGATTACAGAGACTGTGTGAAGGCATGGCAGAAAACCCACTGAATTTTAGTGTACTCTACCAGCCTTGGACTCTCCCACATAGCTGAGTTTCTAAACATTTTCTAGTGATACAGGTGTAAGTCAAGTTCTTCAAGATGTGAGGTTTAACTATGGTACCCCTTGAATTGCATACAATGTGAGTTTTGCACTTAAAATACTAGCCTCTTTCCTAATTCTACACACCTTTTTCCAAAACACAGAATACACACCTTTTTTTAACAGACAACAGTCAAAAAAATGTAATCTTGAGGAAGACTTTTTAAAAGAGATTTTCGTTCAAAGCCCTGCAGTCAGCACAGGGGATAAAAAGGAACTCTTTGAACAGCTTAGATGATTTCCTTTGCCATACAGGACAGTGAGTTTGATCTTTCAGCAACCACACTTGTAATCCTTGTATTGCTTTAGGATGTGTGATTCGTTGTTTTTGAGCCAGTGGGCATTCTTTGAAACAGTACTTGAATGAACTGTGTATTTTCCCCAAGAAGTACCTGAATTAGATTTAAGAAGTACCTGAATTAGATTTAGTGGTGTTGTGAGCATTAAGAGGGATAGGCACTTTTTATGTAGATGATGTTTCATTTCTATAAGCACATTCTAGGCCACTCAAGAAAGAGGAGAATAAAAGAGAAACCTGGCAATAAACAACACAAAATGCATTAATTTTCAAAAAAAGAAAAAAGTTTCTACTGGGTCCTGCTATATTTTTGCCCACTTCAGAAGCAGTCCAGCCACTATCTAATATAAAAACCTCTCCTGTACAGAGACTGCTGACTATAACATGAACAACAAGCAATAAAGCTTTTTTTTTTTCCCCCTTAAATGAAAACATATTCTTCAACTTGTCAAGACATGAGGCATAAAATTGGAGTCTCGAAGATTTTTAATTATAGTTTAACATTTATGTAATCTGACATCAACTTTTCCCATCCATATAGGCAGAGAAATGCACAATATACCTTTGCACATGAAGCTATGGAGAAGTTGTAATCAACTGCAAGAAGTGGAGACTCTGAATGCCTGTAAAGTTAGATGGGAACAGCATTTATTAGGAGTTTATGGATGTAGGTCACTGAAAATGTCAATGCTTCCTTAGCACTGCATGCTACTCAAGGTTTTATTCATGATGTTCATGTTGTACCAACAACTTAAGCTAATCACTACCAAGAGCCTTTTAAAATCATACCAATGTATCATGCCATTTGTAATTAAATCATAATTTTCTAATACAAGTATTGTCACAGCTTCAGTACCAACCACAGCTTGGGCACTCTTGTGGTCTTCATCATCACCTCCTGCTATCACTCCTCACTGGTGGATACTCACATCCCTGTCTCTTAAGACCAGAGTCAGAAGTTCCTTCCACTTCAGTGTGACTAAGCTATTAAAGCTGACTTCAATTTAGCTGACTCAAATCCCTGTGACCACTCAGCAAAGCAAATACAAGTGTATAAAGTAAAAAGAGAGAAAGCAAAGTACCACTGCTATAGGACAAAGACACTTCAGAGAAATCTTTGTGAAAAAACACCTGTCAGACAGTGTTAACTTATTAAATACCTTCACTATAGACTCCCAAGGGATACAGAGACAGGTTTTAGTTCAGTGCTCCTTTGCATCTATGTGCAAGTCCACCACCACGGTTCAGGGTTCTCTTGTTTTAAGACTTCTCACTTCTATGTGTTATTTTTCACACCAGAACATAACACTGCACACATTTTTTTCCTAGCAAAGAATGGTATAAGAAAGAGGTGATTTTTCTTGAGTTCAGTTTATAGACCTAGATAATTGTATTAGCTTCCTATCCCACCAGGAGTGAAAAAAATATGACATACAACACCTGGTTGGTTCAGCAACATAATAATCTACTTTGAATGATGATACTTCTCGATATACAGTCTGAATAATCCTGGTAGTTTCAAAATTGCACTTCTGTCTTTAAAAAACAGCTCTCAAAATCAAATATTTCATAATGTCAAATATAGACATTCCTCAGATTTGTTATATACTTACAGTTCTTCTAGCAAAAACACAGCACATGAGAAGACCCGAGTACAGCACCTTGTGCTACAGAAACAAAAGGTGTATCAAATTGGCCTCATATTCCTTTGTCTCTAGTTTTAGTGAGACAATCTCTGTATCAAAGCAAGTTTAGGAGAACAAATAAAAAGCAGGCCATGAAAAACTCAACAAAAAGAATTTGCCGCACACAAAGTAAGTTGTGAACCCTATGGGAAGTTTGCTGACAGGGAATTCCTGCTCCCTGCCATAGCAGGATTACAGAAAGCCTTGGATGGAAGCAATAGGGACCCTCTCTGTCACTGCAGCCATTTGGAGATGTCCCTTTGTAGGCAGCAGCCCTTAAGTTTGGCGTTCTGCCTTGACCTATATGCAACAGAAAATCTTCAGCTACCAGCAGGTAGCTGCTTTGTTCATTAATGTGAAGAAGAACCTGCTAAAATGAGCATCAGCTGATAGGAGAACACTTTGCAGTAATTCTCAGACAGGTACTGGAAAACTTGTTAAGTAGAACAAGTGCAGAACTGGGCAGCAGAGAGACACGCAGCAATGCTCCAAAATATCCAAAGATATTTCCAACTAATCTAGCTTGGTAGAAGGAACCAATCTCACGCAATCTTTCCATCTTTCCTCTTTCTCCCAAACCATCACCTGTAAATACTCCCACATACTTCTGACCTCGTGGTCAAGGATATTCCTTTGCAGCCTTTGAAAGCAATAAAATCCTCAGAGGACTGGAGAAAAGCTTTTGAGGTCAGTCAGGGAAATGGAAATAAGTTTTTCAATTCAGGCAGTGAGAAGGGTAACTAGATCAAGCACCTAACAAGTTTTTAGCATTCGCATGAATGCCTGACAATGGGACACACAGTAATGGGCCAATCTTGGATGACTGCAAGAGCAGAAAGGAAACACAATGCTTTCCATTTGTCACACCTTCCTAACTCCATTAATGCCAAAGGAGAGGTGTTAAATGGATTGAGCTGCTTCTGGCCAAGGTGTGTGTGGGGAAACATAAGAGAAATTTTCTCATTTATAGAAAAAATAAAACTAGTGGACCACACTGTGCTTTGCTTCTGTAGGCCAAGCTGGCAGGGACACTACGCTAGAGCCAGCAGCACAGCTTTACAGGGTACAGCTATTAAACTGGTGTTTTACTCTCAAGTTGTCAAAGCTGTTCCTTTTCTTCTTTTAACTCTTTTATCAGTTTAACATCAACAGCTTCCCCTGACACTGCCTGTGTGGTGCTGGAGGCACAGAAACTTGAGCAATAGGCAGAGAGACTAAAGCAATTTGAAAATTATTGAAAGAAAAACTCCAACAGAAAATATCTGAAGCTCAAACAACTGAGATTTCCTTTCAAACATCTTGCTTTGGGGTGAGATTCTCCCAAGTGGAAGGCAGGCATTCAATAGGACTTCCCAGGTCCCCAGGGCAACCTGCCCAAGAGCTACAGATGCCAAAAGCCCTCCACAGTGCTTCACACCAAGGACTACTGGCTGGTGTGCAGCAGAGCCACAGCCCTAGACATAGCTATCAAACCAAGAGCCTCTCAAGACGTCCTAATCCTGGTTCCGAAACAAAGGCTTCACCCAGAAATGTCTCATTTTGTTCTCTCCTCCTGACTCCAAAATTCTCAAGGCACATGCAAACAATAAAGGCTATTTAGTTGTTGTCCAAAGGAAATAGTTACTGTTGTTCTGTAACGGGCAAAACAGTGTTATACCCCAAAAGGAAAAACTGTTTCCTTACACTGGTAGTACCAGTGCTGAAGAGCTTTATCTTCCAGGATGATGAGCTGATCAAATCCCCTTCCACACCTCCAGCAGACAAAAGAAACATAACGCAGAAGCTACAGCTGCAGTTACTACTGATAGTAGTAGCCTGAACTTCATTCCATAGTGGCACATGCGTATGTAAAAGGTCCCTACAGCACACAGCTCGTAATTCCTACAAGCAATGCCTGAAAAGTAGAGGATTGCCCAGCTACACCAAGAGAACAAACCCTCTATCAAACCTATGTACCTTTAGAATTTATTAAGGCGTTTTCAAGATGTTTTCCCTCTAATGATGAAAATCGTTCAGACACTGACAGACAGCAGGACTACAACCCAGAGAATACTCAGAAAGTATTTTCCCTTAACTGCTCTCCTGACTAAGCGTTTTGAGTCTTCCCCTGTTCAGATCATAAAGGCTTGCTCAGGTTTAAAACTTTCAGAAACAACGTTTAACCAGCAAATTAGTTTTTCTGCTTTGCTTTTAGGAAACAGAATCATATCAAAATAAAACCAGTGTTGTAAGCAATAAATAGGAATAAGTGGCTATTGCATAAAACACACTTAACTCACAACATTAAAAAAACACACCAACAAAACCAAACCAACAACTCACCAAAAAAACCCTCCTCTAATACCCAGTAGTTTAGAACACATCCAAAGATAATAATTACATAAAATTGTGACAAAACAGCACTTCACTCTTCCTTGAAGAAACAAACACCTGCAGTATTAACACCTGTGTTCAATACCTCAGAATTCACTCTCTGCTTTATACTGAAAAGGATCTTCCACTTGCCTGAAACAGTATCGTTGTCCCCCAAACAGAGAGATTCAGTTTGAGAGAGACAGCAGTAGTGGCCAATATAAGGTCAAAATCAGAGAGTTCAACTTGTTTTTTCAGTCTGAAAAGCCACAAAGAGGAAAACATTCATAATAATATAAAAAGAATATAATGTGGAAGTCCTAATGGCATTAATATTAATCTTTGGCTGTCCTGATACAGGAGTAAGTCTGCATGAGACCAAGACGAGATTGGGATGCAGGAGCTAGTGGTGGTTTTCTGTTCTACTGGCAACCTGTACTGCCCATGACATCCACATCCAGCTCACAGGAAGATACTCCTCTTTCATCCTCCCCCCTCAGCAAAGCCATGCACACATCTCCCACACATTAACAGGAACTAGGAGCCCAGAATAATTAGCCAACTATTAAGTACTACTACTATGCATTTAATACCGAACTGTTTAATCATATACCATACAATTTCTATGTGAGTATATCAACATACAACATTTGATAACAAAATATTGTAGTACTAAGACCAATAATAATCATTCAACTAATCAATCTGATATTAGAGTTCAAAGGTTGCTAGCAACACCCACTACCAGTTCCAGGACAACAGTGACTGGTTTCTTCACCTTTGAGTGAGAAGGGTTGCTGGCTGTATCCCCAAACTTCTAAAAATGGGGAACTTAAGAAAGAAAGTTAGGCATAGTTTCGCAAAACTACTGTTTTAGAATTGAGATGTAGAATTCTACACAAAACAGTTGTTAAGTACTGCGCATCCTTTCATGTTTGGGTGGCATCAAAATCAATAGTAAAGGTGCCCAGTATAGAGGATATATACAGCAGTTGAAGCATTTCAATTTATGGGCAAGCTGATATACTCAAAGAAATCCTTTGATTTTCCTTGGTCTGATCTTTGATGTTTATGCCACCGCAGGTTCCATTTGCTGTTTTTACATCTTCAAAGGCATCTAAAAACATCTCTTTCAGCCACATTTTCCGCAAGCAATTTATTTGTAGAGAGGGGGGGGGGGGGGGGGGGGGGGGGGGGGAGAGACCATGAAGGTTGTGTGAACAACCAAGTTACTTGCTGTAAATAAGCATCATTCAAATGTGTTTCTCCCAGTCTTTCAGAAAGGAGAAAGGAAAACAAAGCAAAGCCTTGGTTTCAAAGCTGTGACCACCTTCACTAGGCTGACATGTTATTCATGCCTGGATTCTCTGCAATAATACTCTCTCTTTTCAACATTGCTGTCACATAAGGGATCCAACAGTATCAAACAGAATTTATAGAAGCATATACTGCTCTTGCCAAAGGCTACAGCTATAAAATACAGGTATGCCGCCCACTTATTGTTTGTTTAATTTTCAATATATAGAGAGAGTGATAACAAAGTTTCAGTCCATCTATTTTAACGTTATTAGAACTGGATACTAGATCAGGAAGCTCAATTAGATTTCTGTTTGAGCAGCAGACATCTAATGTTGTCTGCAGCAGTACAGCGTAAAGGTAAAAACATAAACCAGTACAAGTCAACAAGGAATATTTCTTTGCTATGCTGCTAGCTATTTGTGTTTGAAGGCTCTGTGTCAGTAGAACGCTCAGATATCTCCTAATTAGTCACAATGGGCAGACTGAATAGTTACTTGTTGGCTGGAAGTAGCTTTATAAAATATTTACAGCTACACACACAGTCCAAACAATAAGAGATGTTTTTTTCTTTTGACATTTTCTACTTCACAGTACTGGTCTAAATGTTATAAGACTGTATTTTGGTCAGAAGTTATTTAAATCTAAAAGAACTACTTGAAACCACGCTACTAGCTCCATTTGAAATGCTGGTCACTAAATGCTGCTGCTTTCAGTTTCAAGGAAAAAAAAAACATTCTGCAGGTACCAAGCAATCTCATTTCTGATATGGAAGGAGGACGGGGTGGAGGAAGAAATGATTTATGTGACTTTAATGTGAGGCAAATGTGAGATATTACTAAGATCTGGTCAATGGCACAAGAGCATTTGAGAGCCCTTATGCTGGCACACCTTTGTCATACTTCAATACATCACCTTTAAAAATTCATTTTTGAAATGGGGTCAAGTGATTTGAAATATCTTGGAGTAAAACACTTCTCATCTACCATATTCATGATGAAATCCAAAACAAAACAGAATATCAAAAATATCAGTATGACTGTAGTACAATGACATGCACAGGTAAGAAGCATCTCTACAAGTACCCACTTTCCTATGAAATTGTCTATTTTTTTCCCTTTATTTCTTCCTTTCTTATATGTCACTTTTAAAGCATCAAATCACCCACAACATGCCATTGACATTTCTTAATATTGTAGCTCTAAAGAAAATTGAGCATTAATTGCATTTATAGTAAGCAGAACTGAAAAGATCAGCTATCTGAAAAATGCTTTTTGTACTAAAAGCCCTAACAATGATTAAATCTTTCAAACTAGTAGTAGTGAGATTTTGATAATTTCACCAAGCAGCTGAAGAAACCAAAACCAGCTGTTGGCAAATATTTGAAGCAACTGCATCTTCACAGTAAGGATCACTGAAAATGCAATTCCTTCAACATAGTACAGATCATGAACTTTGATGTTGTTCATTACACAGTTTTTGGATTTTATGCAATTACAGACAAAATAAAACCTCATAGACTTAACTGAGAATCTGAACAAGTACAGTTTGTGACCAGTAGCCCTCAGAAAATAATCAACCAGTATTCTTCTCCACAAAGAGTAATGGTGCATTTGCAATGTGGTTTTAAAACCTCTGCAGTCTGTGTGTTTCTGGTGATTTGAATTATTACCTATCCCCAGGTCTGCCTGAGTGCAGTCATGTGGAATACTACTCACTGCTCTGCAACTGAATAAGGAACACCAATAAAATTATTGAGGCTATTTAAAAAAAAAATAAAGTCACCTCTATTTGATACTACAAAGCCTGGAGCCTGGCCTCCCCTTATTTTACATCCTGTATCGTTGATGTCTTCACTACCTCCATGAAACACTGGAGCACTCTGACAACAGTTCTTTTCTGCTGTGCAAATACCATTCAGAGGACATTTTTAGTTATCATTTTCTGCTGCTGAAGCGTTTCTGCCATACTTTAGAACTGTATATGTTCCCAGGACTGTGATATATTGTGATTTTTTCTTGCAGAAAAGTTGTTACTCCTTTTATTCCATTTCAAATTGAATTTCATATTGATTAAAGGTCCAGGCAAACTAGTGATATTTAGTTATCTCTTACAAGAATGTACCTTACAAAATATTTTATCTTCTATTACATTCTATATGTAGTGTTTTCATATCATTGTATAGAACTTAACACTCAATTTTATTCCCGCTGTAGAATTTTATAGGGTGGTCTTAAAAATCTTTAGGAGTAGACATAATTCTTTATTAATTTCTACTGGTTTTTAAAGTAATTCCTGTAGGGCCTCTTTGCTTTCATCCTTAATAAATTCTTCAGATATAGTTCATAAAGGTTCACTGAACAGGTACAGATGATATGGACCACAGTATCTTTAGCATGCTTAAACTCTGAGGTAGGACAACTTGTGTTGAACTACTCAGGGTCATTAAATTCTTTGCCTATTTATGAATAGGTAACTATGCTGGTGTGAAGCTCAGGCTTCTTCACCAACTACAAAAAAAAAAGTGAAATTTGCTATTTGTTTCAGAATGAACATTATCTCTCCACCACATGACTTGAGACTGTTCCCATCAATGTGTTGAATACACACTGCCAACGCAACAAACCCCACCAAACTCTGTATGTCTGTTATTTCACTGCATGCTCAGAACAGTTCAGTTATTCTTGTGTACAATGTATTGAATCATATCCTTTTTGGGTCCTCTAAGAAATTTTATTTGTCATTCTACATTTTGCACTTTATGAACAGTATGATCATAAGGGGCTAGCTATCATCTTTCATAACAAATAACAGTTTTAAGCCAGTATTACTGTGGCCAAAAGGAAACAATTGTTTACTTGAATGGAACACACTGCAGCATTCAAAAAAGCTCCAATTTTTACATCACTGGATTTCCATACATTTAAAAAACATACTAAGCACTCAGTTCCGGTTTAAGAAGCAGAACACCCTTCAGAAAAAAAAAAAACCAAACTGACTATTTACAAGGTTGAGGGACCACAAGGCCAGCAAGCAAGGGTTGAATCTGTCAAACAATGAACTTGCACCAAATCCTTTCCCCATCCAACATCAGTTCCTTTGAAAATGATTGATGTGTCCCTTTCATTTAAGTACAGTTTGAAATGAACCTTTTAGGAGAAACATAAAACAAGATATAGAAACAGACCACAATTGGTCACATAATTTAATATACAACACTAGAGGAAAGGGGAATCATTGCTTACAACTCAGCAATGGCTTCCAGGGATGGATGGGAAAGCAAAACAGTCTGTAACACTGGCCTGCAAAGGCAATTACATAACTGCTTACTTTAATGAAGTATTTTAAAAGAACAAGGCAGTGCAATTCAGTTGGACTTCATCAAAATACATTCAACTTTAGCCACCCTCAAAACCTAGGAAAATGTACTGCTAAATTTTATTTTAATAATCATCTTCATTTACAGAGAGAGGATGGTGCTGACAGGGTGGCCGCCACCTGGCTCCTTGTCAGCATGGACTCAGTCTTCAAACATCTTTGTCATCGATGACATTTTGATTTTCTATACTGCAGGACTGGCATGGAACCAAGTACACAGAAAAAGGACAGATTAACAATACAGGAAAGAAGCAAGCAGCCCAACATTATAGTAGCAGCCTGAGGGCAGACCCAAAGTGTTTTCAAGCATTTCTCCAATGTATTTTTCAAGTACCTCATGCTTCCAGAAGCCTCTATAAAATGCAGCCAACGCTTTCACTGTATTGCTATGGTCACTGCCACAAAATGTGTTCTGGAAACAGCTGAGGATGTTTTATTACATGCCCTTAATAGGGAGTAGCCTAAAGGTTCATAGGCTTAATAGTGAGAAAGACCGCTGCTGTTTCCTAGCCTTGCTTTTCTCTGGATTCCCATTACCAATGGCTCCACCACTGTGCTATATTAATGCTGCAGTGTTGTACATTTGCCTGACACATTCAATTTATCCCTTCTGCTATTTTTTTCTTCATATTTTACCTAACTACACATCATCTAGCACCGTATTTGTTTCCTGAACTTGAAGGAACAACCATGGATTCAGGGTCACTGATCCAGGATCATTTAGGGCTTTCTTTTCAAGAGAGAGGATTAGCTACTATTCTGTGTCTGGTATCTGTAACAGATAAAATATTGCTGTTAAAAGGGTTTCTATATTCTGCTCTGCTTCCTCTGTGACCTGAGATGCAAATATGGCCTAATTCTTTAAGTTATATGCATATGGGGACTTAAAAAAAGTCAAAGTTTCTGGCTGCACGCAGGATACCACCTGGCAAAGGGGTTAATAACAATCCAATTCAAACCACAGAGTTTCTGAAGATGTTGTTTCCCCTTCTCCCCTGACTGTGACCTGCCCTTTCATAGCACAGACTGCTCCTCCAGTGCCTCCTTTTAACTGTTCCACAGCTCTTAGCAACTGCTGTGCACAGAAAAAAGACATGGGAGGAATTGCTAGGGTGTCTTTTGACCAAGTTTCAACTCGCCTTTCAGTCCCGTGATTAGTGTTTGTTCACGGGCAATGGTTGATGCTGCAGCTCAGGAAGGGACAATGGTCATACATACAGCGCCTCTGTCTGAAAGCTTCTATATAATGCCTGGTCCAAGCAGATTTCAAATTACCAATTTTGACAGTAAAGCAAATTAAAAAAGGTCTTGATGTGGGTCTTTATCATTGCAGATAAGTGCTATTCATGAAATTATGTGCACAAGTGCTAAAAAACAGGGGGAGAGGGTCCCTGTCCCATGAAGACTGGCAGGGCATGACAGTGGGAGGGAAGGAGAGCCAAGAGCCCCATCTGCTCTCCACCAGAGCTGCCTGTCTGTGCATGGCTCCTGTTTTCCTGATGCTTATGTTTCCCTGAAAGCTTTGTAAATTAATGAGTTCCTCCTTACAGGCAGATAGGCAGATTACACACGTACACTTCCATCAACAGAACATCTACAACTACAGAAATGAATCAAAACTGAAAATAGATAAATGTCAAATTATCTGCACCTTTATATTATCCTAGCTTCTTCTAGGAACTGAAACTTCGTCTTTATGCGATTCTTCTTATCACTTAGTTTGCAATATTCTCTGAGCCAGTCAAACACTCAGGGTTTGCTGTGCCAAGATCATCTATATTCCAAAAGCTCTTTATAGCAATGCTTTCAAGTTTTAGAACATGGAACACCACCAAATCACAAAGTTATTTAAAGTGTGTCAGGTCACATTTACTACATGTCATTGACTTTCATGTATATAAAATGAACTATTAAAGTCCACGTGAATGCACGCATGCACATGTATGCCTGTCTGTGCATATGTCTGCCTATTTTCTTTCTTCAGTGAGCCATGCTCTACAAGAAGCCTTACTTCCTTAGGTCGTATGTTTTATTGCACATGAAATAAATCTTCACAGAACACCCAAGCACCTATGTTTTTGTTTGGGTTTAAACAAGAGAGCAAGCTTGTTCCTGTCATGTTTGTTCTATGCCAAGCTACAAAAATCAAGGATTGTTACTGCCTCAGATTTTTCTTCTGATCTGTGGAGGTGACATGAGAGGATTCAGTTCTGACTCTTATGGAAACTGGTGTCAACAAAACAAGCACATGAGCAACGGTAGGCAAAAATCCTCCTCCGCCCCATGCACCTCGTTGGGATGTTTCAGCTTTCTTTGGATGCAGCTCTACTGGAAGGCACCTGTGATTTCAGCCGCAAGAATTTGTTCCTCACTGACCTTCCTGCTGTAGCAGCCAGTAAGTACACACATACTCAGGGGTCTTTAAACAAAAATATAACAAGACCATGAGACTCATTTGATGTAGGGGAAAATGTGGGAGATAATTTTTTCAGTATCTGCAAAATTAGTTTGGTTTTGGTCATCCCCCCCCATCTCCCTGTGTCCCGTCCCCCCCCCCCCCCCATTTTAACTCTTTGGGACTTCTGGCTTTCTTTGCTTTTAGTTTAAATATATTTTCTTACAGACTGTTTAGTATTTCAAGCATTAATACTTTTACATTTTAAGCAATGTCAAATTCCTGATCTGGAAGAAGTCCCCCACCACTTGGGAAAGATGGTTGTTTGAAACATTTAAAAAGAATAAACTGCAGCCACTATTGCAGATGCCAAGAATATGTTGCAGGCGTGTCACTTAGTTGGACAGCTTAGTCACAGTTATGTACCTGGGTATTGAGAACAGGAGAAAAAAAAAAAATCTGTCTCACAGTTTTCCTTTGTGTAACTGAAAAACCAACCGAAAAAACAAGATGAAAAGTACTCTTTCTGAACTCTTGAATCCCCCCAAACAAATCAATATTACTACAGCTAACAATTCCCCAGAAATCAGCCTTAAATGCAAATCTGCGTTTTTCTTCTGTAGCCAGTTCAAATATCTTTAACTTCAAACTGAGAACCACCCCCTCAACTCTAAAGTGTTGATCTTTGTATTTTTAAGCTTTGGTCAAAATAGCAGTATCCATCTAAAACCATACTCACATAAATTGTAAATACTAAAAATAATCTTACTCATAAAGAAATAGAATTAACTCATCCTTTTCTGAACCTCAAAACATAAACATTCGGGAAGTCAGTAAGGTAAAATGAACCTTTTCACCATAGCCTGATTTACCACCTGTGCACTGAATGAGGCTCAGGGAGACAACTCAGGCTTGCAAACAGGCATCTTCATCCTCTTCCAGGGACAGCAAAACGTGCTACAGACAAGCATAGAATAAATGGGACCTGGTGATAAGAACCCTTTGTATTAAGGTGTTTTTAACCTCTGACAGTGGTACTTTTAAGACAGAGCTATACAACCTTCACTCTGAATTTCTGCTGCTACTACCACAAAGGGGCTGAGAAGTGATGGAACAGCAAAATATAACAGTGGTAGCAGCTCCCAGTGCAGCCCGTCCTGTTTGTTACTAGCTTAACTAGCTGGGAAGGCAGAGAGCTGCTCCCCTAGTCTGCTGTGCTAGCCAGATGGGAAGAAAGTTTCAAGTTGGTGCTTCAGTTTTGCTTTCTCTGCACAGCAGCCTGAGTCTGACCAAACGAAGCACATCACTGGCTGGAAGGCTGGGTGGTATTTAGAGAAAGAGAGAGATTTAAGTGGAGCCTATTGCAAAATAAAGTATCCAAAATAGAAATGATAGACTACTAAGAAACCTCCCGGGCTCTTAAATTTGTGCTTTTTATTTCTGACTCCTCAACAGAAAAGCACAGACTTGCTTTATCATTTAAAACTCTAACACAGCAAAGATCAAAGTTTGGTGCTGAGGAGTTCATACATTTGATGAGCTAATCAGCAGAGCTGACTCAAGTTCTGGGGATATGCCTAATGTGACGAAAGCAAAAGGCAACTAAAATCCACAGCCGTACAAGCACCTTGTGCCAATCCCATCATTTTAGTAATCTAAATCTGGATTGGACACAACACAGAAGAGTACCATTTTCTACACAAAACAAGATCGCACTGTCAGAAACTGTGCAATCCTTCCAGGGCTCTTCCATGTCTGGTTATTCAAAACTACTGTACTATAGTAACTAACTGCTATTTCAGCCTTCATGAGCTCTCTTTCCTCATATGAGAGACAGAAAAATGAACTGTCTCCCCCCATCCCTTGGTCATGTTCATAAGACTTATGAGTTCTCACCTTCAACCACATTCCCTAACAAAACTACCCTAACAAGTTCAATGCCAATATTTACATACTTAGCCACAAAAGGACATTCTTGTTTTGAGAAAGAAACCCCACTGCCATCTCACCATTCTTTGTGGATGTATCTACATAAACACATATTCAGATGAACTTGACCAGGTTACACACCTGGAAATGTGTAACCACAGCTCACATCCATGTCCTGTTGAAGCCATCCAGACACCAAGTGATATTTGAGGATTAGTAACTTCCCTCTCTTTCCTTTTCTGTCTACTCTGCAAATGACTGATAAACCTTGCCAGCAGCCATTTATAGACAGCATAAAACTAGGTATTAAAACTTGTATTAAACCAAGAAACTCCCAGAAAGAAGTAAGAATGTAACGCAGTGCTGTCATGGGAGATGGCTCAGATGATAGAAATCCAGCTCTTTCATGACTTTTCAGTCACTCCCTGAGACACCACCTAGTCTGCAAGCAGGATGTTCACAGGCGTGTTACACAATGGAAGGTGTTGACCAGTAAAAGCTGTAGCAAACTGAATAATCAGAAATTCTCCCTGTCAGGGCTTGAATTTTGTTCTTATTACTCTAAGCTACCGAAAACCATAGTAGGAGTTGCCAGAGGCCTGGTGCAGAGCGCTGATGCACTGGATGAAAGCTGAAGCTCCGGGCTTCGTGTGAGCTAGAGTACATTAAGGCCTTTTTACTTTTTAAAGTATAGTGTGAACAGTAACAAGAAGTATATACCAGCTCAATCCATATTTTTAATTCACAAATATCTTGCAGTTGCCATTCCAGAATCCCAAAGCAGTTCATAAATATAAGATTACAAAGCAATGCTAATATATATCAAAACATCATACATATGTATAAGGACATAAAGACACTGCAGGACAAGTCTGAAGAGTGAAAAGCCAATGCACGCTTTTTACACAAAGTAAAATAGACCATCAATACAAACCGGTGTACACCTAGGACCTTTTTGCAAATGTAGATGTAATGTTGGGCCACAGCAATTTGTGCGGACACCAAAATGCATTTTTGCACAGCAGTTGGCACACAGAGAAAGCCTTACTTTGCTCAAGATCATACTGAACCAACAGGCAGAAAAATGTATCCAATACAAGTTCTGATTGAAAACAACGAACCTCATTGATTCCAGTCTGACAGATAACACACACAAGAACTCTGGCTACTGCAATGATGTACTGAAAATCATTAAGGTTATAATAAAGCCAATGCAATAACAGCAAAATTGCACTTCCAACGAGAGTCTGCTCATGCCTGCTCCTGAGTCCCAGCCTGTCTGGACAGACTACCCCTCACGTTCGGTGTGTCGTGCACTAGACAATGTGGCAGACAGACCTCTTCTCCCTTGGAGAGGCCCAAAGCAACAGATGGAGCAATTAGCTCCCTGCCCCACAATATTGCTGTTTTTTGAACTGAGGGTGCCAGGGAAGATAATTGCTTTCCCCGCTCTCCTGGAATATGCCGCATTGTTTGCTGACAAACTCTCTTACTCAAAACACACACCATAAAGCCCAGGGCAGTAAAGCATTTGTATGCCTCGGTAAACGTAGCTAACTGCAAAAATTCATCCCCAGTGCAACATCCAGCATTTTGAGGTAAGTCTCTAGCCATTCTGGCTGATACAAAACACAGTTATGTGAGATATGCCAAGATGGTGCTTTTTTGCATACTAAAATAGAGACTTCAGAGATGTTGCCACCTCATTTTAACTAAAATTATTGGTCATTATATAACATTCTTCAAGTAAAATGTCTACTACATCTTACTCTCTTAGTGGCCACATTTCAGCAGCGCACAGTTTAACTTATATTTGGCTTTGTGGCATGGAGAGCAAATCTGGAAACAAAACTAGAATTGAACATTTTGAATTAATTGCTATTATGGCCTTGACATTTAAACTTGTCAGTTCTCTAAAAAAAACCCAAAAAAACCCAACACCTGTTTAGCTGATTCAACCTCTCTTTCCTTATTCTTATCTTCTTTACTACATGCATTTTCTAAAATTAAAGCAAAACATTTACAAACACTTCACAACCTACACATTTCTTTGTATATCACTGTACACAGTATGCTGTATCACCGAAGATATTTTGGTTTAAGATCATTACAACAGATTTTAAAAATACTGGGTCATACCATATATCTAAATTGCCACTGAATTTATCCTTCTTGAAATAAGCCTTTATGCACTGCAAATCCAGGTTAAAGTGTTAGGGAGCACTTGAGGCAATTCCAGGGACAAGTTATCCCATGTGATTCCCAAGGAGAGTTCACAGCAAACTACACTACAAGTGAATCACTGCTCTCAAAGGATAACCCAGGAACCTGAGAGTATCTCTTATTGAAAGCACCTTTAACTAGTGTTGTTGCTATCTCCCTACCTCAACCAGGCTGTTCCTCTAAGCAAAGCATGTTTGTATAGAAGAGGTTTTTTTCCCCTGACTGCTTTAACAAGCCATGTATGATTGGTGAGGTACAACATGGACAGAGTTTATTTCCCAAGACATTTTGTACTGGGTAGTTTCAACCTAGTGCTTTGCAGCATGTTAATGAGCATCACCCATAATATATTCTATGTCTCAAAGTTATTTTAAGCCCAAAATTTGGTAAGTGCCATCCTTAAAGATTTGCAGCTCAAACTTTACGTGATCTCATCGTGCAAACCTGACTCGAACAGAACTTCATCAGCTTGGACACAACTCAGTTCATGCCAAGTTTATGCTCATGCAAATCTACTAAAGGACTGACATGCAGAGGCACTAATATTTTATATGAAATAACATATTCTGCATAGAGCATACTGTTGCTACTTCTCCCTAATGAAGCTGTCCTCCCTTGCACCGCTCCTCACCTGTTACTTTATCACCCATAATCCCAGCATCTGTTTGATACTCACTCCCTGGTTAAGTTCAAATCTTTTCATTTTTCTGGGACTGAGTCTCTGTCAAACACAGTTTGGTCACTTGACTGTTGGAATTTTTTAGATGTTGTAGGATAGGCCACAGAAGAAAAGGAAGAAAAACCAGCCGCTCCCAGATATGCAGATATGCCTAAAACCACGCACACATCATTTCTACCAGTCCAAACTGCCTCTAGAGAAACAGCTCTGTTGGGCCTACAGTCTCAAAAACATGATCTTCTGCAGGATCTGCACAGTTACATGGGGGAAATAGGGCATTATTTATAGTAAGTGGCAAACAATTATGAATTCATTTGCATTGAATATATAAACAAAACGAGCCGTTATCACATTCAGAGGACTGTGCAGCACAGTTTTGGGGCAATTCAGCATGAAGTACTCTGAAAATCTTTTGACAATTTTCCACACTGTGAGAATTGTTTTCTAAAATGTGGATAAACAGCAAGACATTAGTGGGAGAGGGATGTGCTGATACTATTGCTTTACTGCTTTTGTTGCAGGACACTTGCCTACAAAAGGTAAAAACTTGCTGCAATCCTTCCCTACAAAAGATAAAACTTCCAACAGTAGTTTGAGGGTCAGCCAGAGCCTACTCTTCACAGTGACACGTGCTCTTCTGCTTCAGAATTGTGGCATCATTTCATCTGTCAAGTCACAAAAGTTTTTTTCTGGAAGGAGGACTTTTCCATCCTACCACTTTCTCCTACAGAATCCCTGGCAAGGAAAGTAGAGTGTGGAAAATCTGTAAGTACGAGGTGCCTACTGCCCAGCCCCAGTGAGGGAAACCCACACGGGACATGCACCTAGTCAGTGTCTCACGTGCCTCAACCTGTGCAGTGCTGACGGCTTTCCATCAGCTCAACTCAGCAGGCAACACCTCCCCCTGCCCAAAACATGCTCCAGCCAGCACAAGCCCCAACTCAAGCAGTTGCAGCCAACTGAGAGTTTGAGAAGGTCCTGATGAAAGTACATAGTTCCTTGTATCACAGTATTGGAGAGCTTTGCTGCAGAGGCGTTGGGGGAAGGATTTCATCACTTCTTTTCCAGCTGGCCGCTGTGAAGACTTTTCCACTTTCCCTCCTCTCTCTTTTTGTTTTGTTTGGGGTTTTGGTCATCCCATTCCCCCCTCTTCCCCCAATAACTTTCAATGCCATCAGCAACAGATGCTACTAAATCTTTTTGCATGTAAGCCTGTCCTGACATCCTCTGTGCAACCATATTACACACATGAGGAACGAAACAAACACCAAAATAGTCCTCACTGGAAGAACACTGTGGAAATGCTGAATACACCAAGGGCTCTGGGGTGACATGCAGTCGCTATTTACCTTACCAAAGACACCAGGATGGCAAATGCTTCAGCTATGGCATGTTTCCTACTATTGCACCAGCTAAAATGAAACCATAGTACATCCGTTCTCACCATGCAAAGCAGAAGTGTTGCTAATCCTTCTTTTATACATGGAGAAAATGAAGCAAAGCAAATTAACTATTTTCACCATCTCTTCAAACTGGTTCTCCCAGGCCTCTCAACAAGTCAGCTCTCTACCTGAGCCATCTTTGTCCCACAAACCATTCAGATTTCAGAAGCAAAGGAACAAAGCCACACAAATGGGAAGGGGGACACCTCCTGTCCCTTCTTCTGTTCAGTGAGTTAGAAATAGCACATGGCAGCAGTCCCAGGACAGGTCAGACTGAAGTGTTCTCCATGTCCACCATGCAAACAAGGTTTCAAAAGTAGGTTTAGATAGACTTGTGCCCATCCTGTTCTTGTACCTCACATCACCACCTCTGTAACACACCTCATACTCTTACAACAACGGCAGATTCATTTCTCCATTTGTGTCCCATGTACTGTTCAATAGACACATCTTGACAATCCCCTTTGCTCTCTCTATTCTGAGGCTTTAGCAAAAAAACCAGCAACTTTGAAGGCCCCACAGAGTCACACCACTGAGTCACATTCATTAAAACGTGGTAGATTCTGCCTCAATGTTACATCAATGTACGTGCACCCCTGTGCTGTACTGCTGAGTTAGATGTGGAAGTGTGCTCAAGCTAGAAACACCTATTCACCCCAAACCAGCAGTTACTTGGAGAAAGAGGACTAAACTCCAAACTGGCCTGTCCTATTTTCAGCAGTGATTACTAGTCTGAAATGCTCACTCAAGTCCAGGAGCTCAAACAAACTTCCTTAAAAGTGATAAATGCTCTCAATTATAATCATGTACTATTGTCCCCTCCACGCCTGGTCTCTAATGATGGCCTCTACAGGACTGCTCAGGGTCAGTGACCTACTGCTCTGCTAAATATTAATCACGTTGATTTCAGTTTTAATATATGAGGCTAATGAATCCTGATCCGTGTGCTTATGCACCGTGTACCTCCCTGCTCAGCAAAACTAGTATCAGCCCATTAGAGATTTTGCTTTCATAATGGTAACATTATGAAATTCTGCAAGGTGACATAAAAACTGTGTGGTTGGGGATATTTTTTCCCCCGTTATTATTTTTCACATCACCCTGCAGAGCTTTAAGTACATGATAGAAGTTCACCAAAAGTGTCTCAGCCTGTACTGTACATTAGCTATTCACTCCTATGAATGCTTGCTGCAACTGATATAAAACCATGTCTTGTATTTTTTTTTTTTTTATGTCAGGGATTCCTTTCTTTTATTGTAATCTTTTATTAGCTTTCATTCTCAGTTGTCCACTTTGATTTAAGGTACATCTTTCCTCTAGACTGACAAGGCAGCATGAAGCAGGCATATCAAAGCTAAAGAGTTATTTACTTGAAAAATGCCAGCTTTGAAGATCTCTTTTTTTTTTTTTTTTTACCCCTTAAATGGAGTCTTTCAAAGTCCAGTGTATGCAACTCCCCATTGAGTAAAATGACTGCACTCCTCATACAGCTGCTCTTCGGTAGTCTGTGATCCATCTGATAGCTCCGGCAATTTATAAAGGCTGCATAATAGACTTAACACAAAATGCCATTCCCTCGGAGTCAAAAACACACAGTGAAGGTTCATAAAGAACAGTGTAGAGAAAAATATTTGCATTAAGATCTCTGCAGCAGTTCTTCATGTAGTGTGGCCCGACTCAGTCGTAACACCTCTGGGAGACCAACTGGCTTTGGTCTGGCTGGAGTAGGAACAATCCCCTAACAAGATGGCCATGAAGTCCTGTTTTCTTTCCCAGTTCTCAACTCCTAACTAAAAATCCTCAGGTCCTTGATTTAGTCTGCAGCTTCCTCACCCATCATCCCCCTTCCAATACACACTAATAGCTGATACTGCAACATTAAAAATCAAGGATGAGGGAACTCGGACTCCGGGTCAGAAGAGTGAGTAAGAGTAACAGTAAATTAAAGATTCCTGTTAAAGGAGGAGACAATAACCTGTGATAACACCCCACTAAAGGCCATGACAAATAAGGAATAAAATAAAATATAGAATAACTGAGGTTGGAGGAGACATTCACAAGTTATCTGGCCCAACTCCCCACCCAAAGCACAGCTAACTTCAAAGTTACATTCAGCTTTGAAATTTGAACAGATCCATTTCTTGTGGTCCTCTCACTATGCATCTCCAAGATGATTCGGCTCTCTCCTCTTTATTACAGCTGTTATTCAGCCACTCACCTGCCTCCCTTCCCTCAGGACCTTACATACCATCATGTTACAGTCACAGCAGCCAAAACTGCCACTTAATATTCAGGGTCCAAAACTGTTCATGAGTAGCAGGTTCAACTGAGAATCTCCTCTTTTTGGCTCATCCAGCACTTGCTACCTAAGACTATTCTTGCTGTACTCCAAAAACCTCTTTGATTGCTTACGTCCCACCATGCTGCCCTTCCAGCAGATGATGGGGTGACTGAACTTCTGCATGAAAACAGCATTTCCAGGAAGCTCCAGTAACCCACAGGCTTCCATAAGAACCCACCAACAGACTGCACACCTGCCAGTCCGTAGCTCAATGCTATCACTACGGTCTGAAGCCAGTCACAGAGACAGAAATTCCTCTCCATTAAACCTATGCTAGCACAAAAATTTAGCATATACTGTTTTTCACAAGCATGGAAATTTGGGGGGGAAAGAGATGGCCTTTTTTTTTTACTCCCCAAGAAACAAGAAAAACCAAGCTGAACATATGTTGCTCATGATCTTGGAGAGGGGGAATCTCTCAACACCCTCCTCATTCCTTGATGTCAGAGAGTTTGCCAGGTTCTCCCTGTTCCCATTCACATTGGAGTTGGGTTTTTTTTTTTTTTTTGTTTTTTTTAGTGCTGAAACTGAGTATATGAAGTTTTGACAGTCTTGACAGCATCATGTGTCTTCCAAAGCTTTCCAGCACAAGCAAGTAAAAAATAAAAATGGAAACGGAGTATTATTTCATGACTCGCTAAGGGGTGGATTTTTATGCAAGTCTGCACATTGGTTTGGTTAACTCATCAAAATTTTACGCCAAAACAAAACTCTTGGGACTCTGACCTTCTGCTCTCCAAAAAGTAGAGAGGATTCTTGCCTCACTTTTGACAGCTCTCCCTTAAAAATTGGAAGAGAAGAACTGCCTTGCAAATTAGAATTCAACCCTGGAGGATGATAAAAGGCCACTGAAATTAACAAAGAGTTTAATTTTTGTTTAAAATCTAATATGCATCTTGCTAGTGGCCTGGAATAGAGAGGTTTGTTGCCTACTGTGCTGCTCCATTTACCATGCAAAGGGCAGTTAGCAACTGAACACCGTCCTCTTTGGGAAACACACTGAAACACAAAGCAAGCTCTTAACATTAATCCCGGAACCGTGTGAAGGGATTTTACACAGACAGGTTTTCCATGACCAGTGACCAGCTGCGTGATGCAGAATTTTCCCAATCGTCACAGATCTCAGAAATGCAAAAAGTGCTAGGTCAAATCCATTACCAATATTGAAGTTCACAGTATCACACTGATGTACACTTGTTAAGTATGCACTATTAAATCCCGGAAATGCAAATGAATCTTGCCAGACGAGTAAAAGCATTAGGAAGACAGAGAGATAAGAAGCCTCTCAGGAAACGAGGAAATTAACTGACATTGAACAGAGGATCAGGTGTCTCATCAAGAACTTAAAGCATCATTCCACTTAATTCCTTTCACTTTAACTTCTGTATTTAACTATATACTCAACAATTAAAAGTCTATCATTAAACAACTTTCATAAGCATACAATATGTATTCCAGATGCCTAATTCTGCTTTCAGATAAGACTTTAGTACATTGGGCCAAAATATATCCAAATTTTATTCCAAAAAGTTTAATCCCAATTTTCAGTGAAGGTCCAGTTCCCAATTAGGGTCACATTTTCAGCTATATATAGCACAAGAGTGGCTTCTTCAGAGAAAAAAAAGCAAAAGCGGTATCTGACATCAGTAGGAATGCATGACTTTGTAGAGAAATTAAATTGGAGATAATTATTTTTGACTAACCAGTTCATCTTTTACATGACAAGAGCACCAGGAAGGAAAGCAAAGTAAATGCTACACTCCTTGGTAAAATTATTTTTGTCGGAAGTTTTCTCCAAAAATGACTACCAAAATTTTTAAAGAAGGTCAAGCTGAAATGGAAGCTTAGCAAATATACAGACCTATATCTTCTTGGACACACAAAGCTAGAGTTACTACAGCTCCATGCACAAGGCACACACCTGAATACCATCCCCCCAGTGTATGCACACGTCTGCAGGTACAAAAGCCATATGCCAATGCAGACCTCATGGAAACAGCTTATCCACACAAACAACCCCCAGTGAGGAAGGGGCAAGTATGAATATTTGCAGCTCTTGTTTTAGGGGATTTGTCAGATCTGGACTTGCAAGCCCAGTTTTACAAACATATCCAATTTTGCCTTCAGCAAAAACTTGTCCTTCCTGACCTATGACTAGGAAAAGGTTTTCATTATTACACAAAAGGAATGGAGACTTTGCAAGATTACACAAAACCCAAGGAGATGATTGTTTGGATGTTTAGAGGACCTCCCTAAATCTTCTCTTTAAGTTGTCTGTGTGTTAGCTAGCAGTTACTACACATAGCCTGGGCTTCAAGTTCTTCCAGAGATGGAACAGTCACAGGGAAATGAAGACTGCAACTTTGACACGTTCTGATCCCCTCCATGCACTTTCACATCTAAGGTAGCTGTTGTCACAACAATCACAGGGGCCAGAAGAACAGATTCCTGCCCTAAATCCCCAGGCTGTGAAGGACTGAAGGTAAAATCAAGAAGACTAAGTACCACGGCAAGGCCTGAAGGACAATTCAGTGTCCACAGCACATTAAGCCGTGAGCAAATCTGAACTCATCAAGGCCTGGCTAAGCACTGTGGTCAGCAGAAGCACAGTGACATGTAGGAAAGCCAACACTGGAAAAATTACTCCTGCCATGCAGCCATCATTTACTCACAGGTAATTGCCTGTCCAACTGGTTACTGCAAGGACATGTGGATCTCCCACAGTGTTGTGATGTGCTACCTATGACATGCACAATAACACATTTTCTTTGCCTGTTGTATTTTGCTAGACAGAGTGCTCCTGTTTTCATACAGAAGGAGCAGTATTCTCTGACAGGCACTTCTTTTGCCAGGGCTGTTGGCAAGTCCACTGCAGGTTCATCTCTTATTTCTAGGAATTTTATTTTTTCTTGCAGACGAGGAATACAGGTGCTTTTCACAAGGGCCACATTCCTGACAGAAAAACAAACAGCATCCATCATCAGCATGCCTGAGCAGTTAGTTGCAACTTAGGCTGGCTCACACAGGGCTTCTGAATTCGTGTCCCTAACATACACTTAACCCTTGTCCTCGCTGATTGCAGCAGGCTCTCGTATCATTTGATACTGCAACAAAAACACAGGGATATTAGTGTCAGGGTGAGAAGCCATATTTCACATCTTTTGCAAAGATGGAGGGTGAAATGGGAATTGACTGACAGGGCTTCCAGGTCCATGCTGCCTGTGGGTAACAGCAGCAGTGCTGTCTCACGACTGTTTCCTGACCCACATAAAACACGGCAGTTCCATCCCACTTCTAAACCAGCAAATGCATCACCACAGCTGCTAGCACAATTTTACCCCTCCGGCCATCTGAACTGAGAAGAAACTTCACAGGCATAGAAATATAAGCTGCAGTCCCTTCACTATGTGAAGGTTCTAGTTTACAATGTCTGAAAGCCCTCTTTCTCTAGGAAAAACATAATTTTAAATTAATGGCTAGTGAATTCCTGCAGATATCTACACTGAATTCTTTATTAACCTACCATACTGTAAAAAAGTTTATACTCCACAGTGCTAAGGAAAGTAACCATCAGGCTATTAAAGTTAGTTTCTTTAGTAACCATAAGATTACTAAAGAAAGCAACCATCTGTAAATCCCACAAATCTTTCACGACTCATTGTGTTTAATAATAGTACCTCACTTCAATGAATAATACACAATAATGACTACACTAATATAATGATTAGTTTTTTGCTTCCCATCTATCTGCCACTACATAAATGTAGAAGTCAGATCTATGCATTTTTTTTTTGACAATTACCATTTCTTTTCCTCTATTTAGAAACAAATGTAATTACTTCAACTAGAGAAGACAGAATTACTTCTGCAGCAGAGTCAAAACATGCATCAACACTCATTTTCTATAATTATTTCACAAGCAGCTCTGTCTGGCATCTTTCTCAAATGAAAGTAGTTTTCAAAAGGCCTTTGGCTACTTAATGAGCAGCACACAATTACAGGCACAATTGAAGAAAAAAAATTAAGGAAAAGGAGAAGAGGTTCTCACTATTCATTTAACCTTCTTTTTTAGTGTCTGCCTTTAAACACAAAATAACATCAGAGAACAAGATGAACCTCCTCATACCCTCACTTGTCTACTGTACTTGACAGACAGCAAGAGTTGCCAGCAGTCTCTTCCAGGACAGAGAAGTGTAACGGCTAGGACATAAATAAATACTGTTTACATCCATGTCTCACTTCCTAGTAACAGATTATTGCAGCGTCTTGAAAAGAGTGTTGTGATTAACCTTAAATATTTGAAATTGTCGTTTATTAGGGTTATTGTCTAGACATAAAAATCATACACAGTTCCTATATCCCAGGTGAATTAACACATTACAGAGTGCTCACACTTAAACTGGTTGTGGAGTTAAAAATAGCTAGTACAAACAAGTGTGGCATGGAGCCAATATTGAGAGGAGAGTAAAGTCAGTGGCAGTTAGCATCAGAGACCAGAAGAAAAGCCCCCTCTGATGCTTCTGCCTCGATTATCTAGAGCTTTGCCTCTTCTGTAGTCTAAGGAACAGCAGAAGTTGAGGACTGGAGGAGCAAAAAAGACACACGAGAGGAGACAGGCCGTTCTTGACGCTTGATTTCTCTCTTCTCTCATCAGTTTCAAACCAAAATAAAATGTGACACGAGTATGACAAAAGGCTATTCCCCTTCCACAAGCTTCCGTAAGAGGCACAGAAAGTCCTAGGTATTCTTATAGCCTCCACACTCCCACACAAATTCATCACCCTTCTGACACCCAAACCCTGACAACTCCTGCCATGAGCTTTTATGAATTAAAAAAGAGCTATTTTAAATTCAAATAAGGTGCCACAGTTATTAAGTTATTTTTATACTCTTCTGCATTTCTAAGACAAACTTTGATTCTTCTCAAATCGGTGCTTTTAAGGCACAGGTGAGTAAACAGTACATGCCAGTTCCTCACACCATTTACTTACTGGTAACAGGGTGATAAGTACCACAGAACACTGTATTAAACCAAATGACTAAAGAGACAGAGTACATCCAACCTGAAGACAGACAAGTAACAAGAAAGCATCTCAGCAGTGCAAAACTCTAATAAGTAAAAAGCAAAGAAGTAGCTTCAGGTTTAAGTAGTTTTAAACTCAGTTCATAGTGAGATTAGCGTCGATTTGGCAGGGGAAAAAATTAAACTTCTAAGATAAATCTGTAGAATCATGGACAATTTGTAAAATGATGTCAAACAGTTTGCCATAAATTTAAAGGATATTCAGTGCAGTGAACAGTCGTAAGATCTCCAATCCAGATACCTAAGCAGAACAGAAATTTGGATGTTTCAAGAACCAAAGATGAATTTTAATGACTTAAGAGAAAATTGAGATGGGAAATTGGCTTTCAAATCTTCTTCCACAGCAGTTAATGCTTCAAACTGCCACCTACTATACAAGACGAAACCTCATTTTGTCACATCTTGGGATGGCAGAACCAGTAACTACGAATCCAGATGAGGACCTGCACTGCATTTTAAATGTGATAGTTACTGCTTGGGCCAGGAGCCAGACTGAAACCCACATTTGCCACAGATTTTATTTAGTTGCTTATTTTTAGAACCTAAGCCAGGTTACTTAATTTCACTGAAACTACTTTCCCCACCACGTGCAGGGATAGGAAGGAAGCTGCTCAGTTTTCTAATTAGGCTTTAGTCTGTTTAGTATTGAGTGTGAATAAAGGTCACAGCCTGGTGAACCTGCAATGAGTTACATCCAAAAAGCAAGAAAAAGGGCTCTGATTTCAATAAAGCACGATGCAAAGGGCTAAAGACTCACTGAACGGGCTACCGGCCAAAAAGAAATCAATCAGCAAATAAAAGCACCACTGCCAGAAACTGGGACTACAGGACTGGGACAGTCGTTTGAGTGCATGCCCTTATATTTCATTTTGCAGAGACACTTCTCTGTCCACTACTGCCTGCGGAGCTGCTCCTCCTGTCACCGAGCCCTTCTGGAAGGAACCTCCTTAGTCACAGCAAGTTGAGATGGGCTGCTGAGCCCTGACCAGCCCTGGCCCTGGATCACATCTTCTGGTTCTGGGCCCCGCATCCAACCCCGTATGATCTGCTCTCCAACCAAAGGCCCACACCACAATCTCTCACCTGCCAGTGTGACCCAGCAATTGCTGATTAATACAGGCAAGGCTTGCTGGATCTGCCTCACCAGGGTGTTTCAGTGACAAACTAGTCCCCTAAGGAAGATTTACCAAACTGAAATGCGATATATCACTGAGATTCTACAGTCAAAAGCAGTGACAAGTGTGTCCCAGAGTGCGGAGTGTTAGTTATATCAAACGTGGAAACCAACACGCTCTTACCCTCTCAGTTTCCAAATGTGCCATAATATTTACTGCTACAGTATCTTTCCCCATCAACCCTTTAACCATCTCCTATGGAGTCTAATTAAAATGAAGTATTATAACATACAATCAACACTTGCATGCTATTGATAGATACTTGGAGTTGTTATTATAAAGAAAATAGCTCCTCAGCACTGATTAACATAGAAAGCTCAACACAAAGTTTCTATATTTTCTGTGTTATATGTTAAGCTTAACATTTCAACAATAGGAACGTTTCATTGCTTCTCCTCCATTTTAATTACTTGACTAACACTTCATACTTGAACACCAATGCTTAGAATAAGGCAACAATTAGGAAATTCCTCCTCTTTCATCTGCTACTTCAGCCTCAGCCACACTGAAAACAATAACCATCTTCAGATTTTTCAGTTTTAGACAGTGTATAAATAAATAAATATTTATACGTTGCCTAATAAATGTAACAGCGATTATCTGAGGAAGCAGGGAGGAGAAATGTCACTGAAGTGCAATACCTAGGGGGCTGGACCCCTTCCTTCTTTCACAAAGGTAGTTGTGTGTCTGCTTGTTTGTGTATGCACATGCAGAATGGAACAGGGGCAAAGTACATTCATTCGGTTGCTAAATTTTCATGCGATGACTTAACAATGATCTTACCACATTTTATGCCTCCTTCTGATCTATTAGTATTGTATCAGGATGTATGAGCCCCAGATGCAAATCAGGCTCCCACAGCATAACCACACAAGATGGCAGATTCTGTTGAGCATTTATATAGGTATGCACACACACACAGAGTAGGATATAGATATAGTTTAACTAACAATATGCTGCAGAAACAAAATGTCCCCAACTTAAGTTATTATAAAGAACACATTATATGATATCAAATAATGAGATCTTCCCCAAAGCTGCTTCTAAGCACGTGACGTTGCTTAGATACTTAATTGCCATACATTTTACTCAGACCTTATTTCCCCCTCCCTACAAACGAAAGTTTAGGTCTTCAGGCAATTTGCCCCCCAGTTATGAAACTGTGTCTGAGGACCGTTATAATGGTTGAACTCCTATTTGAAAATCCCTTATACACCATGCCATGCAAGTTCCTAAGAAGATTAATTATAACGCAAAGGTCTCGCATGGACAACACAATCTGCAGGATGAGAAAACCCTATTGTGTAATGCCTCATCCTCTTCGGACAATACCTAGAATGTGAAGGCAGCAGAACTCACTACCCACTTAACACACCAGTCAAAGCAAACAGGCACTCGAGAGCTGAAAGCTGGCACAGCGCTTAAAGGAAACAGAGATCTGAGACTCTGCTTTGAGGGAGGAGAAGCCGAGCTCTTATTCCCATGAGGATGAAGCACCGGCTCAGCTCTGAAATTCAAATACTTCTTTTTCACTAGAAGAGATAATAAAATTTAAAGAAAATAAAGGAAACAGGAGTGAGAGATGATAATGTAAAAGTTGAACAACACTCAACCCAGCACTGCTATACCCACAGTGAACATCCACTGTTCCTCTCCTGTAAGTTGAACAGTGCACATTAATACCATAATAGCTTTCTATGAAAAAAACCAAATAGAACAAAACCCCAAAAAGCACCATACACAAAAACCTCATACAATGCAGTTGTAAAGGCTGCCAAGAAGCCGTGCTGTTCTGAAACTTCATGTCAAACCTCCCCTTATAAATGTCTCTCCAGTATGGTACATCTTGACACCCATATGTTGTCTCAGCAATGTAGGACATGTAAAGCTTTGCAGATCACACTGACTGGCACAGTTCCTGAGGCTCCCACGCTTCTCTTCTAGCAGACAACATACTACACAGAACAAGGCTCCCTAGATAGTCTAGGATAGTATTTTAGTGTAAGCAAAGCTAAAATTATTGTAAGCTATATAATTTGGTGGGTACCTTCATAAGAAACCCAGAAAGCTCAAAGGAATTGTCTGAGCTAATTGTGACCAGTAGAGGCTACAGTGCCGCGTATTTCCACTGCAACAAAGACATCCCTAGTGCTCTATGGGGATCTCTGGAACAGGCACCAGATCTTCTGCCATCTCCCCTCCAGTACAGCAAAAAGAATAAATGCAGGTAGTGAGAGAATCTTTCTCAGCAGCCTTTGGAGGCTGGAGAACAGCACTTCCAGCCAGGTTCTCAGCCAAGCACAAAGCTCTGGCTCCGCACCCCACCATCTGTTGACTCTCCTGGGGCCGGACATGAGGGCAAACAGGGAGTAGATCCAAGAAAGTTGTTTTAGCAACCTGCCCTCTGCCTTATTCTTCTTATTCACAGAGCTAGACATGCACTCACCACACAACTAAAATGATCTCCCATTTTCCTCTGCCAGGTCATCACAGGGAAAGCCACTGGCTTTGCCACTACAAAAAGATTTACCATCTTGAGATGGAACGATGTAGCAGAGAGCAGGAACTCAGACAGCAGCCTGGAAGCAGGGGGTCAATGCCTGCAGTTTTTCATGGAGAATGAATGAGTGATTTGTGACTGTCGTATAATGATGAGAAGATAAGCAAAAGCAAGGTTTAAAACCAAACAAAAAACAAATTTAGTGAAAGTCTACTATGTATGGAGTAGAGAAAGAGAGAGTTGGTTTATGACTCAGTATTTTTAAGCTCTTTGGACCAGCAGTACTGTAACTCTCATAAATACCACAAAAGCAAAGCAGAAAGAATTTTTAAGGATAGACCTGTCAACACAATCTGGGAATTGCTCGGGTTTGCTGCCCAGAATATGACCACATTATTGTTGTTTCTGTGCTCTGAATACACAACTAGGCAACCTGCAGTGGTGTGAAGGGTGCCCAGAGCATCTCACAGTGTCCTCATGCTCTCAGGAGGGAACAGATGGAGTGCTGCAGGCTACAATTTGCTATTTCAGCCTGACTCCTTTAAGAAGACAAATTGAAATAAAATGCTGAAGGTGATATACCAGTAGTACCCTGGTCCTTAACCCTGGGGACAACCTAAGGCAGGATTTGCTTCATAAAGTCTTAAAGGTATTTGAGTTTAAAAGCATTCCTATTTGTCAACACATTCAAGTACATGATCAGAGGCAATGCCATTTCGTGATTCCTGTGCAAATCTCATGCACATTGTAGCAGGTTTTGTCGTCCTGTGGAGAATACAGGAGATTTCTGCATAATGTTTATGAAGTCTGTAACTTGGGCAGCAATTTAATCTTGTCCTGCACTTTTTTGCCTAACCTCTAGAGGATAACCTGGTTTTAGAGTTATTTACCTACAATAGGAAATATGTGGTCAGCAGATAAACACATGTCTAGGTGGGCATGTCTGGGTTAAGAGAGTAACTGTTAAGATTTCCTGACAACTGAGAAGGTCTAATCAATCCAACTGAAAGTGGTCAAATGGATAAACCTGATTGGGGCAAGTGGGACGGTTAGCAGAGGACAGGTGCTACATCATTGAGCATGGAAAAGCTGTTTTACAGGGACAGAAGGTTACAGGATTTTAGTGATGTAGGAGGAAACTTGGACCCTGACTTCAGAACTTGGAGACAGCAGGAGAAAACATCATTTGGAGGGAAGAGTTGAGTTAGCTGAAACAGACTCACATGCAAAACCCGTTTAAGAATGAGGCAGAGACTGGGGAGCCAAAAAATGTATATAGATGTCTACAATTTTGTGCTCTTTATAGCAGCAATCAGATGTGATTTCATTTATACAACCTTCTCATATGCATTTTGAACGATGGGCCATTCCCAACACAAAAGCTGTAAATCCATAGTTCCCACAAGCTGAGCATTCTGAGGAATCCCACACTTCATATACCCCTGTCAGGGCAGGGGGGCAGTCAGCATCAGGTACCGGGGCAGCTGGGCCATGATCCTATCCCTGTGCCATAGTAACACAGAACACCAGCCCCATGGCTGCCAGAGCCTGCTTGCCTGGATCAAGGGAAGAGCAGGGCAGTTTTCTCGGCGTCATGAACTAATACACAGTTCTAGATCTCAGATGCAACTGCAAAAACCACTGCTGCCTCCTCCCCAGTGAGTTGTATATAGCATCATAATGCTCTGACATTGTTCTTTCTAATACTCATACAAGAAAAAATTATAATATTTCTGTAAAATGAATAGCATAGCAACTCATAATCCTTTCCATTTCACTAATTTAAACTGTGATTTCTAAGCACTTCTGTAGAGATTAACACTGCCAGATCTGAAATTAGGTAATCATGGACACACCGCAGCAATCACAGACAAAGAAATGCTGAATTATTTGCAAGGTCCTTTTTCATACGATGAATGAAAGAAGCGGATTTGAAAAAAGCAAAGCTCACTTCCCATTCTTTAAAACATTGCTGTTTCTGAAGCCTAAGTACTCTGGAGGATGTTGAAATGAAGACCTGTCCCTTCCCCACCAACCTCACCCAGTGCTGACCTCATGGCAAAGGACTTCTGGGTAGAAAATTCAATCTTTTGCATATATGCAAATACCAAGCATGTCCATGCCGACAGCAGGTCAAATAGCCTTCAGTTATTTTTGCTAGACAAACAGTACATTTCACAGAACATGTGCAGATTTTAATATTAATTCATTATACTGTCATCTAAAATTGAGCTTCAGGTATATTCTGTGTTTCTACAACTCCTCCTACTTCTCCTTAACTCCCATCATTCTGGAAAAGTATGGCATCTTGTTGCTGGTGTTAACAATAGAATCAGCTTCTAAGTGGAACAAATGCAGTTGTGGATGATGAACCTTTGGACACCTAGCACGCAAGACAGGCTTGTGCCCCCTCATAAAAATAAAAAAGGATCTACTGCGCCAGGCCCCCCATAGATTCGTCAGGGCAGACACTCTACCCTAACAAGCTGAATAAATGAGACAAAGGGTGAGTGTTTCAGAGCTGCGTGTTGCAAAGGAGAGGAGGTCGTCACAGGATCTGCTTGTTACTGGAATATTATTCTTTAAGAACTACCATATGAGCAGAAGTTCCTTCATTTTTAATTATTGTTGTTACAAGAAATGCTCAAAGTTAAGGTGATGAAGTGCAAATATTTTAGTGAAATTGCTCTAACCAGAAGAGAAAAAAACTCTTTTCCTGAACAAAGCAACTCAACAGCACTGAAGCAATTCAGAACAGAAAACATACACCCCAGAAAACAGTATGTTGATTGAAAAGAATTTTTAAGGTATTTCGCTACAGAGTAAAAATATCCCACCACTCCTTTCTTTTTAGGTTCTTACACTGCAGTTTTAACAACGTTGCCTTTGCTTAACATATCTGTGTCACAGGCAATGCTCTGCCTTCCCCTCCATCGATAAACAACACTTATTTTTAAAACATCTCAGTGTTTTACTGCCAAGGGACACCCCGGTGACAGAGAAAAGGCAGGAATAACAAGCTGATAACGATTATGCCTTCAGCACACAGGTACATTTCTACAGCCTAAAGAGTACTTTAACAAGATAATATTACTTTTAGCACAAACCCCCACGATCAGGTTTGGAGATTATTTCCTGGTGCAAGCAAGAGCATCTTTGACATTGAGACATACGCAGAGACAAATAAGGATAGACAAACTATCACTCATACTAATGAACCAAGTCTGATCACCCGGGAGCACTGACACCAACCTGGGAGCCTCGGTCCAACTGCGCTGCCAGCAGCGTGACGGGCTTGGAAGATTCGATATAAACTCCTGATCGGTTGCAGCATAATGTACCAATATTTCATGAAGCACCTGCTTGCACAGAGTGAGATTCCAACTCTTTTACACCGAGATATTTGCTTGTGTGTGAAAATAAGTAAATATTTGCTCTGCTGTGCCAGCTGGATCAGGGGAAAGCTATAAATTGCCTAAGTCTTTCACAGACAGTGGAAGGCTGGCAGAAGGTGTGTATCTGGAGTTTGCATGCACAACACTAATCGGAAGCCACAATTATTGAAAACAGCTCCAGCACATAAATGGGAACACCAGAAGTAGGTACAAAACTCATCTTTACACCGTGGATTTTATGTCAGGTATTGCAAAGTTCGTATTTTAATTCTGTGGTTCCTGATTTCTTTAGAAGAGTAGGGCAGAGACCAGAATCAAAAAAGTTGAGTTTTCACAAAGGAAAGGGAAGTCTTACAACCAAAACTAGCGCAAGTGCATTGTCAAGTGATTTTGAAGAAAAACATCATATATGTCTTGAGATGCGATGGCAATAAGTGTTTACAAGAAACTTATCACCTAAAACCCCTTCCATCCCCACAAAGCAAATTACAGGATGCAACATGCAATGCGATGATTTCTATATAGGATGCAACATGCAACACTTTACACCAGGATTTTACTCCACTGCATGTACTGGACAACACCTCAAAGACATGTGGGCTCTCTCACAGCAGTAGTGGTATCTGCTTTGCCTGAACTGGCTTACCACAGTTTTAATTCTGTACCAAAGAAAAAACCACTGCAGTTGTAGACCTGCATTCAGGCACAGTTTCTTAAGTGACAATGGGCTTCTTTCTGCCCAGCAAAAAGAACCATGTGGATCTTTCTACAGAGTAATGTGTTACGAATGCAAAAATAAATATTATAGCAAAAATAAATATAGTGAAGTGACCTATAGAACAGCAGGTGGAAAGCTTTACTCTGATACTAGGTTAAGAAATAATCCATCTGAGGAAAATAAAACCAACTGTGGAGGACTGGGTTTGCACTTATATACAGTAGATCATACGTAAGATTGCCTTTGGTTCAGTATTCCTTCTCTTATATTTGGCACCCCAGTCCTCTGCCTCACTCCCTCCTCTGTTAAAAAAAGACAACGCCAACAGTTTATCTTCCTATTAAAAACATTATTAAATAAATTTATCACTTGAAGGCTTTATCTTCAAAGTGTCGGACTTCCTTGATATATAATCTAATCTTTCAAGCTCACCAAAGATTTTCGTCAAACTTCATTAACTGACAAATCAACTTCTGGAGGTTTGGATCTAATTGCAAGACCTACTTTCCTCCTGCTTCTTTTTTGTTCTCTAGTAAATGCTAGAAAACCTTTCAAAGTGCCACAGGGAGGAAACTGTGACGTTAAGGCTTTCAGATTTTGTTATCTTGTGAGCTTTTTGTTATCTTGTGAGTTGTGGTCTCACTTTAAACGCCCTTCCAACGGTCTCTGCACAAGATTTTAGTTTAACAATTTGAAGGATTATTGGCAGCTAAAATGAGGATTTGCAGATCTTGAGTAAAATATATTGTAATAACAACTGTCAGTCTGATTTTGATGCTCAGGCCTGTTTGCCTCTCCAGTAATATCTGAGTACTTTGATATGGTCACAGCTATGGTCTCCTTGAATACTATTTCTAAAGTCATAAGACATTTCACTGCTTCATATTTTCAAAAAGCCCAGCAAAGAAAAGAAAAGAAAAGAAAAGAAAAGAAAAGAAAAGAAAAGAAAAGAAAAGAAAAGAAAAGAAAAGAAAAGAAAAGAAAAGAAAAGAAAAGAAAAGAAAAGAAAAGAAAAGAAAAGAAAAGAAAAGAAAAGAAAAGAAAAGAAAAAGCTTTTAAGCTTTCCAGCTTATAAAACTAAAATGCAAAAATAAGTTAGAAGGAGTTGAAAGCATTTTTTTTTTCCCTCATTGCACTCAGGGGAATAACAAATAATTAAAATGGTGACTAAGCTTACAAACCCCTACCCAGTCCCACGGCCATGACAATCATCTGGATAACAATCCAAAACCTGGGGAGAGTGGGGGTCTTTGCTTCTCCACCTGTGTAATGTGAACAAGGGGATCCCTGCATCCCCCAAAGGGGAAAGAGAGCTCTGGTTCATGGTTTTATCATGTTCAGATACTGTAACATAAATGTCCATGAACAGAACAGGTGGTTAAAAAAGTAAAATAAAATTCCATTTGCAAGCTTAACGAGAATGAAAATGCAACGTACTTGTGCAGACAGACATACGCACCACTGTAAAAAAGGTTTTGTACTCTCATGCTCCATCTGCTGGTTCTGCAACAGTATTTAAGACATCAACGTGCTCTCCCCACCCCCCCAAGGTATGCAACACCCCTGCGTATCTGGGTAAGTTGGCAAGTGTTAAACAAGAAGTCATGTTCATCTCAATATTTCAGAGTCCACTGGGGAAAAATAAAAGGGTAAAATATTTATGACAAAACGTAAAACAACTGAACATGTAAGGAACAAAACTGTTCCTACATGTCTTACAAATATCTCAGGGTTAAAAGCACAAGGTTAAAAACATAGTGTGTTCTTCCATTTTGCCCCTGCCTTGCTTTTGTGTTACATTTTAGAGCTTCCAAGAAAACCAATTAGTGTGCATTTTAGTCTTTGAAATGTTTAAAATTGGGCACTTTTAGTGTATAAACTCTAAACATCTCTTATTATTTGAGTGCTTTTCAATGCAGACTTGTGTACATTAAAAATACATTTAAAAACGAAAGGCATTTACGTTTCAGCTGTCTCTGGAAAAGCAAGACGACAAACGTAAGCAGGAAGCAGCGAGCAGTGTTTGTCCCAGGACAAAGATAGGATCATGACTATGCAAATCCATAGAGCTTAATAAATGCTTTGCAAGACTGGGTCTGTCATTTCACTCCCAGGACGAGTTATGGTATATATTACACATAGAAGGAAAACAGACACCTCCCTTCAGTCGCTCCTCAGTGGAAGTTCAATGCTTAACACATGCACTGCAAGAATACACACATAGCATTATCCTTTCCAGTTTCCTCCCACTAGCTGGGCTTTTCACACTCGTATAAAGCGACATCTGGAAACGATCATCTCATCTCACCCTCAAAAAACTAACAGAAGCAGTAATAATATGGTAATAAGGGATGAAATTTTATGAAAGATGCCACTTAACTGAAGACTAAAAGACACCATGCAATTTAAATAAATTGCTTTTAGCAGGGGACTGAGTGCCTGGCCCATTTTTGCAAATTGTGGGCCAGATTTTCAATGGGTGTAAAATGCTGACTTTGGTAAAGCAGTGCCAGTTTTGCACAAGCTAAGGATATAGTCCTGGCAAGTCACATTTTTAGGATCACGCTGGAGATACCCTTAAATTGAGGATGCTGAAATGAAGCTGTGTAAGCAAAGAGGAAAGAAGCTATTAACACATCAAATATCTGCTTCTTTTGCTTTCCTCCCTCTACAGTTTCTTTAAGTGAGCTGAAAAAGAGGAATCACACAATTATCTGAACGCATACAAGAAAACTCAAACAACACTGAGTTGTGCAAAGATAAGAACTCAGTTCCCTGATTAACCTAGGGTGGCTTGGTAACACAGAAGTTGACATAATTTTGTTTTAGGTTCTCTGTGCACCACTTGTGTCCAGGCTCCAGTCTAGAAGATCTGAAATCATTAATGTGGGCCTGACTGTCCTGCCAGTGACCTTCTTGTACACAGCCTTCATGTGTGCCCAGCGCATTTCAAATAGAAATACAGCCTGGAAAAACTACAACAAGAGAAAAATCAAACTGGTTTGTATTCACTTAAAATTTAATTCAAACCCACTTTTTACTTAGAAGGCCGTAAAAGATGTTTACCTGCCTCAAATTTACAGCACCACTAAGTCAACCAGTGCTCAGTGATTTCTCAGAGTTCAACAAAACAAAACAGGATGACGTTTTTTATTATTGTTTTGGTCTCTTTTGTTTGGTTTTATTCCTCTCCCTTTCTTCATTTTTGTCTCTTCAGATTAGGAATACTCAGGCTGCTAGGGATGAAGCCTGGACAGAACTCAGGAGCCAAGAAACATCAAAAAGAACAGTGTCCTAAATTAAGCTGGTGTGAAACAAAGTGCTTGGCAGGTTCACTTCTTCTGGAAGAAGTTGTGAGGTCCCATCACTAGCAAGAACTGTTCTTGGCATGAAAACCTCATGCCTTTATGAAAGTTGTCATTTTACTGACCAGCCTGCCCATTCAGAAAATAATGCTATATTCAAACCACATCATAGAAAGTCATTAAATTAAACAGCAACACCACCAAGCAGAAACAGTGTGATGTGGAAATGAATAACTAGACTTCATCCTAATAAATAAAAACTATTTCTGGATAACAAACTGCCTTTGCAGATAAAAAGTAAATCCCTAGCATTTAAATCCATCGTAAGCAAAATCCCTCTGGAAAAAAATCCAGACCAAAGCACTATTACGACTGCCTTTATATTCATAACTGTATTTATGCAGACTAAGATAAGGGCAATCAATCCACATGCCTCAGGACTTCAGCAGGGATCAGGATAAAGAAAATTCCTCACCATATGTACCACGGTTAAAGGCAATAGCGGACATGCTTTGCTAGACTAGGAAATTTTCAGGCATGGGTCACTGCTAAAACCAAATATCAGATTTATGGCATACTGATGTGCCTCGGTAGTAAACCCCAGGCTCTCCTCTGCACATTGCTGCTTTCCAACACACTGAATTTAGTGCGTGAACTTTGGATGCACCATGGCCTCACCCCAAACCAAGTACCTTGTCACGTCGAACAAGCTGGATTTTCAGGAGTCCTGTATTCAGCCAGTCACCCAAAGAGCACCAAAACACTCTGCTTCCCCTTTCACCATTTAATTACCTCCCTTTCTCCTCCCAAACTCCTCCTGTTCCATATAGGAACATATAGGGATACAACATCACTGTTGTTATATCCCAGACAACACAGCTGCTCCTTTTTAAATTCTTTTCCAGTAACTAATTCAGAGATCTAATCTACCCTCTGTTCTTTGAAAGTTATCTTTCCAGTTTGACCACATTTCTACAGCCACTACATCCATAACTTCATACTAATAGTTCCTCAAGACATCTTTTGCTTGGAACACCCCTATACATGCAACCAACTGCACCTCTGCAACGTGAAGAGAAACGAGAAACAATAGACTTTGCTTTCTACAGAGCTCTGTAGTTTCAACTGAAGCCCTGTCTATGTTGTCCAAGTGGTCTGAAGGTACACATTATGGGCTAAAAGAAGTTGAGACCTGACAAAGAGAGACAAGAAAAGTGTACTGCTCTGACATGCTCATAGCCACAAAATGTGTGTCGTCAAGAAATACTTCCCCTTTTCTTTAAGTTGTTATTTAAAGGGTAGATGCTGTCTTCCATCAAAAATTGAATGGGGGGGGGGGGGAAGAATAAAGCAGAAATCAAGATACGTTTGTTATCTATTTGATCAATTTGGCTAGGAAAATAATCATCTTACATGCAAATAGCCTTAAGCTGTTAGGGTGAGATACAGATGAAGCACCAGTCTTTCAACAATGCTACCAGGCTGTTTCCAAGCACAAGATGGGGATCAAGGATCAAAAAGAAGGAATATTGTATTTTTGTAACTCTACTCTTACCTCTCGAGCTGACATGCCAAAGGCTATTGAGGTGGAATGAAAACAGAGTTTCAATCATCAAGCTAAGCAGACAAAGTTACTAAAATGGGTACCAGTCCCACAGGCTTTGCGGGATCCACATACCAAAACTCAGACACAAGATCTTGCCATTCCCAACAGCTCACCTGCAGCACTCCGCAGCTCTGGGGAATAGGCATTATCAAGAGAAGAACAAACGCATTTCACTGTGCTACACAAACCTTTGTTTCAGGGAATTTAGCAAGAGAGCAAAAGCAGAATATACACTGCAAAGGCTTGTCTTATCATAGCTGAGAAAAGAAAATCCCTCACAGCATTTACCAATACAGAAAACAAGAAACGCAGGTAAGGTTTTTCTTCACTGCTAATAGTGTATAGGAAGTGTTTTTCAAAAGTAGGCAATCTTGCTAAAAAACCTTCTATTTTCCCCATTGTCCACATTCAGAGTTATGGAAGACAGTAGAGCTAAGAGTTAAAATTTAACTAATATTAATAGGGAGATGAATGTATGTTTCAGGACAAGGCTTAGAGTAAGTCCAAGTTCAATTAGTCTGTGAATCAGTGATTCTAATAATATCTACACATCAGTTGTACAGAACTCTCTCTCAAATCACTTGATATGCCATTTGTGTAGTGCTTTGACTCATATATCAGGTTTTTTCAGGTTTGTTTTTTTTCTGTAAGCTTCGGGGGAAAAAAAAAAAAAAAAGAAGGCAGCAGCATAGCAACGCTGAATCTTATTTTTCAACATTAACATGTGAATGTCTCCTATTTAATGGGAGCTATCACCTTAAAATTAAATCAGAAATATTTGTGAACCTGTTGTAACACCTCATACTAACTCAGCGCACAACAAAGTAACCTTCTGGTTGTTCAGTTTGTGCATTCCATAACAGTACACAACCACCCCCTTTTTTTCTAACATTTGTAACAGAGCAACAGACAAAATCATTTCTATAAAGTATGAAATTGTAGTCTTAAAACAAGAAAAAGGCAAAAGCTGCTCAGTACTTCTAAACTTCGCAAGATTTCATGGCAGCAAAGTACTTTTTAATGATAACTAAAGGAAAAAGTTTTCCAACTACTTTGTAATACCATATGACACTCTGAGTGTACAGATCATTTGCATTTATATCAGCTACTTTATTCTCACTCCTTTTAAAAGGAGTATTGAATTCAGCAATATCGTTCAAGAGTAACTTTTATTTCCCTAGGCCAACAACAAAAATTGAGTATTGATCTTGACAAGTGCTCCTTTCTCCAGGAGCTAAATCGCATCCTCCTGCTGAATAACCCAGTCTCTAGCAGCTTATCTTACCAGATAGGCTGCATGTGGGCCATGTAAATTTTTTCATATGAGCACAAACCTCCTATTTCGGTAAGCTTGTTCTGTGAAGAATCATTGCCACACCTTTTTTCTGCGGGAAGATTATGGTGTTTCTCAGGACGTTTTCTCCCCTCCCATTCCTTACCAAGCAATTCTCCTGTCATTCTCGAAAGTTTCCTGCTTCCAAGACTCAGGGTCACAGAACCCTCCTTGTCTTATGAGTCACCTGCTGTCATCATCCAAAAAAGCAGAGAAGCTAATGTTCAAGACAGCTTTTCCAGGTAGTATTTTAACCAGGTCTAAACATTATTTTGAAAGAGAGTCTTATGTCTGTCCCTTTATTAATATTCATTTAAATGTTACTCTGTGGCCTTGCTTTTCATGTGAGTGCTTTCCATAAGAAGGTAAACACTTTCCAGATGAGATTTCCACCCCCCAACAATGACCTCATTTGCAGTCTTCTCCTCTCTTTCCCACCCATCATAGGGAAAAAAAGACTTCTCCCCTATTCTCCTCTTCTGTAGCAACTGAGGGAAGAAAAAACACAGGAAAACAGTAAATAAGCACAGAGAAGAAAACAAGCCCCAAGCTTCCCAAATCACAGTTCCGAAGCATGCTCTTGAATGAAGCCCATATAACAAGGATTTTAAAGAGCTCTGTTTAACTATTGAGGATGGCTAAAAAACCCTCCACACTCAGAAGACCAGTGCTGAACTACTAGGCACTACTGTAAGCTGTGTTCAGACATACTATTCTGACCCTGCTATGTTCCCCAATCTATTACTTGGGGAGTAAAAATTTGTATTTTATATCTTCCTTTCCTTTAACCACCCCTCACCCCTATGACTGCTCTTAACCTTAAGCAGTCTTTCTCTCTTCCACATTCCCTGTTGAGCAACTCTTCCCTCTGACTGACAGTTTACTGTTTGATGCCTCAAGGTCATTTAATCTTCTCCTGTCCCAAGTCACAACCTATCAGAGTCTATAAAAAAAAAACAAAACCCAACAACAAAACAAACCCACATACAACAAAACAAAACACAAAATCCAGAACAACAACAAAAAAAGGCAGGGTTTGTCATCTTTTCTGGCAGTTGGCTCTTCCTGGAAGGAGACAAGATGGGACTTAATTTTCAGTATCATCTCTAAAGATCAAATATAAATGAAGTCTTGTAATGCTGTCCTGTAGAAAACCAAAAGCATCACCAATGGGATAACAGATGCCCAGGCACATACTGTTTATAGAAATTTAGATATTATCGAGTTTAATAAAATTTCTTTGTGCTCATTTAGAGCAAGACCTTTCATAATTAGTTTTTATGGGGTTTATATAATGAAAAACTTTTTAAAGTCCATGTAAATAACTTCCATTCACTCTGATCAAAAATCTGAAAATCATGAATGATCTTGATAAGAGTTGTGTCATGGTGTAATGACTTTCTAAGCTCATGCTGAGCCATTCTGGTCATGCTCTTGCTCTGATACAAGACCAACAGTCAAGAAACTCACAGCAGACAACTGCAACTTTGTAAATGAGCTTCTGCCACTTTAAGTGGAAGAAAAGCATGGTCCTCCTTAGATCATGCTTTAATTTAGAGATGAAAAAAAAATAAAAAGAATCTTGACACAAGATATGCCTACATTGAAGACTATGCTGGGAGTTACTCAGACTCCCTAGCACAGAAGTATGCAAGGTCTATGTGAGAAGAGATTAAGAAGATTATTTAGTAAAAGGGACATTGACTTCTCACTGTTGGAAGGTTGCAGACACCTTCTGTTTATGGTTACAGTGATTTTTTGTAATTTAAATAGTGAGTAATTCTCCAGTATAGGTGATACTCTCTACTACTACTTCTGCAGTCAATTTTGTTATCTTTATTAGTGGGCCTAATAAACACAGGGCCAACACTAAACAGTCCAGCAAAGAAAGACTACTCCAGTCATCTACTGATTGCATACAAATGTGTAGGAGTTTGGTACTTCCCCCTTGACAAGAAAAATTAATGACAAAGAAAAGAATCACAAAATTCACTTGAGAAAGGCAGCATCACTCATCCCTCAACTATTTAAAAAACCCTTCAATTTTCATTGATGTCATTCATTAGGTACTCTAACACAAATCAAAGAAGCAGTGCTGTTTTCTTGGTTCAGCATATTTTTGAAAATCTTTACAGTGAAAGTTTTGTGTAATTATTCTCAAAATAGGGTATTTTGAAGGAGTTTCACAACATATAGAAATTGGAATAATGAGTTGTATTTTCCTGTCTATCATTTCAGTTGGCATTTTGTGGAAGATGTACATGTTTAGATATTGGGTATGTCCATTCCTTCGAGTCCAGGCTTCGATTAAGATCATTACAATTTCTCCTACCCAATGCCCAAAACAAAACATAAATGCCACCACCATCAATCTCAACAAGCTCTGTATGACAACTAACATTAATAGAATGACCTTCTCCAGTTAGATTTTCATTAGTAAATCAGGATGGAAAATTGTGAGTGGCTGAGCTTAGCCAATTTGAACAAATTATCTACGTCATCCTTCATGATGTCAGTCGATACCTATGCTGAGCAAGGAAACTCAGCAATTTGAGATCTAGTACAAGACATCATTAAGCACAAAGCCAACATCCTTGGTTTTTTTGACCCCTGAATTATACTAAAGGAAGCATTCTTTACAGGTAGTACAGAAAACCTAGCAAGTTTGGCTGCTGCAGAGAGTGTGCCTGCAAAGTCACAACGCATAAACTACAGACCAAATCTCAGCACTTCATATTTCCATATGCAAATGCACAGTCCCAGGCCAGGTCTGCAGTTATTTCTGTTGAGGGTTAGAGAATTAGACCATTTTAGTGAAGGGGGAGACAGCCAGAAGACAAGTAGCAGAGCATGTGCCAATTTCCCAATATAAGCCAGGACATCATCCATGCCACTTCACGCTTTCCACCCAGCTGCAGGAAAGCCTCCCAACACCTGTCTCCTACCAATGGACAGGTGCTGAACATCGCAAACTCCTCCATGCCAAATCCTCATGCTCAGATTTCTTTTTTTTTTTTTAACTAATTCTTCTCAAAGAGACACTAAATGTTCCCTGTTCTATAACCTGTATAATAAAGAAAAGGCATTAAGGATGTGTCCCCCTCCACCCCACAATGCAACCTGCCAGGTTTCCTCTTTTGGTAGAGGAAGACAGTGTTGCTGGGGATGCTCATGCCATGACAGTGGATGAGGAACACTAACATTGCATTGCTTAATCCCATCCCAGGATAGAATCTGGGTCTCCTTGATTCTTCAAACTTCAGATTTGCTATTTGGTCAGAAAGAGTAACAGGAACCAGAATGCTTTTGTATAACCTTTCCACTACTTACATCTACTTGCCGTAAACCACTAACTTGTGGGGAGGAAAGGGAGGCTGTAGAAAAAGGAGAGCAGCCTTTTAGTCTCTCTGTCCTTTGTTCCCACCATAGTAAGGACCTTGCAAGAATTACAAAACTGCAAACCTTGGGAAGACAGTGTGTTGGAAAAAAGCTGCTAGGTAGAAAACTGATTTGTTCATCCCCTTGCAAGGCACAGAGCTCAACTTCCCTTAATGACTAATGATTAATGTATGAAAGCAGGACGAATAGCCAATATATCTGAAACATGAGGAATATGATCCTTTAGTTTTTCCTGGGGAGGCCAATATGGCTTAAAAAGAAGATAGACTTTTCCCATGACTGGATCAAAATTGATCTGTTCCAATATGAAAGACAAAGGAAAGATGCTGCACAGTGTTTGAACAGGTTTCTTCTTCAGAAGTGAGGAGAAGAATCAGCTCCATCAAATGGAATACAAAAATGTATTTTAAAAACTAAATGCTTCCTGCTTCACCACACTGCACTCATAAATTGATAGAACTATCAATTTGTTAATAAACAATGCTGAACCATTATCCAAGAACAACATATATTTTCTTATGTACTTACAGGGTGAAAATTTTACAATAGACTAGTCTTAAGAACAGTTTGCCTACTGGAAAATTGGTTGGAAAACTCTCACCTGTTTGCCCATTTCAAGAGAAAGCAGCCACACACTCTATCAGAAAGTCTGTCAAATACACTACGTGCATAAAAACAACAGTTGCTTAAACATTTGCCTATAGAATAAAAAGTAAAATATTCCAGGCTATATCAAAATTCATAATGTCAATTCAGATCATTGACAAAGCACATCTACAGTAAGGATGTGGAAGGACCATTTGTTAAATTGTTAGCAAGCAAACCAAGTATCTGTGCTGTATTGGGAAGCAGTAGAAACCCTACCTGCACATTTGGTCCTTGTTGTGAGTGGTGGTCCAGGGGGCCCTGTGCCTCCTTCTCCGGGGCGAGTGAGCAGCACTCTGATCTCGTACTCCACATCAGGATCCAAATGCCACAGTTTGTAATTAGGGGAGTCTACAATGTGCGTTTCTGCCCAATTCCCAGTGGTTGTCCGATACTCCACTTCTTTCAGTATGATGGGCCCATCTCCAATGATAGAGTTGGCATTGGGTTTGATCCACAGGTACGTGGCTCCGACAGCCAGCAGCTCGGGAGGGGCGATAGGAGTTGGGGGTTCTGTAGACAAAAAGAAATCATGAGGCCTGAAACAATCAAAAGGATCCAATTTCCATTATGTATCTGTATTGCAAGACTGTCACAACATCTCTTGTTACACAGGCACAGTTTCTCCTGTCATTCACCAAATCTTTCATAAGAATTTAATCTGTAACTGAAAAGAATTTGGCTGCTTTTTTTTTTCACTAGGAATTCAGCCCCTCACACTGGGGGTAGTGTTACCAATTGAGAAACACCTGCAAAAATACAGTAACAACAAAGCAACTTCTGTTTAAAATAAAACACAGAATTCACTTTTAAAAGACAAGAAGGTTTATACTTTTTCCCTCCTTTAAGCATATGAGCAACAGCACTCAATATAATATTGGACAGTGAGGGGAGAAAGAATCTTAAATAAAGAAGACGGAGTGCACTTAGCATATACCACGTATAAAAAGGCTGCAGTACAACAGCCCTTCCTCTGCCCTGTGACCCGACACAGCAGAATACAACAATCATTGATCATGGTATTGTGGTTCAGCCAAAGTGTAATGCTTCACACGACACAATTAGCAATGAGTGGAAAATTCAAATCACTTGCTCATTTTGTGATTTTACTAAGCAAAATAAAGGTTAAAAATAGGATAGATTTTTTAATCAAAGCACTGGCTGCGTGCCTGAGAAAATACTAGCGAATTTAAACACCAGGGATCTTCCAATGGTCAATGATATCAGCAGTCAGGATGCTGCTAAACTGACTAACTGGGGCTCTTGGTAGCTCAGAACTAAGAAAAAATTCTAAGGAAACAGTGAATCAACACCTCCTGTCATGTTCAATTGCTAAGTTGCTTAACTTCATGAGCACAGGTACTCAAGCAAAGTCTGCATGACACTCAAAGAGTGCCTAGATGTCTGAAAAGCATCATGAGGAGGCAAAAACCTGGCCGCTGAATATCGCCTCTGTGATAAAAAGAAAAGCAAACCAATAAAAGACATCTCAGCAGCACCCTTTGATGAAAGCTACAAAAAAAAAAAAAAAAAAACATCTACAGGGCTCTGGCTGCCTGCCTGATTTTTATTTTTTCCCCCCTCTGTGTCAGTGTATAAATAACACTTGCATATTGGAAACTGCATGAATAGTGTATGCCTTGTGGTTTTGAAAACCTGAGCTAAACTGTGCAAGATTATGAGCAGTTTCTTTAATCTCATCTAGCCTTCTCTCTGTCACAGTCTAATGTGGTTTGCCCTCAGCCCAGAGGACACAAACTCTATTCTCTCGTGAAAATAAGGTGACAAAAAGGACATCTCTGTCTCGAGAAAAAGAAACCTATAAATGTTACAGCATGACATTAATTTTAGAGTTCTGTGGGAGTTATTCTAAACCCTTCTTAAAGGCGATTCCTCAAAGAACCCAGAGAACTGGAAGAAATGTGGAAGAAAGGAGTTTGAGCACCACATGATGGGAGGAAGATGGGACTTTCCCCTCTGGAGAAGTCTTGCAGGTTACCATCTGCTCAGTGAAGAGAAACAAATGCACAGAAACCATTATTATACAAAATGATCAATGGAAACGTTGCTTAATTTCATTTCCTCTAGCTAACTAATAACAGTGAGCCACACTATCTCCTTGAGACTGACTGCAGGAGTTGTGCATTGTACCTCTGAAAAAAAGCAATCTGAATTGTAATTGTAGCAGGTATCCAACATGAACAAAAACTACTGTCACAAGCTAAGTTTTTTGTGGAATGTTTGCTTCTGCTTTTCTTTTGCACAGTTCTCATAACTCCTGACAGAATCTTTTTCTGATATGAAATGTCAGGCTAATTATGTTTTGACTTAGCAAGATTATTTTTCCAAGAAATTTGTTTTCAAGAAATGCATATAGATATATTTTCATTAAAAATCAAATTATTATAAATCACAAACAGTTTATTACTTGTTTCTTAGTGCAAGACAATTAAAGGATAGACTTAGTGATTTTTATTCCTAATGCGAAAATGACATCTCACAAGTCACATCATAGCTGAACACAAGACAAATGAAATATTGAACTCCATTCTCCTGGGCTGCAGACTTCAATAGCAACACGATCCAGGTTACTTTGGGATTTGATTGCAAGTTAGAAGAGCTTTATGGGACTGAGCTTAATTAATCGAGCAGTTTGTCGTGATAAACAGACATGAAAGTCTCATCTAGCAAGTTTAGAAACTACTGTTAACAAACTGATTTAAATTAAGAAGACACCCAGCATTACTGTCATCTTTATCTGAGGCCAAGTCTAAATTTCCACACCCCCCCAAAAGGGATGGTTGTTTCCCCTTTTTTCCCCCCATTAATTTTTCCCTTTCTAAGTACCATTTGAAAAACAAGTGCAGCAGAACATTAGAAAATTAGGAGTTTAAACTGTTGCTCCCATCTTCCAAATTTAAGAAACTAAGATAAGCAGCCATTACAACAGTTATTCAAGGCTCAGTCCCACCCCACTGAAAATAATGAGCTCTTTCCTACTGGCACCAACTGGACAAATAGCAATATTTTTTTTATCACTCTGTGCCAAATTACTGCAAGTGATCTAAACAAGTTACCCATTATTTAGCAAAACTAGCACATAAATAAGGACCATTTTTTGCCCTTTGTAACTAAACACACTTGTCAGTTACAGATGACCAGACTGATGTTATGAGCTCACTATTTTAATTAAAATCTCTATGCGACCTTGATTAAATAAACATGGTGACAGATTGGCCCTGTACACATGTAATTGTGATCAACCATATTTTAAGCCCCATTTGATCCAGACAGTGTATTTTATATTGCAAGCTGTGTCGAGCCTGTTGCTCCCTTTCAGCCATTCTCCCTCCTCCTCTGGGCACAGAGGAGAAAGCCACGGGCTCCCCAGCAACAAGGGCATCTGCAACTGGAACAATATCTAGCCTGAATCCCAGACTCAGAAGGACGCAGAAAAACGTGGTTCCCAGGTGCCCTCTTTCAATAAACAAAAGGCCACTGTTAGGGCTTTGAAATGACAGAAAGTTTAGTAATGCAAAGAGTATGAGAAAACACTGCTAACATGAAGGACTAAAATAGACCAAATAGAATCATGGAGTATCTCAAGTTGGAAGGGACCCATAAGGATCAGAGTCCAAATCCCTGCTCCTCACAGGACTACCTAAAACTAAACCATATGATTAAGACTGTCATTCAGACTCTGCTTGAACTCTGACAGGCTTGGTGCAATGAACACTATACTTTCCAACTACTGTGGAAAACACATGTATTTTACTCTTCGGCAACCGCTCCTGAGTGTTTCTACTCTGCTACTGGAATATTTCTCTATGTGATTTTCTAAGGAAGTCAGTTGTAAGTAATTGTTAGATGCTGAACAAAAACGAACTTCATGAATTCTTGCATGTATAAAACTTCTTTTATTTTTTGAAAATTCCTCCCTTGTTCATAGCAAGACAATCTGACAAAACGTACAGCCAAGGTAACCACGAACTCTAATTTGCATGTGATGGCCTATGGATGGTTTTGGACAAAAAGAACCCCTAATGCCACAGAACGCTAGTATAACACAAATTTCAACAGTTCTGTTTCTGAAGCACTAACCTGTACCTTATTTCATTACTGAACAATCATGTCAACACATGAAATTTGTTAACATGACTCTCTTAAACTCTGAAATAAACTTAGGACCGAAGAGAAAACAAAAGAGGACCCAGAAAAGGCTGTCACGCCCATTAAATAGAGGAGGAAAGCAGGTCTGCATCTGGCTGGGCCATCCAGTCTGTACCTTTTACACTGCTTGATGACCCTGTAAGCCCTTCCAAAGCATCAGCTGTGTGTGCCCCACCATAGCCAGGCCTCCAGAGCAGCAGGAGGACAGCTGTAACACACACACAGACAGCCCTGTTTGGTTTTCTCACACATACACAACATACAGCACAGGTTCTAAAAATAAGATCAGTAGAGACACAGCATTTTTTATTCTTTGGGGGCTGAAGAGGTGGGAATGAGAGCTGCTATCAAAAGATGTTTTCAAACATGATACTGCTTACTTCCCTACTAATGGGAATTGTAAGCTTCTCCCACAGGGTCCTAAATGAGAAGCTGTGCACTGCGCTTGCCAAATGGGTAAGGATGGGACTGGAAGGCAAGGGAACTCAATTTCAAGCTTCTTAGAACTTTTTCAAGCTAAAAATACAGAACAAAACGTATCTGTATAGTTTTCTACACAACAGCCACAGAGCGTTATAATTTAAAAGCTACTGAGAATGTAGGTACTTAAATGTGCATTTATGAAGGCAAACACAGCTGTTTTAAGAAAAAATGGAATCACGTTAAAATGCCTTCGTTCTTATTTTTTGCCCCTCCATCCTTTAAGGCCAAATTTGTTACCTTTGCACAAGTGTTTTGCATACATGCAATGCATGTATTTCTGCCATGACAGATTCACTTCATTGTCTGAGCAGCATCCATGAGGACCCTTTCTAGTTTTACATCACCGCAATAGCAGTCTGAGCTCTGAATGACAGCACTGATATTGGCATAGCTTATTAGCACACTTCCTGCTATTGTAATAAATGCAGCAGTTCAATTTTATTTTCCAGTGATTGTCCAAACTTCCAGTCCCATTTATTGCACAAAGAAATGGCACAAGGACTTTACAATATTCGGCATAAGACTATTTCACTGTGCTGACACCGTACTAAGTTTTTTGTCTCAAAGAGAGACATTCAGATCTGCCTCACAGTAATGTAACAGGCTGACAGCAGTGGCACATGTCAACCGTATTGGAAGAGAGTGCCAGCAGCATTAATAAAGCGATTCATTAATTCACCTGGATGGGTAAATTGTACCAGTGAGCAATACAGTCTGTCTGTTCCCAGAGAAAAGTGTCCAGAACCAATTCTGAAATCAACAATTTTGAATATTTAATTAACACCAAACTCCAGGAAAGTGAGAGAAGAGGAAGATTCAGGATTTCTACAGCCTACAGAACAAGGAGTGGCAGTTTCACAGGTTTACACATTTTTCAGGTGCAAAAGCCTTTACTGTTGGTTTTGTGTCCCAGTATGAGACAGAGCAGTCCAACAGGCAAACATCACGCTTACACAGCAAAGTTTAACCTCTTATCCTCCATGAGCATTCCCATACTGTGTGACACAGCCTTGTGGGTATGCTCTTCTTGCCCCTGTTGAGATCAACACTGCATTCATCCTCATGAACCATCAGCCACAGGATGCTTATGTGCTTAGTAATCAAAGACTAACAGACAAAAATGGAAATTTACCCTTTTAGCTTGTGGCAAGTAGGTTATTTAGCTAAAGAGCTAGGACATCAGAGCAGTAAGTGGGGGGCTGCATTTAGACACTGCTGTATTGTTTTATGGATTAGCAAATTTAATGTCAGTGCTCTCCATCTGATGCTTCTTCCCAATACAGAATTTACTAACACAGTTGTAAGTAACTCTATGATACAAAATACTCATTTGCCACAGCAGGTCATGCACTTTTTTTCATCTTGTTTTTCCCTTAAGAGCTAATGCTCTTGTCTACACAGGACTTGACATATGTTTTACGTACAAGAAATGGGGGAGAAAACAAAAATGATCCAGAAAGATGTGAAAGAATTGAGCAAAGTGGCCAAAGAATCAGCACAACAAGAGACAGGAGATCTCAGGGGACAGCAATCAGTAGCACCAAAGAAGCCAGTGGAGCAAGAGACCCAATATTTGGTAGGATGCTCATCTTCTGATGTTCTCCAAACCCCAAAATTCAAAGCCTACAGACTATTTCCATCACATCTTACAACAGTGTAGGTGTAGTACTTGTATACGAAGGGAGAACCTGCCGCAGCCTGATGAAAATGAAGAATATATATTCTCTATGTATTTTCCCCTTAAGAAGCAGTGGAAATGCTCCTTGGCGATTTGAATACATATGTTCTAATTTAAGCAACTGGGGCTGCCTAGGTTTAAAGAGAAGAACACAGTAATGCTTACAGGAGATACTATAAAGTAGAAAACTTCTTAACCATTTCCTGAAAGCACTGCAGTTACCAGGCAAGAGAACTGGAACAAACCCTGGTTGAGGGAAGCTCATCTGTATTAGTGTCATCTTACAAAAAATAGTAATTTACAAAGTCTCCCTGAGACCAGAAGGAGTTGGTACAGGCCCACTGCCTCCTACCAACTCTTCTAATTGCGCTACAGGTTAAAGGAGGGGGGCACCAGATACGAAGGGGAATTACAGTAGCATACTATTTCATTAGCATTTCACACTATTTGTGCCTCAGAAGCTTAGCTTGAATCCCACCAGAGCCTCAGAGGATGCTTTCATTTTCTAATAAAGAGGAAAATAGCATCGGATTAGTTGAACAGTATCTCATTTCCCAGCGTAAATTAAGTGAATTAGATGGAAGACTCTGTGCTCTAATTGTAAAGCTTATTACAAGAACTCACATAGATTAGAACTGAATGCTTCTCTTTGAGTCATCATTTGTACTGTAAGAGGAAAAAAAGGTGACTATAGACTTTCCCATGGCTCCCTAATGGCTCAGTATTAACATGTGGGATTCTGGACTGCAGCAACACACAAGTCTTGTGCACTGAGAGGGCTAGAAGGCGACTTTTCTTCCCATGGATAGGAGTGCTACCCTATACAGTGCACAGGCAGTCTCTCTAGGTAATCTCTAAGAATTACAAACTCCCAGGGTTGGGAATCATGGACAATTAACTTTCATTTTTAAAGTGCATGTAATTTTCTGAGGTTTTCAACTGCAAAATAGCTACAAAATGTCATCATGAACAAGAGCAGTAGTATGCCTCTTATTGCTTAAGGAATGATACTGTTATGGAATGTCATTCTATTTACAGAGATCTTTCATGAACCATGAGAGGCCCAACACAAAGACTTTTGTGCATTAAGAATGTAGGTTTCCATGAGCTGATTACAAATACCCTAAATTACCTTTTGCTAGGTAGCTTTTATATTTGAAGCCTGTCCTACTGATCTCAGGTTCCCTTTATAGTCAATGGAGAGAAATGGACTCCTCTTAAGGTAGATATCTAAATCTAAGACAGATAAAATCAACTGCTCCCTCATGCCTCCCTCTTTTGACTGATATTAAAATTTAGGTGAGATGCATTTTACCTCCTTATCCTTATTTTCTCAGTGCCTGGCCTTCAGTGTGAAATACAGTGAGGTATCAGACCAGGTAGTCTATTAAAATAGGGGGAAGCCACAAAGCAAGCTGTGCAAAGAACTGCTCAGCAAGAAATAATACTGAGCACCTGTACACTCTTTGAATGCTCTCTGAATGCCCTCATTCAGGGCAGCAAACTCAGGTGCTGCAGTCTAAAATCATCCCATGAAGATAAATGATTATGCTTTTCTCTGGAAAAGATAAGCACAACTCACTTTCCTTTTATATATGCAGCCAGAGCATGCACTGGTGACAGCGATGCCCTTTCATTTAATAATTCAATAATTAAAAGTGCTTGTCAAAGAAAGAATTTCAATATCTTACTAAGACTGTTCTGAGGCTGGAGCATCTTACCCCAATCTGTTGAGACTACGTCACACAGAGAAAAAAGGTTCAGTTTTCATTTGACCAAAAAAAAGAAAAAAAAGGAAGACCATACTTTCTCTAACCAGCACCTAACCACTCCGTTTTGCTCCTCTAGGAGATGTCCAGCACAATTGAACCAAGTCCTGTTCTCCAAACTCATCCTTGATATATTTTCCTCACACGAAAATTAGTGATTTTTAATTTTTCCTACTTCCCTCATTTCTTGGAACTTGCCCTGAATGACAGACACATCAGGTTATGCATGCACTAACATTTCATGTTAGTCTTGAAATGACCAATGAAGAAAACTGAGTTAGGGTTTAACATAAGAACATATCTGAATACAGTAATTACAAAAGTATCACACCGTAAGAGAACTGAGCATCATCTCTCCTCCAACAAGTGAGATGAAAATACTGGAGCTTTCCAGAAACTGGTGAAAACATACCGATTTCTGCACTCGAAACTGCTGCCACTGTGCATGCACCAACTCACTCAAGTTGCTTACTTGGTTACTTCTGAACCCGTGTCTGAGTTCTCTCTTTCCCCGGGTGAGAAATCCCAGGGTTACTATAATCTATGCACATTCACACTCTATGTTGCTTTCTTTAACAGCCAATTCTTAACACTATAGTTTGACACACTGGTCTTGGGGAGGCTGCTCTTTCTTATGGCTCCAAGTCTGCACAAAGAAGTGGAAAACTGCATCCACACCCTATCAAAAAGAAGGCCCTCTCTACCAGTCAGTAGTTAGGGTCAGCTTTGGCTCTCTCATGTTTCTAACTCCATGGGCTACTTAAACTCATATATCATGTCTTATTAAATCTATTTCAGCTTTCTTCATGAACAAGCTGCTAATCTCCCATAGGGACTGGAAATGTAAACTCTACAAGTACCTAAAAAAGTAGAAAGGCAGGAATAAACACATAAACCATGAAACATGTAATTTCAGGTCAACTCAAGTTCAAGCAGCTTCATCAGTTGCTATGCTACCAGCATATGATGGTGGGAAAGGATGAAGACAAAAAGATTTTTATAGCTTCGTCTATAGTGGCTATTTAGCAACTTTTGCTTTCTGGCACATCTCTGTCTGCAGAATGAAAGATTGTTAGTCTCTAAGCTGCTGAAATGGCAAGTGACTGGAGGTATTGACTACTACGAAGCAGCACAGAATGGTTTGTCTGGATTGATTAAGTAGCTTAATCCATAGCAACCTGCTAGGTTTGCAGGAAAAGCCCGAGGCAAGATTCTTCATTTCATTTAATGCAAAGTGGGGAATTAAACATCCCATTGCCCTTTACCCCGTGTCCACCACCTAGAGATGCGCAGAACAGTGAGGCGCAGTGAGGAGAACTGAGGCAACAGCCAGGCTGGAGTTTATAAACACGTGAGACCACCACGGCAGGGACTTGCAGACTCAACGACCTCCATGCTGCTGTTGCACCACTGATACTGATCTTTATTCTTGAATATATATTATGTACCCCAGAGCTGGGTCAACTTAAAGAGGGAAGCCACTGGTGTGCGCCCATGCATTTCATGGAACTGCTCACAGTTAGTCCTCTCAACAGACTGGTGAAGCAAGTATCAGCATGTTCTTTTATAAATGGAAACAATGATTAATGGATGCTGTAGGACCAGAGACTGAATGCAGTCTTGTGTTCCAGCCTACAGACTTTATGACCCCCTACAAAGAAGCATATGCCGGACTTGACATACAAATTTAGGCTCTTTTAGCCCATAAAGCAAAATGTTCTCATTTAAGCATTTATTTTCCCATGACAGATCTGTGAAAAACACACGACCACGAGGAAGCAAGTCAAATCTGACATGGCCTCTAAAGAGCTGGTGCTGTAATAGCACGTGTAACAGACTTCCAACAGGGATCTTGAGGAGCCACACCACTGAAGCAGAACCCTAGGAACTTCTCAACAAACATACCTCTATCACACAAAGCAGCATCGAACAAACTATCCAGGCAACTAAGTCTCAGAGTGGATGGCCACCTGAGTGCATGTTTTCTTGATATTAATCAGGCAGGCTTTACTTCATTCAAATTTAAAAGTTTTCTCTCTTCTTTCTCTGGGAGTAAGTACAAATGGAAGGAAACCTAAAGAAACTACTTCAATACCTGGATTTCAAAGATCTTTAAATATACCTTACACAGATTCCAAAACATTTACAGAAATAACACCTAGATAAATTGTCCTATGGTTTGCACCTAAAATAGCACTTTTCATCCCAGAAATTCAACACAGAGATTAATCATTTTTCCACTTCTACTGACAACAAATACGCAACTAAGTGTAAAGAAAAACCAAGTTGCTGCCAGTAACTATTCTGCTGCCACTAAGGCCACACTGCTTATACAGCTATGTGAGCAATCTAATCCTTTATTAGCAGGTCAGTGTGGCAAGCACCTTTGCTTCTGGTGGCAAAATGAATCATATTGTCTAGCAAGATAAACATCAGAAGAACAACTTGAAGTTCCATGGCAATTTCCAGAACATAAAGGGATCTCTTCCACCCTTAAGCCGTATACCAGTCTGTCTAGCTTGTGTAAAATACACACAAAAGAAGAAAGTCTGCCTGCTACACAGAGACATACTCCCAAATCTGAATGTTTACATTAAAACTTATTTATTCCAACTTTTTCCTGAAAAACAAATAAACTTTCTACTTCTGAATGTAACTGAAAGAATACCTGACAATCAATCCTAATAATGCTCCGACACTATGAGGAATTTTTTCAAAAAATACTTTTTCTGCTTATTCCATTTTACCTTAAGTTGAACAGGGCTTTGAACCATGATCTTCACCTTATTAAAAAGCTACAGTTCAAAAATATCTGACATTACCTTGATAGACCTAAAAGCCTTGCTAATTTAGGGACAATGCAAACTACATTCAATTTGCTCTCTGTCTTCTTTTTCTTCTTAATCACATTCATCCTTTTGAAGCACGGCTTGGTTTGGAACACCGGGATCCATGGTGATTGAACCCACGCAATACACTTACACTTTTAAAGGCGCACTATACTTCCAGACAGTTCAGAAGTCATGCCTGTTGACATCATGAACTTCAGTCTGATAAACCCCATTTTATTTCAAGAGTCATAATCCTGTATCACGACCTTCCCTCTGAAGCAGCACAGATGAGACATTTCAAAACCTCTTTTGTGTATGAAAGAACCTATTTTGGAGCCATTAAAGACAAGAGATTGAAGGCCTAAGACAGCAATCTACAGTGGTGAACAATGAATGACATTTCTACTCATCTATTCTTAGAGCCACCAACCAGCAGCCAATAGTGGAGAAATTACCGGGGATGGGAAGTGAGAGCTGGTAATTTCCCCAGATGCAGCACAATGGGAAAAATGTCCAAGCACAGGGAGCAATTCCCCAACCAAGAAGCCAGACCGCTCCAATAAATTTAATAGCCCAACTAAGAAAAAGCAAACACAATATTTTCCCTAGACTTGAAGGCCACCAGAGATCCAGGATCCTGGATGTTATAGTTTTACTGTTTTTTTGTAAGTGTCCCAATATTCCCAAGAATGTCTGCAGTTACTTAAGGAATTGTTACATACATATTCTTTGCTTGTTGTTGTGTTGTCCTTGAGACAGTTAATAAAATCCAGATCTCCTGTCATCAGACAAATCTGGGAGCCTATTCAGACTCTGGAGCTGCAGCATGGCCTATGGAGTTTAGACTGTAAAACTGAAGCTTTTTTAATGGGTCCTGTACCTGAAAACCAGTGTTAAGTCAACCTGGGTCCTGCACAGACAAGAGCCTCCTGCATTTGAGGTTATGCAACAGAAATCCATTCATCTAGAGAAGAAGTTATGTTTGATTCCCATTATACCAAGTTTTATGTATATCCACCAAGACCTCAAATCAGCTTCATTCAAAGAAAAACTCTATTATAAAAATGTGTTTTCCAATGGTAGAAAGGGTAAGTTAAAAGGTTTTATCACGGATCTAGGAGATAGAGTATTTACAGTGCTACAAATCTTCCTAAAACAGAATCTGCAGGTGTGGAAGCATTATCTGCATATATGACTAAGTAGACTACTAGTAGTTTCTTCACTGAAGCACACTCTTCTGTCCAGTTTTCTGCTCACTGTATATCATTACTCTCCCAATGAATGCAAAATGAACCTGGGCTTTCCCGAGAAGGTTCAGATTCAATTTGGATTTACTGATTTAATCAGCTGAGAGTTTCTTACGTAGTCTAGTCCCCTACAGGCATCCATTTAGTAAGTTCCTGAGATTCAGCATGTGCTGCAAAGGCTAAAAACAGGGGGAAAAGAGGATGGGAAATGTCTTAAGACATGGGAGAATCTCTTTTTTTTTTAACAATCTGAAGAATGGTACAAATGATTCAGATCATGATTGGTCATCCTTTCAGGATGATGTACACTGGTATACAAGCTTTGATACACAATCTGCCAGTTTTTAACACCAGTATTCCCAAAGTATGGCTATCAAACAAGTCAAGAAACACCAGGAAAGAGCAATTCATCCATGCTTTCTGGCTGAGACAAGCTCACCAGACTACCTAAACATAAGGCAAAATCTGATATAGCACTACACTAGTGCAGACTGGGATTTGAGACTACCACTGATGGAGGGAAGTGGATTATACATGTTTATATATGTACATACCTGCAGTATTTGTATTGCCGTGATGTCTCTAACATCGTGGGGATAAGCACTGTACAAACAGTGTACAAACAGTCTCTACACCCAACAGCTTGTAACTCAACACACCGGCACAGACAGAACAGAAAGAAACAGTGATGAGTCTGAGCCAGCAAGACAGGCTGCAGTCTGTATGCATTATCAGCCGGTTACCAAGTGCTTTGTAGTCATAACAACAAAATTGAGGGATGTCAATTACCATAATAGCGAACACGTAATGAGCAGCAGCCCGAACAACATGTCATCCTGTAAAACTGAAGAATCAGCAATCGACATGCAAAATGACCAACCTACTATTAGGTACAAAAACTTTTCTTCCTACATTAGTTTCAAATCATGACTTGTAAAATTACTTTTCTCCTTTGTAAGGTATGTTTATCACTTTGTACAAGGACTGTACTTCTTAATTCAGTAGAGAAGTCATTATGTTCAATTCCATTATTCTGTGATTTGAATTGTTGATGGGTAAACAAGTTCAACAAGGAAACACCACAGAGTTTAGAAATCTAAGTTTCGAACTCCAGAGCTGCATCTTTCACTTTGAAGCAAAATATCAAAGTTTGACTATCTGAACATTTGCTACACACATAGAATGGGAGTTAAAACACATAAGAGTTTATTTTCCCATTACTTTGTATATGTGGAATTCCTGCTGATGCAGATCAATGGAAAATTTTAAGCAGAGAACTCACTGTATAAGCTGTGATATGTATCATCATGAATGTCTCTGTTAGTGATTTTACTGCATGGGGATAATTATTAAGTACGGGGTCAAAACTCACCTGTCATACTGTCAGTAATTCCTGCCAGGTACCTGGCAAAACACTGAATTTCTAACACATCTCAACATCAAACAGTACTGCAGTGTTTCACTGAAACACAGAAACTGTAAGGAAGATGAGCAACACAAAACACCTAGAACAACCTTGCACAATTGTATAAAAGGACCTGACCAAAGTATTCAGTTCTTCAATTTTTCTTCTATTTATTTTCTGTCTTTACAAGCAGAAACCTACACTGTCCAAATAAACTCCAGTTAATATCTGATGAGATCTTTCTTCAGTGCCACAGAAAACCATTTATTGCTCAAACTCATAAATTTACATTCTCTCCTTAAAGCCCAAATAAAAATCTCTTGAAGTGAACTGTTGGACATAATCATGACCTTCAGAAGAGGTAGAGAAAGATATTATAGGTCAAATCTTACCCAAATTACTTGCATCAGGGAAGTCTACTGCTTTGTAAGGCTATTTAAAACAAACTCTTTTTGCTTCACTCAGAGTTCCAAGGTATCCTTAAAACAGGGGACCATCTTCTGAGCTGAGAACAGGCAGATACAGATTATGGTGTAATGTTTTGCTTTAAGGAACAGCATCTGATCATCTCACTATCATTTGTTAACCATTCATCACCTTAGTTCCTCGTAGATTCGCTTAATTATTTAAGAAATACAAAGATTATTTGGCTTTGTACCTAATTCTTCTCTAGTTTATGCTGGTACAAATCCAAAATAAATGGAGTTATCACTGTGATGCAAATAAACCAAGTTTCTGCTCTTTTGTTCCCCAGTAATCTGAAATGATGATTTTTTGTCCTTCACAGGCAAGCTGATAAGAACCAGCACCAGAGGGAACTATTTTCTAACAGAATCTGCATTGTGCTTGCTCTGAACCCATTTCTTGCTTAGTAGGACCCTGGCACAGCTCCATAGTCCAATGCACATGATTAAAAATGACTTGATGAATTTAGTCTATTGAACAGGTGGCTATAACCAGTCTGGAGGGAGAGGAAAACCACTATCTGCTAGGTAGAAATATTTTATGCTTTCTAGAATTGTTTAAACAAGGATAGATCTATGGACCTGAGTACAGAAATTTGAAGCATCCTAACTCCATTAACTGTCAAAAACTCTGCAACGACCAGGAGCAAAAAGTAGGGGCAAGAGAAAAGTGCACGGCTGCCTATACTTTTCACCACAACATGAATATTTGATTAGATGCTGGGGTACTGGGAAACAGAAGATGATGAGAGAGCTAGTGAAGAAAGGACACTACTCAGCAAAGACAGTTGTTGCAAGGCAGTGGAGTGAAGCCTGCCTCTGAGGGTCTGGCTCGACTCCCTAACAAATCCAGGGAAAAGCAGAGCCAGCAGCTTACAGTCAAAACAAGCAGTGCCAACTGGATAAAAAGTGACTAGAGAAAAATGAAATTGCTGTGGAGCTAGTCAAACTGACAGGCACACACTGACGATATCCAGAGCAGGCCTCTCTGGGGCACAGAGACAAAATAATAGGGTTTTAAATAGAGTTGTCTGTAGATGCTCTGTGATACGATTACACAAAAAACTGATTTTAAGAAGTGTGCAATAATTTCATAAAAGGAAAGGAATGAGCTAAACCCATCCGGACCTTTGAAGCAACTCTGGTTGGTTCATGCACAGGTATTATACACCCCTAAGCAAAGCATTACAGGATTTCCAGGAGAATTAAAGTGAAGTAACCAGAAAAGAGTACACTGGGACTAATGGAACAGATAGTGAACGAGTCCCAAAACTGGAACAAAACCCTCTGGAATCAGCTTAATTACAAGTGTTCTTGATTATTAAATGTGAGACAAGAAAAACAAACAGTGGGAACAAATCTGCTTTCAGTTAGCAAAATATATTTCAAAAGTTTTTCAGGAGAAGGCATCAGCACCTTAATACATTATATTATACGTATGCCTTCAACTTTGCTGCTGATCTTGACAGCTGCACTTTAATTTATTTGTGTAACTCTTATTGGAAGTTGAGTAAAATATGAAATACAGTGAATCCACACAGTGATTTAGAACCATTACATACACATCTGTCATGAGCTGCCAGTTTGAACGTGATCTGCCATGCAACTGGAAGGCATTCACTTCATTGGTAGATCTCAAGAAAATACAGCCACAGATTTTATTAACAATATTCATTGCATAAAAGCAAGCTGTCCTGAAACACGGACAGTAAAACTGAGGTGAATTCACACAGAATGTACATGCAAAGATAACAGTCATCCACTTATTCTTGGAAGAGTCGTCCACTTTATTATTGGAAATGCCTGCACTTTATCTAAGAATGTAAATCACCTCTTTATATAAAATAAAAAACCTCCCAATGATACAAAGGCAAACTATAATCTAGAACTAGGACGATATATACGTTACAGGGAGAAACAAGCAGTTCGCACACATGCACACTTTTTTTCTTTTTATAGGGTTCTTAGGAGCTCATTTGGAATTTACCGTGCATGTAAATGCCAAATGAATTTCAAGTACTGCGTTAGCTGCCAATCCATTACACAATCCCTTGCAATTTTAACTTACAACTCCTAACTGCCTGTGGCACCAGTTTTGGATCCTAGTCCTTACAGCCCATTGCTTACTATTTAGATGATCTTGTTATCCTGTGGAAATCACAGTATTAACATTTCATACTACCTCCCAGACAATGCGTGCTTATGATGAAACATTCCCCAATGTTTTATAATGGAAACAAGAACACACAGGAGGCTACAAAACAAGTTCTGTTCCACAGCAAAGTATTTCAATACCAAAATTACTTTTACAGATAGCTATTAAATTTAACCACAAGAGTTTAAGGTCCTTCTTTTATGAGATATTAACACAGGAGGTAAGAGCAGGAAAAAAATAAAACAGATGACACCGCTACCTCTTCCATCTTATTAGCTGAAATGACTGGCAAAGCCTCATATTCCAGAGTGTGAACTAGAACGACTGAAAGGTCAGCACACAATGTCTTCTGCCCGCCCTGCTACAAAGAGAAGCATTTCTTTTGCTGGGAAATCCCGCACAATGCATTTATAAGAGCTATAGGAGTAACTGGACATCCTCCAGTAGTTCATGATCCTGAGAGGCAGGAACAAGGAATTAAGCAGGATCATAATCCTAGATGTCAGGAAAGCAGACTTTGGCCTCTTCATGGTTCTGCTTGGAAGAATCCCACGGGGCTGGGACAGAACAGGGGTCCAGCAAAACCGGCCAATTTTCAAGGATCACCTCATCAAAGCTCAATGTTAATTGGTAAGTTGCTCATTCAGTTATTACGCCTGACAACATACAACTACTGGACCTGATTTCAGGATTCTGAGGTGCACACTCAGCTCAGAATAACATATACAACTGCAATTTCAAGGAAATGTACAGATCAGCAGCCTGCCACAGTTCAGGACTAGGAAAGAACACTGTACCTAGTGAAGCCAGACGGGGTTCAAATCTGTTGTAGCTAGTTACTGGTGGTTCCACGAACAGACTGTCAATTTCGTGCTTGCAGTATATTAAAGATTTTCTTCATCAGAAAGCCAAAATTTTCATAATGGTTGTGTGTACGTGTTCATCAGAATTACCGCTATAATTTACACTTACATGTTTAAGTCTATTTTCACTGCAGGCATAAACAAGGTTTTTGTTTTTTAAAGATCTGGACTTCTAAAGATCTATCTGTAACACCTTCCAAACAGAACTTGCAAAAACTAAGAGCAGGTCTCCGGCTTCATGAAAACACTGAGATAAAAAACAAACCAAAACAAAGCCATTTCTTCACATTATTCAACACAAGGAGACAAAAAATTCTGAAAAAATAAAAGTAGACTGTGGTGCAGTTTGTCTTACCAACCTAAGGTATGCAAAGGTCTTCACTAAGCTTTAATTGTGTAAAGACAGCAGAGAACATAGCAGATTGTGGAGAAAGCAGCACACAGTGTTCCCACAGCACACTCCCTCAGGTATCCAGAGCTGTGCCTGTATTATTTAGCCAGAACACAATCCACAAGTTAATATCCACAATTAGATAACTTGACCCACATGGCCTTTTCAAGTATCTTTTAAGTGCCTTTTACTTGAATTGTATGTTACAAACCCCTTCATTTCTTTGACTCATTAAGTTCAATGCCTCCTTCACACATTTAGTAACAGCAGTATCTGGGCTCTTCAATTACCAGAGTCCTTCAAGAGACCCAAGGTAACCACATGAAACGAGAAGAGGCACATGGAACTTGAAATTTTAAAAATTTCATCTGATATGATTAATTACTTGGCTAGGTTAATTTACTACTGAATTGCACCCAATTCCTAGCCTCAGAAATGGCAGTACTGACGTACAATTCTAAGCCTGTGAATCAACACTTCCTAAATGAGTCCTAACAACCAGACATCAAAGATCCAGTGATGAAAATCCTTACACCTAATACCTTCTCAGGACAACAAGCTCCTGCAAATGAGCTAAGGTAGGGCAGCAGCAGCACTACTAACTTACTTGCTCTGAGCAGTTTGTTTCCAAATTCATTGGAATTAAGAAAAATGTCCCAGTGTGATGTCAGCTTAATCAAAATTATTCATTTTTCATTGTTCAATTAGAAGTGCCCAGACATTAAATTCTGTTGTGTTTACATACAAGATTTTTCAATGAAAAGTAATTTATGTGGATAATAATAGCATATGCATCTCAGAAGTAGTTGTGAAATAAATCTAAAGGCATCATTTTCTTATATGTAAACAAGAAAAAATGCTTAGTAGCTGCATATGATGAGGAAACAATTGGCAATCCTAGGATTCTTATGTTTCTTGCTAAAAAACATCTATTAGAATGTTGCTACAACTTATTCAGTAGAAGTAACTATAGACTAGTGTGATACAGAAGATAAATGCAATGACTCAGACTAGCACTTGGATACCACAGCTCTCCTGTACACCGCTAGTTTCAAGGCAAATTTAACAAGTTCTGTTAAGAAGACTGAGAATCTAGATGAAGGATGTACAAACACAACAGCTGAATGCAGTCATATCTAGGCAAGGCACAGATATCATTTGACACATAAAAGAAGCTAAAGAATGGCAGTATGGTTTGTACTGCAAAAATATCTGCTCATTACCTCTACCCCAAGATTACCTGTATTCTAGGATTTAAAGGATACACTACTATTGCTTCATCTGTTGGAAACAGCAGTGGAAAATGTGATCATGGATCATTTATTATTATTATGATTATTTATTGCTCATGGAACAGTTACGAATTGCAAACTGAATATGCAACACACTTACAATCCCCTTCTTTTTCTACCATCAGGATTGGATGATACACTGTGATGCACAAAAACTCACTGTCAGTGGTAAATCCTGTGATGTGGTTTAGCCTGAAAAGATACAACAGGTAAGATCTATATTCTGCCATTCCTACTTACCCGGTCTTTATTGTTTCTAGTTAAGCCATGTCAGCATGTCCAATTTACAGTCAAGTGGATCCAGACTTACAAAATGATTCATCCCACCTCTATTAAACATATGATCCCATTCTCTTTTTCCTAAAAGATTCTCAAAAATGGACAGGGATTCATTCTTGGGGCCATAGGAATTGTTCTGCCCCCTGTTCCCCGTGGAAACTGAAATTATGAGAGTGCTGAGGTTGTTCAGCCTGGAGAAGAGAAGGCTCCAGGGAGACCATCTAGCAGCCTTCAGTACTTAAAGGGGGCTATAGGAAAAGTGGAGAGGGACTCTGTCAGGGGGTATAGAGATAGAATGAGGGATAATGTTTTTACACTGAAAGAGGGTAGGTTTGAATTACATGTAAGGAAGAAATTCTTTACCATGAGGGTGGTGAGGCCCTGGCACAGGTTGCCCAGAGAAGCTGTGGCTGCCCCCTCCCTGGAAGGGTTCAAGGCCAGGCTGGACGGGGCTTTGGGCAACCTGGGCTAGTGGAAGGTGTCCCTGCCCGTGGCAGGGGGAGTGGAACTAGATGATCTTTAAGGTCCCTTCCAACCCAAACCATACTGTGATATGATACGATTCTGTGCTGTCCTCTGCCCACTCACTTCACAGCTGGGGGCAAGTAAATCACGATTAAAGTTCAGGCATTTCTGATCACAGAAACCAGCTATACACCCATTACATAATGTCACATGTGTTCACCATACAAGACACTTTCAACTACCAAACTAAGAAGACCTGGTACAAGCCTCGAGTGCATCCATAAAGAATGACATAGGTCCATCACACAGAAAGAACACGGCTTCTGCCTTTCTGTCTACATGTGGCATTAGGACTGACAGGAACACTGCAGGATTTATGCCTGCAATATGCAGTTTTAAGGCCAGCTTGTTTAGCGGGTTATCTTTTCTGGTTGTTTGCCAGAGTTCAGTGTCCCTTTTGTACAGTGTAATGGCTTAAAGTACTGCTTGTTTTATTTGCTTTAATAAGATAAACAGATACCTAACAGATGAACCAGTGAGGAGCAGCAGCAGCATGTATTTGATACAGCAGCAACAGTTCCTTTTCAGTGTCTAATAACACAACAGGTTCTGCTGTTGGAGCTATGGTTATGATAACACATCTTTTACACAAATATTTTCAGAGGCACTGGCTTGAGTATCAAAGTCTTTCCCTTTAACATGTGTTGCAAAATCTGGCAGAATTTGCAGTAAAGGGGCACCTGTTGAAAATTACTCCATGACAACGATGAGAAGGGAAAAGAGTTAGAAAGGCTTACATTTTAGACAACCTCCTACATTTAGAGTAGCCTCCCAAATGCATTTCCTAAGTCTATGCATTCTAAAATAACAGCCCGATTAACTTTTCTTGTTAAAAACACACAAGGCAGAAAGTAGAAAGGTAACTTCCATACTGTAGAGGTATAAAATGGAAAACAAAGATTCTAAGAAATTTCTCAAAGTAAAGAAAATAGGACTTGTAATGAGGCAATTTAAATCTGTTCTGAAGAGCAGAGATGAGGAAGAATATAATTTTGCATGATCTGTTATTTCCTTTAAAAGCCCCCTTAGAATGAAGGCAGAGCTGCCTGTATTTGAATTCTACTCCATCTGGTCAAGTTACAGGAAGAAAGTAAGAAACAGTTAAAGGAGAAGAACACTTTTCATAAAGCAGCCATTTAAGTGAAAATCTTCAGTGAATCAGAGTCATATGTTTTGCATTATATCCTATTTCACCAGTGAGGGTGTCACAAACTATTTGCTCACCACAGCCCTGTACAGGCCCTGCAATGCAGAAAACTTACCCATGGAACACAGAAGCAGATCATTTTTACATTAAGAGCTTGGTCTTTCCATAAATGTGAACACTGAGAGCATTTTTGGGGTAGTAGAGTATGAAATTTTTTAGAATAGATTCAGGAAAAGTCCTAAGAGATAATTAAAAAGCAATTTTTATAATAAAAAAATTAAAAAGCACTACCTGTGGGAAGCAGCACAAGACATGACGTGAATCAAAATGAAAATTAGAATCCTCTCTGCATCAGCTAAATTATATCTGTACTTCTGATGGCAAATCTATTTCAAATGTTTCCAGTTCCTGTCATGACAACAGTAAGGGACAGCAAGAGATGCAGTAAATACTAGAATACTTGAGGGGGCATGTAAATAAACTGCAAGTAAAGAACAAGGTGATTCAACTTTGGGACAAGCCGCTTACTGCTAAATGTACGTTGCAAAAGAGAAAATGCTGTCCCTCTGCAACGGATTCATTCTTATCCTGTCCGCATCTCCCTGCCAGTCAGCATGACACAGCCAGACAGAGTGATTGCAAACAACAACTGTGTAGATAAAGGGTAATTGGACAGGGAATCACTTTCTCATTTTCGCTGCTTAGGCTCCATGATGCCTATTTCTTTATAGTTTCATCCTCTCTCTGCCTTGTGAGTGGACATGGACAAAAAGAGATTGGTGTCCTAGGGTGTTTACTACTGATAAAAAATATATGAAGTAACACTTGTTATTACTTAATATACTCCGCATTTGAGTCTGCCATCCTTTCAATCACCACCAGGCACAAAGTATAAATGTCCAGCTATCACGGACTGGCAGTGTAACAAGTGTGGTATCCTGCCCCAGTACTGGCTAGTTGTTGACACTCTCAAAAAATAGATATATCCATACCTCGTCTTTAGGGGATACTTCTGTAGAAGGAGGAAGGGAACCTTCTCTAAGCTTGCTAGAGCAATTTATACCCCAAAGCAAGCAAGCCACAAGCAAGTGGTATGCTATGAAAACACTGCATGCTGTTTGCTCTTAACTAGATGATTTGTGGTTGCCCCATATCTAGCTATATTTAGTTTAATGTGGCAAGGTTTTGAAAGTTGGATGTCCACAGGAATGGCTTCCGTGAGTAAAGACCAGGAGCTGCCCCCATGTCGGACACAGCCAGCTTCAGCCAGCTCCAAGATGGACCCACCACTGCCCAAAGCTAAGCCCATCAACAGCACTGGTGATGCCTTTGTGATAACCTATTTAATGTGGGGTAAAAAACACGGTGCAGCAGTTGTGTGCAAGAGGAAGTGTGAAAAATGTGAAACAGTCCTGCAGACACCAAGGCCAGGGAAGGAGGAAGGCGAGGAGGTGCTCCAGGTGTCAGAGCAGAGATTCCTCTGCAGCCCGTGGAGAGGACCATGGTGAAGCAGGTTGTCCACCTGCAGCTCAGAGATGACGGTGGAGCAGATATCCACCTGCAGCCTGTGGAAGAGCCCATGCCAGAGCAGACAAATCTCCTGTGTGCAAAATACTCCTCCAGGTAGTATCAAGACCAGTGATAGAGATAAAAAAAGATTTAAAAAATAAATTAAAAAATCATGGGAAGTCAAAAAGATGGCTTGCTGTCACAGATGGTCTAACAGTGTCAGTTTGGGATTTTTTCCTTAATTTAATCTGTTACCATCTGATGCAAATTTCTGATTTGGCATGTTGAGTTATAAAAGGAGAACACACACAACTGCACAAATAGTTAAGTAACAACCTTTCCTCTCCTTTGCCCTTGCTCCGCTTAAGCCAGAAACTTCTCTTACCACATATCCAGTGTCAACTTCCCTCATTTTTGTCACACTGTTGCTCAGTCCCTCCCAGTTCCTTTAGAGAGAAGCAGGGCAGCACAGGAGGTTGGTGTGTTAACACCTTCTTCCTGATGCTTTGGGCTTAGTGGTGTCCTTTTGTCACTCTCGTTCCTCAGCAGTGTCCCTGCTCCAGTATGGCAGCACATGGGCCACCATCCCCTTCATGATGACACTCTTCACATTTTTTAACTCCTCTATAAGTGCAGGACTTGGAGCTCTGCCTTACCTTCAGTATAAGGCTTTCAAGCACGCTTTGATTCAGAGTTTTGAGAGAAAAGATAACAAATGGTAAGACCTCGAGAGCCAACAATCAAATTCAAAGACCACTAAATTCACGGACTGGCTCTGTGAGTTTGAATTAATTTAGAATCCCAGATTTACCAGCTATTAACTTTCTGAGGCTTTCCTTCCCCATATGCAATGAGCCTGCTTCCTTTTCAATGACACCTCAGGCAAACACTTGGGCTTAGTGCTGTAACCCCAAATACATCACCCTCATTCTTCTCCTATATTAATTAGATGGATGTAGATTTTACATTATTTGACAACAAACAACTCGTTTTACAGTATGGGTTGCAGCTCACCCTCATGCAAGCTTTCCAACACATCAAAAGTACCACAGTGCTGAGTACTGGTGTCCACACTGCAATGCGCAGGGCTGTTCTGGAAATGCCAGAAGAGAGATGTGCACCTAGGAAGGGGCAGCAGTATTGTAAAGAGCACCAGAACTGGCAGGGAGGAGGCTAGGACTGATCCTGAACGATGAAAAACTGTATTTATTTCCAAGAGGACATTTCTCCACCTTACACCTCTGAAAAGGAGGAATTTCAGTATCATGTAAATACACACAAAGACACTGGGGATTAGCAGAGTATCCCAGCCCCCCATTGCCAGCTTGTACAGGTGACAAATATCTCTTCTTGTAATTATTACAATCATACTCTGTAGTAGTGGTTCCCACGGATTAATTATGATACAGGAGAGAAATTTGTGACTTGGATAATATTCATATCTTATCTACCCTTATCTATCTGAAAGGGGACAGATGGAAAAAATATCCTTTTCAAGTAAAACAGTGGCTATGGAAAGGGATTCCAACTAAAAAAAAAAAGCACCCACCAAAACACTCTGCTTTCCTATGCATCTCTTTAAAGAGTCTTGCAAATGCCAATGGAAATGATGGGGCGTCTGATGTTTTGACAGAAGCAAGAACATCATTAAGGTAAGAGCTGTCAGCAGGTATTTTATTTTCTCCCTGAAGAAAAAGGCTACTATTTAGGCATTACTTTTTTACTGAACCTTTTTTCTTTTATTTCCATTCTATAATGCAATCCTGAAAGATGGCATACTTTATTTGCCTGTGAACTAGATAGATTAGAGTGTAATAGTGACAGCTTGTGAATAAAAGCACTATAACTACACATGATTCACTCAGTGGCCAGCAGAGATGCACTAATTGCCCTGCCACTGGGATAAGAGAGCAAAACTATTCCATACCCAGGTGTTCTCATTATTAACACACCCAGACAGTGATGCTGAGGTAAAATTATGTAACACCAAGATGGGACCCAAAATTTCATTCAGTAGTGACATATATAGCTTTAAACAAAAAAGACAGCTTTCCATATACATTTACAAACCTATCAGGCCCCAAGTATGAATTGATATGATAGCAAGACCAGCAACACACAGCCAGACGGATTGAAGACATTAAGCACAACCATAGGGACCAAAGTAGGGGCAATCTTGCCCGAAGAACAGTACTGGAGTCTTTCATCTTAGCAGGTAGAAGGTGAGAAATCAGAGCCACGGTACAACCTAGCTCAGGGGAGAAGGTTTAGGAATACAGCCTCAGGCTTCAGCAGGGTCTACAGACGGTGCCATCTTTACCATCCCCAGCAACAAAGTTCAGATGACGAGCAAATCATCACCTCCACGATCCAAGCTAAATGGCCTTAATCTTCATTAACTGCTTAATAGGCCTCACCTACTGTAAAACCACTGGGAACTCAGGACTATCCACAAGCAAGTTCTTCAGATTAACAAGGGGGAGGAAGTTCAAGAAAGACAAAAACCAGACTTTAGGACACAATTGCTGACAAGAAACAGACGAAGAAATGAGATCAATGAGCCAAATCAGAAATATGGTAAAGGGAACAATGCAGAACACTTTGTCCAAGGCTTTGGGAGAGCCAAGGGGTGCTGCTCAGAGGAATGATGCCTGGAGATGCACCATGAATATAAATGCAAGGTCAGTCCACAGTGCCAAACATTGCTACTAGTAGGCTCCAACTGGGAGCATTCGAGTCCAAATCTAGCAACTGTGGCACCCAACAGGAACTGCAATTCTTGAGAAACACACAGAATATTTAAGGTTCATTTAAAGTAAATTCCTGGAAGGTACTCAGAAACTCAAATGATGCTTATTTAATCCACCACACAGAATAAAAACTAAAATCCTTTCCTAAAGAAGTGTTATGTATCACTTTGGTACAGAAGATTAGAGAGGTCAAGGAGATCTGCTAGTACAGGTTCCTCAGAAGACATCAATAAAAGAAAGGGTTGAATCAAAGAGTGGAAATACAGACTATACCTTTATCAAGAATAATAAAATAGATGTTTATGCTCTATAATAATTTGTTTAATGGTACTCATCAGAAATCCTTATTTAGTTATCAAAAAGACAAGTGGAAAGTGAATAAGTATTGTTAGATGCCTTGAATACTGAAGCAAAGGCATTTTCCATAGAAGAACAACAGACGTATGAGAGAATGAGTCAGATATTTATGTTCCCTATTTAAAATAAAATTAGCAAGCTTTTAGAGGAACATGCTGTTTCCAGATACATAAAAGCATTCATGATTATATCTGCAGTTTCCAACCAATGCAGAAGTTCTACTTGTTCTAGTCGATACACAGCTTTTGCTCCATTCATGTGGCACATAACAGTAATGAACACTGCCTCAGAGAGTAAAAGACTTTCTGAAATCAAAGTTGGTTTACTTTTACAGGGAATACACTAGGGAAGGGAGTGGACAGATGCAAAAAATGTGCATTATACAAAGAAAATCTCTTTGGACAAATAAGCTCATTCATCATAGGTAGTGTAGCAGGTTTGCAGCTATTTCCATACTTAAGTGTTCAGAAATGTGAGACACTGCATCTTCAAATCTCTAGATCATGCTCCCAAAATTTGCTAGCCATGTATTTTCTCAAAGCATGTACCACACACAAACACTGATTTGGTGCAGGCTCTTAGGGAAAAAAACAACATCTGGTTCAATGCAATCAAATCAATGAAAAATTAAACAAAATTTCTAAAATTACTCATTTTTAACTACTAAAAAAATCTGTATGGGCTTTTCAGCTTTTGCAAGGACATTCACAGCCCAAAATTTCCTATATGAAACAGATGGCAGTGGTATTTACTGTAGTTTCTCTTCCTCCAAAAATCCACAAAGAAAAAGCTGTTTTCAACAAGTTTCTTTTTAACCATTCAACTGTAAAGTGTCTTGCACTAAAATAAACCTTGTTACAACACTCAAACCTGCCGTTTTAGAAAAGAACTAGCTTTAACCTGTGTAAAGCCAGCATTCCCTAAGGCTGTCTTCAGAGAATAGTAAAGGCTTTTGTTGACTAAATTTGAAACCCCTTTTTTCAATTGAGTAAGAAAAACACTAATTGGCCATAACTGAGGTGAACTTAAGATATCCCAGGCACTGTGCTAATGGTCTGCTTGCCTTTCACTTGGAAATGCTGGAGAATTCAAACTTTCTTTCAGCCCTGTAGTATTACCCCGTGGCTTGATGATACAATGGTCTCAACAAGCAGCAGCATTCACCTAGAAAACCTCTCCTTTTAGCTCTCCCACTTCACAGAAACTGCGCAGCAGAACTGATTCTATAGTGGCTTACTTTTACATGAGTTGTGGCTGGGGACAGGACAGGAGCTTATTTTTCCCTCATACAGTTCATCGTGTGACCACACAGAGATCCAAACAGAGTAATTCCTTCCTAAGGGCATCAAGGACTCCCAGCTCCCAGTCTCATCCATTTATTCCAGAATGCAGATTAGAGACCTGTGTCCTGGTCAGGATATAGAACAGGATCAAAGCAAAGCGAAGCAGGAAGAATTGGGCAAGAGAGGAGAGATACAGTAGGAGGATAAGTAACATGGAAAGCTCTGTGGTTCTGATGGACGTGCAAAATAATGCAAGATGGGGGTGAATTTAAGTAATTATGTAATATATAATCCTGTACAGAGGGCAATACTCACACAGATGTGGAAGTTGACCACTGTCAACTAAATTTGAGAAGCTCCTATCAAGTCCTCTGACATCTATCCAGATCTCATTCAAAAACAACCCTCGGTGAAAATTAACTACATGTAACTAAATGAAAAAGTGAATTTTCCTACTATTGAGGGGTTGTGGTGGTGTGTGTGTGTGTGCCTAAGCAGTGTATTCAAACAAAAAGTCGATATGTAAACTTGCTACACTGGATTAACTTCTAGGATCACAGAGCAACATGCACAGATTTGAGCAGTACACTTGTCAGGATACAAATGCACATCCTTACAAAATTTTGTTTTCCTTTTCTTCCTGGATGTGTGTTTCATGCAATATTAACCACACCCTATCCTTCACGATTTTATTACTCTAATTAAGTTTGCATTTGTTAATTTTCCTGAAAATTGAACCCAGCGGGGTTTTCGTGAATACGACTTCTTTTCCTCTCTCCAAGTGATGGTTCTAGACAGGAATATAATAACATCCATAATGAAAAGCAGGCTGCAGACCCTACCAAGATACGTGACAATTCATTTAACATATAAATTGTTTGAGGTATTATTTCAGGTAACTGATCCTAATGCACTGCCACATTTTATGCCATTAGCCTCAGGGCGCCAATCACAGTCATTTAGTTGGATATCACGTTAAGTTCCCTGAGTTCAGTTTTTCACAAATGTTGACAAATACAGTCTTAGATGTGCAGTTTTCACACATGTGAGATAGTGCACAGCAAGATTTGTACCTATGCTGGTACTCCACTGTCCTAACTACACAGGCTGGTTTAAACTTACTGTGGCGTACAGCTACAGCCACTTTAGAAATAATAAAAAATAATATTCACATTAAGTGATATCTAGCACAGCTATTTTGAGCATTCATTTTAGTGGTCTAATGAAATGGCCTCAGAGAGCAAGTGCCTCAGTCATTTATACAGTTAACTGAGAAAAGCAGATGCCTTTGAAGATCTCAAGAGGAAGGAAGATCTGGTCTGTTCATGTTTAGGTACTCAGCTCTGGCAGACTGGATGCCATGTATTGTCAACCAACAACCATTTTTCTGTTCAAAAGCTTCCAAGAATTACAAACACCACCAGAATTACTGTCTTTTAGTTTGCCTCCTGTCACCATCTATTTACAAAGGTTTAGCAAATACACAATTTGATTCTCTACTGTGCATGTAGAATGACTTTTTGCTTTAAGGAGTCTTAAAGCACAGGAGGTTCTTGATGTGCAGTACATACACTGCTGTGACACTGAAGCAATTTTTGAGTGATAGTCAGAGCTACTACACCGGCCAGACAGGGAATGTCAAGTATCAAAAAAAATACAGTTAAAAGCAAGCGAACAAAAAACTATCTAGATCTCTAAGTATTACATGTATTTTTGGAATAACCAGTAGGTAATACCTGAAGAGAAAACAGCAGAAGAGCTAAGTGTTCTGTTCCTTTATAAGCATATCGCTCCACGGATCAATCTGTATACCACATAGTCTGGACTTGGCAGGTATAGATGAATTTTTTCCTAAAAGGAACTTATAAAATGAGCAAGTCATGATGGAGTCTGCAATAGTCAATGGGATAAGAACACACGGAGGTAATCAACGGTTGTGCTGCAAGTTAGACTCTTTCGTGCTTTGTACTAATAGAGTTTTGGGGTTTGTTTTGATTTTTTGTTACTCAAATTCATTTTGTCACAAAACACTTCTGAATCATAGTTTGATCATAAAAGTTGACTCATTTCTCCCCATGGATATAAACACAGTATCTCACATACCGAGTAACAAGCTGAACTTCTTTTTACTCTCAATTTGTGATACGACTGCCTGGAATATTAGTTGGTTCAACAGACCCAAATGGTAAGAGAAAGAACACATTACAGACTGTAACTTGCACGTATCTGACACCAAATTCTGCTTAGCAATGCTCAAGCAATTCTGGTTTAATGGAGAAACAAAACTAAAACAAACAACATTTTGCATATGATATTCTCATTACTTGCTTTGAAATAAACTGGCTTTCCTCTTTTGCTTTGTACAAAAACACATATAAAGCAATGGGTATCAACAGTGCAGTCCCCCCACAGAAGGAACTGCACTGTTGTAATTGTAAATAAACCTCTATTATTTTGGAGTAACCCTAGTAACTCAAATGTTTTCCTAGACAATTATTAGTTATTTTCTCCATTCACTTCTACCAGAATTCCCCACTATATTTTCCTTTGTTCAAATTCAAAACAGGATAAATACATGTTGCAGAAACTAGAGGGCCATTTGTCTGATCTTATTGACAAAATTTTGATTGATGTAAGGAAAATTATCACCTCACCTGCAGCAAAACATTTTGATGTGGACAGACATGTTGATGAGTGGATAATATTATGGCCTGTCACTTGAACTGCTGCCCTAGAGAGCAGTTAATGAGAAAGAAAAGTAACGGGGGCAAAAATGTAAGAATTGGCACAAAGATGTACAATGGCTTTACACAGAACAGAAACATCCTTTTTAATTTCTTTTTTTTTCAAGCAGGTAGTACAACATATACCAGTGAATGCAGTAAATATCAGAGGTTGCTAATTTAGTGTAAACAAGACACATGAACTAATTTGCATCTAGAGAACTTCACCAACTGCATGGCACTGAACTTCAGAAGGCTATTTCTTCCTGCTCTCATGTGATCTTCAGATCATACTTAGCGTCAGAGAATTTGTTTTCCTGTAGTTCCTGGCAGTCTCATTGCAGAAGCCCTTACTCAGGTAAGTAGCAAGTCCACTGCTGATGCACTTGCCTCTACATTATTTATTTTTTCCTGCTGACATCTCAGAGAAATCTGATCCATGCCTGCCATTCATTACTGCTGCAGTGCTTTTGAAGTGGAGATACAATCCTCTGCCAAAACTCAGGAACAACCCTCACCCCAAAAGGCCCCGGAGTAAGATGCAGGCTCTTAAGAAAGTTCAGCTGCCACGGAGTAAAGATGGTACCAAGGCTTCTTAAAACTTTGTAGAGTTAAGCAAATCATATGAATACCTCACATTAAAATATTCTGGAGTGTTTTGCATGCCTTTAGAGGTCACAGACATTCCACGCTGTGCATATGCCAATTCATATGCCAGCTTGGGTAGTGAGCACTAAGTTGTACTTTTCAAGTAAATACATCTGTTCAGTTCTCCCCCCCCCCCCCCCCCCCCCCCCCAGTTTCACTCCATTTAACTATCTTCTAGCTATAATGACTAGGGAGGCTCTATCTCAACTCACAGCAGAAGTAGCATTGTAACCTACAGAAAAATGCCTCACTTCAAGGTCAGGTTGTAGGTCTACTAATTCAAAATTTTCAAGTCAAACTTGAAGTAAAAAAAAAATAGCTAAGGCTGCAAACCTACTGATATTTGAGCAGCAAAACCAAAACTTAATTGATAAAAACAGAACCTTTTCTAAGCACCAGAAAGTTTCAGATGTAAAAACAAAAAATATATAATCTAGTGATTAACTGCTATAGTGAGCAAGCAGCATCTTAAGTGTCCATATAAACCCAAAATTTTCCAATATTAACCCAAGGCTAGATTCTGCCCATCCTGCACATCACAGTGTTACCCTAAGCAGTTGACAACTGAAGACCTTCAAGCTTACTGTGAACCTTAATTAAGATTTCCCTACATGTTTGTGCTCAGTCAACCCCTTGTATTGGTTTGGAGAGATGAACATTATCATAAAACCTTTCCTCCATTAGTCTGACCATTCAGTCAACACAGACCTCCTTACAACATCTGTGATAACCAGGGAGGTATTACTCTGGCTGGGAACCCTTCCCACCTGAAATAACCCCAAATGTAGCTGAAGCAAACTTCAGGATTTGTGCTAAAAATCTCACCTCACTTCCCATATTAAGTGTGACAAATAGTATTATCACCACCCCCAGTAATCTAGTATCATGGATGTAATAGGTGGACACACCAGAAGTGTCTGCTAACCTGTTAAGTCATATGAAAACTGGGTGAATCTTTCTTTACCACTCAATACTTATCTTTTTTATTTCATGATACACAGAGTTTCAGAATACCCTGTGGATCAGAACACTCCTTCCATCTTTCATCTCTCCTGGGCTGTACATCTGCTTATTTTCAGTTTAAACCTCAGCCTCGAAACACACTTCTTGATTTAGGTCGTTCCCTATGAGAGACTCCGAAGTATTACACAGAAAGATCAATTCTTTCTATTTTCTCACAAAATGCATTTTGAGGCAATAATAAATGCTAGAAATTCCAATACTCTGCATGGTGTGCTGTTCACTATGATAGCTGTAATGATGGGTGATAGGTCTTGGTATTTCCACAGAAAGCATTCCAGAGCCTGCAAGAAACTGGGGAAGATTGAAACTACCACACAATACTCCTGAAAGAAAAGGAAAAGGGTGGGAGAACCAGTACTGAACAAGATCTGAGTCCCATTTATTCCAGAAGCATACGCATTTCATTTTCCATGATGGCCAAACTACCAGTTCACCTATTTGCTGATGACAGACTGGTTGCCAATGCTCACAACATACTTTCTGTGGTTTATTTCTATCAGGATTAAACTGCATAAATACAGAAAGAAACACAAGGAATTCTGAAAAATGTTTGCTAAAATCCAGCTAAAAATGTAGACAATTTACCTCCTGGATGAATTACTGAACTTCATAGCACATGCTATGGAGCTGAGAAACAAAGATGACAGTGACAAGAGTTCACAGCTGTGAGAGCAAGAAGGCCACAGACAACATCACTTCATTTACCCTTTTGCTCACATTTTTGCTAGCCAGTTCAATGCTGATAAACAGCACAAGGTTCCCGAGGCACTCACGCATGGATCCAAAGGCTAGGGACCGTGGGTGTGCAAGAGCCCCCATATTCCCTCAAAACATCCAAAATCTAACATGCCAGGGAACACATCTTGATACCACAGAACAAGGTCAGCCCTCATGGTATGCAGGCAGTGTTAGAAATTTGGTGCAAGTGAACATACAATGATACTTGCATGTCCCAATAATAAAAGCTTTTCTGTGACACAGAAATGCCTTGGGGGGGCTCAAGACATTCCTTTTTTCTTTTTGTGACTGACACCAAAAGGCTGACTGATTAAAAAAAAACAACTTAAGTTTCACCACACCTGAACTGAAAACCAGCAACTTTTGTCAAGTCATCTTTAGCCATTCCTTGAAACATCTTAATACATTTATTATTTGTTACTATATTAAGTCCAGAAGTCCATCATGTAGGCAATGACGATCTCCTGACACATGAAACAATCAGAAACATTCTGTGTGGAAAAAGTGTTTTTTCTTAAGCATGCAGTACACGTTTATAGTTCTTTGTCATTGCCGAAGAGGCTTGGGTTAGAACTGGGGTGTGGGTGTGGGGGGTGTGTGTAATTCACATGCTTAAAGTTTCCCATTCCTTAGCAAGAAAGAGAACAAGCGTGGTAAGCAAAAGTGTTCGCTGTGGAAACAAAAGAGGATGTTTCTCAAACATATGTGAAAATCCAGTTTGAGATACTTTCCCCAGAACTGATAACAGCACTTCAACAGAACAAGGGACCTTGCAAAGATACTTAAGACACTTACCTAAGTTAACCAAGGAAAGCCAAGATCATGGTCAATACAAGTTCCTACACAACAATAAAACATTCAATATTTCAAGATTTATTTTATATTTAGCAGAAGGACTTCAAATCTGACTGTTAGATGTAAAAACTGGAAACATTTGACTGGAATAAAGTACAGATGCTAAGCAGTGAAGATAATTAAGTATTTAAAGAGCTTACCTAAGGCTGTTGAGATTTTCTGTAATTTAAAAACTTTTAATCATGATCAATCTCTTTTTGAAACTACTCTGCTTTATACATATGCAAGAACGACTTGTAAATTCTATGGCTTGCATATTCCAAAAGGTCAAATTAGATTAAACATTTTTTCTTTCTGTCATTACATCCATAAGTGAAATGAGATATATGAAAAACAATAAAACTACCTTATGAGTATGGAACTGCTACACCTGGGGCTGAGGCATGCAGAAAATTCAGATCCTCTATTTTGAAAGTAAATCTTGGAAGACAGAATAGTCTAATTCCTACTGAAACTATCCCAGCTTTAACAAAGAGTATTAAAATTTCCTTTTTGCTCAGGAAGTACCAATAATCCTACTGCAAAGACTGTAACAGTACTGCGATTCCAGTAAAATGCCATAAAAAGGTATTATGGTGAATTTTAGGATAATTCTATAACAGAATGAGTTTCTTCAGATTCCTTGACTAAACGCAGTGTTAACCAATGCTAAATTATATCCAATTGGCAGAACTATGGAGAGGACCACACATATGGTGAAAAGGTTGTATCTTGGAGACAAAGAATGTGTTTTTCCTAGTTGCTGTCAGTGTGCAATTCAATTCTAGACATCAGAGTTAAGCCTTGTGTGCCTTCAGCATGTGTCCCCTGATCCATACAGCTTTTAATGTAGTCCTGCCCTTTCTAGGCAATAGAAAATAAACAGCACGCTCAATTGTCAGGGGTCATTTTACAAAGTCAAGACTCATGCTCTCCAAGTTCTGAACAGCTAATCTAATATTGGCGTCAAGTGAACATCCCCCATTTCAAATCTTGAAAAAGAAATTACTGAAAAAGTATTACACTTAGGACTTCTCATAGTTAGATATATATAGAAATTGATACAAAATGCTTGTCCACTACAAGACTTCAGTTCTCAAGAGCATATGGGTGTGTGACTGCAACAATAACCATAGAATTTCCCACAAGCTAAGATATTTCTGCATGCTCAGAACAGCCTAACCAATAGGCAATAAAACCAATGTACCAAAATTCTCTAAGGAATTTTTAGGTCGTCCCTAAAGTACCATATTCTTGACACAAGGCAAACAGAAGTAAATGATTTGCAAGACTCATCAAGTAGGGCAAAGGTATGTAAAAGAGGTAAGGTTAAGTAAAAGGGAGGTGGTAAAAGAACAAGCACATAAAGGCTTATATTTAGAGTTTCAACCTCAAAATCATGGAAAATACTGACAAATCACTATTTAGTGAGCAACCTAACTTAGAAGACTGGATAATACCATACTGCTGATTAAAAGGCAGTATGATATGGTCAGCAGTGTTCAGAAGGGTCAGTCAAAAACTCATAAGCAGCAGCAGCAACAAAAGAAGGATTTGCCATAATATTTAGAAAAATAAAAGAGAAAATTAAGGAAGTCAGTAATCCAAACCTTTTCCATTTTAATTTGTGTCTGTATCCTGCTGAGGGAACAGTTTGTCAGTTGTAGTCTGTCATGTAATTCTGTATTAGCTGCAGGCTAATAAATAGGACAGTAAAGCATATGCAAAGGCTGATTTATAGGATCCAAAGAGAGACAGCCTAAGTCTTGCAGCTATTTGAATCTTCTCACATAGAAACAAGCACTGATGGAAAGTTTCCTGCTGAGACAGAAAGAGAGGGAAGAGATGCACTGAAGACAAATCTGGTTAAAAAAAGAACGAACTAGAATAACTTCTTCAGAGAGGGGGTTTTACATATTTGTGTAGTATAGCTGAGCACAATGCTGCAGCTGAAACTCATAATAAAAGGAAAGTTAGAAAAATCAGCAACACTAGGAGAGGTCGTCTATGAACAAGCCAAGCCTGCATTTTTGCAAGGTTTACCTTGAATTCCTAGCATTCAGCAGGCATTATGGACAGCAGAGAGCTAGGGAACATAGTATTATGGGGTTTTTTTCTTCCCAAATTCATAGGCTAATTATTAAAATAGTTGCAGGGCTTGCTGTAATCCTCATCCTATTTAACTGCTGCTCAGCAGGTTTCTGCTCTTAGATCTAAAAAATTCTTTAAAAGTCACAGCTGGACAGGGATAACAGTGATGATGTGATCTGAACCTGTGTCTCAGCACCAGTAAAAGAGGGGAACAAGTGTTGGTATTTAACATGGCAGAAGATTAACATATCAGATCAAAGCTAAAAACCAGCACAACAGATTTTAGGATGGTGATTCTATGAGAAGTGTATTTCATCGTTTTACAGCTAGAAGGGATGCTGGGAAATTACTAGCTCAGAAACATGAAGCATTGTTTAATTGGGTAGAGAAGGAGAAGAAAGACTGTAAAGTCTCAATTCAAAACTGCAATTTTGGTTATTTTCTTTCTCAAATAATCTCACAGTTGAGTGGGGAACTAACTTCAAAGTGATTATTCTTTCCTTAACACAGAAACATGCTCTTTAATCTCTTCCTTCAGATAGGCCAAACACAAACATAACCAACACCCAGCTTCTCCCCGGAGTTCAGTTATACTGGCTTGGAAGGCAAAGCCATTCAGCTCCATCATTCAGAGGTAAATGTTATACAAACTTTAAAAATCCCATTCACCCGAATACCTAACACAAGCTTGCTGAATGGTCTCTATTCAGCACCCCGACAGACTTTAAAAGACTTTTTTGTCATCTCCTAGCTCTGAAGCTAAAAAGATTCTGGAGCTGCCATAATCCTAATATCCTTAGCTCTGAACTCAACCATTCAGTGTTTACAAAGGTCTATCATGCTTTCCTCCACAACTTTCTTTACTTTAGGATTAGAGCTTCAGCTGGTAAACGCCAACCTCCAAACCCAGCAGGTTAGTTTAACAACTGCCCATACAGTAGATCAGCTGCCGCACCTGTAGTGAGTGGTATGCTAAAAGAAAAGGAGGTAGAAGGGTGCGTATAACGCAGTCCTGGAAGCCTTGTAAGAAGGCTGAGTATGCACATGAGGAGAGATTGTTTAAGGAAGGGTTAGACCTCAACACACAGATGGTTCAAGATGTACAATGGTAAAAAAAGGTAAGTAAAATAAATCAAGGTAAGGAACCACCATATTGCTTTTAACTGTTCTGTATCTTCCTCTGCATTTAAAAAAAAAAAAAAATAGAAGCTAGGCAGACATTTCACACATCCTAAGAAACCCAACCATGCCCTAAGCAGATTCACAGAAGCTGTCAACAGAGAGTAAAGATTAAATCAAGGCTGGGGGATTCATTAGCACCTTGTTCAGGAAAGGCAGTGTCCCTTCCACAGGTGTTTTTTAACTTCTTAGTTCAGTCCTCCTACAACAAATATAGTACCTTTGCAGAAAGCCTATTAGCTGCAGTAACTACTGGGTTTCTGAAATATATCAGTAACTATGCTTCTTTACACTGTGTTTAGTGCTGCAAAGTTTTTTAAAGTTCCAATAATCACATTGGTCTGAGGCATTTGCACCTACAGAAACAGTCTGCTCCCTTCAATGGAAATTAATTTGCTTCTCCTATACAGATGGGATCTATAGGTCTCCCTGTATTGTAAATACACTCTTTGTTTTGCCAATTAATTCTTAAAGAATCTCACATTAATTATCATCCTTTCATTCTAAGAAATCTGATGCATCCTTGCCTGCATTCCATATTAAGTAAAGCACTACTTTTTAGGTTGTTTTTTTTTTATTTTTTTCCCACTGCAACAGAAGTAATATTTTGATGCAAAAAGGATATCTTTTCTGCCGAGATAACAGCTCATACTCACCAATTATATTTCACAAGTGTCCAAGTATGCCTAAATCACACCAGACTCTTCCCCAACATCCAAGTATGGTGACAGATGATACTTCAAGGGACTTCTCTTGAATTAAAAGCATTTAACAGGATTGTAACCACAGGGTGGGTAAATTAAGAACAGCTTTAGATTCTATTTTCCAAGAGGAGCCCATTAATAACTTCCCTATAATTAAGCAGGCAGAAGAAAGATGAGAAGAGAGTTAACAATGAATGTGACTCATCTTTTCTGCTAAATTTTTTAGCTAAGGCATAAGCAAAAAACAGTGCAATTTTTAATTGTAGTGTCACATGAGCATCAATAGCAATCAACTTGCATGAAAATTTGTACATTAAGAAGAAACAGAAACCAATGAAAAGCTGCCAGACAATGGCACACATCCAGTGTGAGTTACCAACCTATCCACTGAAAAGAAGTTTCCAGTTAGCAAAAGCATTCAGGATACATCCTTGGCATTTGATGCTCTCTTTTGAGCATCAATAGTCTTGAATTTCTTTGCAGTTGCTTTAAACCTTTTTGATAATTTTAACTAGAAACTGAAAAGGCTGAGACTTCTGAATACAGAACATAAACCACAGGGATAATCTGTCAGGAAAACACCCTACTAGAAACAGCAGCATAGGTTGGAGAAAAAGTGATATAAACTCAATTCTGTACTTAGACTACACTTGGCAAGGATGTTAGAAAGCTAACGGGGAGAAGTAATATTGGTCAAGTAACTGCTATTCCTCCCTCTTAAAAATAAGCAAATGAGCAGTGGGTAGCTGCAAGACTCGGTAGACTGACAAATGGATACCAGAGCCCAATGGAAGACTCCAGCTTGAAAACACAAGAACTTAACACTCCTTACACCCAGCAGAAATATACTGGGAAGTCACATTACTGCTATCTTTCTGCAAGATGTAAGGCAGCATTAAGTATGTGAGATTACCTTGTCCATATTTTACAAACATAAGTCTAATCCTACATAGGCTGAAATGCATTCACCTGTGTTTTGCCAGCATCCCTTCTTCCAGGAGCTGCACTGTTTGTTGGGAGCTTTCTCTAAAATAGGAAGTTAACAGGTAGGTATGGTTTACTGGAATACACACCAGCAAATAACATTCTATTTCCACTAATTTTTGGATCATATCTTTTATCTGAAGACCAACACTTAACATAAGTTATTGAAACATTTTAAATATTTTAGGATTGAGGATGCTCTGACAAGACAGCTTATTTAGACTTTGATGACCATTCTCTCCTTTATATTATCTGATGGGATAAGGCATCTCAGAACCACAGATGAGAGAACAAGGCTTATCCCTGTTCCTACAGAAGTCTACCCTACAAGAGCAAATCACTGAAAAGTCAAGGAGAGCAGGGAGAGTCTAGAGAAAGGGGAAGGTCTACCACCCAGTGATGCTTTCCCTTTCATTATTTCTGTTCTTTGGAGATTTTCTCTGTTCCCTTTAACAGAGGCAAGAAGGAACATGACCTAGATTAAGAGTGAAAGACAGTTACTAACCAAAGCAGCAAGAAAGCTCCCTCACTTCTCCCCACAGGGAATCTTACAGTTATTCAGTTTAACTAACTGTAATTAAAGATAAATAAAAAAATTCAAATCTTTTACCACGTTAATCACAGTTTCATATAAGGAAAAGCTATTTCTTAGAGTCCTGAGAGAGAGAAGAAAGTAACCCTGAGATATCTCCTCACTACTACTAGATGTAGAGCTTTCTCTAAGACTGGTGAGGACTTCCCCCATGACTTCAGTCAGCAGAACCGCAGTCAACATGACCTGTCTGTTCACCACGCCACAGCAACAACTGGTAGGCAAGATTCATCAGGGAGGCTAGAGACAATCCCACAAACAAGGAAGGAAGAAACAGCTTTCCATAATGCTCTTCATCCTTGGAAAAATGAAGGATATTTACTGGAGTCCCCTCTGCTTCAAAAAGATTGTTCCTTAACATTTCTCCATTTATATCTTCTATTTAGTCAAGACCTTTATACATCATCAGCAACGTCATACTTAGAAATCTATACATTAAAAACAAGTCCAAGGAAATTCATCCCATGCCTAACTTTCTACCAGTCTCAAGTAAAATTTCAGTCAGAACAAAACCAGAAGTCTTGGATTTACATGTGCCTCAAGAAGAAAAACAAACTAAACCCCATAAATGATGCACACCATTAATCTTTCAAGAAATTCCTGAAACTCAATGCTGTGGTGCAATAGGAAAGCCATTATAATTTCCCAAGTGGCTACAATCAGGATAAAGTATAAGACAGTACTCCCTGCTCATTTTACACAGAAACAGAAAGGCTACTGAAGAAAGAAATACAAAAAGTTGGAAACAATATAGATCAAATTGTCAATACACCATTAGTTCATGAAATTTCTTTGTACCCCAGCTGTAGCTTTGTTTTCTTCCTGGATGTGCTTACTCTAATTTATGTAAAATTATACTCTAATATATACTTATGTAAACATGACAAACAAGGCATGCACGTGCTGGAACATGACTGCGAGTCCATGTGGCACTCGGTGCAATTCTGAAAACTGGATCCTGTATATAAAGTATACATTAATCAGTTCTCAAGGAAGTGGCTTCGGTTCCCAGTTCTATTTTGGAGGTTAAACAGAAGGAGAAGCAAATGTCTCCTTTTGAAAGAACATATATGGTTCATACAAACTGTCGATTTCTATGAAACAATGGCTTCATATCTTCCCCATCCACCTCACAGAAAGATATTGTTGAACTGAAAGAAGAGAAAGTGGAGTTAAAGCTCTTGGTGAGAGTGAATGAGTGTTTGTAATGTCTTTGCCTCCCTTTTTCTCACCACACACTAATGATTAAAACTGAGTTAAAGCAACTACTATTAGACTACACTGAATTAGACAATTAAACAGAGCAACAAGTTCAAGTAATTACCAGCCAGATGCGAACACCAAGAAAGGGAGTATTACATTCCCCACACCACTGTGACTGCAAAGAAATAAAAGAATGTAAGTGGCTTTTTCCGACACCCTACAATCATGAAGCCATTCTCCCTTGTTCAGTAATTTCGCAGGCAGCGTAACCCTCATAAATGGTTCCCATGCACACACACACACAAAACCCATTCTGTGCTGATGTAGCGTTCAGAAGAATATCATCATTACATGCTTTATCAAATCTATACCTAACTTCTCATGGTACAGTACATGTAAATTCTGCAGACTGAATCTGTTTGTGTAAACTGGAAAAAATATAGAAAGAGAGAGCACACAGCCTGAGGGGAACCCTCATTATCACTGCTTTACTGATACTGTTGGTAGCGTCAGCAAGAGACTTTCTCCTGTTCACAAGGCGATAACTTCAAGGACCTTGATTAATGTGCAATACTGAGGCAAACGAATTCAAATCTACACAGCAACTTCTGCGATCTGGATGAGTCTGATAAGTAGCTGGAAGGCATAAAAATTCCTATCTGAACTTATTAATGCATACTAGAAAAAATACTTTTTTAACAGTAAAATCTATAACGCACATACACCACAGCTGAATTTATCTCATAAATGGTTCCAAGGGAGGGAATGGACTTAGTGTTCCAGCCACCCTGATGGCAGAAGAGGATAACTGCAGTAGTGTCTACTTTCCATATCAACATCCCCAGTCTCCTGAGTGAAATATGGGGACTTGAGTACCGCCAAGGAAACAGTGGTTCTATGACCCCACGATGGCAGGGATATTATGTTAGCTTTAATGAGTACATTTGTCAAGAATATTCTGGGTTATAGAACTATCCATGCACCAGGCATGAAAATCAATTTTAATAAACCAACCAACTAACCAGCCAAAACTTTAAAGCACCTTTTTCATATACACCACCTCTCTTAGTAAGCCCTTTCTATGAAGTTTGTGAGCGTCCTAAACAATTACGTTGAAGACAAACAAGCTCTACACTTGAGTATATGTGTAACGCCATATTATAGGCTTTCATAGCTACACTGCACTTGTTTTATTCAAGGAAACATATGGAGGGCCTGATGCAACATTTCTAGGGCCAGCTCCAGCCCAAGATCAGGCTCAGCTGTAGAACAGAGATGTTTTTATTTCTTACTACTTTTAAGCTCTAGGAAGCTCTTCCTCCTAATAGCACTTCCTGCTGTTTAATAATTAACTGAAACTATTCTGGACACAGCTCCAATGATAAATACAGAGATAGTCAAAATACCTGTAGAGGCTTTCCTTGATGAGTCTGCCTCATAACTGTGAATCTGAAATTTGCACATTATATTTAATACTGGAGAAGCTTAAATATATAGGTTTATTTAAATGTCTAATTATTTAGCATGCTTTTCACACTTGAGTATCTCAACTCTAATAACCTGACAGGGGTTGTGGGTTTTTGTTTGGTATTTGTGCACATGCTGTTTTGTTTCATGTTTTTCTTTTTTTTAAAAAAAAAAAATTCCAGTGTCTACTTATTAGGAGAGCACTCAGATCACTAGAGCAGTTTCCACTGAGTAGCTGGTGAGTTAATAACAGACATTGAAAATACAGTGACAAGCATCATACCAGAAAAGACCTAGAGAAAACACAGTAAACAACTCTAAAAAAGAAACCACTGTCTCTCTGGTGTCACTGAAGGTATCAGCTTCTCACATCTAAAAACCTCAAGAAAAGAGTGCCTGATAAAAGACAAGCTGTCCCAAATATCAGAAGGATGACAGAAAGTCACTCAGTTAAGAGACAGAATGTTTTTCATCTCTGCTGACTAACTGAACACTGAAAATCAACCAAGACAAAACTGAAGAGAACTAGAACATACCCTTGGAGGTCTGCAGAGGATCTCTGTTGAGTATTCCTACCCCTGTAGTAGCAGAACAGACCCTAAGAAAATGCCATGAGCCTTAAAATAATTTCCATCAGGCAGTATCAAAGTAATTTTGAGGGACTTCCTGGAGAGCAAAAATCTCAGAAAAATTGGCTCGTGAACTCTCTTTATCAGCTCTCCATGGATTCCCACCACGTATTGAGTAATTAATTTAGGCATCCAGAATATCTGAAAGGGATCAGGAAAGAAAAACAATTGCAAAGAAACATCCATATACACACAGAGATAGTTTAAAATGGTATTCACAAGCTTACATAATCTAACAGTTGTCCTGGAAGGACACATTAATACAGACCTTAAATAATAAGATTCCAGCCAATTTCCACAGTATCTTAAACAATCTTTACTCAAGCAAAACTTACATTTAATTCAGAATGTAAGTAACTGCCACGTAGCTTTTACTTTAAAGAAAATTACAGACAAGCAACATTCTATTCATATGCGATCAGTATAGCAAGATGTAGAATCTCTGGGTTTTTTGAAAACTGCCCTGTACAAAATTGTATTAAATTACTATATGTGCAACAGAGAGAAATAAGAAATAGGGAGAAATAAGAAACAGAGAAATATTTCCATTGGAGCACCAAAGGATGGTAAGGTGTACAGATGGAAATGATAGGTTTCTCTGGCTTTGACTATTATGATTCTAGAGCGCAAAGAGAAGAATAAATGTATTGTCATTTATGCAAGCCTTGCAACCAACTCGGAAGACAGAAAAGTATTAGCATATACAGCAAATAGCTGCCTACAGAAAAGCATTTTCACAGTACTACAAAGGTATCTCCTGCCACTAAATACACTGTAATAATTTGAAACTAATGAAGTCACGATCTTTTGTACAAGATTTGCAGTGATTGCTTTACCATAATACACTGTTCTTATTAAAGACATCCACACAGACAAGGGGAAGACTTGGCAGGGGGTGGGGGTGGCAGGAGGTTATGTGTGTTTAATTTCATTGATCATTTCCATTGCTGAAATAGGTATCTGTTGTTCCAAATTACGGTGTAGAAAAAGCACATGTATTTCAAAGCACCAAATATTATCATTCAATATTGAGAAAAGTAATTTAGGCTTTCTCAATACTACAATAAACATTTTTGCATAGGGAAGCGAGCAGATCTTTACGTTAATAAGATACACAGGGTACACTTTCAAACCTTAACTTTTGTTGAAGAAATCCCCTATGATTTTATGTTCAGCTGATCAAGAGAAAGCACATGAGAAGCAAGGTATTAGCTTGGATTTAGGGGGTTTAGGAGCAGGACTATCAATTGAGCAAAACTTCAATTACAGACTAATTTAATGTATATCCGAGTACATTACTGCAATTCAATAAACATCTCTTCAGAATTAAACAATCCAATTTGCTTTCATTTCAGCCTGTGTGCATGCATTATATATTTGCTATTATCCACACTAAAATTAGTCAGGCTGTTCGGAAGCACTCATCCATGCAATCCCAGTGTGTCACAGTGCTGCATCAAACTAACCTCAAATGAACCACTTAACCTTAAGAAGAAGCAGAGGAGGGTACCTTCCCATCGTAACATTACTCCTAAAACTTCTAGCCAGGTGTCTGCCTCAGTAATCCAGCAATGAATCTATCAATGTCTCTCCTTGGTGGACATCCAACAATTCATGTTTATAACTTATTTTTCTGTTTTTTCCCTTCATACATCGATGAACAAGAAAGTGTCAAGCATATTCTGATTTGCATATTCTGATGTTTCATTGCTCTGGAAGATTGCTTTCCCTCTATTTAGCTATGATACAATACTAGATATGCTACTCCTGGCAACTCAATTCCATTTAATCATGAATTAATTTCTCTGGATTTGAACAAGATGCAAGTTCACCAAGTGGGAATTAAAAGCACTTGGCATCTAATAGGAGCATTCTCTTCATGATCTGTGTAGCCTGAGTATCTGCACCACACAACACTCAATATTCAAGGCATTGCAAAGGCATCAGTATCCTGATCAAATGATAAAGTTGGCAGGAAGTAGTACAGTGGACAAAGTGATCTCGTTTCTACAGCAGCCCTCCATTTTATCAGAAAAGTGAAACATTTAGATCAATGACATTAAACTCCATGGGCAGACCCATACTTCAAACTCATCCCATCTCACATCACCCCTACCCCAAACACAGAATGTCCCAGGAGCAACTTAGCCACCTTCATCTCATCACCTAAGAGGCAGTGAGAGGGATCTTGCATGTGTCAGGCTCAGTATCAGTTCCTGAATCACAGTAAGTAACAGGGCTGGATTTTTCTACCCTATACTTCAGGACATCAGCAGAATCAATCCCCTCATTTACTCCCAGCAGTGCTGAGAAAACTCCTCTGACATGCAAGGCTCCATCACAAGATTAGTGATGCCTGATAAAATCCTGTAAAGGCAGGTAGATGAAGCTGACTGACAGACAAACTGTTTAGCTGACTACAGTAAAAGTATCCATAGCTACCATGCATTACTACAAAAGTTTATGAAGAGGGCTGTATGCAGACAAAGTTTTGATTCAATCAAAGAACATGATTGAAATTCATGTCACTTTTACACTTTTTTCTTACTTAAATTTAGTATGAATTAAAGAAGTTTCCATAGAATGTCAATTTTTATACACAGACATCTTGGAGGAAATACCTTGCATAAATCTGCTGGTTTACTGCAACTTACCTTTCACTATTAACTCTGCATAATTTGAAACTCCAGATCCACCATCTGAACGAATGACACATCGGTACTTGCTGATACTGCGTTGAGAGGTGTCAGCTACACTGACAGTAGCAGAAAAACGTCTGTGGTTGACCACTCGAGTGACCATTAATGCTGTGTCCCTTCCATTCCACTGCTGTAAAGGCAGCCAAGAATAATGTAAGTCTTCTTAACATTGTTCAGACCTTCACGTTCACATCACCAGGTTAGATTTTATACAAGCACAATTTTGCAAGAGAACACTGCTAGCCATTACCCCTGAAAAATTTACAGGGGTGTATGAACTAGGGCTTAAATATTCTTACACATACATTTAAGTTTTCATGTCTATTTAATTTTTGAAATGTGTTTTGGCATCTAATGTGGTACATGTATTGAAAAGGCTGGAGAGTGACAGTTCAGACTATGCAACCGTACACAGTATATATAGAGGCCTGGCTAGGATATGAAAATAGTACAAATGAATGGACTTTTTTTCACCTTGGAAAATGCTACAAATAAACACATATTGTAAATTTGGCATTTTCAGATGTAAAACTTTGATTCTGGACCAATTTAAATAAACTAGTTGGATGAGCAGATAGCCTCATACGTCCAGCATTCCTCAATGAACCTCTCTACCAATGCCAGACTACATTTCCCCAACTGGAAAAGGGACACATAATGAATAGAAATAAAAGTTCTCCACAACATAAACACCTGAACTTGCTGAGCTGTCTACTCTGTTAGGAGTTTCAAAGGAAAATACACTGCTGTTTTGCCAATTTCCAGTAATCAGGTTTTGAGGGTGTTTCCAAGGCTATTTTCATTAAATGTTTCAATTTTAGAGAATGGAAAAGAGGTTTCCACTAGCAACAATAATTATTTCCTTCCAAACCCCTGCTTCTCACAAGACAAGGTTCATACTGCTTCAGGTGAGAAGTGTTTTTACACACATCTAGTCATATCTGTGCAAAGATTTCACTGAAATAACTCAAAAAGGATCAAGAATAAGCCAAAAATAAATCTCAGTGGATGCAAAAAATACACCATAGGTTAATAAATTTCAGATTAAAATGTAATTTTTATGAGAACAGCTGTGATAAGAGTACAATTAAAGTGACTGTCAAGTTATTTTAAAATCATGCTAACTACATCTCTCACCAACACAATCTTTTTTCCCAGTACTAATTTTCATTTTTGTGATTAGGTAAACTGAATCCTCCCCTAGTATTCAAACTTATTTGAAGTGGTTATTTTTAAAGTTTATCAAAATGTCTGAAGTCAATAAAAAAGTTTGAGAAAATCTGCCAGTTTTTTGACTTCGAATGCCATAGCAACCATGATAAAGGCCATTCTTCTCTGCCTCAGATGTTACAAATATGGGGTGGTCAGGTCCTCAGTCACATCAGTCCAAACTGAGAATAAAAACTGTTGACTGGCTTAAGCATTCTGAAAGTTTACACTAGCCTGGTGTACATGCACAGTACATATAGCAAGACAATGCTTAACTCATTTGGGACGTTAAGTGTTCAATGGCACAGAAGTTTAGAAGAAGTGAAGAGCTCAACTATTTTAAAAGCTTCTAGAAGAGCTCTCTGTACTGTGCATGGTAATGATGGGACCACATGTCAGGGCACTTCAAATGGCAGAAGAAATAATTTTGTCCCTTACTGGGAAACATGCACTCCACATCTTCAGATTGACAGATGTTCCATTTCTAAGTCTAGAACTGATAATGAGTTCTTAAGGTTGTTACTATACCCACCTGAAAAGCACAACCCCGCGTTTCAAGTCCAACCAGTATAGTGAAAATACAGACACTGAGAGAGGGAGTATTTTGGTCTTTTAGTGAGTGACTAAATGAAGAATCTGCTCTCAAGGCAGCCAAGGGAAATTGAGAAGTAAGAAAAGCAGTGCGTACAAACTGGTTTTTCCTGCTTTCACCATCCAGGTAGTAATCGAAGACTTCAGAGCAGACTTCCTTCCTAACATACTGTCACTGATTCTGAGCTAAGGACAGTTTTGGATCGTGAGAGGAAAGAAGATTGCATAAGAAAACAGAAAGCAAAGAACTGTTCTACTTGTTCTGTCTTTTTATGACTGAGTATTCACAGGTGCATGGGCATTTGTTTGAAACTAAAATTTTTCTGTCAATGACCATTTATTCCATCTTCTTTATCACAAATCTATACTCTGTCACCTTAAACTGTCACCTAGAAGCAATTTAAGGCAGTTCTTAAAGGATCTCGATGAAAAGATTTTGCACCACCATCCTAGTCTTTCTTTTTCTACTTGTTTTACTTGAGAAAATAAACAAACCAAAACCAAACCAGCAAAAAGAAACCACCACAAAAGAAAAAAAGCACATTACCTGGAGCCAGAGTTTGTCATGCTGCGACCACTTCCCCCCAGCAATGCACTGGAATGTTGCGTTCTGTCCCACATTAACCTCCACGTTCTGAAGCCGTAGGAAATGAGGTGCTTTTCCTAACAAAAGATGCAAAGTATTGCAAGGGTAGAGCAAGGCAGTAATGGGCTATGCCACACCAACACAGACAGAAACACTCAGCAAAGCATTAGGGCCTACCCTTGACAAGGGGATTTTGCAAAATAAAGCTGTTCTTCAGTATTTAACTATTCACAGCAGAGTGAGGTGGATGATCGATTTGACTGAGGATGGTCTAAGGGACCATACGGAGCGCTGGCACATCTCAAAACACAGATCAAATCACAACACAGGTTCATCATGGTCATCAGCAAAATTTCTTACTGCTTGCTATAAAGAGTAGTCAAGTAATTTCTTCAGAAAATTGTATTTCTATAAAGATCAAAACAATCAAATGCTTCTGAACTTGTCAAGAAGGAATGACCCAAATCAAATTTTCACAAGGGTCTTTTTTTCCTTTTTATTTTATTGACTATCAAAAACATCCTAGGCCTTTAGAATAATATTGTATCATTAATATCAAATCAGATATTAAATGAAATATTCATACAAGTGACAGCATTGTATCACTGTATTAGTTTAAGATCACTGATATCAGTGTTTTGCTGATACTAAATTCAGTATTAATTCAATATTAAGCCACTGACAATAAAAAAAAAGACACGTCATTTGTTCACAAAGGAATTAGATCAGAGGATTATCTTTTTGACTAAATACCAGACTCATTTACCTCTGTAAGTTAACTTACGAGAAAATAAAAAAATATTATAGTAGTGTGTCTGACACTTCTAAATGAACTTAGTTCCTGCTGACCTTCATAAGAAAGTTTGTGCACCATTTGAAAACTTTTAGTAGGACACACTGAACAGCCTTATGAGATTCTAAAGGTCAGAGTTTTTCAACTTTATCTTTACATTTTCTCATGTGACTAGACACTAACGAAATACATAACTCCAGATGACATACCAAACCACCTTTTTCTACTAGAATCAAGTAGCTTGAAAAGGATGTGGGCATCTGTATCTGTGTATGGATGAAGCTTGACATGTAAGTATTTGTGTACTATAGGCACATAAACAGGGAACACATGCATATATGCATATACACTACGTCAAATATTTTTATCTAGCTTCTATATCCCATTCACCACATGCTCAGTTTGCTGATAGCTGCCGAAAGACAGTGACTCCATACCATCGTACTTTCTAGGGATCAGAAATTTGCATCAAAGTTTACTGGAACTCTGGGTGACAGTCAGAATGTACTACATATTTGCAGGCTAATACTAGTAATTTCTGACTGCAGTCTAAGGTGGGCAGATAGAGGCCAGCTCCAATTACGAAGCTGCACAGCCTGGGTGAGTGCAGTCACACCAGCCCCAAACTCCTGGTGCCTAGGTCTACCCGGTGTCCAGAGCACAGGGCTCTCCTATGCCTCCAAGTGCTCCTGCACACGTAGTCAATGAGCTTTTAGCACAAGGTAAATTGATACACAGTGCATTCCTTCACAAGACAAGAAAAAAAAAAAAAAAAAAAAGAGGCAACACCAGCAAGATATTTCTTTTTCTCCATTACTATGTCATTAGGGCATTTCACTCCCTTTTTGCTGATACTTAGGTCTGTCTGCTATACTGTCATCTATGAAGGTAAAGCAGAAATGAAGAAATAACACCAATAATTTCAGTAACCTCCAGGGTCATCAGGAGCTTCGTGGTCGCTGCATTTTGAGTTATAACAATTGTAAAACGAGTATGGGGGGCAAAGCCTGTACAAGTCAATGGAACACACTCTGGTGACATTTACCCTGGTGGCTGTCATTGCTGAACAACAAAAGCAACACGGGGAATCAGAGAGGAGAAGCATTTACAAAGACTGCAGAGAACTTGCAGCTTGTAATAAGTTCTGTACACTGCAGCTGGCAAACTGATTCAAAATGGACTACTTAACTGAATCATTTCAGTTTTGAGTCACTAAGAATGTGCTTAAATTTGAAGAGTGACCTGCATATATTTGGAGAAATGGATTTAAAATCAGTTTAAGTACTTGATTAAACAGGGGTGTAACAGCATCCTAGCTCTCTTTTTTTTAAATCCTGTAACTTTTACCCCATACTTTGTTCATTGGCCTCCTTCCCAGTAAAGGGATCAGTCATCACCCAACATGCTGTGGAACGCACGCAGACCATTTGGGGAATTTGTCTGGATGCTGCCAGTTATCAGCAACATCTGGTTAATACAGATTGTAAGTATTTCTTAATGAAGTAAATGCACCCAAAGGCCTGAGCAATGAGCACATGGTAAATACAAATATAAATTAGTTAAACAGCAATTAACCATACTGCAGTTATCAGAAATGTCCTGTTAAACTTGAGCAGAACCCTGTCTGTCACACTGAATGGCAGCTATTCTTTGAAACCCTGTATTGCAAGAAAACCCATTGATTTTGCTCCACTGATATGATCCATGGGTTTTTTTGTGAGCAGGTGTCAATGACTTACTAAAACTGTGAACTAGTGAGACGGGCTGTTAAAAAAAATATCTTTAGAAGAAACTGTATACTACATACACAATATAGACACACAAGGTCCTCAAGCCCACCAAAGATGTGTAAAGAAACCAAACAAGTTCAGACTCAAAGATTGAGGCTCAAGGTTTCTTTAAATAGAAAAAAAACCCAAACCCTAAGCTTATTATTATGGCTGCAATAGAAGAAATGGGTGCTAATATTTTTGAACAGCATAATGAACCTGAATCTACTCCTGTGCAACTGTATTGTCTGAATGAGATTTATTTTTTAATATCTTTACAGGGGTGCTGAGTGGGTTTAACATTTGTTGAGAGGCAGGCACCTCTGGGATATGTCCTTTACCAAGGAAATAATGAAACAATTTGTTTGATTCTTCTTTTCTTAAGTTAACCACACAGGATATTATCAGAAGCTTTTAAAATTGTTTTCTACAGCAATATGGTTCAGAATAAACAATCAGTTTTATGTTCTTGTAACAAGAGGAAGAGAGATTCCCACAGATGTCCTGGCACTAGCTATAGAATGAGCACAGTTTTGCCTTTTGCACAACTTGAAAACGTAATTTTGCAAGGCTGATTGTCTTTAGGTGTTTCAGAGGGATATAAGAAGACATTTTAGTGCTGACCAAAGTGGGTAAATCACTCCTTTACACTGTAAAGCCTGGTATATAACACATTGATACAGTTAGAAAAACAAAAGAGTGCTCACTGCATGGATGGGCAAGAACTCTGACTTCATCCACAGCGATGTACCCTGGATGTCCTTTCAAAGAGACAGATTCAAATATCACCTGAAATAGAAAATATGAAAAAGTTTTCTTAAAAAGAATAGCTATACTAGTCATTTGGCCAGTCACCATATTCTGCTCTTATTCCAATGTCTAAGTCATTCAAGGCATTTCATCATTAATAATGAAGAATACCAAGGCAATTCAGCATGTACATGCACACCAAACATTGAAAATCTGTTTGGCAGGGAAAACAAAAAGATAGAGCAACATTCATTAGGATTAGACAAAACTATGCGCTTCTTTCATTTGGAAGAGCAAAAATTACCCTGTGTATATATGCAACTATATTCACTTTAAGCACCAGTCCAAGAACATTAAGTGGATAATCATCTGACATCTTCTTCTTATAGCATGCCTTGGAAAGTTGGAGAATGCTGCACATGAGAGAAAATTCTCTTATTGAATCAATAAACCTCCATGGATTCATCTCGAGAAAACCTTGATTTGACATGCATGCCAGTGCAATATTAGAAAGTAAATTACAAGCAAGAGATGACCCTGGATTCTAGTTACTGGGCTGAAATAAGATTCTCTCAGATACAATAAAGTTGTTTCTGCCTTTCCCTGGATTGAAGTGACATGGTCTGAGAATGAATATTCTTAAAAACCACATGTAGTATTTCTCTACATTAATGGTACACGACTAGCACTTTCTGTTTTATTGATGTATCTAAATTATGAAAGTGTTCCACTAATCTAGGTCTGAATAGGCAGATACTCAATTACAAATGAACAAAAATCTAATTCTTCCCTATGGCTTTGTGATTTTACCTGGAAAACTGCCCCAATACAAAGTATCCTGTTACTAAAACTATACAGGCTATCTGAAAATCGGGGGGGGGGAGCCAAAAAAAAACGATAAAGAGATCAATAAAAGCAAGTTAACTACTACCGTATAAGCTAACTAAAAATTCAAGAGAAAGTAGTACTAAATACGTGCAGTTTGCCCATCAATTAAAGAACATTAGGACATGAGTTGTAGACTGTGCCCTCATAGCAGTCTGCAACCTCCTCAAGGAGGGCAGTGGAGGGGAAGTGCCCATCTCCTCTCTCTGATGTCAGGACAAGAAATGGGATGAAGTTGCATCAGGGGAAGTTCAGGTTGGACATCAGGAAGAGGTTCTTCACTGGGAGGGTGGCTGGTCCCTGGAACAGGCTCCCCTGGGAAGTGTTCATGGCACCAAGCCTGTCAGTTCAAGGAGCATCTGGACAACGCTCCTCATCATATGGTTTAGTTTTTGGTAGTCCTGTGAGGAGCAGGAAGTTGGATTTGATGATCCTTATGGGTCCCTTCCAACCTGAGATATTCTATGATTCTATGAGGAACAGAAGTTTAGAAATGTTAAACTTCAATAGAAAAAAAAAAAAAAAGAAAAATGCAGACTGATTGTTTAACATCTTGGTAATGCTACCTCACAAGTTAGTGATTCCAAAGAAATGAAGGGCTCTCCTTTGCTGTTATTTTTTTTTTAAAAAAAAAAAAAAAAAAAAGGGTGGAGATGTAATGGATGCTGTCTTCTGCAAGTGAAAGGCATGTCCCCAGTTTCATTCCCTCTTCCTAAACTAATGTTCACACTATATTAAATTGCTCATTTTTGCATGAGTATACAATAATGTTTTCAAAGACAGAGTTAATTAACATTTTCAGCTGGCACAGTTATTACTATTAGAGCAGTATTCTAGTGAAGCTATTTGTTTTGTAGAAGAAAGTATTTCAGTAATTTGTAACCTCCAAAATCCATTACTAGAACACAAAGTTTACTACTTAAAGCCAGTTTTCAACACCTATTTTTATTATAAATAATAGACTGGTATCCCCAGTCTGTCACTGTTTAGCCTCTTCTTCAACTCCTTCATCAGAAGATTTAATACAGTAAAAGATTCAACTGTCCAAATGCTGATCACTGCATGCCCTGGCTAGGAAAGTAGACAAATATGTCATTCGTAAGTACAAAATTTCCGTTAATCATTTTGCTTTGCATTTGGGCTTCTGGAATGTAGTTTCTACTCATGTTTCCATGACTTCCTAAGATCTGTTCCCTCAATTCAAAACATATCCAAATGTGAGATCTTCTGAAATACATCCATTAGAAAAAAAGACATGATAAAACCAGGTAAAACACAAACATTAATAGGCAAAGATATAAGCTAAGAGAAGCTCAAGTGGTAACGATATGTAGAAACAATGTTCTACTCCAGAGGAAGGTGGCCAAGAAACAGGCTGTCCAAGGAGCATCAGGAGGAAGCAAGTCTCTGGAAGATAAAATAATCCAAAATACTGCAACAAGTGTATTGTGTTATCAAAGTTCTTGACAGGCTTTTTAGGGACTGTATAATATAGAGTATAATGCAAGTCCTTAGTACAGAAATAATTTATTTTAGAAATGAAATTTCATTTGTGACAAAAATTACACTTATTGGCAAGGTCGTGTAAGCAGCTATTGCAACTCCCTTCAGACTTGAAGCGAAACATTACAGCTACAAAATCTTATTTAAGTTTTGCATTTGGGAGTAGCCACAAGCCACAACGAACTAATTCTGAATTTCTTGCAAGTCAAGAACTTGGAAAGAAAAGTTCTCCAAGACACTGGCATTACCTATTAGTGCATGGCAAGAGTAAGCACCGGTACATAAAGAAGTGTCCTCTGTTAATTACCAACATGTACAGAGTCTTTAATACAGCACAATACAACTTAAACTGGTAACAACCAAGTCAGCTCCTAAAAAACTCATGCAGAATCCACTGAAAGGAGTGAAGGATTCCTCTCATTTCACACAATTTGACAGACTATTTTATTATCTGTTCCACTTTACACTCAGAAATTCTTGTTATTTCCCAGTTCAAACTTCCACATTGTTGTCTCTTTCTGTATTTTGCAGCATCTCAGCCCAACCAAAGCAAGAAGCACAGAAGCACCCAGATTTTCCTGAAAACAGGGAACTGAGACCCAAGAGGAAAAAGCAGGGATCTATGTTTATAGTGCCCAGTTCTGCAAACTTCACACTGAATATGTCTCACGTCCTTTTAACTTCAGTGGGAAATGTAGTATAATAGTAGAGACGTAGGCATTTAACAATGTTTTACACTTAAGGAACTTTTCTAAAAATTAATATATTTGACAAAATGCAAAGCTTTACAATTAAAAAAAGTTCTCAAATGCTCCTGGAACTCCAAATACTAAGTCATTGCATGTTTCCTTACCAATAAACAATCCTACATTTCACTGCTGCTATACACCAACAATGTCTGTGTTAGCAATGTAGCCTGGCTCATCTGTTGTGGTACAACAGTTTTCTTCAGGCATGGATCAATAATGTTCCTTGCTATATATCAAAAAAACTCTTTCTGGCAGACTCTAGTGTTGCCCTTGGTGCATTCTGGGACTAAGTTCATCCTTATGGCAAGCAGTAATTCAAGATTACATGTATTACCTTTCTCCAAGAACTATTATGGCTTTTTCTCGCTACACTAAAAACATTTGCAGGCTGGGAGTCCAAGTCCAAGTAACTCTGGGGAGACATTATAAATCTCCACCATTCCCATGTTTATATCTCAGCAGAGTGGGTTTGGATCCAGATGACTCCTATGACCCTTGCACAGAACTGCCAGACCTAAAACACAACCTCTGGCAATTGGTTTTGTTACTAGTGTTCCACTAGTCAAATCTCCAAAGCTCAGACTACTTCTCGAAGCCTCAGACCCAGGGCAGAGAGTTTCCAATCTTTTGCCTGACTGAATTTGCAGCACAAACTGCAATTCAAGATGGTGTGGTTTCTGCGTATTGAGAGAATAACCCACATTTTGCCTGACACAGATTTAATTTATTTAGGAAAAACGCTATTTTTTTTTTCCTGTGTTACCTGTTGGTTTTGAAATACATGCCTTCAGGCCTCTACCATACAAGGAGCTCTCCATGTGTGCCATTTTGATTTAAAACTGACAAATAACAGTCCAATGGCACATCCTACATTGTAAGTGTCAAATGAGATACTCCCTAGGCAGCGGTACACACAAGCTTTTGTCATCCGGCCACCTCTGAACTCCTCTAGCCAAGTGTTACTTTAGGCTGCCCAAATAACAATAATCCCAACTAAGTCCTTCATTGTGTTTTCCTCTTCACTTTTGCAAGCTTGAAGTTTTATTTTTTCCTTTATTTAAAAAAAAAACCAAACCTTGATTAAATGTAGAGACCCACAGGACTGTAGACCATCAACAGAAGATGGTTTATAAAATCAACAGCTGATGACAGATCAGTCTATTAGATCCCCCACAATAGTGGGACAGATCTCAAATTTTGAAAGCCACACTTAAGGAGTTAGAATACAAATATAAGCAGAAGGAAATATCATCCCTGTTCATCAAAAAGTAAAAAGAAGCCCCTTGCATTTCCTAGGAAGGAACTACTCCTAGGCAGTTAGTGCTGGCTTCCAATCTGTTCATTTTTGCGCTGCAGTGAAAAATTCTTGTTTGATTTAGAGGATTTTTTTCTCACGAAAAGCAAACTTGACCTCAAAAGGACTTGCAAAAGTAATAAGTAAGGCTCAGGAAGTCTACTACTGGTATATCTAAGAGTAGAATCTCTCTTAATGTGAGATCAGACTGTCTTTTCCAGGTTTTTCAAGCACTGATTACCTGGGTGAAAGATCATTTCTGTTATCTCTGTGGAGCACCTACTATGAACCAAATTCTGGTTTGTAACCAGGTTCATGTTAATATGAATGTAGTATAAGCACTTTTATATGACTTCAGAACAAGTGACAAGTTGTGCACAGCCCTTAAAACACCACTTTCCACACATTTGCATCTCTTTATCCCTTCCTCTCACCCTGCACAGTGTGCTCTATGTATTCTGCTGATAATCCCCAACTCTTTCAGAGGCAGAACATTAAAGCATTCTACTTCAGCTCAGATTTTATAGATCTCTTACCAAGCTATTAACAAGGGAAAAAAAGCAAGATCTTCCATGTGCTGTTTTCTATCCATGGATTGTTTTCTGCCTTTTCATAGTTTATCCTCTTAATTCCTATCTCACTCATGTATTTTATTAGTATATGTACACCAGCTTTTCCTGCAAGGTTTAGAATACAATTATCTCCCAGGTTGGCTTTTTTTGGTCTTGAAGATAAAACAAGACAAAAACACACGTTCAACACCTAACAAGAAGTATGTGAGTCCATTGTGTGCAATCTCATCTAATTAAAACTAAAACAATGACTGCAAAGTCATGAACATGAAGTTTGAAGTGGACAACCAATAAATAGCTGTAAAATTAATATAACCGAAAACCAACTTACCCACTACATTCCTCAACTTCGTGCTTCTTTAAAAAAAAATATATTTCCTAACAGAACAAGTAAAACTATGTTACAAGCAGTGCTAAAAAGAGGAGGAATGGGGGATCTGGTGAAGAGTATATTCATGTTGATAACATGGTAAACGATTTTATTAGTAGCTTATGTACATACACCCCTCATATGGGCACAGGAAAAGCCCAGATGCAAAGCTGAGTGAACAAATGTTCCTTCTTACGGAACCAACCAAGGGCCAAAAATAGTTCAGGCAAATTTATGCAGAGATAGTTAAACATCTAGACGCTCAGTTGTATTTACATTTACATAGTGCCATGGAAAGTGCCAATATAAGTCTGTTTATGTGCCAATTTCATGATAAACAAGTGGGTTTTAACTTGCTGATAATTTGACTCCCTGCAGTCTATCCATCACTCTGTGACCTGACAACAACTGAAGAAAAAGGGTGAAGCAGGAACAAATATGTCAAGATGCCTATACAACCCTTGTGCTATTAATATACTATATGTTCTATAAAGCTGCTATATGAATGCTATTCATTCTGTCAGGAAAAATTTGGGGGGGGGTGGGGGTGGTGGTGTTAGATTTGATTTTCAGAATACCTGTTGCTAATAGTTTAGCTCATACCTATGTTCAAAGAAAAAAGAGAAAAAAATATTACAAACACATACCTGATAAAAATGTGGCCAGAATGTGCTGATGGCAAGTTCTGCTTTCACCCATCCTTCTGTAACAACCCCCGAGACATTCCATATGGGATTGCCCTGTGGCCCCCCGTTCACCTTCACGTAGACGTTCAGAGAGCCGGGGCTCGAACGGTCCCTGCTGGACAAGTAATAGTGGAAGTCGATGCAGTGTGTGTCGTTTTCCTTCAGCGTAGGCAACAGCAAGTGAGCTTTCTGCCCAGATGCCCGCCCAGAGCTGTTCACCATCATGAAGGAGCCTACAGAGGAAAGCAAAAAGAGAGGAAAGTGTGGTTTTGCTTAGATTTTTCAGTAAAAACAGTTCCATTAGAAAAGTCAATGACTCCCTTAAAAGCCAGAAAACAAAACATTCATCTGAAGAACTCAGACTAGCTAGTTTATGCTTGTTGTTAGGTAACAGAAAGAAAGGATATTAAAATGGCAGAGCATATACACAAATACATTCAGGGTCAACTAGAAATACTTTAATTAGATAATTTTAGAAACAAAATAAAAATACTATTTTGTTTTTACTTTTTTTATAACCTTGTGATAAAACAGTCACTTTAAACAAAAGCATATTCACACTTCAAGCAGCAACAAGGCTCTCCTACAGCACAGAACCCCCCAAAGGCACACTCAATGAAAAAACTACAATAATGGGACAACTTCGCAGCTGATGGTTGCCTGCCTGGCCCCTACCCACTTTGCGCCAATCTATACCTGTGAACCCTCCACCTTGGCACTATAAACTTTTGAAGGTTGTAATGTGTTAAGAAAAACCCAATTTTCAGAGACCAAATGAATTAGGCTCGTTTAGAATAACAGCAACATCTCAACTAGAAATAATGCACCAAGGACAATTATTCTTCTAGGAGAGAAGGTCAGGCTGAATTTCGGGAGGGAAAGATATACTACAGCAATTTATGAGTTTGTTAACCTGGAAGCTTGCATCATATTAACCATGGCACTTGATGTTGAACTCACATTTTAATTCATCAAGCAGTTATTTTACAGCACATTGTGTCTCAACTCATCTCTTCACAGATGCATCAAGGTGACAAATGTTAGCAATAAGAAAAAACATTATGAGAGTTATTTGATTCAATTTTGTCTAAAGGATCTCCTTTATGTGTGTACAGACATTCACACTCAGAAAAAGCAGAAGAAAATACCGAGACTGGGGGGGAGAAAATCTGCGTGTCAGCAGCCAGGCATGATAATTTTTAATCAAATGCAGTCCTCTTGACACTCTCAGTTCTGATGCTGCTGCCAAGACATGCTACAAACGTATTTCTCTGCTGGCCTCTTGCAGTTCACAGAAGATTGAGTTCAAGAAGCCCTGTCTCACTTCTAACCTACTGACTTTTCCCTATTCCATGCCATAGCAGCGTGACACTCAGATGAGCCAGATAAACATTTTGATCAATTCTGTGCAGTGAACAGCCATATATTCTAAATTTGTATCAACAGATAAGATACCAGCAAGTTTCTCCCACAAAGGTGTTTTTTCCCCTGTGTTTATATGATATATATGTATTTTGTAAAAGATTGAAAAGCACGGATGCAGAAGGAAGTCAATCTTTCAAAAAACACACACACACTCTAGAGACCTTGGAAAATTCAAGCAATGCAAGCACAGCTGGGGAAGAGGCTGTACTAAGAAATATGAGAATTTATAGGCAAGATGGTCTCTGGCAACCCCGTCATTTTGCTATGCTGAAAATCAAAATGGCCCCAAGTCAGGAAATTTCAGATTCACAGCAAGGACTTTGAAAAACATAAGAACTGAACCCAAACTTTTCAATTTCTAATAATCAAAGTCCGTAAGATGGGATCCTGACTTATGTTCACTGCTGATCTAATTCTGCTCCTAGCCAAACAAAAACAAAAACCCCTTTTTCAGCAAGTACCATATACATACTATTCTTAAAAATCCACCCAAACAAACTAAAGTTTGAGAGCCTGCAATTTGGATTCTGTTTCTATGACCTAAGATAATTTATTACCAGAAAGCACAATTGCCAAGAGGCTTGAAGAGGCAGCACTGCCTGACAATGAAGGTAGCAGGCTAGAAACCTGACAGCCTGGTTTCTAAGACTGTGACACTCACTTCCAGGATCTCAGTCAGTACACATAGTCTGCCTTATCTTCCCTTACAAATAAAGCAAGAATAGTTGTAAGAACCACTCTTCCACTGAGAATCTGGGAGGAAAGACGCTGTAAAACTGCTGAGTAACAGTAGTACCATATAAAGGAGTGCAGCAGCTGCTGTGAGATGCGCTGCCTGCAGCATTTCAATGCCATTTTGAGAAACAGTACAAGATACAAAGAAGTTCTACATTTGCCCAGTGCCATACTCGAGGATGATAGTGCAGTCAATTAGAATACTCAGTAAAGAAAAGCAGAGCTCCTGTGCATGCACTGGGTTTTTGACCGAGAGCCTGCTGCACTGAGTAGGAACCCAGGAAAACCAATTTTTTCTGCACCATCGTTGACTGGATCATTCTCCTTTTGCACATCTTTCTCAACTTTTATCTTTTTTTTTTTTTTTTTTTTTTAAATTTGGATAATACATGGATTCCTACTGTAAAGAACTACTCTAAAGCTGTACTGGTACTATGTCTAACACAATATGGTCTTGAACTGCACTGGAGTAGGTAAGTGTTTCAATAACAGAAAAAGTTAAGGAGCATTTCACTTTCACAGATTCATGTATAAAAATACTGAGCTTTCCTCTGGGAGGAAAAACATCAGCTTTTATAAAAAGTTCAAAGCAATAATTACAATTTTATTTTTTGCCACCCACAAAAAAATGAATCACAAGCTATTTGTGGTATGACAATGGCCTTTTGTGCAACTGCTGACAATTTTAGAGAGAGTATGGAGCCTGAATCTAGCAACTGACAACACGAGCAAGTAAAATATCCATCCAAAAAGCACTTAAAATAATTAGTCTTAGTTACTAAAAGAATAGCCTTACAAACAATTGTCACATGCAAATTATTCATAGGTTCTTATTTATAGCTTATGATTTTTTTTTAATACTGTATTCCTAGAGATGCAGGAGAAAGTACTATAAAAAAAATAGTCTCCAGTGAAGTCCTGGTAAGAGGCCTTATTTTATATGACAGTGCAAAAGATGAAACATTTCTACTTATAATGCCATCTCTGTCAGAGAAAAGTACTCACACCTTGTTTAAATCAGTTCATCACCTACTAACTATACCACACCCCTTATTTCTGCAGAGACTTAGTGTGGCACCTTCCACAACAAACCTTTCCCCTGGCTAGTCAAGGCATAGTGACCAACACCTCAAGCCCAGCCATCGTAGGCAGGTGTAAACTTACAGTTTCATCAGGACTATAATTGACATCAGATACAAGAACACATCGATCTAAAAAATTCAGTTATGAGTAAATTATATCCTGTCTTCTATAAACTGGCCTCCAAATATACTCATGTGTACATCTTTTCATTTTTCTTTTCACAGTGTGGACTTGAAGGCATATCCCATCCCCAGTTCTCTAGGACCTTCAGAAGGTTGCTCTGCATGCTCCAAGATCAACAGCTGAGATCCACTGTCCTATTATAAACGCCCATGTCCAGGGAAGCTTGTCTGGCCAGGATGAATCACTTAAAGGTAGGTAGAAATCATGGAAATTGCTCCCATCAGAAAAAACAAACAAACAAACAAAACCCCCCCAAAAAAAAAACAAAAAAACCCACCAAAACCAGCCTTTTAAGGACAAGTATGGTTTCCCTTATTATCCTTAATAGAAAGTGACATATTCAGAGCCTGACAGCCTTCTTCAGACAGAACACAGAATTGAAGCTTATGGGACTTATTCTCAATTTATAGGCCTATATGTGCAAAGAAAAGAGATAACAATCTGGTCTGGCACCAACAAACCACTTGTCACGTTTTCCACTCACATAAAGAACTAGGGAATGAATTAACATGTCACAAATGGAAATTATTGATCAATGGATGACTGAAAGCCACTTAAATATCTTCAGGCAAGAACCTGAATAAAACAAAAGGTATCTTGGAGAAGCTCTTATTTAGACCACTGCATACACAATTTTGAAAAATAGTAACAGTAGAAAAAAAATCATTTAGCCTCACTGTTTTGTTTACCTCCATCCAGGGAGTTCAAATGTCATAAAGTCAACACTGAACTGAAAAAATGAGTCCAGGGGAAAAATTACCTACACTGTGTAAAAGTTCTGTTTCATATTTATTGGACACATAAGTATTTGCTCATTAATGCAGATTGAATATCAGGTCAATTAAATTTAGTGTTCTTGGAACAACAGGTTAGATTCATTAATATCTTGCTGGTTTTGTCCTGAGTAACCAAAAATGAATGTGTTATGTTTGGATCAGTCAGAAGCAAGGAGGATGGGAAGACGGTAAATAAATTCATTTTTAAAAATCCGTTCAAACGACAGGAACATAAAACGGCACTCTCTCATAGTTATTAAACATACCACTGAAAATTGGGGAATTAAACCATGAAGTGCTCTCTAGCTGGCCATAAATTTCAATTTTTCCCCTGCTTGGTGCATAATGATGCCTTGATAAGCATCCTATTATTGATGCATCTGCAACATATATCCTCTTTTTGGAGCTGAAATGCTACTCTGTAGCAGATGGTGGCTATTGTGTTTACACATCAGCACTTTATGATTGCATTTTCTCACGTCTGCAGTAAAAAGAAAGCCGTAATTGAGTTTTTAATGGCTTTGCACATTGTTCATTAAGATTACATGAGTGTGTGCTGACAAATGACAGCTGAAGAAATGAGCCACTGAGAACCCCTCCTGATCACCAGACAGACCTCAGTTGATGCTGTTTCGGTGTTGGCTTTGAAGAACCGTGCTGTTTAGAAGTGAAATTATAGCAACCATTAAAGACTGAATGTAAACTTGAAAAGAAAGATGTCAAAATGCTTAACAGCAAAACGAGATTTCTAAAACCTTGAAACCCAGAATCAGGTACAGAATGTTCTTTTAAAGAGCAAACTCCTTCCCAAAATAAAGGAATGGGGTTTCCAGCAGCTGTATCAGGTTCACAAGCATTTTTAGACAGTTTTGCTTATTTCTGAAGAGCAACGCTGTCTCCAGGAAAGTCTAAAATCTGTCCTCGTTAAGGTAGAACAAAGCAACACATAATAACCCAGGTTGGAATGGGCCTCAGGCCAAGGCCTGCTCAAAGCAGGGTCATCTATGAGGCCAAATCAGGTTTCTCAGAGCTTTTACCTACTGTGTCTCAGAGCTCCCAGGAGGACTGCCCATTCCCTCCAGGAAACCTGCTCCATTGCTTCATTGTCCTCATAGTTTTTCCTTATATTCAGTTCAAAACCTCTCGTTTCAACTTATACTCTGTATCTCTCATCCTCCAGACACTCGCTTCAGTAAAGATCCTAACTTGGTATTCCCGATAGCCTTGCTGGCACATGAGGGCCTCTGCTAGGTCCCCCCAAAGCCTTCCCTGCCCCAGGCTGAACAATCCCTGGTAAATCCTTAGCCTCTTCTTACAGGGAAGTGCTCCAGCCCCACAGACTTGATGGCCTTCATTGAACTCGTTCCAGTTCATTAGTCTCTGATACTATGACACCCAAAACTGGCACAGTATGCTCAACACAATCCAGTGAGCGGCAATGAAGGGCAACCACTTCCATCTGTCTGCTGGGTATGGCCCTGTCACAACATCCAGGATGCCATGAGCCTCCTCTGCTTCCAGAGCACACCACTGGCTCACGTTCAGCTTGCCATCTGCCAGGATCCTCAGGTCCTATTCGACAGAGCCAGTCCCCAGCCAGTTAGCCCCCAAGCTGTCTTCCCAGGTATTGCTGTATTGGTCCACATCAAGTTTCATAACGTTCCTGTCGGCCCAGTCCTTCAGCCTGTGTCTGTCCCTCTAAAATATGGCCTTACCCCCAACTGTATCAACTGTTCCCCTGAGACTGACAGCATTTGAGCAGCTTTGACCCATCTAACTGCCACCACCCATCCAGACCATAACACCCTAACTTGGAAATGCATGAAGCTCTGTGCTGCCTCCGACAGCAGCAGCCACATAGGACTTACTCTTCTGCAGTTCAACTACAGTAACAGAAGAGCTCTGATAACTTTGTATTTAATCAAAAATACGGGTGAAATTAAGCTGTTCTAATTAGATACAAAACCAAAATGTTCTAAGAAGGATGCTTATTAGAATAGTAAACCACAGTATTTACCAGTCGATTTAACCTACATATGTAGATGAATGAGTTCTTTGCAGTTTTAAACGATACATGAGAAGAAAAGTCTACAACTGTTAAGTCCCCAATACACAAGAAAAAACCGCCACACAGACTGCAGATGGATTTCAAAATGAAGGACAGTTCATGGCCAAGGAAAACAAAGTTCTTTAGAAGAACTTTAATACATTGGCAGCTTTACAGGTATGATTTCTCACCATCCTTTCACAGAGCACAGCAGATATCCTAGAGGAACACCTCTGATAACCTCCCCTACTGAGCGTTTACTGCTGGTCTTTCCTGCTCACCTTCCGAGCACCTTGTCTCTTCTACTGCAGCCTCACTTCTCTTAAGGAAGAGCCTTCTCAAACCTCTTTTGGAAATCCATTGCATTGTTTTTGAAAGTCATTTTAAGAACAATATCCAATTTACTTGCCTTTTTTTAAAAAAATAAAAATAAAAATATTTCAACAGATTTGTGAGGTGTGACTATCTTTTGCAAGAATGCTTTGATTCTTTCCCAGTATTTCATTCCCATGGCACTAGGATTAGGGTCAGAGCCAGTTCACTATCTCATACACTGACCTGGAAGTCCTTTATCCCAGGTATTTTTACAGAAGGACAGATAAAGCAAGAGGTACCTATGCCAGCCAGATGAGCAAGCTCATGCCTTTCCTGGCAAGGTTTCCACGTACCATGTTTTTGCCTATCTTTTGGTAAAGCACATATTTATAATACTGTCAAGTCAATCTGAATGCCATAGAACAGATAACTGAAAAGCATCTACACTAAGTATGAAAAAATGTGTTTAAGGACAATATAAGAAAAAAGTCCGTCTACCTCAACACTTGGTTTCCAGCAGTGACAAATTGGCCACTTCAAACAAAACATAAGAACCAGGGTACTCTGAAGCAGAATTTACCATTTCAAGCTTCTGACAGTCAGCTATATCAAGATTTTAAAAGTAAAAAGCTGCATCTACCCCTTTCATTGATTAGCCACAGATTGATCTTCCTCCTATAATTTTTGTTAAGTCGGGAATAAGAGTCTAACAACAAGCTCTATAGATTAATCATACATTTCGCTGAGGAAAATAAATAAATATTTTTGTGCACTTGCTTGAAGCTACTGCCACTTAATTTGTAGTTCTTATTTTATGAAAAGTTACGACTACCTACCTGCTTCACACTTCCCACATCTTGACATCCCTACTCCTCATACTCATGTATAACAACTGAACAAGACTCAGAAATCTCTTCCCCCTGACTGATGTACTACAGACAGAAGTATCTGTACAAACTCAAAATTAAACAAGGTGCATTTCATAGCTGCTAACCCTTTTTCAAGTATTAAGACAAAATCAGACCCATGAGGTTTATTGCTCAAATGTGGGTCATACTGAATTAATCTACTAGTGAAATAAAAAGAGTTTGATTCACAAAGAAATATGAATATAAACTGCGAGTTGAATTCAGTATAATTCATGAGGACAATTCATTCACTTGGGAAATTGTTGGATAATAGGAAAGTATTATTTAAAGAGACAGTCTACTATTTGTAAAGAGTTTTTCTTCTGGAAATTACTGTCATGTAACGAATTGTGTTGTTGGGGTTTTTTGTAAGAAAAATCTTCTCCGAGAACCATACTGATCCCATATTACTTCAGTGACTGCAAACATTTGAAGACTGGGGCAAAAATGCTTTACCAATTTTCCCCGAAAGGCTAGGTGTGTAAGTAAAACGGGTCTGGTTTGCACATTTGCAAATGTCCTTGGGAGGAGAGAAGTCTGCAACTCTTTTGCTTTATATAAAACCGGATAATTATAGGACAATACTCAGAACCAGGGAAACTGGGTTTCCCACAGTTACATAATTGCAAACTGCAGACTTGTTCATTGATTCCACTGATTGAGCCATAAATGACTGCTGGCATTTTCAGTGGCGTCCAGGCACTGTTACCACTAAATCACAGGTGTTATCAAACCACACTCCTCTTAAAAATGTTTTCCAATGTTTGAATAATGGTGACCCACAGACATTGAAAGATACCAACAACCCAGAAGTGGCCTCCAGCCAAATGACAGCTTCCCTTTATTCACTCTTGAAATGCTGAAGTAAGCAACATATACTGCAGGGGCTTTACCATCCAAAGTGGGAAACATTAAACTACCCCTGACTGAAGAAACAAGACAAAAATATATCACAGATTACAAAGAAAAAAACCCTCATTTTAGTGGCTTGCATCTTTACATGCTGGTGGATCAGTCAGCAAGCCGTCTTCAACTACAAAATCCAGGTTGGGAAGAGATCAAATGACTGACGAATCCAACAAGGGTCTAATTAGCAGAGGGCTTTAGGGTGGATAATAGGATTTCTGCAAGAGGTTGTGAAGCAGGGACTTGAGGATTAAATGTTTTGTCAAGTTTCAGAACCCCAGTTCTCCTAACAGCAGAGAGATGGTCTCATTACGAGATGGGATTCAGAGCCCAGAAGCCTTGTGGTCCACTCTGCGTTACAGCTGTCCCAGCAACTTATTGTGATCCACCCAAAATTTGTTTGCCCATTTTTGTTACTGCTATATGCTGCTTTTTTCACTTCATGCGTAGGGAAGGACCCTATTTGTTAAAGGGATGCACTTTTAACCTTACAAGAATATTTAAATCATCAAGTGAAAATAGCTTCCTCCCTGCTCTATTGTCAAAAGCATTCTTATAACATAACATATATGTATAGCTCTTGGTCACATAATTCTGTGGCATTTACCAAGGACAGTCAATGATAGAGATTGACATATTTGCAATATAAAGCTAACATGCAGGATTCAGGTTCTGACTTTGTAATTTTCTCAGTGACAAATGGGGTATTTTTCATTGGCCCAAAGAAAATTAAACTGAAATGTGAAGGCAGAACTCTTATATAAACAGAAATAAAAAGAAGCACTTGAGAGAGTGATAGTATCCGACACAGTAGAAGCAAGAGGAAATTTTTAAGCACAGGAGGGACCTCCTGTTGTCTCAATTTCTTGCATAGGCATCATCACTGAGCTAGAAATCCTTGCACTGCAAGACAACTGACTGTAAAACTACAGATAATGACAAAGCAGAAAAAAAAATGGGGGAGAAAAAGCGCCTTTTCTCTATTGCTAGTTTCTGGTCTCAGCTACAGTCCACAGTGGTCTCTAATAGCTTGTGTTCAATATGGGAACCTGTTAGATCCAGCGTGGAAAATAAGCACATAAAGGTTAATTCGTATCTGTATAGACACAAACACAATCCTGATACTTAACAATATCTCAAGATGTCCAAAAAGCTTGTTCTAAACGTTGGATCAGTTCCTGAAAGCACTGACTGCAATAGGGACTGCACAGGTTATCACAAAGATTCATAATAAAACTTCTCACTTCAGTGGTGCAAGGTCATGTCATGTCCAGTGTTGCTTTCCACCTGCATCTCTAGAGCACAGACCTTCCTTCCTTAGAAATCAGATTAAGAACATTTGCAACCGATGTTTGCTGGAATAGCATCAGCAGTCAAATCACCTTTTCCTCTTCACCAACAAACTTAGATTTTGATTTACAAAGCAGAAATCATTGTTCGTCAAATCTCAGAAGACAGCAATGGCTCCAAAGTTACAGCCATCTGGCATCTGTTCTGTATAGCTCATGTTTATCTCTAGGCTCCACAGTTTTTTCCAGAATTTTTTCCCCACATTTCATTAATGTTTCTTTAATAAAGGATTAATTTCCACAGTTGTAAGCCTAGGTTCCCTGAGAAAAAATGGTGTGCGCTGTAGAATCAGAAGCAATTCTATAAATCTCAACAGTGAAAAACTTTTTAATAGATTCATTGCCAGCATTCAATGCTACTAAGGTCACTGCTGTAGTATACTTCAAGAGTGTCCTTATTCCATTATTTATAAATATGGTATAAATTGTTTGGCAGTGCTATAAAAAAAAAAAAAAAAGGCCATTAGTAGCGGAGCTATCCCAGTCTATCGGGTAAAGGAATCTTGTAATGATAAACATATAATTCTCTATAAACAATAGACAAGAATTCTCTGTAACTTTAATTATACCTTCTTCGTTACACTGTCATATTTTAAAACTGATGAAAGTGTATACTAAACCCTGAAGACTGAAGAGGTTTTGTTGGTTTTTAATTCCAGTAGCCTGACAACCATTTATCCTATCAATCACTATCTTAACACTTCATTAAAATGTAGGCAATTGATTTAAACACTTAATAAGTTTCAGTTATTAAATGGGCAAATAAACAAAATAGGGAGAAGGACCATCACTCAACATAATATCTTCTTTTAAAGACATTGCAGATTTGTTCTTAGCACCCAAGAGCTTTATTACAGCTAAGCCTTGGAAGAGAAAGCCCACAGAAATGAGTTGTAGGGACATTAGTAAGCCTCTGTTCAAAGCCTCTCCAAACACCTTTCCAAGAAGGCTCAGGATTCAGCAGAATACAAAATAGCTTCCTCACCTGATTTAACCTGTGGCATAAACTGCTGCCAAATGCCTCTCTCTGTCATGGAAATGACAGTATTTCAGTAAGCAGCATCTGTATACACTCTCTGAAAAAAAACTCATCAAATTTTTAAGTTCAAGACACAACCGTGTAATCAGCATAATTTATTATTAGATGCTAAAGAAGTCTCTTAGGATGAAATACCAACAATAAAGGAGTTCGGAGGTAGTGGTCAGTAAAGACTTTTCCGAAAAAAGTAACTGTTACTTATAATGCATGCCTCAGCTTGGTTTTTAAAAATGGTATTTATTTTTAAAATTCTGTATCTTATTAAAATTCAATAGCTAAAAATAAAAATATCTCCAACCAGGTAGATACAGATTCAAGGAAATCATGTCTTAGGTTGGTGACTACAAGCAATTAAATCACTACATCTCAGCTATTGCAACATCAACTCTCCTTGGAGGGGGCAGCAAGACAAAGGTCAAAAAAGTCCTTTCAGTATCAAAACTGTCAACAGAAACATGATTTGATATGCCTAAAGGTACATGATGTGCACAAAATTAGGATTAAAATTTCTTTCTCTTTGCAAAAGCTGTATTTCTCATGAATGTCACCTGTATGTCATGGTCAGCAAACACAAACAACTTAGATGATTACTCTCATAAACTATTCTGCATCATCCAGATACAATGGTTGACCAATTATGCCATTAAAGCTTAACAACAACACTTTTCCAGAGTACCCTTTGTATTTTTTAGTATGTGTTGATCTTGTTCTCCAATTCTGGCTTGTCTCTGAACACATTTTTTCATTTTTGCCTAATTTTTTCCTCTAACAACATTTTAAAAGACGAAGGGTACAGACTACAAACTCCACTCTGCCTTTCTCTCCCTTTCCAAGGGTGGAACAGCTATCTGTTGGTTGCAGCCTCAAGTGTCAGAGATGTGCGGACGGATGGCTCAAGGTTCAGTTTAATTTGTTTTAATTTTGCTACTCTAACGCTACTGATATTGAACTCTATCAAGTGGTTACCCTGGTGTTGGTGAAGATTCTCGGACACTAGCCTACTGTAGCCAACAGTCTGCATCAGACAAAGCCTACTAGTGTGTCTCCAACGCCTCATGAGATCAACATTTGAGACAGCTGTGTCCATAGCCTCCTTTTCTTGATAAGTTAATAAACCATGCTTATCTTCTTACTGTTGTGTTTAATTAAAACTGACATAAAATCTAAATTGCTGGGCCACTTGGGCCCTACAGATTGAACCAATGAGGACTTGCTGAAAGACACCCTAGAATCACCTTTGGCATCAGCAAGACAGCTGCCGGAAGTATTTTGGTGAAAATATTATGAAGTAAAGAACTCCATATAGTTCAAGCACATACTTATTTTCAGTACATTGGACTCTTTGTTTGCTTAATCATTACAGGCATGCGGAGGACGGAGGAAGCAAGCAGCCGATTCAATGTGAATGATAGAGCAAGCTTAAACTTTATTGAAAGAAATCACACCTTAAATAAGCACTCTACAGTATACTACTCACAAATCTATTGGATACGTCTAAAAGGCTACATTATAATATCCCAGCCCCTTGTGGTATTTCAGGTATGTCTCAACATCCTCCTTCTTCTGACTTGCTTACTTTCCCAAGGCTGTTTACCATCACACTCAAGGCCATTGTGTACCTCAGTTTCTCTCTTTGTTAACATAACAGTCCTTTGTTAGGCATAACTGTACCCTGGGTTTTTTCCTTTGTTTACCTCAGGTGGCTGTAATCAGCTCCTGCAGAGACCCATGGCCTTGCTCTGCAAGCCGTTCTCCAACACAGGCAAATAGTTGAATATTTTTTATTACATAATTCTGGAGTATTAGAAGTGGTTCACATGTCAGCCAGAATTAAATAACTCATTAGCAGGCATGCAGCTATATTACATTACTAGCCAACACTTATGATCTCTGCAAATTGTGTAATTCCATATGTTTTGTATATGTAACATTTTTCTAGGAAACTGCAGAGGGATTATTACCTTTTACCTTTGTGACAGAAACTACATATTAAACATAACGCCAAAAAGCAACTATAGCAAAAGATGTCTGAAGAGGAATTGTCTCTTAAACAGTTTGTTTTTACATAACTGTGTTCTAACCATATGGTCACTTATTTGCACATTTAAGAAATCAACGCTATGGTTCTAAACTCAGAATATGTTAAAGGTTATATGCAGAGCTATTTTTGCATCAAATTTTCAACTTTGCTGAGCTCAGTTTCAACAAAGTGTTGGGTACTGTTGAAGTCCATGATGCTATTCTGGGTGTACTGAAGTATAGCCAAGGATAGGATTTGGCACAGCGAATTCAGAAATAATTAAGGCCATCTCATAAGTCACCACACAATATGGCAGCACAAGAATTTCTCAAAAGGAGCAGCTCAAAACTGCAAAAGCAGAGGCTGATGCAGACCACCATGGAGGCGTATTGGCACAGGAGAAAGGAGCCTCAGTCATTCCAACCCACATCTTTACCAGCTGGATCACTATCATTTGCTCATTCCCATGGGAATTAAATTAGACCAGATTTTTCTTTTAAATGGGCAATGTTTATTTGCCTATCTTAACTCCTGTTATAAATACAGCAGCCTGAAGTTACCATCAGCATCCTCTTTTTCAGGAGTATTGTACTGTTTGGGTGGACAATTTCTAGCTCCATGTTACTGACTTATATTTCAAGAGAAAAGGAAATGCCAACTTGAATCACCTCAGTTGCCAACAGTGGCTAGAACTATCATTCAGAGAAGGTGCCTAAGTCTCCATGATAAAATAATTTAATCCAAATGAAGATTTTTTTTGATGAAATGATTCATTTGGTGACTAGCTCATGACACAAGACAGTATTTGTGCTTAAAAAAATCCCAAACCTTGCCATTGCAATTCGAGTTTATTAAACTAAATCCATCATTACACAAATTAATAATGTGTAAACATCTGATAGTTACTGCAACTTGACAAATATTTTTACTTAAATAAATTGACAGTTGTGTTCAAAAACATAGCATTTCTTTGACTAGCTTGAAATATGTTGTCTTTGAGCCACTGTATACATCCCTCTGTTTTAATCAAACATGCTCAGTACATTTAATGTACACATAACTTGTAATATTTTATCATGATTCACTTCCTGGTCTTTTTGATATTAGGCAGCAACAGGATTACCAGTATCTACGAAGGCTGTTATTCCTCTGTGCTCTTTGAGCCCAGCTGGATGCCTCTGTAAATATTTTCTGCTAAATTGTCCAAAAGTACATATAGATTTATTTCCTGTGGACTGCAGTTCATTTAGAACCTAACAGTGTTATATGCATGATATTATGTTTTTATTAGAAATTAATGGTATCTACTGAATCACATTTTCTGGTCAAGATTTTCCTTCTGAAAACCAACAGGGCTGCATACTACAACACCCATTCTGAGCTCTGCATGTGACAGCAGACTGACAATACCACTACTTGGATGGAAAGTTCAAATAAGATACCTGATGACTTCCTTGACTCAGTCTAAATCCACCTTTTCTCCCACCAGGTAACTTTTATGTGATACCTGCCACACCAAAATGTCTGGTTTATATGGTCATAAATGCATTGGGCTAAATAAAAGGTAAATATAACCACATTACAAACACTGCACCAGCTCTTGGCACTTCGTTTAAATGGATGGAGCTAAAAAGTACAGACAGTACAAGACCGAGCTTCCACAGAGTTTTAGTTTGCAGAGTAAACAGAGTCCATAATGTTAACCAGATATCCTAAATTATACATGAGACATCCCCTAACCTATCCCAAGTATGCCAGACATTAGTTTGTCTAAAGTTCCTCAAAGCTCTCAATAAATTTTCCTGTCAGTGCTGTGCTAATTATTTAATTGCTCATTTCCTCTTATAGAATAAAATCTAATATATCATTAGAAAAGGCATTTGGGCCACCAGTTGTTAACCTTCTGCCACATTTGACTGTTTTCTGTATCCACTAGTCTTCAAATCCCACATAGAATTTTGTCCCGCCTGAGAATGACTTTATTAAATAAACTCTCAGGAGGTATTTCAAAAGATTTGAAATCCCTGGTAAATCCAGTTTTAATCCATTATTACACTGGCACAGAAGTAATTTCTGTGGAGTAGAAAGTCATAGTTTTCCTCTGCAAATGCTCTGCTGGTTCGTCTTCCATGCTGGATTCACCCTGAGTGGATCCACCTATTTGTTATTCTTTCAATTGCTCTAACTCAACTAGGATCATCCCTTTTTCTTTAAATAAAAAAAAAATCTCCCTGCTCTTCCTTCTAGTAGCCAGTAAAACAGCTATGAAAAAAACCACATTAGCAAAACAACCACTTCATTTAAAAATTTCCTCAGATTATCAAAAAGACTTGTTGTTCCTTACAAAAACCACAACTGGTCATTTGGTCCACCAGTACCTTAGTTTGACATCCATGTAGAAAGATCCAAAAAAAGACATGATAATTTCTAGAATTAAGACTAGTGCAAAGTAATCATTTCGACCATCTGAAGCGTACATTTTTCACCAAGTGAAGAAGCTAATTACTGATATTCTAGCTGACTCACCAGTTCTTGTTTCCTGCAACTAGGAGATTTAAATAAACCTAGTATCTCCCATTATCTTCTTCTGAAGTTATCTCTTCACCCAAATTTCAAGTGTCTACACTATAGTTTGAAATTATTCTTAATAGGGTCCTTTTCATTTTTTAAAATAGAATGCTATTTTTATCCTCTTAAGTTCACATTTATTTGCTAGTCATCACAGTCCCAGCAGTCTCTCTTGGTACTTTCAGTTTTCAAAGATGACACCGAATACAGCAATGGTTGAATGACTTGCTCCAGTATCGAAGTTACTCTTCTTGATCTAAAGTACAAACAGCAGTACCATTTTCTACATACATTCCTCATCTTAATTCTTCCACTGAAACCAATGGCAAGATATGCATGTACTTCAGTAAAAGGGCTGCGCTAACACACTTCCAATTCACTAATTCTATCTATTAGAATTGTTGTAATTTAAGCAGGTATGAAACATTTTTTGGGGATTACACATTTTAGTCATTAACAGACAATGAATACTGGGAGATGTTCCCAGCATAAATAGGAATAAAAACTAAAATTCTAAATTAAATGTCTTGTAACAATATAGAGAACTGAGACTTGATTGGAGTGTTCAGTAATTGCAGAAGAGCATTTCAGATGGCCAAGAGGTAAAGTGAAAATTTCAGTCATGTTTTCAGAACCTGAATGAAGTTTTCAGTACTGGCATGACTTCAAAAGGGAACAGAGATTTTTCCACAGGCAAGGCTTATCCCTACTATTCCAAGAGTTTGTAGTTGAAACAGGTTGTAAATACCTTGGGTAGAAGGAACTCAAATTAAAATATACTTGAGCAGTTCTCTCAGGTTCTGATCCTGTTCTAAATGACTAATGAACCTCCTCCCTGAATTTAGCATGATCAGGATTAGTGCCAAATTATTAACAAGCATTTTCTCAGTAGGATTATCTATCTCTGAGAAATAATTGCTCCTCACGGCCTTGCAAACAAACGAGCCATTTACGTACGATCTACACTGCGTTAACTCGAATTTTCACTAATTCATGCAAACAAGGTAGCCTTCTAAGCATGTGGACGCAATTAATCTTTCAGTTTTCCCATTAATCTCTATTACAGAAATCTAGCCCAGGATCGTAATTCTAGTCTTCCTAGTTTAATATAACAAATTCTACTCCTGCTGCAAGAGTTATTTGTGTTGTAGACAGCTCCGAGAGTCACCATCGTTCTGACACAGATTTTGGGATAGAAATTTCCCTAGAATCCATATTTTGTTCATTTTTAGAACCCAGTTTAAATGGCCACGTGAGTTTCTGGCAAGTTGGGATGATCTTCATTCTACTTTTCACTTCTGAATTGCAACCACGAGTTGAAGGAAGGATCACATCCTCTGCATATGCACACACACATACACACACCTGGCTTCTTGTCAGGTTCTGGACACAAGAACTTTTAATCCACTGACAGTAATATTGCAATTCCAGGTGTACATTGGTTTTATCAAAATCATACGCTGTGTGACAGATATTCACTGTACTTTTACTGGCACTAGAAATGCTGCTTGCTATCACTTATTCCCTTATTCCTTCAGCTGTCTTCACAATATCAAACTAAGAATTAAAGAGATGCCTTGCTTGTAAGAAAAATAATTCAGCATATTCACTTGAAAAACATGTGTCTGTGCATGTCATACAGTTACAAGTTGCTGATATTTCCCTAAAGTGATTAAAGCTTTCAGATGTCTTCATGCAAGAAAACTACCCTGAAAACTTAGTATTTTGCAGATACATCCCCCAAATCTTTAAAGTATTTGTCAAATAACTGTTCAGAACTATTTTCTGATCTGTGCAGAAAACAGGTAGCACAAGAGTCAGCAGGGTACTTTATCCTAAACCATCTTTGCTAAGAAGACAACTCAAAAGAAAAGAGAATACCACTTTTGACTGCACTCATCTAGACATCTAGCTTTGGAGACAAAAATCACAGGAGAAATAAGAAAATGTCTCAAAGATTTCTTCCTCCAATAGTTGTCTACAACATAAAATATATCAATACAAAATCTTATTTGTTAACATTACTTAAGCCTGCAACATGGTCTAAGAAAAAGGCAGTTAAACAAGTAGCAGTGTTAACAGCAAAAACATCTGATGGATGTTTTATACAACTTCTCTCCTTCTAGAGGACACTTTCACTTTGACTACTAGCGACAACTCCGTGTGCACTAGAGCAGGATCAGCATACATACTCTGTCCACAGGTACTAGAACGGCACTCCACTCACAGGTGAAGAGTAATAAAGACTAAATTAGAAAGTTTATATCGCTGAAAAACAACTGTTGAAATAATCTCAACATTTATGACAGGTAGGCAACAGGTTTTTTTCTTTGCATGTTCTGCTGACAGTTGATCAGAGTAGCTTGCATAACTTGCTCATGACTTTGTCATTCACATGGAACACTGCCATATTAAACTCATTGTGATGAGGAATCTCATGAAACCCATAATAAATATTTTCCTTCAAATGAGAGTGTATGTACAGGTAGCCTACTGTATTGCCAGGACAATCTATTTATCAGGAACAATGGTACTGGATGTTGAATAGCTTGAGTATTTCTGAAGCTATCAAAATTTCTGCAAAAAATCACAGACACACCAACAAATAAACACACACGGGCATTCAGATTGTCTTCTCTAGTTATTTGATAAAGAACTGAGATGCACTGGAACACAGATCCTGAATACTGTGTGTCACTAATCCTTCAAGTTTAGCATCTCATTTGTGTCAGCAATCTGAGATAACTCAGAGGACAGTAGTAACCACAGTAACCACAGATGAAAAGCCCAGTGCTGTTCTGCACACAGAACTCTCTTCCCAGCTCTGGACAGTAAGGCACAGAGAATAATATGCTATATTAAAACAAACACTTTGTCTAAAAGAACAGTGAGAACGTTAATAGTTTAAGACATAGTCCCTCTTAATGCTCTGCTCAAAATGGCTCTGTAAAACACACCATTTTCAGTAGTTGAGTAACAAATGTTCCTGAGATGGACCACTGCTGATCATGATACAAATGCAAAAAATGCATTCAAAAAAACAAAGCTCTTTTCCATTTTTTCAGTCTTCTCTGTTACTTTTGGTATACAGACCACCATGATGTGAGCCACCAGAGGAATGGAGTTTGAGCAGTCCCCTCATCTGACAATTTCCTTTGCAGGTTTGCCTCCTTATACTGTACAGAAGAATTCAATTTCCAAACCTACAGGCAGTCCATTTAAAACACATCTTTCCATTTTGAACACATACCACTTGCAGCTTGTGTTTTGAGGACATGCAATTATGTTTCATCCTTGTAAGGCAAAGGCTCAGCATATTCCACAAAAAACTGGTAACATGCCCTAGGTTTACATCTGCAACATAGATATCTTTGTGAAATTTTGACTTCACAGTGCTGTAGATACCACATGCTAAGTGTAACTCCTTCCTCAAAAAAAGAAAAATCGTTACAAATCCTATCCTATTTTTCTTTTCTTCTAAAATAGTGGATTCAGTATTAGACCATTTTAATTTTAAGCGGTTCAAGATTTCTTTAGTCAGTGTATTCGTAACAACGCATAAACGAATTAACAAGAATTAAGATAATTTGCCCCATTTGGATCCATTTCTATTTTGCATTCAGACAGCTTCTATCAAGGGGACTAATTTAGAAGAACAGCAGAGTGTAATTTCTTCCTGTTCACAGAATTGGTTAGACTCGGCATGGAACCATTTCCCTATCAGTTTTCTAAGAGCTGTGTTCCCAGAGATTATATCCTTAATCTTCCCAGAATTCTTTGGGTCATTAACAGACTTATTTTTCCCTAATTTCCATTATGTATCCATGTAAAAGGCTGTTTGAACCACTTGCTATTTAGGAAACTATCAAACAAGTCTATGTTATACACAATGATGCTAGAGATGAAACGTCAAGAAGCATCTAAAACTCCATATAGCACCAAGTTGTGGAATATTCTGTTGTTTTGCAAAAACGTAAAATAAAAGTCTGGATATTAACACCAGTACAGCATGTTTCCAAGTACTCTGACCAACACTGTGACAGTACTGTAAACCGAGGACACTGACCACAGGCTGCAGCAATGTCAATAAAAGCAAGACATCAACTCCCTGCCAATGTCATCCACACTCCCTACAACTCCAGGTGCCTTTAAACTACATTTCAAACTACAGGTACAATTTTCAAGTGCCTGTTGCTTCTCTATTTCTCCTTCTCAAGAATGTCCGCTTGCTGCATGGCAGGATTTCTCAACCACACAATTTTACAGCAAAAGACTCAAGCATGCTTATAGTATGCATTAAAATGTGAAGCACTACATATTTGCAACTCTGAAATAAATGTGAATTTTAATTACTCATCAAGCTCTTTAAGATGTTAGTAGTACTTTGATGTCTAAGATGTTCTACAGATAAGTCAACCCACGATCTTCAGCTTTCCCTCCTCAGCATGGTGTGACCAGGCATCGTGTGCAGTATGACATGGGGATACCCAGGCAAGGCAAGGCAGGGCTGGACACAGAGCCACCACAGGAGCTGCTGGGCAGTTAGCAACACCCCCAAAAAAACCCAAAGTCTTCACAAACATTTAAACAACACATTTTACATTGAATTTGCTTGCTCTTAGGTGTTACAGCTCAGACCACACCCGGCACCTTGTTAAAACTCACAGCTTTCAGTATGTGAAGCTGCAGCAAGACCAGAGCCAAGGCACCTCATGCCAAGGGGGTAGCTAGCAGCAGCAGGCAGGTTTCTAGGACTTGCTCCTCACGCCGCGGCTGTTCAGTTATCACAGCCAGCAAGGACACGTGAAGCAATACTTTGCTCAGGCTGACAGAATAGCTAAAGTGGCCACAGAAGAAAACACAAACTGATTTTGGCCTCGAGTCTATCAGTCCACACCAGGAGCTACTCCAACAGCTAATGCAGGAGTGAAGCAATTAAAATCAATTCTGTTGCTGCTTTGTCATGCAAATCTCCCACCAGCTCCTTAAAAATAAACACTTTCCTAATAAACATAAATATTGAGAGAACAGTTCTTCCTTCAAAGCAAAGAGAGAGCAAACATAAAGGTCAACCTGAAATCAGTCCTACTAGTTTGTATTTCATTAGTGTGAGACTGTGTTTTTTACTTCAGATAAAGAATATAGAAATTGACATACCACATTGATAGACAACTAATTAGTCTGGTATTATCTCTTTAGAATCAGCTAGCCTGTAATGCTTTCAAATAAAATAGCACTAGAAATCTTATAGCGAACAGTTGCAGAATAACACCTCTTACAGAAATTATTCTAAGGCTGGGTAATTAGTTATCAACCTTGAAACCTTCAAACTTAAGATGTTTGAGGATTATTATACAGGGAAAAATAACAAGAAAAATAAATTCTATTCAGCTACTGAGAATCGTATTTGCTGCTACTTGAAGATACACTACCAGAAAATTTGTTGCTAAGACAAATTTTAAGTAAGATAAGGATCTGAAGACCACCTCCAACACCATAAAATTCAGAATTTCCTTTCTTTCACGAATCAGTAGACACTTTCCTGATGTTTTTTTGTCCTTATACCTCAACTTTACTATGGATTTGCCCCCTCCTGCCCTGCCATGTAAATGTGCCAAAACTGAAAGCAGAAACCAGAGGTGTGCAAGGAAAACAAGTTGTCCTTCTTTCTCAAAGTGCCCAACTAGTGCAGTTCCCCTGACTAAAGGCAAACACAACAGAATGAGCTCCCTAATTAATGGAGAGACATGTCCTTAGTGTTCTAAAGTCAGAATTGCTCAAATATATTATCCCACCACATAACACAGCAGCGTAATTTAGTCCTTTATAACAGGCTTAGAGAAGAGTACATACTTTTATAGCACTCGCTGAAGTATGTGCTGATGCATATGTTTGTGGAGAAAAATGGATTTATCTTGTTCTGTCCTTATAGATTTTCTTCTATTTAATGAATAAGTCATTAGGAATAACAATAGCCAAGTCCTATTACTAACAGTGACAACAAGGCCTGTCAAGTCTGCTATTGTCCGATCTCAACGTTCTAACTCCTAAGTTTTATCTGTGATTTTCTTTGGGGCTTTTGCCTCACAAGGCATCCAGATGTACAAATAACACCTTGTTAATGCATGCAGCATACACATATACATTGATTTTCTATGTTGAATAATGAAATAGAAAAGAAAAAATCCAGAATGTCTTTATGCCTCACTTGAATTTTCATTCAAAGTGGCTACCAGTATTATTTACAGCAGCTGTCTGACCTTGCTAATTTTTGCTTGCTGAAAGAGTGTCCCAGAGATTCTTTTAGAAATTAAGGGATACAGAGTGATCATTATGCTCCAAATTCTGTGTTTACGTGCCTCCTCCCTGCTTACTGGTGCAATCCATCACTGCCATTCACAGAGTTCAAGGAGAAATTAAAACATAGTCATATCTGTTAAAAATCCAATTAAAATCTTATTCCCCAGTACTGACAGGCTACCAGTGGATACAGAGGATTTCAAAACCAAGGGTCAGACTTAGAGTTTCACTTATTAAAACGCAAGCTAGTTTCAGGAGCCGGGCAAAACCTTTCAGTGAATATTGTGTCAACCAGTTCAAAGAAACAAATCTTTTGTATGAATTCTAATACAATAATGAAAAAATGAGGTGATAATACATTAGAAATTATACAAACATCTGAGTGGTTCAGCTGTTTCCGCCTCTACTATGCCAGCTGCCTTCTTTGCCCCTTAGGGCCAGAGTCTTTCTGCTTACTGCCACATCAAAAACCAAACAAACATGACACTAACTCCCTCGAAGATTTAATCTCAGCAAGGGTGATCCCATGCTTGACAAAATGAATAAATCACTGATATCAATCTTACACTTTCTTGGTATGAAGTATCTCTCAGAAAGAAAAAAAATCCACAGAAAAACGTAGAAGTATTAGAAGCACCCAACCCCTCACACCAGCACTCTGTGCAACATCAGCTTTCCTTCCATGCCATACTGCTCTACAAACCCTTGCAATGAATGTGACAGTAAATGCTTTGCATTACTCTTTTTCTGCTCATATGGAAGCAGGGTCTTGAGGAAGTCATGTAAGTGGCCATCCTGGCATTAACTAGATTCTTTTTTCCCCGCTAAGCCACCTGTTGAAGAAAAGATCACAGAGTCGGCTCCTTGTGAAATTCTAGCAGAGGGGTATGGATGCCAGTTGAATTCCTGACATGGCTATTCAGTTTAAATGAAACAAAAAACGTCATTGCAGGGGTCTAAGTCACCACCATCAGAAGGGGCTGAGCAAAACCTTGTATGAGTGGTTTACCCAGTAACGTGGACATTTTTTTAATTTATGAATTATTCACCAACCTAGCTGGACACCTATGAATTTGTTTGGCCTCTGTAATAGTATGAGTCCTGCATGTGGCATTTTTCAGCTGATGGGTTACTCACTGTTCATTTTTGCTCATCACAACATGTGCCTCTAAGCAACAAAAGCACTGTTTCTATTCCTGGACTGGATCACTGAGCCTTTTACAAGCAAGGAACAAACTGCTTCTACAACAAATAGCAAATATCAGACAGATTTTTTCACACAGGCACTGGAATTTTTACTAACAGTCATTTGCACAAATTTTTAAGTTTCCCACCTGATAAAGCCCAAACCCACTCACACTGTGACTAATTTCACAGTATTTCTCTTGCTCTCCCCAACTTGGTTTTTATTTGGCCTTCATCAAGAGAATAAGATGAACATCCTTAGAAACACATGCGAATCATCAGCCCAGGACAGGCAGGTTCTGACAGGAGTGACAGAGGCAAGCAAGCAAGATTATGAATGGACTGTAACAGCTTCGGGAGCTTGGGCAGTATTTGCGGAAAAGAACCTTTCTTTTCCAACTCCTGAACCAACCTGTTCCTTTAGTAGCAGAAACAAACACTAGTCTTAGTGATAGAACTGATCTGGAAAAAAAAAAAAACATACACAGGGGGTGCATAGGTAAGAAAGACACAGCAACCCTATCCCCAACACACTATATGAACAGTAATGCCTTTGAAGAATTTTAATTAAAAAACAGTGCAAGAAAATTTATTTTGCTTTTAAACGTTTTGGAAGATACACTACCAATCATCTTACTTGTATTTTAACAGATTTTGGGTCTGAAATACTGATAGCAAATCTTTAATTTAGTGCTCAACGCCAAACTTACTTTAATATTTTAGCTGGAGGCCTCAAGCATGCTATTGAGCACACGGCTAATCTCATGTACTCCTTTAGCCTTTCATTCTATTCTGATCCTTTTGCACCAGTGTAGCCCATGTCATCGCTCAAAGGTGCGCAAGTATCCCAAGTGCTAAGATGCTCTGTGTTTTTCTCCCCTAAGGAGACACGTTCATGCCACTTACTTGAATATGAACAGAAAAGCAGCTTGCTCACTGCAATAACACATAATAGCTTATGACTTAAGCTAAGATCCTACACAAATATACTTACAAGTCATCAAAACAGGTATCTGTACTTCTAACAGATATAATGGGGGCAATCACAAGTAGCTGTGCCTTGCTATCTTCGGGGATTTTGGACAACGGCATACCTACATTGTAAGTGTCTTCACCATCACTATCACACAATGACACAGAAAACATTTATGTTGTCAGCTTACAAAAGAGCAACCAAGCATGAAAACACTTACAAAAGTTTTCTGTAATAGCTATTTGAAAACAAGTGCCAGCATATATTGCAGATGCTGTTTTAAAACATGTTTCTCAAGAATTTTTTTTTAATTCTAACACACTTCTAAGTAGCTGTTTACATCTTAAGGACTGTGATGTAGCCTGTGCCTCGACAGAGAACACAGCTGAGGAACACTAAAAAGACTAGGCTAATAGAGTTTTGTATGTCACTCATCTGAGCTGATTTATTCCTAAAAATACCACAGATCCTGTCTATGCTTCCAGACAAAAACAAACAGCTCTGTGCTCTTCTACATTTATAAATCTTGCATTACACTGTGCCATCTTTTGGGTTTTCACATGGTTTAGAACATTCCATTTCAGCTATAAAGTCACAAACAAATGCCTCTGGCAACTTAAGTCCTATTTCTGTAAAACATAGAGGGGTATCTGCTTCCTGTAACATTTTGTTTTTCTGCAGTTTGGGTTTTTTTTCAATCAGCTTTAATTTCGATTTTTAACAGCTGTTTTGGATATCCAGTAAAGTGAGACCAAACAGCAGCAAATTCCTCCAACAGCAACACAGTTCAGTTAAATCTATGAAAGCCCAGTTTGAGTGAAGCAAGACATATTGTACCTGCATGTGGTACATGGTGACCCTTACAGAGTCCTAATTCCTGCTGCTCTAAGAGAAATTCGGCCTCTGATGATCTGACGTCAGACTGAAGTGATTAAGACAAACTACATGCAGTATTTCTACCTTTTGTGCAAAACTAAAGAAGTGAACATTGCTCAGACCAGAGTGGCAGAAAAAGACACAAGTTAAATGAAAGCATTTTCACTGAAATGTAAAAATCCTGTACAACACTTCCTTACCATTATCTTTTGTCCGTGACCTGCTGCATCAGAAAGCACTCAATAAGGTAACAAAGCTTTGAATAGTGTTTTTCACCTGAACACATGACATGAAAGAGGACAGGTGGCATAGTAAAATAAGCATTAATTTCTCAAATAGATATGCAGAATATGTTGCAAGTAAAGAAGAAAGACTAAGTTGCAAGGAGAGAAGAACTGGCCCCTAACAAGTTACTCATTTACCTCCACAAATACTTTCAACGCTATTCCAGGGCACTTCAGCTTTTTTTGTTTGTTTGTTTTGCGGGTTTGTTTCATTTCTTTGAGGTATGGGCAAGTGTTCAAAATAATCTCCTTACCAGCTCTGAAAAGGCACCAAGCTATTTGCCAAGCAGCAGACTGGGGAAGCACAACTGCATCCTTTAGAGTGCTACTGTAGACTTGGACCATCCAATTACACGAGTTCAGTCAAGGAAGGCTGGAGTCAGATATGCCCACAGAAAGAGCCAACAGTCAAACTGGAATTCAGAACAACCTACTTGGAAATTCATTAAGTCCCCATATAGTCTTGCCTGTTCCATCCCTCCTTGGCAGAAAATGCCTACATATATAGTCACAGTACACTCATGCATAACAGAGTATTTCAACAACTGAAAATAACCACAATGAAAAGAAACAAATTCCCAAAAATACCATTAAGTACCAAGTAACTCTCTGACCTGCGTGCTCTTGATAAATAATTTTGTGTTTACACAGGGTTTTCTGGAGATATGAAAGGAAATGTTCCTTCCTTGTCTAGTTCTCTACAGACCTTCTCTGACCACAAGCAAGTTTGACTTGGCTTGTCTTCTGGCTGTAAATTAATAGATGATTACTTTTAAATTTCACGTATCTGTTTCTGCCATTACTTAAAACTACCTCAAATGTGCACAGCTTTTTTTTTTTTTTTTTTAATTTTTATTTTTTAGAAAAGCACATTACAAACAGGCAGAAGACAAAATGAAATAAATGTGGGGCATGGACTTAACACAAGCCAGTAATTTCTCCGGGGCATTTCAAGCATATTATTTTATCCGAATATTTAAAATGGGTTTACTGATTTATCTCACTGTTCCACTAATTCCACATTTTCATTTTTTCCCCACCTAATTAACTTTCTGCCTTGATTCCCTCATGCAGTTTGCTTTCAGCTCTCAGTATTTGTAGCGGAGTTCACTGATGATACATACCATATGTTGAAGCTATTGAAATCCTTTGCGACATTTAGAATGTGCTAAGATATTACAACCTTTGAAAAGCACCATGAATGACAAAGGCAGGTTGCAGAATGGGAAAAATGACTGGGTTTTTTCTTGGGAAAATAACTGCAGTTGATGGTGACATGCCCTTCAAGAAAAAAATTCAATCCTCAACTGCTGCAAACTGGCCAGGCTCCAAGAAAGGCAAGAGAGATAAGACATACACTGAAACAATAATGGGAGAATCTGGCCTACTGATTAAGACCAAAATTTAAGAATTAAAAAAAAAACAAACACAAAAACAAACACAAAACCAAAAAAAAACAAACAAAAAAAAAAAAAAAAAACAAAACAAAAAAAAAAACCAAACCAACAAACAAGCAAAACCACAAAACAAGACCCCCACAAAACCAGGAAAGTCCACAAAGCTCCATTTAGTTTCAAGTTTAGCATAAGGATACAATGCTGCCTTTGTTATTTGCAAAGATCATAAAGTAAGCACAAATCTTCATTATTTCTCAAGTGCATTTTTTTTTCCTTGCTAATGGGATTTAAGACCTCATCCTAAGTGTTAGACAACAGCAAAGAGGCACAACAAAGTTTGTGTAAGATTGCCCTATGGCACTAAACAACCCATCTCTTCTGAAGATTATTCTGAAGGCTCACACTTTAACCCTGGACTTCATCAAAAGCCCACCAAAGCGAATACTCTACTGATGACTGAGAATTTCCGAATTACCATCTCTACCTTTCCTAACAGCACTTCCTACTAGAAGAGGAAATGGACCACAGTAACCACCTCTCCATGGGGCCACTCTGCAAATTACTCCTTCTGGAGGTGAGATGAAAACACACTGGAAGATTAAGAGACAGTCCCAAACTGAAAGACTTCACAAAAATAAAACTGGGGTGGAAGCACTTTAATTTTCACCACAGGCAGGAGGACCACAGTGAGCATATAAATTCTTTTTGTAAGAGATACATGTTCTATTACTGTTGTTGTACTGGTGAACAGCACAGTCCTTCAGCCCAGGGTTGAGGTGCAGCAATACAACTACCTGCAGTAGAACCATGTTATGTTAAAAGCACAGCTGTAGATAATGACAACCATCCCTCACATTCATCAGTATTCTTTAGAAAAAAATTGCTCCATATAGAAAATTTAAAATTTCTTCCTACAGTACAACAATCCTCGAAAAAGACACAACCAATCAAAGAAACATTAATGCTGGATATTTCACAATGTTTTCTCAAAGCAAAGTCAACAGTCTGTGAAAGAGTCACCTGTGAGAAATGACTGAATACTTGCCACTGGAGTAATTTCAAGGGAATTGCTAAAATATTCAAACATACATGGGCAAGTCAGGACAAACAGATAGAAAAGGAGTGCCAGCCCTACCACTAAGTGTCAAACAAAGAACAGGGTCATAGGCAGTACTGCTTTTTTTCTGCTCTCAAATATTATCAGACATTTTGACAATTCAGTAATTGCATTCTTGTGTACAGATGTCAAAAACAACCTGAGAATCAGAAGCACTCACTCTGGGAAAACGGACAGTTTCATGAACAAAAATAATGCTTATTAACACATGTAAACATTTACTTCTTGCCTGCAAAAATTAGTTTGGAAACATGCTAAAAAAATTAAGTCTTTTTAATGAAGGAATATTTATGACTTTGTTCTATTTACTATTTATTAAGATACCGATGTTAATTCTTAACCACCAAGACAAACAACTATCACTCCTTCAGAACAGAGCAATGTCTTCACAGCCTGAAAAACATCATCTGTGAAAGTGTTGAAAAATTTGACGTATAAACAATAAGCATCTAGACACACTAATGAGCTCAATGTCTCTTAGTCAAACTAACACCAGAATACTCCTCCACTTCAGGAAGAACACACAGACTGGCCAAATGTAATGCTTAGGATATACAGAATGTACCAAACGCACTGCAGTCTAAATGGATGCCTAATATATAATTAAAGCAGCTCATTAAAAAGGTAACAGAGAACAGAAAAACACAATAGTACCATACACGACACCATGTATACTTAAGTAAACTAGTACAAAGATCTGCTTTCAGTTCTCTGCCTTCAGCTCTACTGTATATTATTTTTGTCACTAGTAGAGTGTTATTCCCTTGATAAAAAAATGTAAGCAACAAAATGAAGTTCTGTAGTTGGGAAAGGTTGAGTAAAACAACAGGAGTAACATACATACAGGAGCACTATCACTACTAAGTGAACCCATAATCACTGAAGAGCTGGGACTGATGAGCAGGACAGTTGGAAATGAACTTCAGGCAATAAAGTTTCCATTTGAATCTTATTAATCTTAAATTAAAAGGAGTATGTTTCTCTATAAAGTTTTCTTTTACCAGAGCACGAATCCTTCTCTAGCCTTTTGTAGAAAGATTCACACAGCTGTTACGAAGTCCAGCGCTTAGTATTGCGGATACCGCACAAGGCTCAAACAATCTGGAGTGTTTATAAAGGTCTATTTGCAGAAGCACTTGTTGACTGGGATGCCTGAGTCTCTAGAAAAGCTTCTACTAAGAAAATGTAAGGAATGCTACACCTTTAGAACTATAACACAAGCTTTTGGGAGAAGGTCCAGTTTAACAGCAATGTCAAAGTAATGCTCATTTTTCAGTATAAACCCAGAGCCTTTTCTCCACTCTTTAGCCTGAATTTTCATTAACAATCCCACTAGCCACATCAACCTTAAAATCTCCACTCTCCAACACTACTCCAACTGAGAAGATTTTAGATGTATAAAACATTTTTACAAAGAAAGTCTGGGAAATTTTTATGGAGTGAAGGGCTGGTGGAAAGCCACTTCCCTCCACCTCCCCACAATGAGAGTTACACAGCTTAGCTAATGTTTTAAAAGTACTTAGAGCATTTACCGTACTCTTGTCCTTGAAAGTCTCTATTTGATGTATTTCTCTTTATTCCAAGGAATTGTGATTAATGTGCATGGCCCTCTCTCACTTCTAGTTCACAACGCCTTGTTCTTAAATGCATCACCAGCTCAAATATTCCTGTAGCATCTGCTCATTTTATTCCCAGCAGAACATCTTTATAACTCAATGAGGCCCCCTGTTAATCGCTTTTCACACCTCTATTTTCTAAAGGCCGTTAAACCTATATTTTTCCAACCTCCCTTAATACTTTTAGATCTTCAGGACCTCAGACCATTCCAGTATGACCTCTGCTCTATTCTCATCTCTTGTTTAACAGCCCTTCTATAATAGGGTGAGCTTCACTTAATGCAGTCACCCCAGGAGCCCTGAAGACAGCTAGAATTTTCGTTCATTCTGCTTATTCATTCCAGAATTTGTTTGCTTTTTACTATGCTTTTAATGCCGCCGAGTAATGCATTACTGGCATCAGCTTTATCCTTTACAACCCTTTTTTCTATTACTGCCTTTTTTTTTTTTTTTTTTTTTAAACTGTATGATTACTTATATTCCCCTTGTTTTCATCTTTTACAGCTTCATTGCCTTACATTCATGTACAACTCACAAATCATTTATTGTCCTAACCTCTGGCCTGGAACATTCTTTGATTATAAATAACCTTTACACAAAACTTTAAGTTTGTATTTTCAGCATCTTGCTACAGACTTCCCAGTCACACCCCTGTAAGAATTCCATGGGCCAATTCTAGGAATTATCATTTTGACAATTTGCTGTACAGCAAAGGGATAAAATACATACTTAAACCCAGCTCACACACTGATTTCAGATATTCCAGGGATTCTTCCTCCATAAATGTTTCTAATTAGTTTTTTTAATATATATAAATATCAACCCTCATTCCAGACCATGATGTAATTCCTCCCCCTACTTCAGATTATGTTCATTATTTTTTTATCACCACTTTTACACAAGTAAAACTACTTCACTTTTTATTTCTTTTGCCTACTCAAACCAACTAGATTCAAGAATAAAGTCAACAGCTGGTTTTCTCTCACATTTAGTATCTCACTTTACATCTTTGGAAGGACAGATTTGGGAAAAGAGTACAAACTTTTCACAACTTCCAACCTCCTGTTTTAAAATCTGGATCTACCACAGAATCATCTAGGTTAGAAAAGACCTTGAAGATCATCCTGTCCAACCATGAACCTCACACTGACCGTTCCCAACTCCCCCAGATCCCTCAGCACTGGGTCAGCCCGACTCTTCAACCCCTCCAGGGATGGGGACTCCACCACCTCCCTGGGCAGCCCATTCCAACGCCCAACAGCCCCTTCTGCACAGAAATCCTTCCTCAGAGCCAGCCTGACCCTGCCCTGGCACAGCTTGAGGCCATTCCCTCTTGTCCTATTGCTTACTATTTGGTTCAAGAGACTCATCCCCCCTCTCTGCACCCTCCTGTCAGGGAGCTGTAGAGGGCCAGGAGGTCTCCCCTCAGCCTCCTCTTCTCCAGACTGAACCCCCCCAGTTCCCCCAGCCGCTCCCCATCAGACCTGTGCTCCAGACCCTGCACCAGCTCCGTTGCCCTTCTCTGGACACGCTCGAGTCATTCAATGGCTTTTTAGTAGCAATCTATGTAGTGATCTGTGACTTTGAACACTAAACAACTCATTGATTGTGATATAGGAAACCTGTCAGTGGCCTCTTACGATATGATTAGGAATTATATTAGAAATATGCAGTATCTTGTCGCACACAGAACAGTCAACAGCTACAAATAAATACTTTAAATATAATATTCTGCAAAGTACCTAAGAGATATAAAGAAAGCATACCAATAGGACTTTCATTTCAAAACACTGAGTCATCTGTGAAAATGGGATTTAAGTATCTGAATCCCTTGAGCACTTGCTGAAAGTTCTCTGTAAATTTCTATTATGAGATTTTTAAACTGATAAGGAAAAAATTCTCATAGCTGTCTCAAAATATTAAACAAAACTGTTTATTATATTCAGCCCTGGAATGCAGGTTTGAAAAAATATCAAATGTTTATCATCAGCCCTTTAATAATTTCTGATATATGAGATGGGCTTCCACATCAGCTGGAATTTTGTTCCTTCCTATTTATCATCTCCTCTTCTTCACCATAAGTCAAAGAAAATGTTGAGTCTATCATTAAAATAAATAATTAGGGGTGGAAGGTAGGAACAGATTTCTTTTATTTAAGATTTATTTTATTCAACATTTCTCTTGCAAACATACAAATATCAATCAAGTACAGTCTGGTAGATAAAGATGACACATTTGATATCCGTGATAGATAACACATATCTCAGAGATAATAAGACCTCTCTGGAGCAGTAGCTACAAAAAATTGAGTTTGATGCTCAGGTTACTTAAGCAAATGAAGAGTTTTACTAGTCCTCAAAAGGAAATTTTCAACAACTCATCCTGAGTCTACATAACTTGAAGTTAAAGAATCGCACAGGGAGTCTTCTGTATTCTGACTTGTATTCTACGTTATAGCTCTAAATGCAATTTTTAAAAAAGCTCACAACACAGAGTAATATGGTATATAGCAAATATGGCATTTAAAGGGAAATAATGTAGATTGTCTGAATGGGAAAACAGGTCACAGTCTCCTGTTATACAGTGGACCATTAATGCTCCATACAGATGAGAAGGAAGCCAGGTCCCTCCTGTACATCTGTGCCACCATGCTGTCCCCAGGAGGACTTCATTGCCTTCCCAAGGCACAAGACACAGTACATGACTTTAGCAACCAGTTAAAAAGCAAACAAGTCTTTAAATGTCAAACCACAGTAATCACAAGTGCTTTAAAAAAAAAAAAAAAAAGAAAACAACTCCAAAAAATGGGAGTATTGCAAATGAGAGACTAATTCAGGATAATTGCCATCTGGTTTAACATTTGAAAGCTGTGCCTCCTGCATCTGAGGCTCATGTTATTTTCAGGGGAGACATCTCATTTGGGCAGGAAAGAAAAACAACTGGGTGACAGTCACAACAGTTAACTCAACAGGGCTCAGGGGCTTTAAATGCTAGTAACAGCTACTGGGATTAAAAAGACTAAGTGCTGAATTCAGACTTTAATGGGTGTCCTAAGTAGTTTCAGATTTCTGCCACCGCTTAGGGTGACACAGGCAATGCACAAGCTGGTAACACAAGGGAGAAGTATCCTCCACAAGAAGCAAAGCGCTACTTCCATTTCAGTCCCTCCTGCTCCACTTTTCCCTCAAGAAGAATAGCAGATGAACCAAGGGAAAATGAAGCAAATTTGCAACAGAGCCAGCCGGCAAAGTACTGAAGGATAATTTCAAAAGCATCACAGAAATGTCAAATCTTACTCTTGCAACAGTGAGAGAGGTAGACCTGGCACACAATTATCCAGGGCAGCTTCGTTTAACACCCTGTTACTTCTAGGTTCGTCTGCTCTTTTGTGTTGATCTTACTTAGAAAAAAGTATTTTCTTTCAGGGAAAAAAAAAAAACAACTGTCAACTTGTTTTTATTAGAGAAGCAACCAGTCTTGCAATACAAAATATTTACTTATTCTTTCCCAAATAGAATTGGCTACAGGGAAATGATTTAAGACTCAGTGAACCAGCAAGAGTCGTTTGTGATCTTTTTCCGTATGCTGTCCAATCCTTTATTGTTTATTCAGCTTCTGATACTTTCTGGTTTTTTAGAGGCTCCTGTTGTGGAACTGGCTTACTGCTGGCAGCAACAGGGTCTCTGCCTCACTGAATCCACAGGCGCATGGATCCAAATCCGCCAATTCACTCGGATCACAAAGTCAACACCTTTTCTCTTTGTATGTGAAACTCAGAAATGCCTGAAGGAACACATACATGTCAGACACCTGTCTGAGCTTTCACTTCCACAATTCAATCTACATTCAATGTTTTTCTATAGAATTCAACAGAATCAAACAGGTATCATTATACAGATTAATTTAACAAGTTACCAACATGCTGCCAGTGAGGATATACCACAGTGCAGAGAAAAAAGATTGCAGGAACTATTGCCCTGATTGAGCCCTTGATCACACAGTGCTGCTGCAGCCAACGTAACAGATGATCATCCTCTCCCCGCTCCCAGCTCAGGCACACAGAGCTCTGGAATGGAAGGCCCATCATAACAGAGACACCAATTTCACTTGTACATACAGAAGGTTCTTGTCACATATTAAGTATTTCCTTTTCCTTCAATACTTGTTTAAACCTTACAAATAGTACCGTGATATTACAGGCAACCCATGAAACTCAGTAACATACCTGTAAAGTACCAAGGGTGGGCTGGGGGCAAGCTCCACCTTTTTAGCTTTGCTTTTGGGATGTTAGAAGGAAATATTTTGTGCCTAAGGTTCAGCAGAACAGGTTCTGACCCCAATTCTCAAACAATTTTTTGTCAGGGATGCTGATAATTTGCAAAATGCAAGTTACTTTATTTCTTACTTCAGTTACCAGTGACAACAGGAACAAGGTATATTGTTCATTTTGCTTGCTTTGATTAGCCTAGATTAGCAATGAGATTTTCAACAGGAAACCAATTCCTGTCTCAAAAAATAAAGAAATCTTCCTAACCCTTTATTCCCCATTTATTATTAAGGAGGTGATGCTATGCCTTCAGTAACAGATGCCAGGATTAAAACCAAACTCTCATGTTCTTTATCCATGTAGGTGGTATGTTGGACATTCTGAACCACATCACAGGTAGTTTCCTGTAGATATGAAATGCAAAACATTTAAATGTAGGAGTAATAAATGTAACTCTCAGAAGTGCAAATACATTTCATATCAAAGCTCAAATAGCTTTAAAAACATTCCTGAATGTCCTCACATCTATTTTCAGGGTTCTTTTATTCTGAAGCGTTTTCTTTTTAAAATTTTTCCTGTAAAATTTAAGCCAGGTTCCTAGCTTTGAACTAGATGGGAGAAGATTCAGCTGCATTTACATACATGTAAAAGGAGTATTTCCCTTACATTCCGAGTACTCTATAATCCTTTATTTCCAGGTAAACCTCTGCTCCTTCACAATCTTAACCTATACAGCTATGAATAGATCATATATTGCATCTAGCACAGGTCATTGCACAATGGAATTTCACACAGTAAAGAAATAAAGGAACCGGGAGTCATCCCAGTAGGTGACCTGCAGCCCTACCAGGTATCAAGAAGTTGAACAACACTATGAAGTTTGATTTTGTTCATTTAATTTGCAGAAGACTGAGTTTTGATAAAACAGCAACATGGGGAAATGTGCAGAATCTGCAGCAGCCCATGGTCCCTTTGTTCAACACATGTAAATAACTACTTTTTTAATGTTTCCTGGAACTGAAACTACGAGAGCACAGGTGCCAACGGGGCTCTGTTCCACTGCACCCAGCAAGAGAGGTTTGCTCTGCTGAAGTCTCACTTAAGGTCTTCAGAAGGTATGTTAAAGCACAGGGGTCACAGCGTCAATGACTGCACTTGCTACAAAACACAGAAGACAAATCTAGTTCCCCATGAAAGCAAACAACAAACTTACCACTGAAAAATTAATTTAGTATATTTATCCTAACCTCTGAACACACAAATGTTTTCAGTGACTTGAGGCAGACTGTTTCACTGGCAAGAGATACAAACTGTCAGGAAACGGCAAAAAGTAATTAGTACATCACTATCTCTTTTGTAATCACTGATGAATTTTTTTTTTTTTTATCCCCTATTGCTCATTCCCCCAAACAAGCAAGACATCACCTTGAAAATGAATGCAATTAATTATATTAGCTGAAGCTTTTAAAACAGAATGGCTTCTCATTTACATTCCTGGCAGAAATTCAATAAGATTGCACTACTGTAATGTTGATTGACTGCTGCCGCAGTTATACCGGTATCCTGAAGAAAACATTTTTCATGTTCATGATGGGATTTTTAGAGCTAAGTACTTTGAACTATTACGTATTCTGAAGTAAAGCTGCAGTGAAAAGACTATGGAAAATATAGTTTACTGTGTGTTTACTGAAGCTGGAAGCATTTCCTTCACTTCTGTACCAGAATCTCCATTTACCTAATCAAAAATTAGCTGAATTCTCTTACATGCCTGAACTGATTACTAAAGATGTCTACTAAACTTACTGTCTTTCACCTCTACACCTGAACACTCACCCTCTCTTAGCA